>NC_142065.1:33146610-33776074 GCF_059756535.1 Pantherophis guttatus | reverse complement strand
AGAGAGACAGAAAGATGCCTCCTCCCCCCACCTTGATTAAACCATTCACACACAAAGTAGTTCAATTAGAATAGAATATAATTTTTACTGGCCAAGTGATTGGACACACAAAGAATTTGTCTTGGTGCATATGCTCTCAGTGTACATAAAAGAAAAGATACGTTCATTAAGAATCATAAGGTACAACACAAACCAATTAAAAATCATGCTATTAGGAGGCAGTTGCCTTCATACTAGTTACATTTAAAAAGCCCAGTTTTCATAACTCTGGGCCAAGCAATCATGTGACTACAGAATTCTTTGTTTAAATAACAAAGAAAGCTTGGCTGGTTTTATGTTTATAGCAAAAGATATTTTGAGATCAGCATTCAGTTTCATGTTAGCAGACGGTCACATCGGCAACGTATACAAATGCTGTCTCAGAGGCTAACCATTGCTGGTACAGTTTTGCAAAATGAAGAGCAGTTTGACCAGATGGATGCAGTCTATACCTTGAGGTTTTTTTTTCCCCCTCCCCATCTGTGAGAAATTACAGCAGAGTTTTGTGATAGTTCTTCATTTCCTCATCTCTGCAAGTCTCTTATGCAGTTTTTAGACACAGCTGCTGCACCAGCTGTTCCTCCTACTGTTACAAAAGATGTCATTTTTGTGGGGGGGGGGGAAGGCAGCCCCCATGGCAAGTTGCTCAGAAGCCCCCAGTGGAATAAAAAAGTTTTAATTGTGAATTCACGGTGTACATTTATTCAGGGTTAATGAGTCTGCTTAACTGTGTCCAGAATAAGCAGACAAGCAGGCCAGTGCTATTCCCTCCAGGACAGCAGGGGTTGAATCTTTTCTTCAGCATCATTCTGTCGATTTCAAAGGTGATCGTAAAAGATAACCCTGAGCTGTACATGGAAGCAGAATGGGATCTTTTAAATTCCACTAAGTCATTCCAAAGCTTCATAAATGGTATTGAATCAAAAGAAAGGCAAATAGTGTGCTCCCAATGAATATATTTCTTTTCAGAAATCAATAAAAGGGAAATGGCAGGAGGGAGAATATATACAGTAGTTTGGGGTTTAACAAGACTAGCTATCAATCCCATAATATTTTCAATTAGTGTATGGGATGGAAGCAGTGGTGAAATCCACATTTTTTTACTACTGGTTCTGTGGGTGTGGCTTGGTGGGCATGGCAGGGGAAGGATACTGCAAAATCCCCATTCCCTCCCCACTCCTGGGAGAAGGATATTGCAAAAACTCCATTCGCACCCCACTCTGGAGCCAGCCAGAGATGGTATTTGTTGGTTCTCCAAACAATCAAAATTTCCGCTACTGGTTCTCCAGAACCTGTCAGAACCTGCTGGATTTCTCCCCTGGATGGAAGGCAGGCAGGACATAGAAGTGTATCAACTTGCTTCCAATATCTTTTATGCTCTCCTAAGAAGGAAGATTAAACAAAGTTGAGTGGAAAATTTTACATATATTCCTTCTTTATTTGCCAATACACAAACCAATTTCTTTCCTTTCTTATTACCCTCTATGTTTATTCACCATCTTATGTCACTGTGTGAATTAGATGTTTTCAACTGGTCAATTTTTGCTATATGGTAGTGCAATATAGATATTGAAACTTATTTTTACACCACGTTCACTTTCCTGTTCAAAATTTGACCTAATTGTATAGATGGGATACATTTAAAAATTGGCATTGGTTGTTACGCTCTGTGTTTTACTAGATTCTGCACCATAATATAGAGAATGCCAATCTGTGTTTTGAAAGCATTATTTGAGTTTCCTTCATTTATAGAAAATTAAGAATTTTATGATCGTGTAGTAGATTGCATACATGAGCAAGATTTAGAATCCACAAACAACATACTAATAAAGCCATAAAATGACTTTGATGACACGGGGCCAAAAGCAACAATTTAAAAGCCTGAAGTTGTTTTTCATTTATTGTAGTTCCTAAATCCTGTTTTTCCCCAAGCTCTTTGTCAATTCATTGCTCTTGAAATAACTAAAAAAAGAGTCAATGCCTTTCATCTCAAATGTACAGAATTTTAATTGTAATATTTATTTTGAAGATTTGTATATTTAAAGAATATAAAAAGAATGTGTACATTATGTGCATAATACAAGAATATTTTATAAAGGAGATCAACTTTAATTCACAAATAGCCTTGGGGAGTTACAGTGTTAAGCAAGCAGTGGCAGAACTGTTTAAAGTTTTTCTTCTGGTAGCTATTCTACTTAGCATCACACAAATTACCCCTTTTCTTCCACATGAACAACAAAATATTTCTTGCCATGGGGATAAAGCCAGAGAAATTATTTTAAATAGGCATACGTAACTGTTCACATTGGTATCATCACACAATAATATCTTCCTTGAATGAACAAACAAAACAAGGAACATATTTCAGACAACTCTATGTAATTGCTCAATTTGGCCTTTACATTTAAGAAATTCTATAGAGATCAAGGGCTGTTCCTTTAATGGAAAATGCATGTAATCCACACAGCTCTAATATGTAAAGCACACTGTCTATGTTTTGCTTCACATTTTCTACATAGCGTTGAAACATGAGAGAGGAGGCCTTCATGATTTTCCTTAAACATTTTGCAAGATTTAAATTTTAAAAAATATTTTATTTATAAAGCCCTTAAAGGACTTATCTGAAGACAACATAGCTGAAGAATAGCAAGCAGTAACCCCCGCACTGGTTCACTTACTGTGTGAAGATCTATCAAGCTGTCTCCTCTCCAATCTCTCAGCCGCACGCGCCCCTCTGCAGCTCCATTTTGGGCTACAAATTGCTTCAGAGGGGCGCCCCTTCACAGCTCCATTTTGGGCTGCAAAGTGCTGAACAAGGCCTGCGCACACCAAAATGGAGTGCAGAGGGACGCCCCCGCCCCTCCGAAGCTCCATTTTGGACTGCAAAGGCTTTTTGCAAAGATGGCTTGCAAAAGGTTTTGCAAACAGAGAGAAAACTTTGATGTTTCAGGCCTTCCCGCCATATGCAAAGCCTTTTGCTGCAGATCTTGTACTGGCCTCTGTTTGCAGAGAACAGAGGCCTAAAGTACCGTGAGATCATGAGAGATCAGTACAGGGGTGGGTTCTAAATTTTTTTACTACCGGTCTTGTGGGCGTGACTTGATGGTCATGTGACAATTATTTAGGATTTAGCAGAGGTACTGGTCTACCAGGCTTTTAACTGCTTGCAGAGCTGTACCGACTACCCATTTATTTTTTGCAGGCACTGGTCTACCCATTTATTTTGCAGGCACTGATCTACTCATGTATTTTTGCAGGCACTGCTCTACTCATTTGTTTTCTTTTAACACTGATCAGCTGTAGGACGGCCCTTTGAAGCCCCGCAGCAAGAGTTTAAACAGTTTTTTTCCCTCTAGCCATCAACTGGGACTCAGGAGGCAGCAATAGATTGGGGGTGCGGCCAAATAAAAGATAAGAATAACGCGGGGTGGCGCAGGGGGTGGCGGGGTAGCAAAACTGGTTTGGTGACATCATATTGTCACAGCTACCGGCTCGGGAGAACCGGGCCGAACCAGGAGGAACCCACCACTGGATCAGTAGTGTGAGATCTTGCACTACTGATATGGTGTGATCTTGCGGTACTTTAGGCCTCCATTCTCTGCATACTCACCAAAGATCTGAAGCACCAAAACAGGCCAAGAAAGCAAAGGATCTCTAGATCTTCTCAAGGTGAGTTTCCACAGGCCTAGTTCCTATGGGAGGTGTGGGAGGGATTGGCAAGGCGAATGTTGCGGAATCTCTATAGTTGTTCATCAGGGTGAACAACTGCATGGTGCTGCAACATTTATAATTTTGGGACTTGTTCGTAAACCCTAGGGGACGCTTATCGCATAATTTTGAACGTTCACTAAGGGAACGCTTGTAACCCAGGGATTACCTGTACTACCATTTGTATTTGTCCTCTTTTGTGCTATAAGATAAGCTATTATTTCATATGACTTATCTTTTCCCTCCTGTTAGGATTGTATATGTGATTAAAAATAAGTTTAATACAATATTGTATTTTTTTTTAAAGATGGCTCCTAAGGAAATGTGCCATTGCAATGAGGGTAGGGGGTTTGAGGATTTTATTTAGAGTAAGAAAGAGATAGATTAGAAAGGGATTTTTTTATATATATATAATGGGGATAGTAAAATGCATAGGGAGATTTAAGCCAGGAGTATTGGAAAGCTTAATGAAGAAGGGAGAAGGAAACAGAGAAGGTAGAAAAGAACATCATAATTGGAATAGCTGGCCTTGCAACAAATGGAAATGGCATGGAGCCAGTGAGTGATAAAGGCAGCAAATGAAGAATGGCTGTTGAAAGTGAGACTCCAGTATGCTGTACTTGGAAGCAATGGAGATGGCTGTGCGGCTATCATTAGAGAACTGCTCAGAAGAAAATTGGCTAAACAGAGAGACAAACTGATCCAGACAATAGTGAGCTAGTGGTTTGGCAGCTTCTGTGAACTATTTGCTTTGTTATCAGGATGCACTTGGAAGCTTCAATAGCTATGAAGCTATGAAGATCTCCACATTTTGTATTCTGGGAGGATTATTGAACAGGTGTAGTGTTGGGTCTGCCACCTAGAGAAGCTACCATTCCCCCAACTTCTATATTGGAGAAAGCCTATTGGGTGTTACAAAGTTCAAGACGGAGGTACATGAGAGCAATATTTACTGTAGGTGTGATTATAAGGTGTAAACAGCAGGAGAGAACTATCAGATGGCTGCTTTAGAATATGGAAGTGGAGTGTTGCTTTGGAATTATTCCAAATGGAATAATGTGGAGCAGTGTGGGAGCTTCAAGAGGCCCACATTGTATAGTGGTGTACTTTGTGAAGACCAAGGTTGTGAATAAGGTCCTCTATCGCTTAGGCTGTAAGCTAGATTCATATCAAGCAAATAGACTATGGCTGGCTTTGAAGGAGAGTTGGTGCCAATCTGCATTAACAAACGTTACCATGTTTTCTTTGTATTTTTATATTTCATATTTTCATTCTGGATGTTATTGTGGTAGGAGATAAAGCATATAAAATTATATATTAAAGCAAATTTAATTGACGGCTTCAGTCATCTTGAATAGAAGTAGATAACATGGTTAGTGTGTGTAGCTGTATTGCAAGCAGAGTTATAGGCAGGACAGCTGCTTCTAATGTGGACATTCAACTGCTCTTTATACCATTTTAATGAAGGCAGCAGATGCTAAATTACAACTGATATTCACATTACAAAATTACACAATAAGGATCTTGTTCAAATGTCTTTAATTTAAAAAGTTTAAGGTACAGTGGAAATTTTATATGGCATCCCAAAAACTTCATTTTTAAAAAGAAATCTAATCTTTTTGAAATATTCTTTTCCGCTCAACTTTTTTTAGTTTTCCACATTTGTAAATTCCTTTATATTTAATGTGGGGCAGAGTTATTGTTTTCATGTTTCTTACATTAATCTGTAAACTGCAGGTTATTCAAACTATAAAAGGACTGTCAGGGCATTGATTAATCCCATTCTGCTTTTGGGATAATCGCACCTGATTACGAGGGGTGGATCGAGACCTCTCCTTGCAAGTATACTTTAAGAAAACAAAACCCGAAGATATTTCTTCTAAGACAAAACTCATTAATTTGTTATAAAGAAAATAAAACATCTTACTGATCTAATTAGATTAATTGTTACATTTTGAATAAAAGTTCATGCCAGCTGCTTTCTCAGCAGCCGGACCTTCCTGGCAAGAGAACCAAGGAAAGTGTGTGAAGGAATGTGGGTGGAGATACATGCGCAGTTTAGCTCACTGATAACAATTCTTGGCATGCTACGGAAAGTCTGATAGTCCAGAAATAATGAGCTCTGCTGGTAAATACAAAAAACGCAGTGACATCCCCTTCTTTTACCAGTTGAGCGAATATCAGTACATCATCAAATAAGGCACATCTTCTTACGCAGATATGCGTGTTGAGCTGCTGGAAGTGGTTTGTTGAGCATATCAGCAATTTGATCATGCGTAGATACATACTGCATTTTAACAAAACCTTTTTTCACTAAATGTTTTATGTTTTGATAACGGATGTCATTGTGTTGACCTAGAACCTGTGAAATGTGATTCAGAAATATAAACCACCGATTCATTGTCTTCCATCACTGTGATCGGTCTGATCGGGTGTGTCCAGATATCTGTGACTAAAGCATCAAACCAAGTTAGAGAATTACATGCATCTGAAACAGAAGCATATTCAGCTTCAGTAGATGAACAAGAAACAAAATTCTGTTTACGTATTTGCCAATAAACAGGACATCCATTTAAGAACATTATATAACCTGAAGTACTTTTACGTGATTTCTTATCACTTGCCCAATCAGAATCTGCATAACAACTTAATTCTGCATAATCAGTGTGTTGGTTCTAACAATAACTTCATGTGTTTAGTGTGTTTTAGGTATCTCAATAATTTCTTAATACATGTCCAATGAAACTGTTTTGCCTTACCTATGTGTCAAGATAAGAGATTAACACTAAGTGCAATGTCGGGTCTGGTCCAACTACTAATGTACAACAGTGACCCAATAACTGAACGATAAAGTGTTTGATCCTCAAACTCAGGACTTGCTTCTTGTGTCTAGTTATGAAAATCTGTTTGCATGGATGTCTTTGTTGTGTTAGCATCCTTCATGTTGCAATGATGCAAAATTTGTTCAATTTTATCTTCTTGTGAAAGACTAAACCCCTTTTGTGTTTTTTCAATCTGAACACCTAAATAAGTGCTAATGTGACCCAATGATTTCAATGTGAAGTATCTCTGCAAAGCTTTGGCAAAAATTTCACTCATTTGCTTATTTGGACCAATATAAACGATATCCTCAACATAAACAAGAACTATCTCATATGCATTGTTAGATCTTTTTGTGAACACGCACTCATCAGTTTCGGACTTAATAAAGCCCATTGAATTTAGTTTGTCAGTAAGACATAAATACCACATTAAACCAGACTGTTTCAGACCATAAAGACTTTTGTTTAGAAACCAGGTATCCCCTTCTTGCTGTCGGAATCCTGGACGGCTTCTCACGTAGATCTCTTCATCTAGGTCTGCATGTAGATAAACTGTGTCAACATCGAATTGGAAAACTTCTAAACCAAGAATAGTTGCAGTTGCTAAAGCAATTTTTACACTCTCACTTCGAACTGTTGGTGAATAAGTATTTGTGTAGTCCTCAGGATAACGTTGAGTGAAACCCTGAGCTACAAGTCTGGCCTTGTACAGTGACTCACCATTTGGCTTCTTTTTGATTCTGTAGACCCATCTAGTGCCAATGACCTTTTTGTTTGCTGGAGGTTTTGCAGGTGTAAACACTTTAAGTTTCTTTAGACTGTCCATTTCAGCCTGCATTGCTTTATACCATTTGTCTTGCTCTGAATCAGGAAGCTGCTTGATTTGCGTGAAATTATCAGGTGGAAGTGTAACATTGCAAATCAAAGGCAAGGGTGCTTTTGTCAGTTGCCAAGAATATTGTTGTGGAGGGATTCCTTTTGTGGCCCTCTTGGAACGTCTCGGAACAACAGTCCATTCTTCTTCTGCTTCGTCCTCGTACTCACATTCGTCGCTAGCGTCAGCATCCGTGGCTTGCAAAGAGGGAACATCAGCTTGAGAACAACCAGTGGAATCTTGATCATCAATCTGCGTGGCATCAGCAGTATCATCTCTAGGAAAATAAACTCCAGGATCATTGGAATGAATCCTGGACCAGTCAACATCTTCCTCAAAATTAGCAGATTGGGAAATCACAATTACATGTTTAGAGTCAATAAATTTGCTCCATTTTGAATTATCATCAATACCCATAAATCTCAGTCTCTTTGCTGCTGGACCTCCTTTCCTTCTTTGAGCTAAGGGAATGTTCACCATAGCATATGAACCAAAAATATGGATGTTTTTAAGATCAGGCTTGTAGCCATACAACATGAAGAAAGGAGTCTCATTTATTACATTGCTCCAAGTATGGTTGACAATGTAATTTGCATATTTTATAGCTTCACCCCAGTATATCATATCAAGGTTGGCGTCTTCTAGGAGGCAACACATCATGGTTTGCAGTACCCCACCGTTGTGAGCCGGTGTGTAAGGAGCCGATGTCTGATGAAGAATTCCATTCTTACGCATCCAGTCCTGGAAACGCTGAGACATGAATTCGGCACCACGATCACTCTGGATTCTGGCGATGCGAACTTGGTGTTGGGTAAAAACAAGGGCTGCAAAGTCTTTAAAGATCTGAAAGGTCTCAGATTTTTCTTTCATAGGATATACATATCCATATCTAAAGTAATTATCAACAATTGTTAGGAAATATTTTCTACCACCAAATGATGGTGGAAAAGGACCAACTATGTCAGTGTGAACCAAATCAAAAATGCATGTTAACAGGCATGTAGCGCATTTGGGAATGGCTGCCGCTTTGGATTTGGCCTTTTTGCAGACAGCACAATCCAAAAACACCTTACACCCCTTTAGATCCAAACCTTTTGCGAAATCCGGCATCTTCCTAAGAACACGGAAATTGGCATGCCCCAATCTTCTATGCCATTTATGGATACACCTAGAATGCAAAGGTTTACCAGTTAGTGAATTTTCAACATTAACAGTTTTATGAGGAACCTCAGGCTTGCTCTGAGCAACCTGTTTCCCAATTTTCTTTTTGTTGGCTTTAGGAGCCTTTGGAGCAGCAACAGGATCTCTCTGGAGCATCTCTCTCTGGACCTGTGCTCTCCCTTTTTGGAGTTTGTATACTTGCCTGTGTTTGTGTTTTAGGCTTTGGCTTTAAGTAATAAACACGACCAATTAATATGGTTCCAGCAACAATATCTCCATCTTTAACTATGTAACTTGCATTTTCAAGGTGGTGAACCTGGAACTTTAACATTCTAGACAAGTGACTCTGATTAAGCAAATTACTGGTTGCTGTTGGTATATAATAAACATCAGGAATGAATGCATCGAGCTCTTCAACATAAACAGTTCCTTTTCCTTTGACCTCACAAGGATGATTGGAAAAAGAATAAAGTTCACGTAGTTCAGGTTCAGGCTCGTGCATCTCTGTGAAAAGTTCCTTTCTGTAGGTAACATGCAAAGCTGCACCACTGTCCAAAGTCTACAGGAGTCATCTGTCGTACTCTGGTTGAGGTTGTGGATCATTGGTTAAAGCCAATGTGGCGAGTGGAGCTTGTGGATCATGCCGGGGACCACAACGACCTTGTCTTCCGCCTCTGCCTCTGCCTCTGGAGTCTGTTCCTCTGGGCTGGTACGTGACGGGAGCTGGAACTCGTTGGGGACAATCCCAGGTGGCATGTCCCACACGATCACAGATGTAGCATCTTGGCATCCTTGGAGCGTAGGTCCTTCCTCGGAAGGGGCGCCTAGCTGGAGCTCTTGATGCGGGTGGTCCTTTCAAGTGTGAAGTAGCTAACATGAGTGCTTCTTCTTCAATTAAAAGTCTGCATACATTGTCCACTGTGCGTTGAGCAATAGGGACTTGGTTAATCTTTGTAATGGCATAGTTCTATTCATAGTTCAAAGAGTTAATGATAATGCTGATCATTTGAATATCATCAATATTATAGCCTCTTTCTCTCAATTCTTTTCTCAGTCCTTTCAGTTTGGTCAAATGTCCTCCAATTTGTTCACCAGGTTTCAATCTTGAACCGTGGAACTGAGACATGAGCAAACATGAAGATTCAATTGAAACAGGCCTGTAGCAATTTTCCAATTGGGCCCAAATTTGTTGGGCTGTTGCATCAGGCGAAAATGTAACCTGCAGTTCAGTATCCATGGACATCAATAATGTTGTGCAAGCTTTAATTTCTAAGTCTCTTATTGCAGGAGACCAAGGCTGAGCAGGGGGGTTAAAAATCATACAGTGAGTGCCTTCTCTACGAAGTAACAATCCAATCTCACTGACCCAGGCTTTATAATTCTGTCCTGACATCTTTAATTTTGACTCACCAGCCAGTGGAGCAACAGAAGATGCCTGTTGAAGAATGTGCATTTGAGGTGCTGGCTGTGGAAGTAAAGGCACTTGTTGCGCTGGAGGTGGACCAGGAGCTGGCCCTGGTTGTACAGCTGGAGGCGCGTGTGCATGCATTTGTGGTTGAGGCTGTTGCACTGGAATCTGCTGTGTTCCAGCTGCCATCTGTGCTTGAGCTGCAATATTAGCATGACCTGTTGGAGATGCAGTCATTTGCCTTTGCTGCATTAAGCTTTGTTGTGTTCCATCTAAGAGGACACCAGCGCCACCAGGGGGTGCTTGAGTTTGGGCCTGTGGAGACACTTGTGGGATTGCAGCCTGAATCCCTGAGTGAGTTAGAGACAGGTTTGCCAGGGTCTGCTGTAATAATTCAAAATGTTCATGTAGACTACGTTGCCTTTCAGCTTTCTCTAGTAAATTACTTTCGCCAGCAGATGGTGCTGCACCTTTAGTTTCGGGCAGCTCAGATAATCTCTCTGCATAGGTGGCACTTGGAACTTTAGAGTAGGAGTGTAAGACGTGACGTGTGCACTGCTATCTGTTCTGATTGGCCTGACACAAAATCCACCAGGGGGAGTGTCTTTGGCTCCGAAGAAGGAGCCAAAATGGCGCTTTTAGAGATTTTGAAGTCACGAGATTCTCCCTTATCTTGCTCAAGCATAGATAAAGCCATTTTTGCCTGGGATAGCTCCTGTTCATAGAATTTTATACGGTCACTATAGGCTTTCATAGCCAGCTCATCCAGGGTGAGCTCAAGGGTGTGAGGAGAATAATGAATTATTTCTCTCTCTGCGTGGGGGTGAGAATGCTCGGCCGTTTGTAAATGTTTTGGCCTTGCACCAAGCGTTACAAAATCAGAAGGCTCTGGGAGGACTGTTTGAGAGCATGCATATTCAGAAGGAGACGCTACTGACCTCAGTTGTAGCACGTTATCTTCAAAAGCAGTTTCTCTCTTATCTCTCTCCTGATGCCTTTTTAAGAGCATTTCATCTGTTACTTCTCCCACGGCTTCTAGTTCCAGGCGTGTGGCTGTAGCAAGGGGCTGAAAGTTTGAAATCCTCCTTTCTTCCTCTTCTTCGTAGGAGAGGTTGAAATCATTAATAGGGAATGCTCTGAGTTTCATTTTTCCCTTTTTCTTCTGTTTCGGCATCTTAGCAAAAATAATTAGCGTACCTCAGTAGCTAAAAACTAATTGTCTATGCGCTTATCATCAAAAGTAACAAACAAGGAAAAAGCCATAAATTTCGACCGCCCTCTGCTACCAGATGTCAGGGCGTTGATTAATCCCATTCTGCTTTTGGGATAATTGCACCTGATTACGAGGGGTGGATCGAGACCTCTCCTTGCAAGTATACTTTAAGAAAACAAAACCCAAAGATATTTCTTCTAAGACAAAACTCATTAATTTGTTATAAAGAAAATAAAACATCTTACTGATCTAATTAGATTAATTGTTACATTTTGAATAAAAGTTCGTGCCAGCTGCTTTCTCAGCAGCTGGACCTTCCTGGCAAGAGAACAAAGAAAAGTGTGTGAAGGAATTTGGGTGGAGATACATGTGCAGTTTAGCTCACTGATAACAATTCTTGGCATGCTACGGAAAGTCTGATAGTCCAGAAATAATGAGCTCTGCTGGTAAATACAAAAAACGCAGTGACAAGGACAATTAAAATATAAAAATAAAGATGAATTGCACAGAATGCAACTTAAAGCAAATTATAGAATAGAATAGAATAGAATAGAATAGAATAGAATAGAATAGAATAGAATAGAATAGAATAGAATAGAATGCCCATTGTTTAGGGAGAAGGCAGCAGAAGGTATCACTGCATGAAAGCAATGATGTGAGAAGAGAATCAATAAAAGCTTAGGGCAGACATTGCCCAAAATATCAATAATATCCTGAAGCAGATTGGTATTTATTCCTTTGAACATAAAACATGATGTGATTGTGATTTTGTCATAGTGGCTTTCAAACATTCGTATGAGATGAATTCAGAAAGAAGGCAATAGATTTCCACAGATTATCTGATGAGAACAGACACAGAATGGTGCAAGATAACAAATAGATCAAACAAGCAAAGTAAAGACATGCGATAAAAGAATTAACAACCCACAGCAATATTGTGGTCCTATAAATTAAATACAAAGCTTCCAAGCAAGTTTTCAATGATAAATAAAAACTCAGTACAACAGCATAACCAATAATTTTAATGCCTTATAATCAGTCTTGTTTTGGCTTTTTAACCAAGGTTAAAGCATCCTGTTTCAAATAAGACTCCAGCACATACAAAAGTACATTTGTTCTTCTTCAATTAAAAAAAGCTGCTTCAATTTGTGTAATGATGTTTAAAAACAGATTTTTCACTATACTGATTGTATTAAAAGTGATTACTCTAAAATGAGATTAGGATAGCAGACATTTTAATTTATAAACCTAACTTTTTAGCAGCAGCAGCAGTGTGTGTGTATGTGCAGTGCATGATGCCACCTAGCACTGTTCATGACACAAAGCAGGTGTGCCAAACTCATGATGACACGTCATGTGATATATCGCAACTTTTCCCCCCTTCGCTAAACCGGGGGTGGGCATGGCCAATGTGTGATACATCTGGCCCATGGGCCACGAGTTTGACAACCCTGACACAAAGAGATGAAATTATGAAAAGAAATTAACATTTTAGGAAGATCTATGCTTGCTATGCAAATACATTTTGCAAGATCTTCCATTTCATCTATAAGTCCATTTTTTTGTTCTTTTACAATAAGAAATCCACATTGCTTTTCTGTGCATCTGTACAAGATTGGAAAAGACCCAGAAAGACTAGCTTTAGTCAGTTCACATGATTGGATTATAAATATTTGGAACATCATTCCTCCAGAAATAAGATTGGCCTCTACCCTGATGCTTTTCCATAAGGTCTTGAAGACTTGGTTTTGTCAGAGGGCTTAGGGACCCCGTTCTGAACCAGTCAAATGGCTTGTCTGATTTTGTTGTTACTGCACTAAAAAAATGTGGATTTTTAAAGTTATACACTGCCTGGAGTCACTGTGTGCAAGTCAGGTGATAATATAAATTTGTTTAATAATAAATAAATTTCAAAAAATGCAATACACAGTTATCTGTATTCATTAATAAAAGAATGGGATAAAATCTAATACTCGATTTGGCACTTTTGGTGGATTGCTAAACAGAATTCTACCTGTTGACTATATGATCAGAGTATGACAACTGCAATAATAGTTCTAGCTATGCATGATTCCATCATTTTCCATCTGGTAGAGCTTCAATCAAGAAAAAGTTTTTTAGTATTCACACTCTTCCCCCTCCCCCACCGCATACACATCATAACACAGAATTTCACAACAAGAATAACCTATTTGACACCCTCCCTATGTTCACCATACTATCTACTCTCTTCTTTTATTTTAGAAACCCAAGAAATAAAACCTAATTTGGAAAAATCCAAATAGTTGTCAGGATTATTTGGTAGTAGATCTTTTATTATGTACAAGGAAGTCAGAAACATCATGCCAAACATTACTGTCGTCATATAGGTAGGTCATAGATGATTGTAGTGATGGTTGTAGAGTGTGCCAGTGATACTCAAAGAGCCAAAGAACAATCCCACAAACCATAGCAGCAAAAAGTGGGAAGGGATCTTGTTTGGGCTGTGGGATATAACCCTTCTCTACTGCCAATCGAGACAAGCCAAACAGGATACGAGATAATAAATACATATTTATCTGTTCAGGAAAAAATACTGAATTAAAATTAGGCAATTAGCACAACAGGAAAATGAGATTACTTGAAACAACTTTCAATTTAGGAGATCAACAAATTCTTTCATACCAAAATCAGTCTTTAATTTTAACCAGCCTACTTGCATTTTAATAAGGTTCAGCAACAATATACCTCTATTCCCAATTCTAATGCTAGAAATATCAGCTGTAAATCAATCCTTTCCCAGTTGCATGAAAACAATGGTTTGTTTCTGGTTATCATCTGGTTTCAAAAGAAATGCAACTGTGTGCAAAGTACATTTCCTAAAAAGCATCCAAATTATACCTGGATTTTTTACAATAAAAAATCAACATGGATAGTCATTCTTCTGCCACAATTATCTACCACTGTGAAGTATCAATTGTATTTTTTTTCATCCCGGAAGAAATAATGCTTCTCTCAATGGGTTTACCATTTGAATAACAATACTTATATTTTGTTAAAATGTTCATTGTGTGTGGTTAGCAAATAGATAGCAGATATTTTTTATAGCAGGGCCTGCCCTCTGGAATAAGATTGCCCCCAAGACCCAAAGGGACCCCAGTCTACTATTGTTTATATGAGCTGTGAAGACTTGGTTCTTCACCCAAGCTTTTGGTACAGGAAAGTGAGACCCCTCACTTCATTCCACTTGCCGCCTTTTATCTTTTATTAATGTTCTTGTAATGTGATTGTTGTGATCCATCCAGAGTAGTTGAGAATTGGGCAGCATACGAGCTAAACAAATTATTATGATTACTAATCCCTTTCTTACAATTTGCTAGAGTGAAAGAAAGAGGCAAAAGAATTGTATTCAGATAAATTCACTACCCCATCTGCGGCAGATATGCAAAAATTAATAATGGAAGAATGTGATGGTACAATTTACTAAATTTCCCTAATTTCCCTTTCATTCTTCATTAGATCAGTAGAACCATAAATCTAACACAAAACAACACAGTTGCTTACCTGGCTGTTAATATTATTATTTTCCCCAAATGCTAACCAGCCGCCAATAAAGGCTGCGAGGAAAGACTGAAATGGAACCTTCTTTCCTTGCATTCGTGACTGCATGGCCATCAAACCCTTATAAGTGAATACAAAATAGGCCATGTTTCTGGAATGGGTATAGGTAGCTTGAAGAATTGCTTTCAATTTTTCCTTTAGGCTGAAGGGAAGAAACAAGGAACAATTATTACACATAATATTATTTCCCTGAAAATATTATAAATCAATTATAATATTTATTGGTCATTGATTCTGATGTACATTAAAAAGTAACAATTATCTTCATTTCACTTTCAGAAAATATTAGAAAACTAAAGCCACATAAGTCAATCTGTTTCTAATAAAAGAGCATGAATATGTTTTCTAGTCAATATAGAGATGTACTCAAATGTTCATAACTTTTACAGTTCGTGGCACTTTTGAAAACATTTATAGTTGTATAAACTATAACATTGGAATTAACATTGAATTAACATGCAAAGAGTGGCAGTTAAGTTAAATCTGACATGACTAAGATTGTTAAAAGTATTAAAAATTCAAAGAAGGAAATTCTACTGATATCTACTACCTCAATTCTATTATATTTAGTCAGGAGAACATCTATAAATCAATGAATCTTCAACTACAGAGTCACATTAACAATGGATAAGATTGCAATGTTATTTCTACCTAAGGGCTGATATGATTGCATCATAAACTGCATTGGAAATAGTGAAACTTGCTTGAGAATATATATGCAAAATTGTATTGTTAGATTGCCATCATAACCCCCACCCCCTTGATTTCCTATAAAATGTTGTTTCTATGCATAAATATCCATAAAACAGTATTAAATATATTTATAGTCTGATTTAAGTAAAAAAAGGATGACAATCTCTTCTTTTTCTGTCCTAATATATTTAATTCAGTGAAAAACATCCAAACAGAAACATTAAGAATGCAGAGAAGAAATCACAATGCGTACTAAGACTACAGATAGCCCTGGACTTACAATCACAACTGAGATCAGAATTTCCATTGCTAAACAGGGTTTTTGTTGGGTCATGCCCAATTTTATGCCCTTATTTGCCACAGATGTTAAGCAAATCACTGCACTTGTTAAGTAACTCAAAGGGTTGTTAAGTAAGACTTTCCTTGTTGGAAGCTGGCTTCTGCTTCCAGAAGACTGCAAATGACAATCAAGTAACCCCGGGACACTGCTACTATCATAAATGCATATTGGTTGCCAAACACCCAAATTTTGATCATGCGAGTGTGGGGATGGTTGTAAGTGGCTGTGATGATTGTAAGTGTGAGTATCAGTTGTAAGTCACATTTTTCAGTAATGTCGCTAAACTAATGGTTGTAAGTGGAGGACTACCTATATTTAAGAAAAACATGCACACAAACAAGGTAGGCTTCTTTAACTTCTATGACATTATTCTGTAAGTGACAGATGCTGTGAGAAATGTACCTTCCACTTTTGAAGAGAAATGTCATTACCAAAGCATGAGGGGCACGGACTTTGGCTCCATAACTGCCAAAAATAAAGAAAATGCATAAAATTGTCAGTAAAATAAAGTTTAATGTGTGTTTGAATGCAATTATTGCAAGTAAGCAATACCCCAATCAAGAAACTGCCAAAAAGCCCTCAGTAAACAGCCCAACCAAAGAATCTCTAAGACTTCCCCCATCCACACAGGCAGGCACGACACCATAATATAAACTGTCAGAAAACAGCACTCTTTACCTGCACTGATTAAGTTACCTAGTTAAGGTAATGAAACGCCTACAAGAAAAGCAAGCTCAGAGAGCACCAAGGCCCCATTAATTATTGCTTTATGTAACTTGGGGATAGAGTTCTTGGATGACAAGAACATCTTGTCAGCCAAGATGACAAGGCATCTTGCACAACTCCTTTGCCTTGGGTATTGGATATAAATTGCACAAACAGGTTGAGTTTGCTCTACACTGAAAGACTTAACATGCTTGCCTAATATGGCACCTAAATCTGAATACTCACATTTAGTGTACCACTAAAACAATGTTCTGAAACCTCTTCCTCACTTTTAACTTCTTAGAATACTCGTTATTATCATGGGGGAAATGATAACTAATGCTTTGAAAATATAGAGACAGCCAAAAACAGGAAGATAATCTTGTTCATAAGAGAACCACAGAGTTTGTTTTGAAGTATCGCCCACTAGAAAAGAAACTACTCTTAACACCAGAGATGATTTTAAAATATCTAGCCACAATGTTGCAGAAGCTGAGATAGGTAACTACTAAACAATGTATAGAATAACAATTGCTTTATTAGAATGATAGTTGAATGAATGGATTTTGGAGATATCTACAAGAAGAAAACAAAAAAGCATTTATCGGTAAGCATTTAGTATGAATGATTAAAAATGAAATCTAGGTGTATCCAGACCTTAGAAGGCATTACCTAAGCTCACTGCTGTTCTGTAAATTTATATATACAGCAATGTTTTACCACAACACAGTATATACTGAACCAATACTGTCCTCTAAAAGGAAATGAAAACTCAATCTAATAGCAGACATATTATCACTTGGTCAGTAATACTTCTTTGAAGTCAACCATAAGAATTTTGAAATGAAATGCAGATAAAGCATAAGAAGCAAACGTGCTGATATATACATAGCCAGGACCACTTTAAATTATTTAAATTACCCCAAGCTGTCAGTCTGATCGTCACTCAATTTAGCTTGTGTCTATAATTTGAAACCTTATTTATAGAAGATCGGGAGAATCTGTCATTAGATTAAAATCTTATACCTGCCCACCCAAAACGTCACTTACACCTATAAACAAAACATATCAGTAAAAAGGGTCCAGTTATTATTTTCTCACTACGAGGCAATCTATTGCAGCATCCCAGAAAGCGGGGGGGCTATGAAGGAGAGCGAAAGCAAAGACAGCCCAGCCAAGAGCAGTCAACTGCAAATCTGCTTCCTCCCGCTCAATTCTTAGTGAAATCAGCGTAAATACTCGTCCCTGATCGCCAAGATCGCCCCTTCGGCGATCGTTTCGGAACAGGAATGCGAAAGAAAGACGGTCCCCAGCTCAAACTTACACCGCTCCGTTGCGGAAGCCCTTGAGCACCGCCAGCGTGGCCTGATATCTCCGCTGCTGCAAGAGAGAATTGACGGTGTAGAGCAAAGTCTTGAGAATCGTCTGATCGCCCATCGCTTCAGCCTTGACACTTGCGGATCTAGCAGCCGGTCAATCCGGGGAAACAACTCGACTGAAACACAAAAGGCATAGAAGTAGAGCTTCAGGAAATAATGTAGATAGATCGCAAATGTGGTACCAGTTCCCGTTGGCTCAATATGTCTTTATTAATAAGCCATGCCACATGCTACATCAAAATGTTGATAGGGTGCATTTCCATTTTCTGGGAGGGATTTAAACTTTCTGATTCCTATCAGTGTTAGTCACAAAGATAATTTCCCCATTACTCTTTAACACTTGAATTTCTTTTCAGGCTGGCTCCCTTCCCATGGAGGCCATTGTTGAAGCTACACATAGTGGAACATGAATATTGTCTTATAGCAGTTCTGAAATAACATGAGCTCCATAGCTGAAAGCTAGGCTGGTGACCATCATTTGGAGTTGTTGAGCATATCTGAAATTTTGAGAACATGTTCTGGGTGTTTCAGAAAATTACTTCCATAATGAAAGTCTCATCAGTTTTGGTTGTGGCTGAATATCTGGCAGAAAGTGGCAACATTATCCTACACCTGCCTTTGGTGACTGTGTCTGAACATTGCATTGGCAACCTTCAGTCTCAAAGACTATAGTATCGTGCTCTGGAAAGAGGTCCTAAAACAGCATCTAGTGTGACTAAAAAAGCCAATTCAAGACTGGCAATCCCTTCCACACTGAGGGCAGAGACATTCTGTTCCCTGCCCAGCCCCCAGATTTCGCTGGTTCCGGGACTGCTTCTTTGCCTCAGCCTGCTGAACAAGTGTCTCTTCGAATTGGAGAAGGCCATGCTGCGTCTTTAGCCTCCAAGCTGAACGATCGGAGGTCAAGGTTTCTCAGTTGTTAATGTCCATTCCCAGGGCCTTTAGATCCCTCTTGCAGATATCCTTATATTGCAGCTGTGGTCTCCCTCTGAGGCGCTTTCCCTGCACTAATTCTCCATACAAGAGATCTTTTGGAATCCGACCATCAGCCATTCTCACGACATGCCCAAGCCAGCATAGACGTCGCTGTTTCAATAGTGTATACATGCTAGAAATTCCAGCACATTCCAAGACTGCGATATTTGGAACTTTGTCCTGCCAGGTGATGCCAAGAATACGTTGGAGACAGCACATATGAAAAGTGTTCAACTTTCTCTCCTGCCATGTGTAAAGGGTCCAAGACTCACTGCAGTACAAGAGTGTGCTCAGGATGCAGGCTCTATAGATCTGGACCTTTATATGTTCCGTCAGCTTCTTATAAAGCCATACTCTCTTTGTAAGTCTGGAAAATGTGGTGGCCGCTTTACCAACACGTTTATTCAGCTCAGTATCTAAAGAGAGTGCCAGAGATAGTTGAGCCGAGGTACACAAAGTCATGGACGACCTCCAGTTCTTCTGCAGTTGTCTGAACATATTTTTTTTAATTTTTTTTTATTTTTATATGCCGCCCTTCTCCGGAGACTCAGGGCAGCTTACAATGCGTTAAGCAATAGCCTTCATACTTTTGTATATTTTATACAAAGTCAGCTTATTGCCCCACAAACCAGGTCCCCATTTTACCCACCTTAGATGGAAGGCTGTGTCGACCTTGAGCCTGGTGAGAATTGAACTCGCAGTAATTGCAGGCAGCTGGATGTTAAATGCTGCCTTAGTAGGAGGCATTAGCCTCCTACGCCACTCAGGCTCCTATAATGTCTGAACATTAAACAAAATACATAAGTACCCTATATTACATTCTGCTGCAATGACCTTTAAGCTGCACATAGGTCCTATTGAATGCATGTCCAAATCCTTAGTTTGGGTGGGATTCAAGGTGTTGGTTACCACCTTTAAAGCGCTCCATGGCATTGGACCTGGATACCTTCGAGACCGTCTTCTGCCACCAGTAGCCTCCCACCGGCCAGTTCGCTCCCACAAGAGGGTCTCCTCAGGGTGCCATCGGCCAAATTATGTCGGCTGGCGATGCCCAGGGGGAGGGCCTTCTCTGTGGGAGCCCCTGCCCTTTGGAATGATCTGTCCCCAGAAATTCGTAAAATCTCTGATCTCCGTGTGTTTTGCTGTGCCCTCAAAACCATGTTGTTCCGCCAGGCTGGGCTATCAATGTAAAGATTTTAATTGGTTTTAAATGGGATTTTAAATTTGGGGTTTTACAAATTGGGTCTATTATCTAATAATTTTAATTATTTTAAAATTTTGTCTGTCTTTGTGTTTTTAATTAGGCTGTACACCGCCCTGAGTCCTTCGGAAGAAGGGCGGTATAGAAATAAAATTAATAAATAATAAATAAATAAATAGTTGAATAATACCTTTATTGGGACCAATAAAAATAGATACAAAATATCATAGGAACTTTCAGGTTCTCCAATGAACGAGTCATGCAAGATGATGCAAAAAAGGAGGAATGGATGAAGAGGCATGGAAGCCCCCAAAATCTGGACAAATGGTCCAGCCACGGGATCTCCTGTTCAAATTCAATCTGAAATGGAGTTTGATGTTGGTGGCAATATCACGGATACAACTCTTGCCAACCGGGACAAAGAACAAGGTTGGCCCTAAGCTAAGATGGCAAATAGCACAATTTTTCCTTTGCTCTCCTTTTTGCTCTAGATACAAATTTTCCTGAAGAAACTCTGACATTTCTTCTACATAAATTAAAAGAAAAAGTCCCCCTCCCTGAACAAGCCGAGGGACACACCGGGACAGCCCAGCAGTGCCCCCCCCTCGCTAACACTACGGCCAGGAGGCCCCGCCCCTTCCAGCTAGGCTATTCCCTGAGCCAGCCTCCCCTCCCCACCTCATCGCCTCGCGCTCCCCCTAGCGGCGGAGCGACCCTCCCTCGTCTTCCCATAATGCCCGTTTAGGTTGTTCTGCTGTGGCTGCCTCGGCTTCAAGATGGCGCAGGCGATATTCGAGGCGCTGGAAGGTATATCTCGGGGAGCCGGGCGGGTTGAGGCCTCGCGTCTGGGAAAGTCCATTAAAAAAAAAAAAAGCGCGGCTATTCCACGCTGGGCGCCTCCCTCCCGCCGTTGTGGATGGGACGGGGGCTGAGAAGGCGCCGGTGCCGCCCTAAGCCATCTCTGGCGCTGAGGGAGGGTTCCTGGAACAGCCAGGGTACAGTGTCTGCCTTGGAGGAATAACCGCACCATCCGGCGGTCTGCGTGCGCGGATAAATTTGTTTCGCCAGATAAATCCCGGAGGAGCCAAACCTTGGCAAGGGACGGGAAAGCAAGCGGGCGACTCGGGTCCTCCTGGAAATTGTTCCCAAAGCAAGAAGGGACGGTGGCTTGCTACCTCATTGCCGCCACCTCTTTTGCAAGTTCCGTTCAAAGGGCATTTGTTGCTTTAATTTCCTCTCTGTAAGAACTCCTTTTTACCTCTAAAGGTGCCTTTTCTGGGTTCTCGAATAATGCAGCTTGTGTAACATCGCCCCCATTCCCTGGAAAAAATTGCATCGTAGTGATGAGTGTGACATTAAAGTCTGGGCACGTACATTTGTGAAAACCGCTGCCGCTAAAGGTTATTTATTTTTTTTACAAATGCAAATGCAGTTGCTACCTGCAGCGGCAGTTCAAAATTGAGAATGTTCCCTGGTTGCAAATTACGTTCCCTCCCCCTAACTGTCTCAAACTCCAAAATACTGTATGCTTCTGTAAAAACTGAATGTTTTAAGAAGAAGGATCCCTGATGAGTTGGTTCAGCGATCTATTTCATGGATTTTGGCCAACTGGATTTTTCTCCACAATATTATATAATTTAAAAGAACATCCATTGGTTGTTACTTGATTTACACATCTCAGGACCGACTAATGTGGCTAGTTTAGGTTCATTTTCCACTGTTGTGTGAATGCAGCCACTGAAGTTTGTGCTATAGTGAACTTGGTCATGATGGCATTTGCATATTAGCGTAATTTATGAAATTATGTCTTCTGAAAGTGCTCTAAAACAGCAGTTGCATCAAGTGTATCTAGAAAAAAACCCCAAGGCACTTTGTATGTTGTATTGAACAGTAATTTCCTTTAATTATTGTTCATTTATTTATTAGGCCCTATTGCCCAGGCCATTAAAACATAAGCCAGATAAATATTTAGCCTAGCCTGACAAGTAAATTCAACTATTGACATGTGTTTTTGTAGTTGATGTGGCATGTGATATCACAGCAGTGAAACAGTTTTAGTTGGCTGTCATATCACAAGTCTTTCAGAAAAGCAGCCGCAAAATGAATATCCTTTCAGTTCTGTTTAAAAAGAAACAATTACTGGATCCCATACTCCAATCTATAAGAACTCCTTGTCACTCCTTTAAAGCTGATTGTTCTATGTTCTGTATAGCTAAATCTGACAAAACCATTGATTAAATTAATACCAAAGAATAAATCACTATCCAAACAACAATTAGGTCTGTACAGAGCATTCTTGTTTTGGAACAGTTTGATTTTGAGGCCTGTCTCAACTTGAATAAACATGATCAATTACCTCAATATCGACAATTTAAGAACTGAATGTGCTGCTTTATTGGATGTCTTGACTCTACTAAGTGCATCTTTGAGACTTAGCATAACTCTAGTAATAAAATTGGACACAAGATATCCTCAAGCTATTTCAAAATCTACCTTATGATCTTAAAATTATCTTCCTTTTAAAAGAAGCTTCTGAGGTAGTTAAATTCTCAGGATACAAAGGCTCACTTTGATTTTCTCCCCTCTGAGTTTGTTTTGTTGTTTGAGCTATCAGAGGTTACTGCTTCCACCAGGTTCTATCAACTATCTTTTAAAAGAAATATCAGTGGTAATTTCCTTTTGATCAAATTGATAGCAGGTTAAGTAGAAAAATGACAGGACTTTTCTACATGGCACTAAAATATAGCACACATGTATGATGTTTGCCGAAAGCTCTTTATCTGGTACAATGAAAAATAACTGAGGTTTCCAGAATCTTCACCTTTTGTTAAGGGTCACAGATAACTGACAATGGTATGTTTGATTTAGTATATTCTAGGATTTAGGAAAACTTATTAAAACACATGTACTTCAAGTGATTTGTAAAGTATAATGACAAATTTTGTTATCATCTGAACATTTGCATATACATCACGTAAGACTTATGTATGAATTTATAGCTCCTTTCCAACTATAGTTAACCCAAATACAATTTCATTTTGGAAAAACATTTAGTGTATTTAAACTCATACATAATATTTCTACCAATATTATAATCAAGATATTTTTATTGGAAGTGATGAGAAAGAGCTTACATGACAAGAGGGATACTTTATTTTGCTTTATTTATAGATAATTACTATAATAATGGATGGAGGAAGGGGAGGAAGAAGAGTGAAGGAGTGGAATTTGGGATTATTATTGCTAGTCTCCTATATGATCTTGAAGCATTAAGATATTGGCTAATTTGCAGTTTCAAACTATATTACAGTGGTGACTTAAATGCATGTAAGTTTTCAATTGACCCAGACAAAAGCTAAAAAAAAATAATGATTCTTAGGTGATTTATTTTATCAGTGAATTTGATCTTAATATAAAAAATAAAAATCCCTTCTTATCCCATACTGGACAAGAAGAAATTCTGTCAAGCTCCACATTTTGTTTTTAATTAAAGCTGCCAGTAGTGTCCATGGCAAACCATAGTGTTGGAATAAATTGTGGTTTTAGTGTAGCAGCACATGTTGTCATTTGTCCCATCTGCGGATACGATCATTGCCTGTTTGTTTATAAGCAGACAGTGAAACAATAGCCATCTCTACCTCATTTGTAAAAAGAAGTATGTGTTGAAGCATGACTTTCTAGTTCAGCCTTTCCTAATCTTCTAGTGTCATCGTGATATATTGGAACTTATTTTACCCTCAGCAATATAATCAAGATTGACTAGGGATAATCAGGGAGGATATACAGAATTGGAGAAGACTGGTTTAATTCATTTTAAGAGCCTTAAGTACTTTCATACCTTGGAATTCCACTCATTGACTACATATTAGGTTTTCATGTTACATTACGTAATATTGTTTGTTTAGTGTTGGTTCAGTATAATACATAAATCCAACCACCGTCATTTGCTTCATAAATAATGTCTTAGTGTAATATGTGAAACTGTCCATTGTATGAAGAAAGACCTGAATGTAAGGTTCTATCATTTAAATATTGCAGAAGGGAAGAAACTTTACTTTGTAAGTAGACTTTCCTATTTTTTTTTTAAAAAAAGATTTTATGTTTAAGATGCACAAACCATTTAATAATTTGAGGTTATAATCCTATAGATATTTACTTGGAGGAAATGGTTGGCAATTTAATTTGTGCCTTTTGTTGGTGTTTGTCCTTTTCTAGCTTCCTAATCTTTTTGACGAAGAGGCTAGAAGGATCATAGCAGCTGCTCCACAAATTACAGAATGGTGTTTCACTCTTCATAGCAAGGACAGACAGAAAGTAATTTATATTTAAATTAGTAGTTTCTCTTTCTGTAAGTAGAGCCATATGTGGAGAATGTTGGAAAATGATCTGCTGAAAGGATTCCAATACCCTTGATTAAATATCATATCGAAACCAAATGCCTAAGGAAACTTGTCCTCTGTGTAATAATTTAGGAATGCCCCCATTGTGGTCAACTATCTTTAACATGATGGTGCTGTAGGCATCGGAAAATATACTGTGTAATGATACTGAGTCATACATGGAATGTTCCTAAATGCTATGGTGAGAAGGAGTATCTGCCATAAGGATGTTATTTTCAACAACAGTCCTGTGGATAGTATAAGATTTACTCTGTTCTTTTGTATTATACTCTCGTCCAGGGACAAATGCTTAATGTAATCAATCTGTGGAATTAATACCTAGCAATCTTTGAGCTAATAAAAGAGTATGAAGTTCATTTTTAATTTATTCATTTTATAGAATAGAATAGAATAGAATTCTTTATTGGCCAAGTGAGATTGGACACACAAGGAATTTATCTTTGGTGCATGTGCTCTCAGTGTACATAAAAATAGAAGATACATTCGTCAAGAATCGTAAGGTACAACATTTAATGATAGTTATAGGGTACAAATAAGCAATCAGGAAACAATATCAATATAAATCGTAAGGATGCAAGCAACAACATTACAGTCATGCAGTCATAAGTGGGAGGAGATGGGTGATAGGAACGGGGAGAAGACAAATAGTAATAGTAATACAGCCTTAGTGAATATTTTGACAGTTTGAGGGAATTACTTGTTTAGCAGAGTGATGGCGTTGGGGAAAAAAACTGTTCTTGTGTCTAGTTGTCTTGGTGTGCAGTGCTTTATAGTGTCATTTTAAGGGTAGGAATTGAAACAATTTATGTCTAGGATGTGAGGGTATAGTATAGTATCTAAACAAAGCCTTCTCCATGTAGGTAACTAGGCTTCCTACATTGGAATACTATGAAATCTACTGTAAGCAGTTTTGTCTTCCCTATGACTGTTATCCTCCATAGTAATCTGTCAGGCTAGCATTTTTAGAAAGAGATGGTAGATGTAGGAGGGAGGATCATCTTATTGCAATAATTCTTTGCTTGATTATGAATATCAAGCTATTTTAATGCAGAGTTATATTCATATTTGTATATTGCTGTATTCATTACCCTTTGAAGAGATACTGTTATTTGGATTAATTTCTACATCAGTTGGTATTCCATTATTTTTGGAGCTTCCTGCTGAAGGTAATATTGGTCTTTTCACCTAGAAAAATCATGGCATAGGATACTAATAAATGGATTCTTCTAACAGCTGCTGCTTCTTCAACCATAAACAAAATGCAAGCTCCTCTTAACTAAGGTGACCAGACGTCCTGCTTTTGGCGGGACAGTCCCGCTTTTGAGCAATTTGTCCCGCGTCCCGCGGCGTTTTAAAAAAGTCCCGATTTTTCATTCTGCCTCCTGAGTCCCCGCTGATGGCTAGAGGGAAAAAAAACTGTTTGAACTCTTGCCGCGGGGCTTCAAAGGGCCGACCTACAGCTGATCAGTGTTAAAAAAAAAAAACCTTGGTATATTTGCGGCGCAAGGCAGCCCTCGTTTCCTGCCGACTCGGAGCGGTAAACAGCGTCTGGTTCAGGGAGCAGCCGGATTTTGCTCTCCATTGCTCTCTCGGTCCCCTGCAAGCTCTCATCTCTCAAGAAGCCCAACCAAAGTTTCCCGCGCCATTTCAGGGAGCGTTCCTCGAGAGACGAGAGCTTGCAGGGGGCCGAGAGAGCAATGGAGAGCAAAATCCGGCTGCTCCCCGAACCAGACGCTGTTTACCGCTCCGAGTCCCAAGCGACAGGAGAGGAGGGCTGCCTTGTGCTGCAAATATACCAAGGTGGAATCCTGATGCCGCCCTTACAGCGGAGAGAAGAAGCCGGATTTTGCTCTCCATTGCAGACACCAGATCGTAATGCACCACCTGCAAAAATGCGAAAATTTCCAAATGTAGCCCTGCCCTCTTACAGCTCTCCTGATGTTCAACTGTTGTCTCTCAAGGAGGATACTTGGCCAGCCTCATGCTTGATGTCTCCCACCTTGGCAGCTTTAAGACTTGTGGACTTCAACTCCCAGAATTCTCCACAATTCCCCAGAATGGGCTCGGCGGGAGTTGAAGTCCAAACGTTGTAAAAGAGCCACAATTGCCCAGCCCTGGGCTAGGGTAGGCTGATGCCGCGCGGATGGGAGGAGGGGCGGGCGACCCAGCAATTAAGTTGTGGTTTGGAGGTATATATGGGGGAAATTATTTGGTTTATTATTATTGATAGATATAATTAATTGATTTGTAAGAAATTGGATTGCATGGAAATAATTGGAATATTCATCTTCATATTGATTAATATACAAAAAAGATAGTTATATAACTAATTGATTTATATTAAAATGTTGAATTTGTATTAAACAACTGTATTACATAATTACATAATTAACCAATGTGAGGATGGATATAAAAATAGATGACAATGGGAAGGGGTATAATATAGAATAGAAGGGAAAAATTGAATTTGATTAAGATTAGAGATGAGGATGAAGGGTAATATTGGTTTTTTTAAAAAATAGATGAGGAATAAATATGGCAAAAAGGAAATATAGAAATTGTAAATTTAATTGAAATGACTAAACGCTGTTTAAATTTTTGAACCAGCCAAATATTCTGTTCAAAGAAAATACATTGTATATTTGTATGTGTGTTTCTAATTACTGCTATTTATTCATATTTGTTCTCTTTTATTCTTTAAAGTTTAACAATTCATTCTTTATCTTAATATCTTTATATTTGTTTGGGGTTGGCTTTCTTCCCGTTCATCTTTTTTATTGTACAGCAATCTTTCTCCTCAAACCTACCACCTCTCTCTTTTCTTTCCTTCTTACTTTCTCTTCCCCCACCCTCTTTTTCTCCTCCCTACTTCCTCTTCCTTTCTCCTCCTCCTCCTCTCTTCCTCCCTCTGTTACCCTCACTCCTACTCTAATTTCTCTTCCTTCATCCCTCTCTATTGCTGTATCCTTTAATGCATATGGACTACTCAGAGGGCTGAAAAAGTTATTTTTGACTGGTCCTCACACTTTTGACCAGTCCTCGAACTTACGACTGTCCTCATATTTTACATTTTTGCCCTATCTTGTCATCATGGTGAAGAGAAGCAGTTGTGAAATGAGTGACATGGTTGTTAAGAATGCTGCACAGGCATAAATATGAGGATGGTCATAAGTGTGAGGACCAGTCAAAAGTGCGAGGACCTGTCAGAAATGACTTTTTTCAGCCCTCTGGTTAGTCCTTTTGTGCATATGGACTACTCGGAGGGCTGAAAAAGTTATTTTTGACTGGTCCTCGCACTTTTGACCAGTCCTCGAACTTACGATTGTCCTCAAATTTTACGTTTTTGCCCTATCTTGTCACCATGGTGAAGAGAAGCAGTTGTGAAATGAGTGACATGGTTGTTAAGAATGCTGCACGGGCATAAATGTGAGGATGGTCATAAGTGTGAGGACCAGTCAAAAGTGTGAGGACCTGTCAGAAATGACTTTTCAGCCCTCTGAGTAGTCCCTATACACATAGCCATGGCCACCCGGTCACATGACCAGCTAGCCACGCCCACCCAGTCACATGGCCTCCAAGCCACGCCCACACAATAAGCCACGCCCACAATGGTGTCCTTACCAATCTGTTCACCTTACCCTATACACATAGCCATGGCCACCCGGTCACATGACCAGCTAGCCACGCCCACCCGGTCACATGACCAGCTAGCCACGCCCACAAAATAAGCCACGCCCACAATGTCCCTCTTTACCAATGTTAAAATCTGGTCACCTTACTCTTAACTCCTCTTTGTTTTTCTCCCAAATGGATTTTCTCTAGTAATAAATATTATGAAAGTTGTATTGGAGAAACTTGTGTTGATTTCCAGTCAAAGAGCCAAAATATTTGCAAAAATGGTTTAGTAATATTTATACCAGAAAAATTAAAGTTCAGATTTTAAATAACTTTCAATTCAAGTTATTTGGAGAAAGTGAAGGTTGCCGTCACACTTATTAGGAACCTATTGTTTTGTAATTAAATACATACAGGAACAGGAAATAAAGATTAGTCTAGTGGCTAAATTCAGATAATGGGATCCTGATATTGAAATTAATCAGATCATAGAATACCATGGCTTGCAGTCCTTTAAAAAAAAAACACCACCCAATTTATATAACCTGGTTCCCTAACAATAATCTTCCCATGCTTATTGATGGACTCTCCTTGAGAATGTTTTACTCTGGTGGATATATTAAACCATTGATATAATAGAGGCTTGATATTTGAAAATTGTAAATATATGTGGTTGTGATAATAGTATTCATTTAGTAAGCACTTTTAACATGATATTGTATAGTTCAAAAGAAAAAACAATTATGCAATTTAATAAATATAATAAATTTAATAAAACTAATTCGTAGGTTAACATGCAACCAATAAAAATATTTGCAATTACAGCAAATCAAATGCAACCACCATGTATATTTAATGGAAAGTTCTTTATTAAACAGCATACATATATCCATAATTAATGTTAAACAATATAGGATAAAATGAGAATAGGGTAAAATGCAATGACTTATGACCACAATTGAAATCAGAATTTCAGTCACAAGAACAACAAATGCAGTTGTTACGTGAGTCATCAAATGACCAGGACAAATTTTATGACCTTTTTTCCCATGATTGTTAAACAAATCACATGATCCTTAAGCACATCTAATTTCCCAAATTGACTTTGCTTGTCAAAACCCAGCTAGGAAGATTGCAAATCATGATCACATGACTTCAAAATGCTGCAATCATTGTAAATGTGAGCTAGTTGCCAAGTACCCGAACTGCGATCACCTGATTGTGGGAATGGTGGTAACTTTGAAGACAGGTCATAAGTCACTTTTTCTGAGACGGTTGTAACTTTGAATAACGGTTAAACAAATGGTTGTAAGTCAAGGATTTTCTGTAATTGGGACTTAAACTAAGCCACTAATTTTAAAAATCTTTTTAAAAAAGCCCAGAATCTGGGGACTGCCAGAAAAAGAAAGAAGAACCTACCTAATGGAAGGAAAGAAGTGGCAGTTTTGAGGGAGAAAAAAAGTGTCAAGAAATGTGTTTGTGTGACCATAGTTCTAAACATAACTAATAGTTTGAACTGTGATCGGGTTTGACTAAGTACAGTATTTGAATAAATAAAGATCCCTACATTGTAAGAAACCTAGAAATTAATGTGCTGAAATAGGTTTTATTGCAGTCAATTTTTTCATATTTTTGTCCCTGGAAATAATATAGATTTTCTGACTGCCATTTCTTTTCCCTCCAGGAATGGATAATCAGACTGTGCTAGCCGTTCAGTCCTTGTTAGATGGCCAAGGAAGTGTTACAGATCCATCATCACAGACAGTCAACACATCTTCATCCATCCAGTCCATGGGTGAGTCTTTCATTGGGACTTCTTTCTTGTTTGTCCTTGTGATGTGCAGTAACATAGTAATCGATTCCTATGTGTGTCTGTGAGTGTATGCATGCACTAATGCTTTGTTATTTTACCCCATGTATTCAAAGAATTATGATCCTGAAACAATATTAATGAAACCGTTTTATATTCTCTAACAGTAGGGCAGTTAATTTGCTATGTATTATCACATTGCTGCCATTAAAATAAATTCATTTAGCATAAGATATCACTTTATTTGATTTCATTCTATACCTTTATTTTTTTTAAGAGACACATATGCTGATTCAGGATAGTGTTTTCCCACTATCTTCTATGTAGCACATCCAATTCAAATTTATTTCTGCAATTTATATACTACTCAATTCCAAAAAGGCTCTGAGTAGTTTACTGTATTGTAATATGCTATCATGAATATATTAAAAGACCTGTGACAATTAAAAAGTTTATTGCATAGTGTTTGACAATAAAATAGGTTCCAGAGCATGTCAGATTTGGAGGATTACCACTGAGAAGGCCCACATCTGAGAAATTACCTGCCATATTCAGGCATTCTGTATGGCTAAAATCATACCAGTTGGAATTTGGATGGTTTTCAGAGGCAATCCAATATATAATGGATTATGGCAATCTAGATGAGAGATTAATCAAGCATAGTTTATTGATATGAGACTAGCAGCATCATAGCTGTTGTTGCAATTTTGGCCAATGAAAGGCATTATGTGTGCCTGAGCCTACAGTGATAGAGATGAATCTAAAAGCATGTCCAGTCTACAAATTTGACCATTTAGAGGAGTGTAACCTTTTCTGAAACAGGTTGATTTTTATGACCCACCTACCGTCTCCAGCCTTTTCATGCTATGGTCGAATCACCATGGTAGTTAAGTGAGACATCACATGATTGCCATTTGCAACTTTCCCTGCTGACTTCTCCGGATGCTACAACTGTCACTAATATATGTTTGTTGTCAAGGGTCCGAATTGCAGTCATCATGTGACTGTGGGGACACTGCAGCGGTTGTAAGTGTAAGGAATGGATTGTAAGCCACTTTTTTTCAGCACCGTCATAACTTTGAACAGTTGCTAAATGAATAGTCATATGTTGGGGACTTCAGATGGGGCTTGCTGTGAGAAAGCTAAGCATTCTCCTAACTGCAACTTGACAATTTTAGTTAATCATTTCTTACCACTTTGTTCTGCTGAAATTCTGTGTCTTCTTGAGAGAAAGTCTTTCAGGTTAAATAACTTTTTTTTTCTTTCCCTGATTTCAGATGACGAAGATGTATTTCTCTGTGGGAAATGTAAGAAGCAATTCAACTCATTGCCAGCATTCATGACTCATAAGCGGGAACAGTGTCAAGGCAATGCCCCCTCACTGGCTACAGTCTCCCTAGCTACTAACAGTGTGTATACCCCGTCCATTACCTCAGTACAGCAGGCTCAGACCACCAATCGTCAGGTAGCGATGCTGAATATTGGAGCTTTTTGTGGTTGGGTCACCAGTTGTACCTAAGCATACCTGTGTACTAAACATGCCAGTGTTTCCTCTTATATTCCAAAGTCAGTCTCAGCATGTGTAAAACCTGTTAGTGGTTGTCATCCATTACCTTAGAGCAGCAGTTCTCAATCTTTCTGGCTTGGCAGATGGGAGGGGGAGGGAAGAAAGGGGACGCTAGCCCACCACTTGTGCATCTGGGTTCCAAACAGGCTGCGGCCTGGTAATGGGCTGCAGCTTAATGCAGTTTTTCCTCCTGTTTAATGACTAATTGCCAGCTGAACAATGTTTTATTCTTTGTACCATGCTATATAATTTAATTGAAGAGGTTTATTCACAAAATGTTGACTTCTACTACATCATTTCTTATAGTGAGTAGTTGAACTGAATGAGTTGTTTTACTTTGTTTCTATGTGTTACTGAAGAATTTTCTGAAAAGTTTCTTACCTAATATCCAGTGTAAGATTTTGTTTTATCTATTTTGCTCAACAGATCTCTACATATATTACTGTTCCACCCTCTCCTTTGATCCAAACATTAGTCCAAGGGAACATCTTAGTGAGTGATGAGGTTTTGATGTCAGCCATGTCTGCTTTCACAACCTTAGACCAGCCAATGTCCTCAGTGCAACCCACTGTGCAGGTAAATATTCTTTTTCCTGCCATTTAAAACATACACAAGCACTGACATATAGAATGTGCTATAAAAACAAAAATTAATGCATGTATGTTGGAAAAGAATGTTTAATGTCTGATGACCACATAGTGTATGCATAATGTTGTGTAGTAGGGCTGGGCAGCAATCTGAAGGACAAAATGCAATTTGAAGCACATTTTGGCACACACATAAAATAGATTGGAAATACCTTAAACCATCCATCCATCCATTCATCATTCATAGAATTGTATTAATGTTGCTACCTAAGAAATCTACATATATATGTGTATGAACCAGGGGTTGACCTTGACTTGAGGCATTTTTTATCTTTTATAGTCCATAGTTCAGTTTCTTTTATGTAATAATATTGTTATGTTGAAAATGTAAGCTGATACGTTTATTCCTTAGAAAAGATCCCTTCATTATTAAATAAATGTAAATTATGATTTGCATATACGTGAACTATATCATGACAGATTTATTTTGCTAGTATGCAGAAAAACATGGATATTGATATTGATCTTGGTTAAAGAAGGAAGGTTAAAATCTTGCAAATATTGTTCCTATTTATGGACCAAAGAGCGGGGGTGGGGTGGGGGGGAGAAGAGAAGGTAAGGAAAGAAGGAAGACTAATTTCTCACTCTTTGTTTTTAGAGCAGCTTGAATATGCATCCTGGAGCAGGATACCTGTCTCAGCCTCCCCCACCCCCTCCACCTCCTCAGCCACCCCCTCCACCCCCTCGAGCCCTTGGTGTGCCAGGCCCGGCCAATGCAGGTAGCAGTGGAGTGGCGGAAGTCTACAGTACATCTACCTCCATGCCTGGGAATGGGACAGTAGAAATACAGAATCTGGGGATGCAGCCGTATCCACCTTTGGAGGTAAAAATGGCTGCCAGTGATTATTAGTGATTATATTCTCGCTTATGATTATTACATGGTCTCATTGGCCTTTGTAAAATGACCCTGGCTCTGATTTTACTCAGCCTCAAAATGCCTTTTTTTTTTTACTCAGCCTCAAAATGTCATTTTCAGAGAGTGGCATAACTAAATACACAAAGTTATATTATAATAGATGATAATTTCCTTCCTAAGGAAAATGGTTGTGAAATAGTTCCCAGTCTCAAAAAGAAGGAAATTAATTATGTTCTATACAGATTGTTTAAACTGACGTATAAGTATTACTTAAATATAGTCTGCTGGGTCGCACATGACCAGAAAGAGGAATATCATATATTGACCTACAGGTATAGTAGAAATTTGTCCATGGACATTTGAATTATTGTTGAATAGAAAAGTAAGATAAATAATACTTAACAAATAAATTTAACAATGTGTCCTGAAATGCTAAAGCTAAATCAGGTGTTAAAAAATCTGACTTTCAAGACAGAGCTGACAGATTTACTATTTAAACTCAGTATTGAGATTGAATAAGAAATTTCAGAAGGCTGTTATTCAGAAATTGTATTTAAATGGTCATTAGATTGTAGATTAGAATTAGATTATTAGGAAATCTAGATTGTGCATGATTAGAAAAAAAATACATTATAGAAGAAATGAACGTAATGTAACTACAGAGAAAGATCTCCACATTTGGCAAGAGTGGTTTAGTTTATCTGAAACCTAACTGCAATTAAATTGAATAAGCAACTAGTACTGACTTATGTTAACTGCTGTAACTATATTTCAGGTTAACTATATTTAAGTTTTGTCAATGTTTATCCAATACAGCAAATTATAGTCAGTTAAAAACAGGATTAGCACCAGATTCTCCATATGGCCATACTAGAAGATGATGCAAATGTGTAAGCAATGCAGGAGTTTGTAGTTTTAATCTGTAAGCAACAGAACCCATGCTTCCCGACTTCCGGTTGGCGCCGCAGGGACACAGACGGGGAAATGACGAGCTCCGCTGAGCCCTGCCAAATCCCCTCTGCTAAGCTGCCGCCGATAGGTCTGCGGACCTCCCCTGTCTTGTAGGGACAGGGGGACAAGAAGGAACGCCTTGGGCGGCCGAGAGGAACGGGCAGGTTCCTCGGGGCCCTAGGCTTCTCCTTCACGTTAGCGGCAGCGGAACGGCAGCCATGGTGGCTGCCCTGAAACCGCGGCAACCGGGAACAAGGATCTGGAGGAAGAAGATGAAGAAAGAGCAAAAATCAAGAAGCCGGGTGAGTGACACCAACCCAGGCAATATAACGTACCTATTTGGAATTATTGGAAAATAAGACCCCAAAATTAAAAGCGGCTGCTGGACTGCGGGGCTTAAGGATTGAAAAGAAAAAAAAATGGGTAAAAGACCCAAATTGAACTTTGTTGCAGTAAACTTAAACTGGATGATTTGGCAGTAATAAATTTCTGAAATTTGACTGTGCCTTTAACTGGAGTGGAGAGGAGAAATGGATATTTCTGAGAATTAATACCTCTAAAAGAAAATGAAGCTAATGAAGATAGACAGATGGATGGCTACAAAATAGCCATGGAGTCTGCAGTGATTAAGCAGGGAAGTGGATTGAAGAGTTTTCCCTTTCTGGGTGGAAAAGAAACATGTTAATTGGCTTTTTACCTTGGATTACTTGAAATTAATATTGGATATAAGGATTTTGGAGATTCCTACTCTGCCCCAGATGATTTTAAGAAAGAAGAAAGAAGAAAGAAAGAACATTTTGGATTTTAACAATGGAGACTGACAAAACTAGGTGTGGCATAGTTAACAAAGACAAGAAGCTGATGCACTACGCCTGGAACAGACATTTTAAAAGTTTTAAAGGGACATACAGAAATTCTTTACTTTGAACTGATGAACTTTGAAATAGAGCACTTTGGACAGAGAGGAAAAGGAAGAATTAAAGTGGATAAATTTAAATGTGACTAACTGAAATGTAAAGTTTAAAAGCCTATGTATATATGATAAACTTTAAAAACCTAGGTATATATGATTTTTGGATAAAAACAGGAAGGGTTGTGAAATAATAAAAATAAAAAATAAGAGGTGGCTATTAAAATAGTGGATGATATCAAGGGGATAAAAATAATAAAGAAGAATATATTTTGAGGCAGGAAAATTTTAAGAAAATGTACTGTTTGATGTAATACGTTTTAATTTTAATTTGCAAACAAATGTTAAACTGATGAATAAGGATTGATTGAACAAAATACAAGATACACAGATGCTAGTGATTAGTCTTGAATTAAGGTAATACAAGTTGGAAATGATGACCATTATGAAATATACTGAGATTTAAATTGAAAGAGCAGGATGGAAAAATGATATATAATAGATAATTATATTACAGTTAAAATGTGTGGGATGGATACCAACTAGATAAGAGTTTGAGACTCGGTGGAAATATGGAAATTAATTCAAAATGCTGGAAACAGCCAAACAAATAGGAGGAGAGTTGGAGGAGACTATGCTGGTAATCAGCCAAACAATGGAGGGAGTTAAGGAGGAGACTATGCTGGAAATCAGCCAAACAATGGAGGGAGTTAAGGAGGAGACTATGCTGGAAATCAGCCCATAAAATGCTGGAAACAGTCAAACAAATAGGAGGAGAGTTAGAGGAGACTGAGGAACTATTCTGAAATCAACTAAATTAGTTGGTGTTTTGGAGGAGATTAAGCTGAGAATTAATCAAATAGAATAAGCTGGAAGATAGTTAAATATTAGAGGGAGATATAGTGGAAAATATATTAGAAATTGGAGTAAATAAAATATGCCTTTGTGAGAAATCTGTGTAATATGTAAATTGGGAGAAAAAAAAACCTAAGGTAAACTGATTTGAGGATAAGGGTCAAAGGATTAAAATTAGTCAAAATGTTGTTTTATAAAATATAAATAAAAATGGAGTGGTATAACTAAGAATAAACTAAGAATAAATGGTGATAAAATTGTAAGGTAAACACTTAACAAGAGGTTAGAATATTGTAAAAATTATTTTGATATGACTTGTATAAGATATAAGGTAAAGAAGAATAAAGATATGTTTAGAATTGTTATGCAGATGTAAAAATGAGTGAAAGTGAATTTGAAACTTTTGGATAGATATAATGGATTTATATAGATGAAAATGTTAAATTTGAGGTAAAATTGGCTTTTTCTTAAGTTTTGAATTTCTTTTTTATCTTCTTTTTTTTCTTTTTTTGTTTATTTATAAAAGATGTAATGGAAATTGTGAATTGAGTTTGTGAAAGGAATGTAAGCATGGTAACCATCTATGACCGGATAGAAATTTTTGTTCTTGAAAGTTATGTTTTTACGTTTAAATTTGAAAAAATAAATAAAAAATATTTACAAAAAAAACAAACAAACCCTATGCTTCCCATTTCCAAACTTTGAGCTGACAATAGAAATCAAGCTAGCCTATTTCTCTTATGTGTGATGGTTGGAAAGTCAAGGTTGTCAAAAATGATGGAACTTTGAATTATTTATATTTTTGTGTCAGATGTGTTATCACTGATTTCTGTTTTAGGTGCCCAGCCAATGTGTGGAAAACCCAGTGTATCCTTCCCCTCCAGTATATAGTCCAAGCAAACAAAGCTTTAAGTCTAAAAATGCTAATACTGCTGCTGCCTTGAATAATACATGTGGAGGAAATCTGACCAATTTTGATTCTGCTTCCAAGAACCGTCGTTCCAAACCAGACAATAATTTGCTTGAAGGTATGTCTTCTTGCTACTCATTCTTGCTGTAAACTAATTACATTTAAGTAAGACAGAATGTCGAGTCCATGACACTGGAAGACTTGGGTGTAAAGGAAAATCTATACCCCTCCATATAGTCCTGGACTGTGATTCTTGTACCCCAAAGCCAACATGGCCAATAATAATCGAGAATGATAGACATGTCATCTGTAAACCTCTGGAAGGGCAGATAACCCAAATACTGGTTATTAGAATCCTGAGAATTCATTATTCTCATTATAAAGAAGGAACTAACAGCCATATGGTTGAATGGGCTCATTTTGTTTTTACATTCAGGTTATTTTTAGGACTGGGTTTTAGTTTTTCTTTTTGATTAACAAATCAGGTTGAATATATGTTGCTATATATTTACAAAGTAGAAATCTGTGTCCTGTACCTAGGAAATCACATTTAAACCTCATGAAATTTATATGTTTTTCATTGTCATTTTGTATAGCACATTATTGGAATATTGGTTCAGCATTAACTGAACCAATTTTCAGGAAACCAAATGTGTTGATTGTAATCCACTAATATGGATCACTACAACATTATAACCCATGAAAGCCGAGTTATTGTTCTGATGTTGTAGGAAATGTTGCAGTGCCATTCCTTCCCATGACATCAGAAAATATGAAAAATCCAGCGTGGGAAGGAGAAGCCAATGCTGCAGCTCTTTCCCTTGCCAAGATTAATGCAATCTGAATTAATGTGGTGTAAGCACGAGTTGTAAAGCGGAAAGTTCCATAACAGAAAATGCAAATAGTGGTTTTACATTCCTCCCACATAAAGTCATTTCATTGGATTTTCCACTACTTTCATTCTATTCTTCCCATAAGGCAATATACTCAAAATCCCAGCTGTGCTTCCATTCCTCAAAACTTCATTCTAGTTTGGTGGGCAGTGGACAAGCAAGAATCCATATAGCAGGATGGCCTTTTCGACATAAATTCATGCTTGTTTTTTGCTGTTTGCTTTTCAGGAAAGCCCAAGTCACCAAAACTGAAATGTACATACTGTGATAAAGCCTTCACCAAGAATTTTGATCTGCAGCAACATATCAGGAGGTAGTGTTGAGCTTCCAAAATCGGACAGAAGCAGTGTCTATTTGGACAGGCCAAGGACTTGATTGGATATTCTGAGCAACAATTGGAGCCATTCTTACTTGCTGGCAAGAGCTATGGAAAATAAAGCCATCTCTCTGCTTGGTCAGTGTGATCCCCCAAATGTTGAACACTGGTCTCTGTATGGTGTATGTGTGAAATTTAATCTTGGTCCTGATTGCTGAACCACCAGGTCTTCCAGAGCCTCAAGTGATAACAAAAGTGTGCACGTATTATTAAAACAGAATTTGTTTTATTATTATTGGATAAATCATTATGGCCTGATTGACCCATAACACTAAACTACAATAGGAGAGAGAGAAATACAGAGTTGTACCATTTTAGGCTACAGATAAGCGTTTGTATGATTTCATGTTTCCCCAGGCAAATTCTTGTCACATGGAAAAATACATCTCAAAACAATGTCTTTTATCTGTTCTTCCTGAAGGGGCACAGTTTTTATGTGTAAGAAAAGTTGCTTGTGAAGGAGCTTTCCAATCATGTAAATTCCTATCTACATGCAATTTGGAATGCAACTTAATTGTAGTTATGAGCCGACTGGAAAAAGTGTGCAGTATTAAAAGGATAGAGGAAGTTAAAGTAAGTGAAATACATAAATGGTGAATTAACTTGCTCACTTAGAAGATTGTGTATCCTCCTTGAATGCTGAGAGAGGAAACATCCTAAAAAAAGGCAAAGCCACAAAAGGGAAAATTGTAGTTGAGTGCACTAGTAATATGTTTCCCCCTCTATTGAGATATTATGATTCCTGTTCTCTGATGTAGTGTCTATTTTTCCTTCAGTCATACCGGAGAGAAGCCATTCCAGTGCATTGTGTGTGGTCGAGCTTTTGCGCAAAAATCCAATGTGAAGAAGCACATGCAGACACATAAGGTGTGGCCACCAGGAATTGGGTGTACCATCTCTCGGAGCTCTGTCACTGTGCAAGTCATGCAACTCAACCCCAACCAGCAGGAGGATGAGGAAAATGCAGGTGCATTATTAACTGCTTGGCCAATCACATGGACCTGCTTCATCAAACTTCTGAATAATAGTGCTTCTACTATTCTGTTTTATAGATTTATAGATGGCAGGGTTAGACAAATAATTATGGTGTACTGGTGGTTTAAGTATGTATTAGCACATGAATCTATAAATCAGATACACAGCTGTTATGATCTTGCTCAGTCATAGTCCTTCGTTTAATATTGTTTCATACTCTTGTAATTCTTAATCCTTTTTCAAACTTTTTCTTTGCTTGCGGAACCTGTAATACTGATTTTTCCCCTTCTATGGACTAAACTTAAAATTAGATGTATACTGAAAATCTATCATCTATCCTCAGGAAGAGAATATTTAAATAAACCTTTAGATATAATTGCTTTGCATTAGACAGGCCTTCTCCAATCGAAGATGATGTTGGCTAATAATTATGAGAATTGGCGTCTAGAGAGCAATAGATTGGAAAGCCCACATGAGATGTATTCCTGAAACAGAAGCTGTGCATCTAGTGTTTGGGTGTGTGGTATCACTAACTTCCTAAACATATCTACTGTTGGCTCTGGATGATCATAAAAAATTATGGTCAATGATCCATGCATATCAAGCCTTTTGCATATTGTGTGAATGTAACTGCTTGGGCTAAGATTGTTTATTGGATTCTACATACCAACTGGTTGATAGGCAATGAGAAGATTGGTAGGGGTCAATTGGGCTCATCAAGGCAAAAGTTGGAACGTATATAACAAAACAAAACAAGCCTGACAGTGCAGAATGAATCTTATGTGGTAGAGAATATTTGTTCTACTTTAGTCTCCTCTGCCTACATAACAAGTCTACTACTTCACCAAGACTAAGCTGTTCATTGCTTGAGAATATGAGAGGAGCACTTTAAAATCCTATCATTCGGTTCCTAATTTATTCCCACAGCAATGAAATAGATATCAGTGGGCCACCTGAAAGGAGTTCACAAGTACGGTAAAGTCCTTAGCTAGTGTTTTTTAGCAGCTGCCATTGTCAAGCATATGCTTCCAATACTGGAGATAATATGTAACATTGGTGGCAGGAGTTCTTCTGACTTTGAAGTGAAATTGAGCATAGGCTTTATCCTCAGTCATAATAAAGAATGAAAAACAAAGACACACAAAGAAGGAAATCTAATTTCCACAGTTTTGTATCTTGGAAAAATGATGAATATTAATTCTGTTTTGCGGATCTTGTTTGTAATTTTTTTGGAAGGCTTATTTCCCTTGAAATGCTTGAAACTAAAACTAGTATTTCTGTGTTCTGTGTTTTTTTTTTCCTTTAGGCTTAAGCCAGGCTCCAAGAAGCAGCCCTCCACAGCCTCAAGCCCTGCCTCCTGGGGAAGAACATGACGCGGCAAAGTTGGAAGCCAAGCAAGTGGTCTTGATAGACAGTTCTTATCAGTGCCAGTTCTGTCCCAGCAAATTCAATACATATTTCCAGCTGAAATCACACATGACTCAGCATAAACATGAACAGGTAGATAGTTTATCATGAGATGGCTTCATTCTGTCATCCCTAGCTTTTTACCACTTTTCCATGAGCTGCAGACCAATGCATGCGTACTTCCAAATTTGCACAATCTATATAGGTTACAAAACTCACATGCGAAATGTTGGCTCTTTTGCCAACTATTTTATCTTTAGCCTGTACAGTTTAAAACATAAAATTATGCTCTATGACAGAGTAATGTTCTGTTTAATTTAATTGGCTACTCACCGATTGACAAAAGCTCTTTGATGGTAGGTATGGAAATTGTAATTTATACATATGCAAACTGTATTCTTGACATATTGTTCTTTGGATCCAGCATAGGAATTTCCTCCTATGCATATTTTAATTTAGCGTGAGAAATGTGTGTTGAATAGATAACAAAATGTATTCTAGATAACAACACAAGCAATTCCACGGAATCTAAATCACAGATGTCTGATAGTTGAAATACATTTTGCAGTTACACTACTTTCATATTGTTTTTCACTGTGTAAAAACCATACAATTCCATTTTTGTGTGCATGAATTATTATTCTGGGCACATTCAGTAACTCATTGTTCAGAGCCTATGCTTTGATTGCAGGACATTCCTGTTTTCATTCCTGTAATTTCTAAGAAGATAGAAAACAAAAATTCTTCTCAAAATTCTAGAGAGCCATTGCTAGTGTAGAAACTATTCTAAGCTAGATGGTATCAGCCCGTATCAGGCACCGTCCTAGGTTCCTTATTGGCAGGAGGCAAATCTAGAGGCAAATCTCATGCACTGACATAATATGTAACCTCCGCAGGAAAATAGCTTTGTATTTTTCTCCATAAGGCAGAATTGAATGGTTCATTGCTGACTTTCAAGAGAGGCTGACCGGAAGAAGAGAAGTTAAGAGTAATTCATTGTCTAGGGACATAATACATAGCTTTCCCTGTGAGTGGGTACATCAATCTCCTTCAATTACATTTATACATTTAATGCTGAGAGTACAGTACAGTTTGTTTGCTTTTGGTGGCACAGCATAATGCTGATTTAAATTCTCTTTTCTTACCATTACTGTGCAGGTGTACAAATGCGTTGTGAGAAGTTGTGCCCAGACATTTCAAAAGCTGGACTCTTTCTTAGAGCATATCAAGAACCACCAGGAAGAGCTGAGCTATCGCTGCCACCTCTGCAGCAAAGATTATCCTTCTCTGTATGAATTGGGTGTCCATCAGTATTCCCACAACTTGCTCCCTCAACACAGCCCCAAGAAGGACATGGCAGTTTACAAGTAGGGTAGCACTGCAAATAGTAATATTTCTAATCTGTTTGGCAGAAAAAAAAATGAATGAAAAGAATGAAAAATGATGTAATTCAAACTTGATGTTATTAATATATCAGACAATCATTTAAACTGCATCTGGGAGAGCAGTCAGTGCTGTGGATTTGCTGTTGAATGATTTGGTATTTTCCTTAAAAAAAAGTAACAAAATCAAACCCCACTGTGAGAGCATAATAACCTGCTAGAGTTAAGAAAATATATTTCATAGATACTGATGTAGAGATTTTTTTTCCTATTTATGTCATACCAGAGATATAAGATGAATAAATTTTTAATCCATTCCATAAACTTTCATTCTTTTGCTGGTAAATCTGTCAATTTTGAACCCAGACTTTAGGCAATTACTTATTTATTTTAAGCCTTTATTTCTTTCAAGGGTCTCTGTTTTCCTCTTTGACAATGCTTTTTGCAAATGCATATGGATAAGGAAACTATAGCTAGCCTGCAGACTTCAGCCATACTAATGCACTCTTTCTTTCTTTAGGTGTGTCAAATGTGTAAATAAATATTCCACACCAGAAGCCCTGGAGCATCACTTACAGACAGCAACACACAACTTCCCCTGTCCTCATTGTCAGAAGGTAGGCAGATATCTTAACAGTAAATTGACTTTCTGGAGAAATAAGCGATTCTATGATTTAATCACCCTAGTATAGCAAAGTGTTGTCCCTTTTGTTCTTTCATGTTTGTTTCATAGTTTGTTTCTCAGGCTTTAGAATGAGAAAAGGGAGTCTTGCCCAAGATTGCTTATGTAGTCACACTTTTGTATAGTGGATGCACACTTACATCCAGTTGCATTGTGCTATCTGTACTGCAGAAGATGATACTGGAGTGCCAGCACCTGAGTTCTCACAATTATCTTCTTCCATGCACAATATACTTTCTGTCCTGTGGCTCATTCCCTGACGCAGGAACTATTCCTTGTAGGATTTTTTTAAAAAAAAGCTCACTTGATTTATGTTAGTGAAGTCTTTGTCTCATCTACTTTAGAATTTTACTGTATAGGTTTGTTACACATACCCATTTCCTTAGGGAAAGAGTAGGTAATCTGTAGACCCTGGACAAAAAAGAGCCCTTGAGGGCCTCAGAGTGTCCATCTAACCCAGAGTTCTTCAAACTTGGCAGCTGGTGGACTTTAACTCCCAGAATTCTGAGAGTTGAAATCTACAAATCTTAAAGCTGCCAAGTTTGAAGACCTCTGATCTAATCATAACTGATGAAAAGTGATTAAGGCATTCTGCTGTCAATTAGTGTCTATTCCTTGAGCCAAATAATAAATGAAAACTGTAAAATAAGCCCCTAAAATAAAGCTTTCCATGTTGAAAAGTGAAGACAGTCATGAAACTTTCTAAAATTCGACCGTGTCCACATTTGAGATATGACCTTCCCATTCACTTTTCAGGGTCAGTTTCTCAAAAAATATTAAGAGCAAACTGTAGCCACAAAATAGTGCCCCCTCCTGGTCTGACTGATATTACTACCCTTTTAAATGCCCTTGATCTTAACCAGAGTTTTAATGACATTGCCTTCTTTTTACAGGTGTTTCCCTGTGAGAGGTACTTGCGAAGGCATCTCCCTACACATGGAGGAGGAGGCAAATTTAAGTGCCAGATCTGCAAAAAGTTCTTCCGCCGAGAACACTACCTCAAATTACACGCACACATTCATTCGGGTAAGAAATGGCAGAAATTGGTTTCCAATCTATTGAACCTATTCATGTTCTAAGATCCTCCTGTCATCAACTTCAGTGGCGGCTGATACCTTAACATGTGTTGGGTTTTGCCTCCTTATTTTAAAAATTGTGTTCACTTAACAATTTCTGTCTGATAGATTACTACTTTGATTGGAACCATTTGAAGATATATATATATATATATATATATATATATATATATATATATATATATATATATATATATATATATATATATATATATATATATATATATATATATATATACACATACATACATACATACATACATACATACACATATACATATACATACATACACACACACACACACACACACACACAAAAGCATCTACTGACAGCAATACATTATCAGAAACAAGAAAGGTTTTAGGGAACTAATTCCAATTCTGTTTAATCATGTTTCTGTTACCCAGGAATAGAAAATGACTTATTAGAATGCTTTTTAACCAAACCCATGTATATCTTTGTTGCTAATTCATACCTCTTTCCTGTCCAGGTGAAAAACCTTTTAAGTGTTCAGTGTGTGACTCAGCCTTTAACAGGAAAGATAAACTCAAACGGCATATGCTGATCCATGAGCCTTTCAAGAAATACAAATGTCCATTCTCGTAAGTATCAGAGGGCCCAGAGCAACACTATCTTAAGAGTCTATGAAGATTCTCAGTCATTCAGGTCATGGTACCAAAGGTATTTATTCAAGAGGCAACTGGATTTTCTGGTTTTTCTTGGAAGATGTTTCGCTTCTCAGCTAAAGAAGCTTCTTGGATGAAAAGCGAAATTTGGGACTAGTTTCATAGACAACAGTGGATTGCTTAGGTATTGGAAAATAAGATGATGCAAATAATTAGCAGCTTTTTGAACAAATGCATATAAAGGAGATGGAATTGTCTTATTTTTTATTGACTCTGAGGTTGGCTAAATCAGAAGTTCCCAAACTTTCTCAATTCATAGCAGCCCCAGGGGTTTCCAACTTGTGGGCTGTGACATTCTCACTAACAGCTCCATTTATTAAATAGTGAAGTATCCCATGATACATCTGTGCATAGTTTGGGTACAGAAGGGTTAAGTGTTTTGTACCAAGGTTACTTATTTAAAAAAGCTCTGGTCACACATTGAGTTATTACACTGAAAACCAGTTTTGAAATGAAAGGAAGACAAAGCTGAGAAAACCTCGCTTGGAAGTATCATATTTTTTGTTCCATAGATGCACCGGACCATAAGACTCACATAGGTTTAGAGGAGGAAAACAAGCAAAAAAATTTGGAGCAGCAGTGTAGTGAGGGCAGGAGGCGCAGCCTGAGAGGACCAGAGATAGGTGTCCTCTCATGTGCCAGCTCTGCCCATTGACTCTTGCACTGCAGAAAAGTGACAGAAGAGGCAGGCAATGACAAAGACGGAAGTGGCGGGGTTTAGCACTGTAAGAGAATCCCGCTGCGGTGGCCTGGCTGCTATTCACCAAAGGACCGCAAAAGACTTTTGGGGTAAAAAGTGTGTCTTCTGGAGAACAAAAGTATAGTAGATTGTTCACTGTGATAGTCTTTTATTCTTTCTGCCTCTTTAATTAAAGATCAATATGCAGTTCTTTTTTGTTGTTTTGCTGTTTTTTTCATAGGGTAATTTTCAAAAACATTGTGAAGGAGAAACAACAAATTTTTTTCTATCACTGTGTAGGGACTTCATTCTTGCAGCAGAAGAGAATATAAGTAACTCAGGGTAGAACTGTAGGGTTGTTGTGCTCTCTTTCTGTACCAGATTGGGTAACATTGTCATCGTGAGGAAAAGTAGCAAGCTACTATATAAAGCCCTTGTTTAACAATCATTCGCAGTTAGGATGGTGATGAAAAAATAACTTTACAACCAGTCCTCACAATTATGACCTTTGGAGGTCTGTAAAGCAAAATAAAGCTGAAGTAAGATCATAAGCAGAGTCATGATTTCAATTAGCAATCATTGAATGACTGAGTTGCCAGTCACAATTGTGGTTGCTAAACAAGGACTATCTGTATATATAAAACAACCAGCAAATCTCACGATGATGTTACATAGCATGAAAATAAAATGTATGCAAGGAAACAACCAAGCTCAGAAAGCACCAAGGACTCAATACTTCTTGCTATAGCAAAGAGTTTGATAATTTATTTATTTTATTTATTTATTTAATTAATTAATTTTTAATACGCCCTTCTCCCAAAGGACTCAGGGCGGTGCACAGCCAAAATAAAAAACGAACACATATAAAATTTAAAACAGTTTAAAAGGAATTAAATAATTTGGCCCATTTCAATTAAGACAAAGACAACCCATATAACTTAAAATTGATCTTGGTATTCAGGCCAGCCCAGCTTGTTGAAACAACAGCGTCTTGAGGGCACGACGAAAGGTGCGTAGGTCAGGGATCATCCGTAAATCCTGGGGCAATTCGTTCCAGAGGGCAGGTGCCCCCACAGAGAAGGATCTTCCCCTGGGAGTCACCAGTCGACATAGTTTGACCGACGGCATCCCGAGGAGTCCCTCTCTGTGGGAACGTACTGGCCGGTGGGAGGCTATCGGTAGCAGAAGGCGATCTCGTAACTACCCAGGTCCTAAGCCATGGAGCGCTCTGAAGATAGTAACCAACACCTTGAATTGCACCCGGAAGACCACCGGGAGCCAGTGCAGCTCGCACCGGAGAGGTGTTATATGGGAGCGCCATGTTGCTCCCATAATCACCCACGCGGCCGCATTCTGGACCAGTTGGAGCCTCCGGGTGCTCTTCAAGGGGAGCCCCATGTAGAGAGCATTACAATAGTCCAGGCGGGAAGTGACGAGGGCATGAGTGACCATGCATAGGAAGTCCCGATCCAAAAAGGGCTGCAACTGGCGGATCAGACGAACCTGATAAAAAGCCCCCCTGGCCACGGCCGTCACATGTTCTTCTAAAGACAGCCGTGCATCCAGGAGGACTCCCAATTTGCAAACTCTCTCTGTGGGGGCCAGAGTTACACCCCCAATAGTCAATGATGGCACCAGCTGGCTATATCAGGACGCCGGGAGCCATAGCCACTCAGTCTTGGAGAGGTTGAGTCTGAGCCTGTTTCTCCCCATCCAGATCCGCACGGCCTCCAGGCATTGGGCCATCATGTCAAGGGCATCATTGGAGTGGTCCGGGGTGGAGATATACACTGAGTATCATCAGCGTACTGATGGAACTTCACCCCAAAACCACGGATGATCTCACCCAGCGGCTTCACATAAATGTTGAACAGGAGGGGCGAGAGGACTGACCCGTGGCACCCCACACATGAGGCGCCTCGGAGTCGATCTCTGCCCTCTGCCAACACGAACTGTGACCGGTCCGAGAGAAAGGATTTAAACTTGTAACTTGCTTCTGTAAGATGACTATCATTGTGTTAGTGAAACAGAATTATCTGTGCAAAGAAGGATGGTCATACAGATATTTTAATAAATAAATTATCTTAGAAGTTCATCTCTGCATTGCTTATTTTTATCTTGTTATTCAGAAATCACACAGGCTGCAGTAAAGAGTTCAATAGACCAGACAAGCTGAAAGCTCATATTTTATCCCATTCAGGTATGTGGAATTATTGCTTTGATTTGGATCAGTACTGGAAATAATTATAATTAATGTATTGAATGTTAATAAAGCATTTAGATTTTGTTTCTTAACTTCAGTGAAGAGTAGAAGCAATGCAACTCCACCCTAACAATTTATTGAGCTTTGAATCAAAATATCTAATTTTAGCTACCATTGAGATTGAATTAACCATTCCACATTGAATTGTTATGTCGGAATCTATTCCCAAAAGCCAACAATACGGTAGCAAAACCCTCAGTAAATATCTATTCAGTGTAGCTGAGTTTTCATGGCTTCTTACACAAAATATGGTTTATATCACTAGTATAATTATATAGAATTGATGTAGAGTCACTAAGAAAGTGTTCCATAAAGTTTTAGGTTCAAATCTCACTTCATCCACAAAACTATTAATTAGGTTTAGATGAGGCCTACATAAACTTTTTATATCTAAGCTGTTTATTGCATTCTCTCTTTTTAGGTATGAAGATCCACAAGTGCCAGTATTGTAACAAAGCCTTCAGCCGGCGAGCTCATATGATGGAACATCAGCGTTCTCACACTGGCAACTATAAGTACCGTTGCCCTACGTGTAGCAAAGGCTTTACTCGCCAGAAGTACATGAAGGACCACAAATGTAGGATGAACTCATCAAAGGATAAAGAATTACCAGTCAGAAAATCCCAGAAGAAGTGGGGGGCACGTGGGCGGAAAATGGGACTTCCTCTTTCAGCTCAGTTGGCTTTCACGGAACTCAAAGACACTACAGGTGGAGAGAGCCTTCAAAAAAGTGGTCCCAATAAAGAACAATTTTCTGAACCTGACACTGTTCTCTCCATTGTGGTTGGCAGATCAACAGCAAATTCAGACACTGGCAACTCTGGCCAGCATTCTGGCATCTCACCCAACCTTGCTCTGACAGAATTGCAACCTGGCTCTGAGAGTCCATGTGCCATGCTGGCAGTCCCTGTTTACATCCACACTACTGACTAATTGACAAATGCTATGCTGCGTCCATTTAGTAGGAGGGAAAAGTTCCTGTGTTTACTGATACAAAAGAACTGCTGCAGAGAGTGAGAAATGAATGGTGGTGTATGTGTATAAATGTGTGGCTTCACCAATGCAGAGAACAGCATTCTTTTAAAGAAACATGTTACAAAGTGAAGTCATTCCTCTCCTTATCTGGATGAATTCATTTGAAGAAGCTGTTAAAAACAGATGATAGTTTTATATTCTTTTTATTTAAAGATATCCGGTGCTTAAATATTCTTTCAAGTTCTTGAACTCTGAATCTAGATCACCGCAACATTTTTTTCACATTTCTTGATTTAATTTTATTGTTTCATTATGGAGCACTTACAGCAAATGGTAATGACACCAAAATGACAAAATGTGCAAGAAAATGTTATTGTGCAAATATTATGTACTTGAAATTTCCATAATGATGCCATCACCCATGTTACTTGCTCCCCTGTGCATTCCTAGGACCACATTTATGGTTCTATCCTAAACCCTACGTTGCACTTTCAAGATGAAGGTTTATTCATAACATGATCCTTTGAAAAGTTCACAGACGTATTCATAAAAGTATTTTTTTTACCATTTCCTTTTCTCAGGGTATATATATAAATGGGGAAATTTACAAACAGTAGACAAAGCTGGAGCCTCCCCCCAAAAAAAACTTTCTCAGATTTGCTGATAATAAACAGCAGCTTTGGAAGGAAATACATCTGAACATATGATTTTGAAATGGGAGAATATCACAGGAATCTGGATTTCAAAGAAAAATGTGACTCTTTCAAGAGTTGAGGGGTGCTAAATTTGCACCTGCTAAGAAAGAACTGGGAAAGGGGACAAAAGGGAGGAAAGACCAGCACGTACTGTAATGGTGCTCATTCTCTTTTCCATCCGTTTGTAACACCACAGTTATTCATTACATTAAAGAAGAGAGCTTTCTAAGGCGGTTTTTCTCAACCTCATGCTGACGGGAATTCTGGGAGTTGAAATCCACACGTTGCTGAGGTTGAGAAACGGAACTCTAAGGTACTTCAACAGTAGGCTCAGTGACAATGCGCTTGTGGAGCATTGTAGCTTGATCTTGTAGCTTATTTGATAGAGGGAAACTGGTGAAGAGGACCATCTTCTTGGACCTGAGCAAGTAGTTGCTTCGGGTTTATTAAAGACCAGATTGAAATAAGTATGGATGATATTAATTTAATCAATGAATTATATTAGTACCAATGAATTACTTGTGCTGATGTTATGTTATTTTTTTCCCAAGATGTCCTGCTATCCGATTGCAATTGTTCTTGAGTGTATGGTCCACAAGCTTCTGGAAAACATGCATTCTGTGATACTACAGATTGTTAAATCTTTGAGTCAGAATTTTTGGCCTTTCGTGTACTTCTTTTTATCTGAAATTCTAGAGTTCCTGTTATATCCATAGGAAATGAAAGAACTTGATTTGACTTCAAGAGAGGTAACTCAAAACCATGGGCATGTATGAAGGCTTATTTAAGCAGCTGCAGCTTTTTCAATCTGCATAAAGGCATTAGTGTGACTCCTAGCTGTTTCTATGTATGTGTACATATATTCCACATGTGTGGGGACAGTTGGGAGCAGTTTTCAGAGAAACCTATGTTGTGGAAAACACACATTCACTTTAATTATTCAAAAATAGGTGCTTCATGCACACTTGTATGCATTCTGAAACACAGTTTTGCACAGTTTTTAACTAAAGTACTAAACTGGTTTGTCTAAGTAATGTGTCAGACTAAAGGTAGTCCTTGATTAGTGACTGCCTGAGTCAATGACTGTTCGCAGTTACAATAGTACTGAAAAGGTAACTTTGGGACCGTTGCCCATATTTACAAACTTTAGTCAGTCAGTCAATCAGTCAGTATTTGCCATTATAGTTGGTTTGCATTGTCCTGTATAAAATTATAAGTACAATTGCAGATTTTTCATTTAGTGACAACTTTACATAATGACCAAGTTGGTGGTCCCAACTAGCTAGGTAACACAACACACTAAGGAAAAAAATCTATGATATTGTACACAATTTAGTGTGATGTGTGGGTCCAGCTTACATCAATATACTCATATGTAAGCCCCTCTAATTTAGTAGAATACTATAGTTCCATTTAAAGATACATAGAATTGCAACCTCTTGAGTTTCATGCATATGCAGACCTAACACCCAATACTTGTTTCACATTGTTTACAACTCACATTTCAAGAGTGTACCATATCCGTCTGTTGAAAGTGAATCCTTATTTTCAATTATTGCTCATTAGAATACCAAGAACATAAGGGGCTGGCATCTTCATTAGGCATCTCCATTGATCTGACTTCCATACGCCCATTGCTGTTTGCACAAGGACTGTGAAGAAAATACAGAGACGTGATATAAGTTGCCTATGTGGTCTCAAAAGTTTTAGCTGCAGTAATTTGCCTCTAGATTTCTCAAAAAACCAAGGTTGTACTTCCAGCACAGGTGATAAGCCTATGTCAACGTTTTTCTCAGTAAAATTCATTATGTCACAGAATAAAATTATCTCTATTTCAGCATTACAGTTTTTCAGATATTGCATAATTCTTGTCAGTTGTATAGTTCCTTGGGCTTCCTTTAAGAAAAACATTTTTCTAAGGTTTCCCCCCTCCCCGGTACAGTTGAGTAACATTTGCTGAGGGGGCGGGATTACTAAATATATTTTTCTCAATTACCTTGTTACCAAAAATAACATTATAATTTTGTTGTTACTACGTCCTGTTGCCTGCAGTTGCCTTTTGATGAAGTGATGTGTATAAATCAAGGCTAGTCTGCCTGGCCATGGAGTGTTCTTTTTTTAGATTAGGTTTTTTTGAAATGGCATTTTCAATCCTTAGTCATGGTAGGATAGCCGCTCATCACCATAAGTAAATATTAAGAGTAAATCTCCCGTTATTGGTGCCTGCAACACCTGACCAAAAAATATACAGAGATACAATCTCTTGGAATTAAAACTGTAAACTAGCAATGATCAGTATGTCCTGAGGCAATTTTGTGTTGGCAGAAGCATTACACCTGTTTCTCTGAAATTGGTTGCAAATCCATTCCTTAAGTCTTCCTGTCCTTTGAAAGCGCTATTAGAATATTCTCGGTTTTCTCCATATTGTAGACAATTGCCTTCCATCATGTGCTGTATTAATCCCCTGCCCCCAAGTCTCAGCTACTTCTTGTTATTGGAAAGATGCTCCAATCCTCACTGTTTTAATATCCATAGTTGGCAATAGTGTTATTAGGACTGACCAAAATGATCCAAAAGAGTATGTATCCTTTTGAATTCTCCAGATTCAGTATTACAAAAATGAGATTGGGAAGAACAAGCGATCCAAAATCAAGTGAAACATTTAAGCCATCAGCACAAGATCTACAGGTTAATGTCACCCCAAAATGGTGGTTGAAGACCAAACACATTCAACCTAAATTATTATTGGTATCAGATTATGCCCAATCTGAATCTGTTATTAATGAGTTAACTCATTCTTTGCACCACTCTTCACCCAAAAAGTAACTATAGCCCAACCTACCAAAAATATAACAGTAACAGACAGACTAGAAATAAAAATTAAAATAAGCAAGAAAATGGTAAGAGAACACCTGTCTGATCTTGATGAATATAATTCACTGGGACCTGACGGATTACATCCCAGATTCTGAAGGAGCTGGCAGATGTTATCTCAGACTTTATCATATCTTTCAAAAATCCTGGAGTACCGGGGAAGTACCTGAGGATTGGAAAAGGGCTGATGTGGTTCCTATCTTCAAAAAAGGAGAGAGAAAAAAACAGACCCAGGAAACTACAGATCAATCAACCTAGCATCAATACATGAAAAGATACTGTAAAAGTTAATCAAAAAACAGATCTACGAACATCTTCAAATAAATAGTTATAACTAGAAACAAGCACAGCTTTGTTAAAAACAGATCATGCCAAACCAATCTTATTTCATTCTTTGACAAAATGACTAAATTAGTAGATCGGTGAAATGCTGTGGACACAGTATACTTAGACTTTAGTAAGGCATTCAACAAAGTACACCACAATCTACTTCTTGGTAAGTGAGAAAAATGTGGCATAGACAGTATCACCACCAGATGGATTTGTAACTGGCTGATGAACCATACTCGATAAGTAGTTCTTATTAGCAATGAGGCACCACAAGGTTCTGTCTTAGGCCCAGTGTTCTCAATATCTTCATAAATGACTTTGAGGGAATAGAAAGGGAACTCTTCAAATTTGCATATGACACTAAACTGGCAGGAATAGCCAAAACCCCAGAAGACAAGCACAGAATCCAAAAAGATTTTGACAGACTTGAACATGGGCCCTATCCAACAAAATGAAATTTAATGCGGAGAAAAGCAAGGTTCACACTTTAGGTAGGAAAAACCAAAGGTACAAGTAAAGATCAGGCAAAATCTGACTCAAAAACAGTAATTTGGAGTCCTAGTGGCCAATCACTTAAACAGAAGCTGACAGTGCAGCAGCAGCCAAAAAAGCTAATATATTCTTGGTGATATAAACATAGAATCAAAATCACCTGAAGTATTAGTACCACTTTATGAAACCTTACTAAAACTACACCTGGAATACTGCATCCAGTTTTAGTCACCACATTACAAAAAAGATGTTGAAATTTTGGAAAAAGTGCAGAGAAGAGCAACTAAAATGGTTAAAGACCTGGAGACTAAAACATATAAAGAACGGTTTCGAGATTGGGGTATGACTAATCTAGTCTGTTTCGACAGGCCAGGCTGGCTTAGAAAATGAATTTTAAATTGGGTGTTTGTAGTTTTTAATATAAGGGCCAAATTTTTAATATATTTTAAATTGTTTTTAAATTGTGTGGGTATATGTTGTTTTAATATGACTGTACACCGCCCTGAGTCCTTCGGGAGAAGGGCAGTATAAAAATTTAATAAATAAAATAAATAAAATAAAATAAAATAAAATAAAATAAAATAGAAAGAAAGAAAGAAAGAAAGAAAGAAAGAAAGAAAGAAAGAAAGAAAGAAAGAAGGACTAAGGGCGACATGATAGTACTTCCAATATTTGAGGGACTGCCACAAAGAAGAGTGGGTCAACTTCTTTTCAAAAGCACCAGACGGCAGGACAGGAAACAATGGATGGAAACTAATTTAGGAGAGAAGCAACCTGGAATAGAGGAGAAACTTTCTAACAGTGAGGACAATTAACCAGTGGAACTGATTGCCATAAGACGTTGTGGGTGCTTCATCACTGGAAGTTTTTTAGAAGAGACTGGACAACCACTTGTCTGAAATGGTGTAGAGTCTCCTGCTTGAGCAGGGTATTGGACTAGAAGACCTCGAAAGTCACTTCCAGTTTTTTTCTGAATTGAAAAAATGCAATCTTTTATAAAATGTTTTAAAAATTCATTATTGTTTAAAACATTTTAAAATACAATGAGTATTTCAGTACTTGATCCTTTGTATCATTCCCCTTAACCAACCTGAGAAGAAAAGAACCAATTCCACTTTGCATCAAGTTTTTCCTTCTCCTCACACTGAAAAGAACAGGCTCCTGAGTTATTTCAAGCTTGCTCTGTATGAGGTGAATCTGTTGTTTGGCCTTGTGGAAACAATTTAGGCTGGCGTTTTCTATGTGTTTTAGATTTTAACACTAATCAACCTACTAGTGATTGTGAGAGTTGATTAAAACATCTGGAAAACAGTGGGTTACATATTGCCAACTTAATCTATGGATATGACACCTCTCTGCCTATTGGATTTGTAGGAAAGCAGCTTTGTCAGTTGGACACTAGGAAGTCAGCAGAGAACATCTGGGGTCATTGTTCTCTTTCACAACTACTTCTGTCTGCAAGTCTTGCAGTTATTAGGGATGATGTTACAATAACTATTTTTCAGTGATAGTTTTGATATCAAATTCAAAATTACAGACAATTGAATGTCTGTAATAGTGACAAGTTTCTCATGATTTGATTGATATTCACCTACTCATGGCCTAAAGTCAGCACAAAGACAGATATAGAGACCACAGCCAAAATAATTTAAAATCAGCAGGCTATTTTGCCTTGATCTTGATCTCTGAAGCAGAGTTGATGGCAGAACATCAGAGCATACCAACAAACTAGCCCCTTGTTGATTGAAGGCTAAAAGATTTTTAAAAATCCATAAGATATTAAGTCATGTGATAGTTGAATGAAAAGGGCAAGATACCATGTTTGGAAACCCTTGCGTTAAAACCAATGAAACAGTCTAGAAAAGATGCAGAGCAAGCAAGGGCACCAAGACATAAGCATCAAGACTAGAGCATCAGTTTTCTTTTCTTTCTTTTTAAAATAGTATTCAAGCCTCAGGGGATAAAAAAAGTCAGTCTTTTGAACAAACACCGGTTTTTTTTTTAAAAAAAACCCTCTTTGAAGCACGTTGTGATATCTGGCTGCTGCGTGTATTGAGTTTCAAAATGTATACATAAAAAATGAGGCTACTAATCAACTATTTTTATGGATGAAACTATTACGACGACTCAGGAACTGATGAAACTGTACCTCTAAGCCAGTGTTTCTCAACCTTGGTAGCTTGAAGATGGGTGGACTTCAACTCCCAGAATCCCCCAGCCAGTGCTGGGGGATTCTGGGAGTTGAAGTCTACCCATCTTCAAGCTACCAAGGTTGAGAAACACTGCTCTAAGCCAGGGGTGGGCAAATATGGTCCCTTTATGACCTGTGGATTTCCACTCCCAGAATTCCTGAGCCAGCTTGGCTGTCTCAGGAATTCTGGGAGTTGAAGTTCACAGGTTATAAAAGGGCCACATTTGCCCACCCCTGCTCTAAGCACATTTTATGCAAAAACCGTCCTTTTTTCGAGCAACACCCATCTTCAAGCTTCCAAGGTTGAGAAACACTGCTCTAAGCCAGGGGTGGGCAAATATGGCCCCTTTATGACCTGTGGACTTCAACTCCCAGAATTCCTGAGCCAGCTTGGCTTTCTCAGGAATTCTGGGAGTTGAAGTCCACAGGTTGTAAAAGGGCCACAGTTGCCCACCCCTGCTTCTAAGCACATTTTATACAATAAGCGTCCTTTTTTCGAGCAACACTACAACTCCCGGCAGCCTTTGCTGCTTATTTACACCCACTGAGCCGAGTGAGGGGTGGGGGGAAAAAGACGGAGGTGGGCGGGGTTACCGCTGTTGCCATAGCTCTACGAGTGACGTATGGGATCGTGGGCGGTTTTACTCCGGACCGTGAGTCAGTCGTGGGGGTGGGGGTGGGGTGGGGGCGCTTGGGGCTGCTGCGCTGCCGAGGACTGGTGGCGTAAGAGAGGGGTCACTGTCGGGCCTTGGGCCTGTGCGGCCAACTAACCCGGTTGACGGTTTGGGGGGACCGCAGGGATCCCCATTCGCCGCCACGTCCACTTCTGCACCTCCTCAGAGCAACCAGCATCATCCTCGGGGGAGCCTCCTCCCTCCCGTCCCCTCTTTTCCTTACTTCCTCCGGGCTGGGGTTGTCGGTCGGTGCCTCTCCTCGCGCGAGGTCCAGCCATGTCGGGGCTGCTGGGGAAGTTGTTCGGGATCGGCCCGGGGGAGAAAGGCGGCGGGAAGGGCCCTTCTCCCCAAGAGGCCATCCAGAGGCTTAAAGAGACCGAGGACATGCTGAGTAAAAAACAGGAGTTCCTGGAAGAGAAGATCGAACAGGAGCTGTTGGCGGCCCGCAAACACGGCACCAAGAATAAGCGCGGTGAGTCCGGCTGATCGGAGCCCGTGGAGGAATCCCATCTCGCGTTTGTGGGTGGACTCGGATGAGGTGAATTTGAACGCCCTCCTTGGATGGTCGAGCGAGCGGGGAGGGCGGTAAAAGGTGGCTCGTGTTCTGTGTGTTTGCTCGGGAGTAAAGCTGTGCATCTTATAGGTAGGTGAGTAAATCTGTGCTGCTATAGGTAGGTGAGTAAATCTGTGCTTCTATAGGTAGGTGAGTAAACCTATGCATCTTATAGGTAGGTGAGTAAATCTGTGCTGCTATAGGTAGGTGAGTTAATCTGTGCTTCTATAGGTAGGTGAGTAAATCTGTGCTTCTATAGGTAGGTGAGTAAACCTGTTCTATAGGTAGGTGAGTAAACGTGCTTCTATAGGTAGGTGAGTAAATCTGTGCATTTTATAGGTAGGTGAGTAAACGTGCTTCTATAGGTAGGTGAGTAAATCTGTGCTTCTATAGGTAGGTGAGTAAATCTGTGCTTCTATAGGTAGGTGAGTAAACCTGTTCTATAGGTAGGTGAGTAAATCTGTGCTTCTATAGGTAGGTGAGTAAATCTGTGCATCTTATAGGTAGGTGAGTAAACGTGCTTCTATAGGTAGGTGAGTAAATCTGTGCATCTTATAGGTAGGTGAGTAAACGTGCTTCTATAGGTAGGTGAGTAAATCTGCTTCTATAGGTAGGTGAGTAAACCTGTGCTTTTACAGGTAGGTGAGTAAACCTATCCATCTTATACGTAGGTGAGTAAACCTGTGCATCTTAAAGGTAGGTGAGTAAACCTGTGCTTCTATAGGTAGGTGAGTAAACCTGTGCTGCTATAAGTAGGTGAGTTAATCTGTGCTTCTATAGGTAGGTGAGTACATCTGTGCTTCTATAGGTAGGTGAGTAAACATTCTTCTATAGGTAGGTGAGTAAACCTATGCATCTTATAGGTAGGTGAGTAAACCTGTGCTTCTATAGGTAGGTGAGTAAACCTGTGCTTCTATAGGTAGGTGAGTAAACCTGTGATTCTATAGGTAGGTGAGTAAATATGTTCTTTTACAGGTAGGTGAGTAAACATGTGCTTCTATAGGTAGGTTCAGAATTGTGGACGTTGTGGCCAGCTGCCCCTTTGGTCTCACAAGTTATGTGATGGAATGGGTGTGATCAAGAATGATTGCAGAAGCAAAATGCACCAACATCAGCACAGAAGAGCAGAATTTTTAAGAGAAGTTTCTACCGTTTCTGAAATCCGTGATTGAGGGAGCAACCTTTGATTGTAAGGTGTAAGTCTCTTAATGAAAAGCACCCTATTTGGAATGGTTCCTTTATTAACATATCAATAGTATCATGAGTTGGATTTCAAATAATTTTGAAGGGCCTTCCCTCCCACTCCGGTAGCATCCATGGCACAACAGGTGTCTGGGGAATATTGTGTGGAGTTGTAATACACACACACACACACTTTGGATTTTTAGAATCTTTTAGATGTACAGTACAGTATGTAATCAACTGTTTTATAATGCTTTTAGTTGATTTGTCTCTTAGCATTGGTGGCATCCCATTTTTGACCATATTAATTCCTAAGTATTAAGCCGGTTGAGTTAAGGCATCAGGCTAGGACCTGGAAGACTGGGAGTTGTAGTTTTGCTTTAGGCATGAAGCCAGCTGGGTGACTTTGGGTCAGTCACTCTCTCTCAACCCAACCCACCTCACAAGGTTGTTGGTGTGGGAAAATAGGAGGAGGAAGGAGTGTTAGATATGTTCATCACTTTCAGTTATTTATAAAAAATAAATAGGTGGGTAAAACGAGGACCCAGATTGTTGGGGGCAATATGCTATTTAGTATACTGTCTTTGGTGTAAGTCGCCCAGAGTCCTTGGAGAGTGGGCGGCATAGAAATATGATTGATTGATAAATAATAAATAAATAAATAAATAAATGCATGATAAAAAATAAATAATAGGTGCACATGCAAATTGAAATTACTAATTTGTCTATTCCAATTCTTTCCAATAATATATCTCTCCCTACTTTTCCTCCCAAATTAAATTCTGCTATAGTATGGGGATCAGGTATTGAAATAGCCTGAGTGGGCAACTAAGGCAGCGGTCCCCAACTTGTCTGGCTTTGTGAGCTGGCAGCGGTGGGGTGGGGGGAGGAGATGGTACCGCAGGAGCAACGGGTGAGCATGTTTGTGAGTGCAGTTCTATTTGTGCAAGCGATGGCTTGTGAAGCCCGGGGTTTGGGCATCCCTGTACTAAGGGAATACTTTGGATTCATGTGAAATTATACAATATTTTGTATGTCTCTGCTCAACTTGGGTTGCCTCCTTATTCCTATTTGAGGCCTACATGTATTCTGTGGCTTAGTAAGAACGACCTGCAATTTAATTTCACATTGATAAGTTAAAGTTGAATCCTGTCATAGGTAAAGGTAAAAGTTTCCTCTATCCAGTCATGTATGACTTTGGGTGGCGGTGCTCATCTCTATTTCTTAGCTGAGGGAGCCAGCATTGTCAAAGACATTTGATCATGTGGCCAGCATGACTCTATGCTGAGAACACTGTTACCTTCTCACCAAATAAGTGATACTTATTTATCTATTTGCATTTGCATGCTTTCAAACTGTTTAGGTTGGCAGGAGCTGGGGCAGGTAACAGGGATTCATCCAATTACATGGCGCTCGGGTCTTGAACCCAGAAAGGGAAGTCGTGTTGTAGAGGGTTCAGACTTATAAACTCCACAAGGTAGGACTAATAGGATGAAACCTCAAGGATGTGGACATTAGAAAGAATATTTTGATGGTAAGAATTCCAGTCAATAGACTAAGTCACTACATGGACTTCTTCCCTTTCACTGGAGATTTTCAAATAGAGGTTTGATAGTCATTTACAAAATTGATATAGTGCATCTTGCAGTGTAGAGTAGGGTGGATATGATAATGATAATGTCCCTTCCACTCTATGATTCTATGAAAGTACGCATCTAGGGAATAAATTAGATATCTGGATTTTTTGCTGGTTCTGGTTCCATGCCTAACATTGTTGTTTTATTGTTTTTCTGAGAATCTATTTCACTTTAGGGGTTGTTTATATGCAAGCAATGGCTGTCACTCAATGCCTGAGAAAGTGCAGTATCATTTGGATTGTAGCATGGGTTATATATTAATAATGTGCTTGAATGGCTTTAACTGTGAATTGTGACAACTAATGACCTATTCTAGGTTTTTTTGCTCTCTTTTAATATGTCTTTCCTGGGAATTGATGTGACTTTATTGATTGCTTACTGATTTGATTGGGTAATTCAGTCTCCCAAAAGCATGGCTTAATTTCATCAGTTGAGCATCTCAGAGCAAATGCATAGATTCTACTGATAAATAATACTTGTTAGTTTTCTCAATGGAAGCTGGAAGCATGTGGCTGTGCATTATGATCTGTGGGTTTCTTGTATAATATGGTGTTTATTGTCTATTGTGTAATTTTTTGTAATGTCAAGAAAGTGAACTTGTTCTATAAATAGGTCAGAACTAAGGTTGATGGTGTAGTGTAAGTTAAGATTTTGATGGAATTTAATGAGAGATTCAAGTAAATGACAGCCTCCTCCCAGCTATCCTTAGGTCCCATAGTTAGAATTCTAATTCCTATTTTCTTCTGGTATCATTGTCTCTTCTCATGAAGTTCTTTTCATCTTTGTCCAAGTCCATTTGTACTTTCCATAAACACCAGTAACTCTATGAATCTGATCTGGTGGGTTTTTATCCTCGAGTTAGATTTAGAGTTAATAAATACAATTTATTTGCCTAGGAAAGAGTATCTGTTGGTAATAATAATGTTAATTTTGAAGTTTGGAGCAAAATAAAGAGAAGTAATTGTGAGCACACATTTCAAGTGGTTTTATATTCTGGGTAGCATTCTAGCAGAGACAGTTGTAGAGGCACATTATATATCAATCATGCTTTGTGTTATTTTTATCCAGCTGCACTCCAAGCTCTCAAACGAAAGAAGAGATACGAAAAGCAACTTGCTCAAATAGATGGCACACTTTCCACAATTGAGTTCCAGAGGGAAGCCTTGGAAAATGCTAACACCAACACTGAAGTGCTCAAGAATATGGGCTTTGCTGCAAAAGCAATGAAAGCTGCTCATGATAACATGTAAGATATCCTTCTCATTGGTTTTCTGGAAGGATGAGTACAAAGCAATGATTAGGATCTGCAGTGTTTTGTGTTTAATTGGTGCATTTTTGACCATTGTCAAAAAAAATCAGCTTTTTAAAAATTTCAAAATTGATCCAGAGAGAACAGATCACAAGTCTTAGAATTCAGATCTCCCCCAAGCGTCTTGAGTACTATAAAGCATGGTGAAATTATTAACATGCAGCATTATTGAATAAGGCAAAGAAATGCCAATTTTGCTTAATAATTACCAATTCCTTTATTTTGGAAAAATTGGAACACTAATTATAGCTCATTTCTGTGATTATTCATAAATGCATTCTACTTTGTATACTGAAATAATTTTTCGTGTAGCATAAAAGGCATTTTACTACTTTGATCTCAGTTTAAATTCTAACTGGAATAAATCCTTATTGTGTTGCAAATAATTATAGTAACTCATCTTCATAAATTGTTAAGTCTAATATTAAAAGAATTTAAATTAAATTAAAAGAATTTAAATTAAATCAGTGTTGAAATGAGTTCCATATAGGTTTCCAGAAATGCCTAGTAGTTTTAATTGATCTCCAAGATATTACCTGAATGGATGAAACTTACCAAATTTGTCTCTTACAGGGATATTGACAAAGTAGATGAACTCATGCAAGATATTGCAGAACAGCAAGAGTTAGCTGATGAAATTTCAACCGCTATCTCCAAGCCTGTAGGAATTGGTGAAGAATTTGATGACGTAAGAATAAATAACTAAAAATAATTTCATTCTGTGTCAGACATACAGTGGTTAGGAAGCTCAGTGATTTAAAATGCTGTAATAGAGGGCTAATTACTCATGAGTAATGCATTATGATGGTTTAGAAAACATTGGACATGATGATGTGGTCAGCTGTTAAGAACCACGACTGTTAAACCATCCTCACTCTTCTTAACCTTTCAGTAGTCTTCAATACCATCCAACATGGCATGGTTTTGGGTTGGCTACAGGGTCTAGGGCTGGGCAGCACAGTTTTGTGCTGATTTGTCTCCTTTCTCCATGGCCAGTGTCACTTGGAGTTAAGAGGGCGTGGGAAGTCTCTCTCGACAGTTATCTTGTTGTATGCCACAGGACTTGGTACTTTCTCCATTTCTTTTTAACAACTTGATGAAGCCGCTGGGTAAAATAATCTGTCACCATGGGTTGAGATATCAGCAGTACGCTGACAATACCCAACTTTATATTTCCACGCTTGGCGACGCATGTGATGCTGTTGCTGCCCTCTCGGGCTGCCTGGAGGCTCTGGGGGCCTGGATGGGGGAAACTTTGACTGAACCCTGGCAAGACTGGAAAGACTGAATGGCTTTGGGTGCACCCCACTCTGGATGGGGTGGCACTGCCCTAAATGGGTCTGATCTGCAACTTGAAGGTTGTCCTGGACTCACAACTCCTCCTCGAAGAGCAGGTGGCAGTCGCAGCTAGGAGAGCCTTTGCACAACTTCAGGTTGTGCACCAGTTGCAGCCTTTGCTGGATCAGGAGTCCCTGCACTCAATCATTTAGGACCTAATCATCTCACGATGTACAACTATTATAATGCACTGTATATATGGGACTATTCTTGAAGAGCATTTGGAAGCTACAGCTAACGCAGGGTGCAGCAGCACGAATAGTTCTTGGGGCCCAAACAATAACCCATGTAACACCAGAGCTTCACAAGCTGCATTCCGAGTGCAATTCAAAGTGTTGATAATCATCTTTAAAGCCCTTTATAGCATGGGTCCAGGGTACTTGAGGGACTGTCTCATCCCACTGGGATCGGCCCTCCCCACCCATGCCAGCAGAGGAAGCATGCTGTTGGTCCTGTCAGTTCGAGGATTCTGGCTGGTGGGATCCAGAAGAAGGTCATTCTCCGCCATTATGCCTGCTCTCTGGAACATCTTGCTTCCTGGAGTAAGGTTGGCTCCAACCCTTCTGACCTTCTGTAAGAGCCTAAAGGCTTGGCTCTTCCAGTTATCTTGGGGCTCCAATGTGGGAGCATAATAGTGGAAGTGGCTGATCTCATCTCCTCCCCCATTCTGCTCCTGGTCTCCTCATCTTTAATTGAACTGTAGTGTTTGGCTTGAATTAACTTAATGTTTTTAGTATATATAATTTTTATCTTTTATGATTGTAAGCTGTCCAGAGTTGCCCTGTGGTAAGATGGATAGCCAATAACTGTTATAAATAAATAACTGAAAATAAATTGTTATTTTATATTGGGAATTGCCCTGAATTACTGTCAAGGTGGATTTGATTTAAATCGAGTCAATTTAAATCATGATTTAAATCACTAGTAAAAAGGCTTGATTTAAATCAACTCGATTTAAATCATAATTTTTAAAGAGCAACTCTCATCTCTGCTATTCCTTTGACCCACTGTTGACTCACCGATAGTCCCAGTGTTGCAGAATATACAGCCTCATGCTACATAACTAAGCTCCATTTCATGCTGAATAAACTAAATTATTTATGTATCTTAAATAGAAAACTATCTTACGATAGATTTTACCCCAAAAGTTTTTTATTAAAATAAATTCAAAAAAAATCAAAAAAATCCAATTTAAATAAAAAAAATCTGATTTTTTTTATTTTTTTAAAAAAATCATTGATTTTTATCCACCCTGATTACTGTGGAGCTGGATGGTGCTCAAATCAAATAAGTGGAACAACTAGCCTGCAGAAGTTATGAATGTTCCAACACTGGAAATTTTTAAGATGTTGAATAACCATTTGTCTGAAGTGGTGTAGGGTTTCCTGCCTGGGCAGGGAGTTGGACTAGAAGACCTCCAATGTCCCTTCCAACTCTGTTATTCTATCCTAAATGGTGAGACTCTGAGAAAATCCAGTTACACCCAGTGGTTCATAAAAATATATTAAAACTATTTTTCGCATAATACAATATTAGTAAATGTGATTACAGATACTAATACAAGCAATGAAAATTTTTCTCACTTGTTCCATTACAGGATGAGCTGATGGCTGAATTAGAAGAATTAGAGCAGGAAGAATTGGATAAAAATCTGTTGGAAATCAGTGGTCCAGAGAATGTTCCACTACCCAATGTGCCCTCTATAGCTTTACCTTCAAAGCCTGGTAAATGTTGGAAAGTGATGTTTTATGACGAATGTAGTTGCTTTACAAACATAGTCATATATGCTCCATTTGCATAATTAATTTTTTTAAAATATCTTGCCGCACCTACATCTAAAATATGTTTGTTTTATAGGAATATCTGACCTTTTTTCCAATAGCAGTTTTATAGAACTATAAAAATACATATTAATGACACTAAGCTGGCAGGAATAGCCAACACCCCAGAAGACAATCTCAGGATCCAAAAAGATATTGACGGACTTGAACAATGGGCCCTATCCAACAAAATGAAATTTAATGTGGAGAAAAGCAAGTTTTTATACCTGGGCAGGAAAAACCAAAGATACAAGCATAGATTAGGCGAAACCTGGCTCAAAAACAGTAACTGTGAGGGGGATCTTGAAGTCCTAGTGGACTATCACTTAAACATGAGCCAGCAATGTGTGGCAGGAGCCAAAAAAACTAATACAATCCTTGGTTGTATAAACAGAGATACAGAATCTAAATCACATGAAGTATTAGTACTGCTTTATAAAGTCTTAGTAAGGCCATGCCTGGAATACTACATCCAGTTTTAGTCACCACATTACAAAAAAGATGTTGAGACTTTGGAAAAAGTGCAAAGAAGAGCAACTAAGATGATTAAAGGCTTGGAGACTAAAGAATATGAAGAACGGCTGCAGGGTTTGGGTTTGGCTAGTCTAGAGAAAGGAAGGAGTAGGGGGGACATGCTAGCAGTATTCCAGTATTTGAGGTAGCTGCCACAAAGAAGAGGGGATCAACTTATTTTCCAAAGCACCAGAGGGCAGGACAAGAAACAATGGATGGAAATTAGTCAAGGAGAGAAGCAACCTGGAATTAAGAAGAAAGGGTGCTTCATCACCGGAGGTTTTTAAGAAGAGACTTGTTAGTCACTTGTCTAAAATAGTATAGGATCTTCTGCTTGAGCATGGGGTTGGTCTAGAAGATCTCCAAGGTCCTTTGCAGCTCTATTCTGATTGATCTAATGTTATAAACTACATGGTGGAAATTTGAGATTAGGACAATATTACAAATTGTGACTGTACATGACAAAAAGGTTGATATGTCATTAAATGGTTCTTGGAAATATAAACTCATTGTAGACTGCATAACAAAAAACATTTGTTATAGTACAGGTAGCGAGACCTTAACGTTTTTTTCTCTGACAATTTTTTTCTCTGACGTGTGTAATTTCATATTATATTTTGGCTTGATTTAACAAGTTATGCATAAATTTCTAGTTTCATTCATTCAGCATAGCAGTAATGATTTTTCTAACTTAGAGGGTTTTTTATACCTTGCACTATGTGGTAATTAAATCAGTATTGAAAGGAAAATGTTTAATTCTGTACTATTGTGCTTTGCTTCTAGCTAAGAAAAAAGAAGAGGAAGAGGATGATGACATGAAAGAGCTTGAAGCCTGGGCTGAAAACATGTAACTGTACTAGCAATGAGCTGGATAAATAATTGGGACTGATCACCTGTTGCTGAAGGTGCACATATACTTGGGAGACTTCATTAAGCGCAAAGTCTTTTATTTCTTTAAGCCCCAAACTAGGAATTACATTCTACAGAGCATGGTTTGAACAAAGTTAGCAAAAGTTTCCAAGGAGGGCATCTGTATTATAGAATGTTGAATTCCTTTAAATAATAAACGTTATTGGCCAAACACTCCAATATTCAGCTTCTGGACTTAGCTAATGCCATTGCTGGATCCTCATCTTTCAGAATTCTGACTATGTTGAGACTTGGGATGTGAAAGTGATAACTTAAGTTGGATGAAATTTTTAGAAGTCTCGTAAAGCATTACAAAATGAAAACTCATAAGCCATTATTGGCTTACTGTGTTTAGATGTACAATTGCATTAGGCTTGTAGTACTTTAAAGTATGTATTTATATTGGCAACATTGAAATGCCTCTCATCATGACACTGAACTTGGTCACTTTCCCCATTTTAATTGGTGAAGTGAGTTTGGAATGGTAAATTATTTTGTTATGGAAATAAATTAAATTCACACTACTGTTCTAGCTGTACATTTTTCTATATAGCACTTGGATGTTTGCTATTTGTGACAACCGATAGCCCATGCAGAAACAAACATACATTTATTTTAAATATGAATGCACTGTATTAAACTGATTTTCATACTGTCTGAATGATGTGTTTATTTGTGTATATATTACAAAAACTTGGAAAACGTTGGATTTTCTTCCGTTTTATTTCTTAGTTTTTCCTTATCATTCTCAAAATATCTGCTTTTGAGATAGAAATATCGTACAGCTATTCCAAGTATCTTCCCACAAGCTTTTCTTTTCTTCGTTTTTTTATTTTTCAGAGAGAATAATCTAGAAACAAATATATTTCAGAATTAAGCAGTATTGCTGGAAAAGTTTTGAAATTCACCTATTCTGGATGGTTTACTGTGTCTGATTATCTACCTTTTGAACTTTTTTTCCATGTGAGGTTTCATAACAAGGTCTAAGAGAAACTTGGTGTCAGATCAAAAAACAATTCCTTCATAATAATATAATGAAAAATTATTTTTCAGTTTGTATATGCATATATTTTACAGTTATGTCATTTTTTTATATGAAACTCAGTGGATGTTCACACACATTTCATAAATGCATTTAGTCTTTACCAAAGTGCTACCAAATCCCAAAGCATTACGCTTTATCCTAATGCTGGCAAATCGTGCCAGTTTCTTTGTTCTCGAGTACACCAGAACCTTAATTGGAAAAATTTAGCAAGCTATAATTGAAGTGATAATATTCTGATAGGTAGAAATAAAGGCAACGTTCCTTTGTTTTTATTGGAAGCAGTATACAGTTTTTAAAAACCCTAAAACAGATAATTTCATTCTTGGTATCGCTTAAGGAAGTATCTGCATACCATCCATCTCACAATTGCATTTGAGTATGGTTCTCCATATTCATCTCAATGGTACTTGCATTGCATCGTGAAGGCAAAACAAGTTACTATGATACTCTTGGGTTTCAAAGTAACTGAAATTTTGTATAGTTGTCATTATGTATAGAGTCATAATGGCCTTGAGGGTGGCTGTAATACAGTGCCAAGTTACCCATTCTCAACCACTGATTCTTTGATTCATTTTCTCTAATGCAGTTACCGTAATTCACTTTGTCATTTAAGATTTATCACCTTATTGCCGACCCTGAATGAACAGTCCTACAGAGCTTGTGTGAGATCTTTTTATGAACTCCAGATCTATAAGAATTCTAATTGATAAAATGGTTTATATGTCTGGCTTCTATGGAATAAAGCAGAGAATGACATACAGATCTAGCTTTTACAACTCTTCCCACAACCATGTTTTTTCCTTCTGATAAAGATTCAGCTGGATTTTTTTTTTAATTAGAAAAGTAATTAGAAAATTTACAAAAACTAAGATTTAAACTAATGTAAAGGCTGTGTCACAGGCTCATTTTTGTTCGGTAAACGGGGTGGATTGGATTTTACTAACACAAGATACTTTATTGCTGAGCAGTTACAAAAGTACTGTAAGATTTGGTTCTCAACGAAAATAAAGCCTTTATTAAGTCTATCATACTCTTGTGCCTATCTTATTCTTGCTTCCTACACCTCAGGCCTTTTTCTACTATTCTGAAAATATTAGGTGCTTACAGCAAGTATATTTTCTGTAGCTTCATATATACTATGTCTCTTACGTTTACCAGCTTTCAGTTTGGAAGCATAAGCTGAACACAATCTCTGAAAAATTGGTGGCTGTCCCTTTATGTTGCTAAGTCAGCTTCACCCACTGTTAGCATTTGGACTCTCTTTTCTCCACTGCCTCTTCCATCAGTCAGAGTTCTGGATCTGATGTAAACGTGCAGATACTTGTAGATGTGTGGTTATGCTGCTTAGCTGCTAAAGGATTCACTTAATGGCAAATTCATTTCCGCTGGACTTGTTTTTCTATACTTTCTGTTATTGTTGCTTTTCCTTTAACCAGGCTGTCAATAGCTGCCTCTTCTTCCTCTTTGTTGCCCTCAATTTGCCAATTGCGCCTTGCTGTTCCTGTATTTTTCACTGTGGCTTGATTCTTTTACTTCTTTCTTCCTCCCAAACCCAGGCTTGCAGCCTTGAAATATGCACCTAAAAAGCAGAACTAGTAATATTTTCTGCAGCCTCCTGCTTTTATTGTCATTCCTTTTAACATGAACTGTCTAGCTAGGAGATGGAAAAAGGAGAGAGAGAGAGATTGATGGAGGTTCTAGGAAGGCCATGTAGCTTAATGAAGGAGAAAGGAGGAGGAAAGAACTTGCTCCTCTTGGAAGCTCTGGTTCCCCTCTCCCACTTCTGCCCCCCCTCCAAAACAACAACAGAAAAAAGACAAAGTGCTGTTCTTTCACAACTGTACTCCTTTAAAAAACAAATGGGAAGGAAGGCTTCACATCTTCCAGATTTTTGTATGTGGCCTGTCTTCCACAATCTTAACTAGCCATGCATATATTTTCATATTAAATGCATGTTATGTTCTATTCTAGCTGAGGAAAATAATATTTTATCTTTTAAAACTGCTATTCAATAGATAGAGGTACCAGTGTGTGTGTTTGTGTATAGGTATACACATATATCAACAGATCTGTACAAAGTAGAGTTACCTTTTAAATCAATCTATTAATCTATTAGTATGGTTTGGCCAATATTTACAGAGCTCTTGCACTTTGGAGCTACACATGATTTCACTACGGTTGACAGTTTTGCAATTAGTTTTATAATACAAACCATCTCTCCCATCTTTCTAATTGCCACAATAAATAAATATTGACATTCACCATGAACTTGCCTGTTTCTTTGATAGACTCCTAATTTGTCAATCTGCTTAGTTTCTTAAAAATTGTACAGTAGATTGTACATTCCTCCCTCCCCCCGTGTTTAGCTACTATCAACCCAAAGTGATGTTTTGCTACTATCAATCAAAAGTGATTACCAAACATTTTTCATGAGTGTTAACAAAACAATTGTATAATACAATGTGTAATGTCATGACTTTAATATGTGTAGATAAGAAAATTAAATCATAAATTTCACCATTCTCAAGTATACTATTTATCTGAGAGATTTCTATAAATTATATGAAGAGAAGAAAATATCAAGTTATTGATTCTTTATATCTTAATACTTCCAAATTGAACAATCCTATTATCTTTAAAGTCCAGATACCACTCTAGATTTTGCTTACTACTTAGAAATGCTCGAGCTGACTTTATATCCTTAAGCATTTTATTTTGTGCCTTTCAGTTTGAGCAGTATTTTATGAAATTTGGCCAAGAAAAAAAAAAGTATTTTATAAAATATGTGGAATTGTATTTCAGGATCCATTGAAAATCAGTCTTAATTATTGCACAGATTAAAATGAGAGAAAGAGAATATGTCTTAAAATGCATTTTAAGATAGGACAATATTTTAAGGGATTATTTCCATGCCTGCTGCTCTGTTCTTTGAGAGCAAATAGATTATTGCTTCAAGAAAATAAACATTCCTTAATTCAGACAGTAGATGTGAAATACTGTTTTTTGAACACTGGGTGGCAAACTTGCACCATTCCAAATAAAATTTCACCATGGTGTAAAGTGGAATGAGGAGAAATAATGTTTTTTTTAAGGTTGCTGAAATTTCTTAGCATGAATTATTTTTAAGAAAGACACATTTTCCAACTCCATTTTTTTTTACTGTAGCATATTCTAATTTAAATAGAGCACACTACTGTTTATCAAGCAATATAAGTCATGTGCACTCATTGTGACTTCGAGTTGCACATCCTCTATGCGTCATTTGCATGATTACTGCCATGGTCTACAGCTATTTTGATGGCTAATAAAGGAATGATATGCTCTAAAACAGTGGTTTAGAGGTCCCAACCTGTGGTCCATGGACACCTGGGGGGGCCGGGCTGCTATGTCATCAGTGGATCCGCAAAGGCTTTGTAGAAAGTTAGCAGCCACCCCTCTCCTAGAAGAATGAAATATTCTAGGAAATATTAAAAAGGCAGAATATTATACCTCCCTGGATGAGAAAAGGAGAAACATGCTCTTGGAAAGCAGCCCCCACTTTTGTTAATAGCCCCAGAAAGACTGGGCCATCCTATCTACAAGACAAAAGGCCTTCAAGCTCCAGGGTGATAGGATTAGCCCTCACTCAAGATCCAAACCAGGACAAAGCCATTAAACCATAATAGGAATTGCCCAACAACCTTTCAGAACACAAAGCCTCTTCATTACATCAACACCCAGCAAGATTCAACCAACCCTGGGACACAGACACCCTACAAGCTTAGCAGGACCCCTGCATATCCCCCTGGGAGTCTGACAACCAATAAGATACATTTCTTGCAAGGTCCAAGAGAGGGTATAAATATATCTCACTCTCCATTCCATGTGTTCATCTACCCAGAATCACACATGCTTTGTGGTTCTGCTTCACCATTAAACCATCCTTCCAAGCAGCCTCCATGTTTCCAGTATCTTTCTTCCCTCTTGGAACTGAACCCAGATGGACATTTCCCCTCCCCCAACAATTACCCAGATTGACATTTCTTCCAACAGCTTGAAGAAATGTTATGATTTAAATCTTGACTTAAGCCTTGGTGGTCCGTGGCCATGATCCGTGGCCAAAAAAGGGATTTAAAGGGGGGGACTGTGATGACGGAAAGAGAACCACTGATCTAAAAGACAATCCACATGATTTGTACATTCAATTTGCCTGCTGGCCAAGAATTGGTATCGAAAATCCTTTGTCGCCCTGTTCCTGGCTGTATATAATCACTATAATCACTAAGGGCTCCATCAGTACTTCCTCCAGTGGTGGGTTGCCACCGGTTCGGACCGGTTCTATAGAACTGGTAGTAAAACCGGCAGGAGGCTCCGCCCACTGACATTAACATCATCAGAAGTGATCTGCGTATGCCCAGAAGCAAGGCGTGTGCACGATCCCGTTGCGAACCGGTAGTAAAGGTAAGTAGAACCCACCCCTGACTTTCTCCCACACCACTCCTGTAAGAAGGTCATCGTCTTCAGTTCTTGAACCAGAATGGCCTTCCATGTCTAGGTTCTGAGCTGTTGGATAGGATTTATAATTGTTAACAGGCTTTCTGGTATGGGGATTTATCAAATAGTTCTTGTTCCAGAGAGCAGAGAAGTGCCTCTACAAAAGTTGCAAGCCATGCCACGCCCACCAAGCCACACCCACAGAACCGGTAGTAAAAAATGTTGAAACCCACCACTGGCCCTGCCCCATATAATTTCCACCCCTCATGTGCCGCCACTTTGCCCACGTCTTTGCAGCTGCAGAGCTTTCCATCCAGCCGCCATGCTTGTTTCCGGCATGTCAGGCTCCCTGCGCCTGCGCGCGCTCTGCTGCCCATCTGTTCTGCTGCGCATCACTGTTTATGAAGCCCGTGGCCCAGCTGGCCTTCTGAGGGCTCTGTAGATGCGGTAGCCTTTTCAGGGGTGTGCCTGCCCTCCCTGCAGCTTGGCAGGTGCCCCCTGGAGTGTACGCCTTCTGCTCGGCTCAGCTGTGCAGCTTACAAGCGTTTGGCAGGCGTTCGGCGGGCTTGGTCTTTGGCTGATGTGGATGCACATCCCAGATGGTGGCTCTCCAACCCCACCCGAATGGCAGCCCCAGCATGGCTGGCAACCCCAAGGGCTGACATTTGGATTTGGTCATTAAATGGGTCACCACATGACATAACTTTATTTTGTAATCACTTTTATGAGAGTGGAAAGCAAGTTACCATGGACTTCAAACAAACTATGTGGTCATTCAGCAAATTCATTCTCCCAATTGGCACTTTTTGTCAGAAAAGATCACAACCAATCATAAATGTGAGCCAATTGACAAGCACCCAAAATGTGATCATGTGACCACGAGTTTTTTTTGTGCCTCAATCATTATTTTGAGGACAGGTTGTAAGTAACTTTCTTTTAATCCATTGTAACTGAATAGTCCTTAACTGAGGATTACCTGTATCTCTTGATATATACAGTTTTCTACTTTGCCTTTTTTGTACTTCCAGGCTCATATTGTTTGATGAACTGTAAAATCATAGTGTAAGCTTTTAGATTTAGACCGTTCTTGGGGCCAAATATAAGAGTCTGTTTTGCAATGGACAAATGGTACTTTTATCAGCGATAGTTGCGGCTGGTAAAATAAAATACAATAATTAACACCCCTTACTTAGTGTAATTGTCCTGAGCCATATTGTATTACCATTCCTAACGCTAAAGTATTTGCTGTGACCTCAAAGGCATTGATACTTTTTCCTTAAGGCAGAGGTCTTCAAACTTGGCAGCTTTAAGACTTGTGGACTTCAACTCCCAGAATTCTCCAGCCAGAATTGCTGGGAATTGAAGTCCACAAGTCTTAAAGCTGCCAAGTTTGGGGACCCCTGCCTTAAGGCTTAAGTCTTGCCCATTCTCTGCTACCATCTTCTGATATCTTCTGTATCAATGCATCTTTCCCACTCATGGAGCTGCTATTATTGAAGCTTCCTGCCTGCCTGCCTTCTATTACATCCTCTTCCTTTTGGCTAATTTCCATGCATTTGTTCACTCTCTTCATTGTTCCTACCTCTTTCTTCTCCAGTCACTTTAGTTGCCTCATCTGAACTGGACTTCAGGGCATCTTTTATCTTTTGAATGTCGAATATACCTGCACCAACAGTAAATTTCCTATAGATGTCACTCTTGTCCCAGCCAAATTTTAGAGCTCCTCACTTTAGACCTGGGATTATGCCTGTGTATACTGATGCGTATTTCCAGCTCAGAAGACTATGTTATTATAGGCATCAGTTAATTACCTGAACATAGATGTGAACATAAGGCTTCTCTCAGAAGAAAGTTCATCCCCATGATAAAATAGTCTTTGAGATACGTTGAAAAGCAATTAAGATTTTTGGCAGTGTAGATTTCTGAGCAACTACTGTGGAATTTGGTCTTGTAAATCTTTTGATAAAAAAGAATGACAGATGAGATTTTTGGTTAATCCAGACAGTTAGTCTGTAAATAATTTTTCCCCTAGCTTGGATTATAGAGCACATGGGATGGTAACACAGGCTTTTAGACATGTTTCTCCTGTGCACAAATAAGGATTTTTGATGCCTAAGTCTTGCCTGACAAAGTTTGTATTCCTTAGACACTGTGTTTGTTGTAAAAGTTTGGAAATTCCAATCTCTTTTTCTTAGAATAAAAATAACAGAGTTGGAAGGGACCTTGGAGGTTTTCTAGTCTGACCCCCCGCTTAGGCAGGAAACCCTATACCAGGGGTCCTCAAACTTTTTAAACAGGGGGCCAATTCACGATCCCTCAGACTGTGGGGGGGGCAGACTGGCTGGCTGGGCATGGCTAGGTGGTCATGTGACTGGGTGGGGATAGGAGGTCATGTGACTAGGTGGGCATGGCCAATTTAGCAGTCCATTAAACAATGCACACAAATTAAATTTTAATTTAATTTAATTTAATTTAATTTAATTTAATACTGGAGGTGTTTTATTTGCTTTTGTTTGCATGTTGCTCTTTTGGTTGACTTTTCTTTTTACTAGACCATTTTTCCAGTTGTTTAGGAGTCTAGTGGTCCCCTTCAGGAAACTCAATTTTGCAGCAATTTGTCTCAGCCCCAAGGAGCTTACAATCAACAACTCACTCATTTTCTTTCTCTCTCTCCCCCCCTCTCCCCCTCTCTCTTTTTCTATCTCTCCCTCTCCCTCTCCCTCTCCCTCCCTCCCTCCCTCCCTCTCTCTCTCTCTCTCTCTCTCTCTCTCTGTCTCTGTCTCTGTCTCTCTCTGTGTCTTGTCTCTCTCTCTTTCTCTCTCCCTCTCTCTCTCTCTTTCTGTCTATCTCTCTCTTTCTCTCTCTCTCTGTCTCTTTCTTTCTCTCTATCTTCTGGAGGCAGGGGAGGTGAAAAACGCAGCACACGGATGCCCCGGGAGGCCTTGGTGCTCCCCGTTTTTGGCCTGCAGAGTGCTACTGGAGGTGGGGGAGGCCATAAACGGGATCGTTTTTGGCCTCCCAGAGCGTCTGCATGCCTGGTTTTTCATCTCCCCACCTCCAGAAGAATCCTGCAGGCCAAAAAAGGGCTAAAATGGCCCAGTTTTTCCACGAACGCCATCACTCTGCTAAACAAATAATTCCCTCAACACTGTCAAACTAGTTCTGCATTACTATTAATCTTCTCATTGTTCCTATCACCCATCTCCTCCCACTTATGACTGTATGACTGTAACAATGTTGCTGGTATCCTTAAGATTTATAGTGACTGTTTCCCTATGACTATCATTAAGTGTTGTACCTTATGATTCTTGACGGATGTATCATTTCTTTTATGTACACCGAGAGTGTATGCACCAAGACAAATTCCTTGTGTGTCCAATCACACTTGACAAATAAAGAATTCTATTCTATTCTATTCTATTCTCCCGGGGTGTCTGCACACCTCATTTTTCACTTCCCCTGCCTCTAGAAGCACTCTGCAGGCCAAAAATATTGGCCTTACCTTCCAGTTCCAGCCTGCAGGGCTCGCAAAGGTAAGTCCTACACTCGGCCAAAGGGTGGAGGCTGGCAGGTGGGCAGGGCAATATTGGCGGGACAGTTTTGTGGTCCTGCATGGGCCGGATTAATGGCTTTGGCAGGCTGTATGCTGCCCGCGGGCTTAGTTTGAGGACCCCTGCCCCATACCATATCAGACAAATGGTTATCCAATCTCTTCTTAAAGACTTCCAGTGCTGGAGCATTCACAACTTCTGGCGGCAAGTTGTTCCACTGATTAATTGTTCTAACTGTGACAAATTTTCTCTCCTTGATTAGTTTCCACCCATTGTTTTTTGTCCTTTCTTCAGCTACTTTGGAGCATAGCTTGACTCCCATTTCTTTGTGCAGCCCCTGATGTCACTGCTATCATGTCACCCCTAGTCCTTCTTTTCATTAAACTAGACATACCCAATTCCAGCAACCGTTCTTTATATGTTTTAGTCTCCAGTCCCCTAATCATCTTTGTTGCTCTTCTCTGCACTCTTTCTAGAGTCTCAACAATTCCAATTGTTGTTACTTTATTTATAGCACTAGAATGCAAAATAAAAATATAGCAATACACTTCAGGGGTGGGTTCTACTTACCGTTACTACCGGTTCGCAATGATTTATGAACCGTTTACCTGGTTTATGACCATGGTAAGTATGAAAAAACCCTGTTGAATGTCCGCAAAAATGAAAACTTTAATCTGTGAGAGAGTAAATACTTTTCCTAGTTTATTTCTCCGACTCCCCATACAGTATTACATGTACATTTAAGATAAAACTTGTCCTCTATCTTGGATGACCGGTCTTGAATAGATGCAGCTCAAGTAGACAAGACTGTCTTGTTTTGTGTCTCACACAATGGTACAAGAAATATAATCACACAATCCTGGTTCAAAAATCACTACAGATAAGTTCTTGGGTTACAAAGACAATTGGGACGGGAATTTCCACTGAATGCTGACACAGTGTGGGCACTGCAAGCAAATGCCATGAGTGGGTGGGTGTCACTGATGGTGCTAAAAAGCATAGGTGAGTGGGTGGGTGGGTGCTGCAAGCAGGAAGGCGGGCAAAAAACCAGAAGCAGGATCGACTTACGACCTTTTGCTGGCTTCCCCATTGACTTTGCTTGTGAGAAGTAGCAGGGAAGTTTGCAAATGGCATTCAAATCACGATCACATGGCAGGACTCTGTGATGGCTGCAACTTTGCGGATTGATTGTAAGTCCCCCTCATTCGGTGTCTTTTGTAACTTTGATCACTGAGCAAAAGGTGATAACCTGAGGACTACCTGTACAAATATTTATAGAAAAATAGGAAGACAAGAGCATCATAAATTTCCAGTTCAAGGTTGAAGGCAAAAACCTATTCACAAATCACAACTGAACCATGAAATCAGGTTTACAGACTACAATAGCTTGGTTCACATATCAAAGCAAATCAAAATCAAATAAACCATGAGGCATAAGGCCAGATACTTTGGCTTTTTCACAAACCAATTAGTTCCAATGGACCAACAGAAGCAGGAGGAAATGGCACTTTCACTGTAATAACTTTTTCACAAAGGGTTGGTTTTGCAAAAAAGATACTTCCATTTTTTTTCTTTCCACATTTCTCTTAAAGAAATATTAGCAAGGAACCACAAGGATTGCAGATTCCTGCAATCTTGACCCTTAACTGGCTAATTCTGAGCTCAGCATCATTTCTTAATTTGTTGTATGTAGGAAAACAGCCCTTTATTTGTGGATATTTTTAGACTCCCTTCAGATCTGGATGGCATTCACTGCTGCCAGATATTATTTGTTTCCTATAGGCTGTAGGTGGCACTGCAATTACCATAATGTAGAAGGGCACATGGTTGTTGCTATAATTGATCTTTCATTGTTCCCAACTACATTTTTGAATATGACATAGCTTTGTATCTATGGGAATGACAAACCAAACTATTTTAGCAGTATGTTTTAAAATCCATATTTAGTACTGAAATGCTTCCATCAGAATGCTATTTATTTAATTTCTTATATTTCCAATCTACCCCCAAACTTGTTAAGCTAGTTAAACATTAGTTTGTAAAAAAACCATTTTAAAAAGAGGAGTAAATTTATTTATGTTTATTTATTTATTTATTTTTATCTGATGGGATGTGGTGGCTCAGTGGCTAAGACGCTGAGCTTGTCGATCGAAGGGTCAGCAGTTTAGCGGTTCGAATCCCTAGTGCTGCATAACGGTTGAGCTCCCGTTACTTGTCCCAGCTTCTGCCAACCTAGCAGTTCGAAAGTATGTAAAAAATGCAAGTAGAAAAATAAGGGACCACCTTTGGTGGGAAGATAATAGTGTTCCATGAGCCTTTGGTGTTTAGTCATGCTAGCCACATGACCACGGAGAGGTCTTCGGACAGCGCTGGCTCTTTGGCTTTGACATGGAGATGAGCACCGCCCCCTAGAGTCAAGAACAACTAGCACATACATGCGAGGGGAACCTTTACCTTTACCTTAATTTTTTAAAAAAGCAATAAAATATAAATATGTATAATAATGTAACATAATATTATCTTTGTCTATCTATCTATCCCACTATTCCAATGAATAGTTGGCACTCAGTCAAAATGAGTTCAGAATTATTGAAATATCTGTAAGTAGCGGAATGGCAGATAGCCCATTAATGAGGATGCTCCAAATCAAGAAGACCTCTCTCTTGGACCACTTGCCCCACATCACTTGAGAGGAAAACTCATAGTAGAGCCTCTAATAATGATCAAGGTATATAAGTAGAGTATAAACTAAGACAATCTGTGCTATTTTCCTTCCTGTCAGATGTTTTGTGAAATTTCAAAAGATACAGAAGAATCATTTGAAGATAATGCCATGTTGATGTCTTTAAAACAAGTGAACAAACAGTAGTAATTCCAGAGAATATATATATGTGAATTTGCTGTTTGTCTGGTGTTATCCAGGTGTAATCCTGTTAGTAGTACAGATAGTCTTTGACTTACAACAGTTCATTTAGTGACCATTCGAAATTACAATGGAGCTGAAAAAAGTGACTTATGACCATTTTTCACAATTACAACCTTTTCAGCATTTCCCATGGTCAGGAGATCAAAATTCAGATACTTGTCAACTGGTTTATACTTATGACCGTTGTAGCATCCTGGGGTCATGTGATCACCTTTTGTGACCCTCTGACAAGCAAAGTCAATGGGGAAATGAGATTCACAGATTAATAACAGCCAGGTTATTAACTTATCAACTGCAGTGATTCACTTAATAACTTGGGCAATAAATGTCATAAAATGGGAAAAAACTCACTTAAACAAATGTCCCACTTAATAAAAGAAATTTGGGGCTCAATTGTAATTGTATGTTGAGGACTACCTGTACCTGCTTAGAAAGTTGCTTCATCATTTGAGCTTCACCCTGCACATTTGTAGAGTGTTTTGGGTATCTCCTTGCAATATCTGGAACACTAAAGCATTTTCAGTGCGTCTTTAAAGGATATTAAATTTTCATGAATTAGAGGCTAATGTTTTAAACATGTCTTATTATAGGAGACAAATTCACCAGTCATCTCTGTTAATTAAAATCATTTTTCCCTTCTTTGGAATTCAAGAGAGAGAGAGAGAGAGAGAGAGAGAGAGAGAGAGAGAGAGAGGGAGGGAGGGAGGGAGGGAGGGAGAGGAACAAATTTGATTCAGCAATGGGAAAGGCAAAAGGGAATTTTAATTTGTCTCACCAGGATACTTTTTAGAATAGAATAAAATAGAATTTTTTATTGGCCAAGTGTGTTTGGACACACAAGGAATTTGTCTTGGTGCATATGCGCTCAGTGTACATAAAAGAAAAGATACGTTCATCAAGAATCATAAGGTACAACACTTAATGATAGTCATAGGGTACAAATGATACAAGCAACAAAATTACAGTCATACAATCATAAGTGGAAGGAGATGGGTGGTGGGAATGATGAGAAGATTAATAGTAATGCAGACTTAATAAATAGTTTGACAGTGTTGAGGGAATTATTTGTTTAGCAGAGTGATGGCATTCTTTTTCAGCTAATATTTCTATAGCTATATAGTTTTTAGCATTCTGTTCATCCATTTGGTCTTTTTTCCCGATTTAGGGCAGATGGTATGTGTGTCTGATGCCCCAGGTTAACTTAAGAATTGTTTTGTTCCTGAACTACTATTTCATTGAAATTCAACTTCAGTGGGAAACATCTAAAAACGGCAACAAATAAAGTTTTCAGTGGCTCTTTACTGTTGGTTAGTAGGCATTCAGATCTTCCCAGTCCAGATATGGCAGTTCTATGATTACAAGCCAGAATCAACTGAAGTAGCAGTAAAAGCAACGTGATAAAACATGTATACACATGTATATATTTAAAAATTGAGTTAATAAGTTCTGCATATGCCTCCCTTTTTGGCTTCTACCTATAAGCGAATGTCATTCTTTTCTAAGCACAATTCTCCCAGGCTTTGCTTAGCAGCATTTATTGAAAAGAAAGGTATAACATTACAAACATTCAAGCTAATGGAACTTTTTCTCATCTAAAACTGATATATCTCCAAAGTACAGAAGGATGGTGATTTCTTTATTTTAGATTTAGCTGCTTTCCTGTGAACTGGTGAATGAGCAGATCTGTTCATTAATAACAAAGGAGCTTGCAAGTGGCTCTTTATGTAATTATCTCCTGAATTTTTAACTGTTTGGGAAGCAATCATTATAGGCTGCACACCTTGCCTTCTTAGAGAGGTTGAGATTACCTATTTTAATTTGAGTATTTGTCCACCTTGGAGAAAAAGGTGATCTCTTTCCTTTTTCCTTTCTGCTTTGTGTCTCTGCTGGTAAGTTCTGAATGGCTAGTATATGGACCAGTCCTATATAAGCATTGTTGGTCAGTACAAGTAGTTGTCAATTACCGTAAGAACCTTTTGTTTAGTGACCGTTCAAAGTTACAACAGCACTGAAAAAACAGACTTATGACTGTTTTTCACACTTATGACCATTGCAGCGTCTCCATGGTCACGTGATCAAAATTTGGGTGCTCGGCAGCTGGTATATATTTATGGCAGTTGCACTATCCCAGGGTGATGTGATTGCTATTTGTGTAATCTTCCCAGCCAGCTTCTGACAAGCAAAATCAATGGGCAAAGTCAGATCCACTTAACGTCTGCTTGATTCATTTAACAACTGCAATGATTCTCTTAACAACTATGGCAAAAGTTGTAAAATGGGGCAAAACTCAGTTAACATCTGCCTTGCTTAGCAATGGAAATTTAGGGCTAAATTGTGGTCGTTAAGTCGAGGACTACCTGTATACCAGGAAATATTCTTCTTATCCCAAAAGATAATAGAAACCGATATAGATTTGGAGAACAAGCATAGTCTCTATCATGGAGAATATGTCATTCTTTCCCTCATTGTTAACCTTTAAAAATTTCCTGAGCTGCTTCTGTACCTCTCTTTCTTCCATCCAACCACCACAAACTCTGTTTTCTTGCAATGTCACTATCCTACTCCTTTCCTGATAGGGTGTGTGTGTGTGTGTGTGGGGGGAATTAACCCTTTACTCATAATCAGCCATGATAGTCATTCATTATTTTACAACCCTTGGCTGAAAAACGGAAAAATTGTAGAGTTACAGAAGAGATATTTTACAGTGGTGGGATTCAACTGGGGTAAGAACAGGTTCCCTTAGTGTGCACTTCGTGCATTTGAAAACAGCTCTAAAACTGAGTAAAACAGCTGAGGCGTGGCAATCCGCTCTGCCGTGCTGATCAGCTGGGCTTCAAACAAAGGAAATATAGGTCAGTATAGTGCATAAGCCTAAGACTGAAAATCAGGCTTGTCAGATGTTACATTTTTTCTATCCTGCTCTATGGAGTAGAGAGTTGGTCTCTGACAGAAAACCACTTGAAGAAACTAAAAGCATTTGAAATGTGGATCACAAATGAGGAGGTGATAAGCCACCTGGGAAAGCAAAGGGAAATCATCAAAGCCTTTAAAAAGCGAAAGTTAGAACATTTTGGACATGTGATGCGACATCCAGAAAAATATGGCATCCTTCACTTAATCCTCCAAGGAAAGATTGAAGGCAAACGAGGTCCAGGCAGAAGAAGAACATCATGGCTTCAAAACCTAAGGGGCTGGTTTGGACAAAACTCAGCAGCACTTTTTCATACGGCTGTTGACAAAAATAGGATTGCCAACATGATCGCCAACGTCCGATGATGAATATGGCACAACAAGAAGAAGAGTGCAGGGGCATTATAGAATTCTATTCTATTCTATTCTATTCTATTCTATTCTATTCTATTCTATTCTATTCTATTCTATTCTATTCTATTCTATTCTATTCTATTCATTCCAAGTCACTGCATGATGGCATATATATTCTCCTTAAACTTTGCTTCCAAGTATGGGAAACTGTTTCTGAGAGTATTTCTAATAATACGATAAATGCATTCCTCAATTTATCTCTATGTGTGTCTCTCTCCTTAAAGTTAGATCTTTGTATGTATTCTTTCCTTTACATTTTTTTCTCCATTGTTATGTATTAGAAGAACTGTGACCTCTATTGTAGTAGCTGTTTTAAGGGATCTGTTGTTGTTACTCCTCACCAGAATTCTTGTTAGTTTGTTGTGACCTATTTTGAACTTTTATAATCTTAGTTTACAGTGTAATAATTCTTCTCAGGAAACTGGATCAAAACTACTTTTGAAATAGGACAATTCTGAACAAATTGGTTAATAATGCTTACTGGTTAGTGCTGAATGAATGTGATATTGTTAGATCTGACATTTTCCAGAGGGGATACCTGAGTTAGTTCACTGCATTAAAATCAGAATAATGTCTTCTGAAACTTTAAACAGATGAATATATTTATGATGGCATAAGCTTTCATGGCTGCAGTACATGGAAGCATTATGTTGAGATGCAAATGGGGTCAAAGAGAGGTGAAATGCAGAACACAATTACCTATTTTTAATTTCATTGTCCATGATTTACTACTTAAACCTAGCCTTCAGTATGTGTTTAAGTGTATGTACATGCACATGTACACACATATACATTCATAATTGGCCATATAACTTCGCTACCAGTTCTCCAGAACCTGCCAGAACCTGCTGGATTTCACCCCTGCTTTGCATTGCTTAATTTTCCAATTTCTTTTGTTTGCACAAAGTATTCAATCTTACGATTGAAGGTTCATTTACAAGCTATGCTAGTTCCTCTCCACATAGACAAAATTTTCAAAGTGTACATAGTACAAATCATGGTACTAATTTTTAAAACACTTGACTAGATGGATCAAACCCCCAACTTAGTATAAGAGTTCATGCACATCTTCCATTAGAAAGACAACATAAATCTGGCCCTATGTTGTTTTTCTCAGAGCACCTTGAATTTGACAATGACTTGTAGATAAAAGATACTATTTGCTGGTCATCTGTCCAAGGAGTTTTGCCATATACAACTAGCAGAAGCCACTCGAACCTTTCGGCTGAACACTGTGTGGTGTCAGAGATTGCTTAGAGCTGCAAAATGTGAGACTTTCTCTTTCCAGTCATTTCTTCATGATGATACTGAAAAACTGGGTTCTGTAGGAATGTGACATTTGCCAGAGGGTGAGCAAAACACAGCAGGAGCTAAGCTAAATTTTCCAGGGCTGAATGCTAATCAGGGAAATTGGTTATTAAGAAAGAGAAAGATGTATATCAAAGCAGGATGCCTGGGGAAAGAATTTCTTGAGTGAACATTAGCCAGAATCTAACCAAAGCTCCTACAAATCTGACAATACTTTTACCAAAGTTAGGTAGGTTCATAAAAATAGTTATTACTACTGTGTGTATTTGTTCTAATCATACTATATATCTGTTTCTAAAATCTCCATGCCTTCTTCCCTGTGGGACTTTTTTCTTTCTTTCACCCTCTAGATACTTCAGTACACGGGTGAAATGCTCCTGGTTCGGACCGGATCACCTGATCTGGTAGCGATAGTGGCGGGCAGTTCGGAGAACCGGTAGCAAAAATCCCTGCCCCACCCCCATGCCCAGCTGAGCCGCACAATCATCATAGGCTTTTTTTTTTTTACTTTTAAAGGCATTTTTTCTTCAGCCGAAAAATTGCTTTTAAAAGTTTAAAAAAAAACCTTCTGACGAGCAGGCAACTCAGCTGAGATCGTCAGAGCCTTTTAAAAGCATTTTTTTACAACTTCTTCGGCCAAAGAGGTTGTAGAAAAAATGCTTAAAAAAAAAAAGTTGGCCACGCCCACCCAGTCACATTACCCCCAAGCCACGCCCTCAGAACAGGTAGTAACAAATTTTACATTTCACCACTGCTTCAGTACTTCTTTATTCCTGGTGACTTCACATAGTGAACACCAGAAAGAAAGCTACCTTGTTGGGACCTGTAGGGCTTCCCCATTGCTGTCTACTCCTTCTCCATAACTTCAACAAATCTAAGTTGTATGGGCTGTGGCTTCCATGTTTGAGTTGGAAAATCCAGATTTGTGTTTGAGTTGAAAAAATCCAGATGACCACAAGATGGCAGCAGAAACTTAGATGACACCTTCCCCAGCAATTTCTTTTTTTGTCCTTCTTCTTGCCTATGAAAGAATGAGGGGGAAGAAATACAATATCTGGGCTGCAAAACTCTGGGCAACCACTAAAAAAAAACTACTTTATTGCTGTCATGCAATGGTTGTCTGCACTTTTTTTTTCTTCAGTAAAAGATGTTTCAGGTGACTGACTGGATGTTGTGAGTGGCAAGTGAGAATACTCTGGGCATGGACGCATATAATCTAATGGGAGGCAGGGGTGATGGAGAAGGAGGAGGGAAGATATATTCTGTATTCAGAATATACTGAAGAAATGTGTCACTAAAATGAACACTGACTTGATGGTGCTTAATCAATTATCATTGTATAAGTATATTGTGTGGAGATTAATTTTCATTGGGATCTTGTAGGGAAAGCCAAGAATTATATTATAAACCCTGTGACTCCTTTATTGTTATATCTTTTAAAAAATCTAGACTTTGCTGCTAATCATATACATAATGATTATTTTTCCAGGGGTAGGGATTGGGGACTTAATTGAACCCAAATAGGTTCATTACTGATTTTCTTCATTGCTATAGTATGTTTATCCTTGTTTTAGTTCATATTTGGTGTGTGTAAGTGTGTGTGTGCGTGTGTTTAAAGTTAGATGTCCAGAACCACTTTGCAACTAGGCCGTCATGTAAATCAATCAATCAATCAATCAATCAATCAATCAATCAAATATATAGCAAGCATTTAGATTGATCCCATTTGTACTTTTTACGATTGTTTGAATGGGGAATACAACCAAAATTAGGGACTTTTAGAGTGCAAAGCTGAAAGAAAGCAGAGAGAACTGGGCTGTAAAAGTAATGGACATTCATGGTGAAATCTAAGCCTTTGGTTTTCTTCTAAAAAAAATGAACAATCCACCATTTAAAATGTGTAAATGTAAATGCAATTGGCTCTGAGCCCTGGTATAAGGTACCTTATAAATCTAAGCTCCCCCTGGTTTTATATATAATATATTCTATATTTTCTGTCATGTTTAATGGGCTTTAATTTGCTTCTAATCTTAGCATGAAGTTTATTATGTGTGCTAACCTGATTGTACTTTATCACTTCCCATATCATTTATTTCTCTGCCTGCTTACAAAAGAAAGAAAAATGGCATTTGAATGGAAGTGGTTTAGATTCAAATGTGCATGCTGACCCTCTGTGTAGCATTGAATTTAATACAAATTAAACCAGAGGTGACATTTTTACTGAAAAAGCAAATGGGGCTGTTGCTGTATCCCTTTTTAATGGTTCTAACAATATTGGTTCTAAATCCTGCCTCTCCATAACCTGAACACCTTTCTTCCTCCTACATGTTGCTCAAGTAAATGAAAATATTTGCTTGTGGAGTGTTTTGTTCTCATTTGTTAATGTCTCCAAAGGTGATGCTATTCTTTTGAGCCAGAATCTAGGGACACACATCCAATTAGCAATTTTTATGGGTGCGCACACACAACACATTTGAATCAAATGTGTGCTTCTCTAGTTTATTTGTTTTAAAGAGGAATCTCATTTTTTCCCCTTTGCTACTTATTGGCCCTGCACCTAAAATTGCAGCATGGTTGGCAATCCGTAAAACAGGCAAGGAAGTAATGGTGGATGATCATGGGCAATGTTTGATCCTACTCATCCTCCAAGTTTGTCATTGCCACTGCTCCTAACTTCCTAGGAGCAAGTCATGTGAATCCGGCACATGGTCTGGAAAGCTATGTTATGTAACCTGCAGGAATGGTGGCCCTCTTAGGTTCTAAATTTGGTCCACACTTCTACTGATTGCCCCCTTAGCTGCTGCATAAAATTGGCAATCCCATCCCATCCCCCAAGTTCTCATTTGAGCAGCTTTGCCCAATATCTCATTATGAAGAATCCTCAGAAATTAATACTTTAAGGCAACCAGCCATTTTTTTAAAGATAAGTTTTATTAATTTTTCTCCACCCCCAATACACACCCACATATTTTTTGAAATAGAGTATTGACCATATCATATCATATACAATTTATCGTATCAAATATATTTTACTTAATTACAGTTTCTGCCAGTGTTCTTTTTCCATATTTGTTAATCAAAACTTAATTTTTCTATTCTTATTTCTATAAATAGTATCTTCTTTCACCCTCAAATTCTATTTTTTCCATTCTTAATCATATACATTCTCCTTTATTTTATATTTTAAATAATTCATTCTTTATCTTAATATATCAACCAGCCATTTTGGAAGCTGGTGCCCAAACCACATATATGTCGGTCTTTGGTTATTCGAGTTTTCTTCCGCGTAAAATTGGAAGTGTCTTGGCGACATTTCGACAAAATCTCATTCGTCATCTTCAGGCTGTTTTTGGCTTCGTGCTTCTAGGAGCAATGTGTGATCGCAGCTGTTTCTTCCTTTTAACTGCCAGTGGGGGTATGAACTGATTGGGTGGGAGCTTGTCTGTGTTCTGATTGGGTGGAGATGTGTTCTGATTGGTTGGAGGTTTGGCTGTGCTCTGATTGCATGGGGGGTTGGCTGTGCTCTGATTGCATGGGGGTTTGTTCTGTTTAGGTGGGGGCTTGGTTGTGGTCGGGTTAGTCTGAGTTGCAGGGGGATTTGAGCTGGTGAGCTGCATTGCTGTTGTTTGGCTTCATGTTCGTGGTCGTGCCACATCTTCATGGTGGGTGTCAGTTTGCTTCATGTATGGATTGGAGGGGTTTAAAGTGGCTAATGATGCAGCTATGGTCTGGCTTCTGGTTTGTCGTCGTGCCTCATCGGTGTGGGTTTGCTTTTTGCGTGGATGTGTGGTGGTGACATCCTGTGTGGTTTTTGTGAGTGTGAGTCTGGTGTCATTCTTTGTGTTAGGGACTTGTTTGTCAATGAGGGTGGGTTTCCAAATGGCTGGTAGGCGGGAGGTATCATCTCGTTTATTCATGCTGTGTGGACGTTTTTCTATCTCAATGGCTTCTCTGATTATTCTGTTGTTAAAGTGTTCAGTTTTGGCGATAGTTCTGGTCTTTTTAAGAGGGGTGATCCTATGGGTGCTCCTTCTATTTGTTTGTATTTTTGTCAGTTATAGATGAAGTATGTGTTGGATAGGCAGTGGTTGGTCAGATCTAGGATGTGCTTGGTGGGGGGGGGGTTATATTTGTTTTGGATAGCTGTCAAGGCTTCTTTGATTGGCACTTGGCTGAAGAGGGATATGACATCGAAGCTCATGAGTAGGTCGCTGGGCTGTAAGTTTTGTTTCTTTATGATCTCTATGAACTGGAATGAGTTTTTTATGTGTGAGGTGATGGATTCTGCATAGGGCTGTAAGAAAGAAAAACCCAATCAGTTCACACCCCCACTGGCAGTTAAAAGGAAGAAACAGCTGCGATCACACATTGCTCCTAGAAGCACAAAGCCGAAAACACCAGCCTGAAGATGACGAATGAGACTTCGTCGAAATGTCGCCAAGACACTTCCACGAAAACCTCAGAATATATATATATATATAAACTGGCTTCCATAACTTCTCCCAGCAGAATCTCCTCGGCTTCTTTGTCTATCACTAAACTAGCTTGGTGTCTCGTTGAAGCTGAGTACCCGAAAATATTATTCTGATGTATTGAGGCTGAGTACCCGAAAATATTATTCTGATGTATTGCAACTCTTTTTGACAGATAATTGTGCTCTGTGATGTTTTGAGAGTTTATTTTGTAATGCAGCTGTAAGGTTGGTGCAATTCTAGGATGAGTGGAAGACAAGTGATCTCCAGGGAGAGAATTATCAAACTATTTTCTCCAATGGGCTTCCACTCAACCTAACATATTCTATGCAGGATTTTTTTAAAGATAAAAAGAATTCACAGACATTCCTGCTGGCATAGCCTCTTCTCTCTTTTTTTTACATCTATTTAAACTCTAAGAAATGGATTGAGGACACCCTCCAAAACTGGGTGGGGAAGTAGTGAGAGGAAGAGCGAGGAAATCTTCCCTCATATATCAGTGGGGTTCTTGGTTGGATGGAAAACACTTCCTTAAACAGAAGAAATCATGTGGGCAGAAGAAATGACTAATATCCCAAACTTTGGGAAGTAATATCTCATGCTTGGAAACAAATTTACTTTGTTCATTGTCTAACATCCCTTGTTTGTTTAGCAGCACATACATTATTTTCTTCCGCTAAATGTCAAAGCATATTTTAAATTACTTTATGAAGTTACTTTACTTTACTAAATTACTTTATGAAGTTACAATAATAATACTAGATCTTTCTGGCTTTTCAAAAAGCTTTAAAAGCCTTGATGCATAGAGACTTTAAAAGGCATAGAGGTTTGGGAGGCTAGTGGGAGCCTGCTATTATAGGCTTTATAAATGTATGTTGTTGTTGTTGTTGTTTTATACTATTAACATAAATCTGATATTAGCCACTATGGCCATATAATTTTTTTTTTAAGTTGGCCCATCTTATGAAATTCTTCTAGAAAATTGATTAGGAGGAAATGATCACGTGCAGAATTGATAGTGAGCAGGAAGAGCATGTGTGAATGCAACTGCATGGTATTTAGTGGGTCAAATTTTAAGCAGAAGAGTGAGCTTTCATCAGCCAGATATGGATGGAAGGAGAAAATTGTCCTGGATGAGATTTTATTAATGAAATATTCATTCTGTTGAATATTCATTCCATAGAAGAGAAAAACTAAACAGAAAGCAAATGAAACATTTTAAAACAGATAAATTGGGTAGATTGGAAGAAAAATATGTGTCGTGTCATCACTTTACAAGGGTCATTCTGTAGGTGCCTGTCTTATTTCATTATTTATTTAATGCATTTGATACTCTTTCCTGTGTAAGTATGTAGAAACTCCCCAATGAATAATTATGTAAAATAGGATTATAGTATAGTATCAAAACAGCTACTTTAAAAACTGCAAGCCAGGTATTAATTTGCATGTCCTTTGGCTGAGACCTTGGCATTTAGCTTGCATCCATACTTCAAGATGAGCTGCTTAATCGGAACATTTCTCCTGATGGAGTGACAATGCTTGCATTCCACGTTCTTGTTTATCTGTGCACCATTATTTCTTTAACAAGCGGAATTCAACACCTCTTTTGTCTCTATTAACTCAGGAAGAATAGGAATAAATCTGTAGCTCATACTGACAAACGGCTTCACAGAGAAAGTGGTGATATACGTTTCTAATTAAAGTACTGCTCTGAATTGCTCTTTGGAAGGAAGGAGGGTTGGTGCTGTGGAGTCTCAGAATTTTCACAGAGGACCTCCGTTCTAGACTGGAAATGGGGAAATAAGGAAAGGGTGTGCAATAGAGTGATTTTCTGCAGAGGGTAGAAAAATAGATGTGTGCATCTGGATGTCTGTCCTTCTTTTGCTCAGTAACTCCCATACATTATACAGGTAGTACTTGATTTACAACCACAATTGAGCCCAAAATGTATGTTGCTAAGTTTGTGAAATGATTTTTGCCTCATTTTAAAATAGGGTAGGGTAGGATAGGGTAGGGTAGGGTAGAATAGAATAGAATAGAATAGAATAGAATAGAATAGAATAGAATAGAATAGAATAGAATAGAATAGAATAGAATTCTTTATTGGCCAAGTGTGACACAAGGAAGGTGCATAATTGTATGACTTTCTTGCCACAGAATTAATGCAGTTGTTAAATCATAAACATAGTTGTTAAGTGAATTTGGCTTCTCCACTGACTTTGCTTGTCAGAAGGTTGCATGACCGCAGGACAATGCAACCATCATAAATATGAGTCAGTTGTCAAGCATCTGAATTTTGATTATGTGACCATGGAGATGCTGCAATGTTCATAAGTGTGAAAAATGACTATAAGTTACTTTTTTCAGTGCTGTTGTAACTTTGAACAGTCACTAAATGAAAGGTTGTGAGTCAAGGACTATCTGTAATCTATTTGTCATTTGGACAATTTAATTATTTTTTCCATATAAGTGGAGAAGTCTGGTTTTTATTTTTCCTCCAAAAGAGAACATAAATTAAGGAGATCAAGCCCTTCTTTTATCCCTTCCTATTCTACTGCTGTTTTATTAATTTTTATGCTTGGGTGGCTTTGATACAGTATAGTGCTTGATTGTAGTTGGATAGTCTTACATCCTGCTATTTTTTAAATATGTAGTAAAATGGAATTCCAATGAAAAAGAGTGTTGACTTCTTCTTTTATCCCAGGCAATAAAACAAATTTGATTTATCTATTCTATCTTAGCACCTTCTGATGAAAAACACACTTTTATGTTTTCCTTAAATAATCTTGCCCAGCTGATCATGTAAGTCTTGCTGCAGCAAAAATTTAACACATTTAAATCCCATTGAATGCTTTTTCCATTGGCTATATGGGGTGGGGTGGGGTGGGGCGGTGGGCGGTGGGGGCAGAACCAGTTCGGTGACGTCATATTGTCACCGCTACCGGCTCTGCAGAACCAGGCCGAACCAGGAGAAACCCACCACTGGTTCAGAGAACTGGCAAATGCCACCTCTGGCTGGCCCCAGAGTGGGGTGGGAATGGAGATTTTCCTCTGCCATGCCCACCACGCCACACCACGCCCACCACGCCACACCACGCCCACCAAGCCACACCCATAGAACCGGTAGTAAAAAAAATTGAATTTCACCACTGCTATATGGGTATCCTCTATTTGGATATCTGACTTTGTCTAAGGAATATTACTGCCAAAAGAATATTCCTTGTTCTAATTTTGGATAGTGTCAATTCTTTTTTTTTTTAATTACAAAGGGTGTGCATGTTTAAAATACATTGTTTGAAATACTAAATGACACAACACAATCACTCAACTCAATAGACTAGTTGCATCAGCTTCAGGAACATGTCATTCTTTCTGTTTAATCATCAATAAATATCCAGTAATCATGCTTGCTTTCTAACTGAAGAATGTTGCTATAAAGTGGAAAGGTTGGGGGGAGGGGAAACATAATTATGCAATATACTCAAATTTGTCCTTAACACACCATAATAAGAGTTAAAGATCTTGAAACAATTATTTTTAATTTGTGGCTTTAAAAGAAATATGAAGATGGGATACTGGGGGCAGATTTATGAATTTGGGGGGCATATCTGCAATTACCCAAACGTTCTGATTCAAGATTGCTTCATCCTATATTATCATATTTATCTGGTTATGGAATCCTTGATGCTCTCTAAGCTTGGTTGTTTTTCTGCAGACATGTCATCACCTGACTAGGTAATATATTGGTGCTAGTGAGCATGGTGGTTGCTTCTTGTATATATACAGCAGCTTGTCCTGTCAGAGTTAGTGGAGGGGTATGGGTTTCTCCTTGGTAGTTCCTTGATTAGGATATTGTTTTCTACTTGATTGTGTCTGGTGTTAATCCCTGCTTATCTGGGTGTTGGCTGCTAGGGAGGATGTGTTTTGGTCGTTTTGATTCTATTTTTTTTTATTGTCTCTTTTGGTTTACCTCTATGTGTCTATTGATGGCACTTTTGCCTGAATGCCAAGCTTCCAGAAATCCCCTAGTCTAGCATTTTTGGATTTAAAGTTTCTCTGCCCAGTTAATAGACAAAAAAATATAAAAGCCAAGAGACAATAAAAATGCTAAGAAGGATATAACAGAACCTATAACTATATAACGTGTTTTGAATATAAGGATAACCAACTGAAGAACTGGAAAAAATATGTTTGCTGGAAAGCACATTTTCCCTCAAGGAACTGTTTTATTTCATTTTAAAATGTGAATACTTTATTACAGAATAGATATTAGCTGGCCGCAATGGTATTTATTCAACATAAACCAGAAATTGTTAACACTATGATAGTTTAGATAAGACAAACCTTTGAAGATAAGAAGAAAAAAGAGTTTATATTAATGTTGCATATAATTTCTAAAATGGTAATAAATATGAGGTTTCTTAAATTGTATAATTAAAGCTGAGAATTATATTGAAAGACAATTTCAAAATGCTTTGAATTATTTTATAACATAAAAATGCTTTCCATCCAAATGTATGCATGCCTTGAGGAAACTTCATTTTATCTAATCAATATGTTTGCTTACAAATTAAAAAAAAAACAAATTTGGCACCTCCCCCCCCCCCCCTTCTCAAGGAGTATGTTAATGTGCCAAGTTCTTTGTCAGGGAAAAGGGAAAGATCTAGGTGTTTATTTGTTTTAGTTGTCATTCACATTTTCTTAATTAAAATGAACTTTGATATATTAACCAGATGTGATTTTCATTTGAAATGTACTAATTATAGTGGGGAAAAGATTTACAAAGATTTTCATAATCTTGCACTAAAGACATATAAACCATCTGCCAGGTGCAAATCCATTGTGTGATAAAGTGCTAATCAGGCTGTTAGCCTACAGGAAAACTTTGGCAGGGAGGAAATTGTCTAGAAGTTAATTATTCTCTTAGGAATTTTGATGGCTTGTAGCTGACATTGATGATATAAAATATTTTGACATCACATTCCACACTACAACCATTTGCAAGACTGACTACAAGATTTTCAATATATCCCCTTTCCATTTCATTGCTGAAATTTACTTTTCATTTTTTTGTTTCAGTCTTTCTTATGATGGCAAATTGGATCAATCCTCCAATGGAGGATTAATCTCTTCCTGTCATATTGTTTAACAGCATTATTTACCATTTTTGTATCGTACAGGTAGTCCTCGACTTAAGACCACAATTGAGCCCAACATTTCTGTTGCTAAGTGAGACAGTTGTTAACTGCGCTTTGCTCCATTTTAGAACTTTTCTTGGCACAGTTATTAAGAGAATCACTGCTGTTGTGAAGTTAGCAACATGGTTGTTAAGTGAATCTGGCTTCCCCATTGACTTTGCTTGTCAGAAGGTCGCAAAAGGTGATCACATGACCCCGGAATACTGCATCATAAGTAATATTACATCATAAGTATGAATCAGTTGCCAAGCGTCTGAATTTTGATTATGTGATCATGGGGATGCTGCAATGGTCATAAGTGTGGAAAATGGTCATAAGTCACTTTTCTCAGTGCCATTGTAACTTTGAGAGGTCACTAAACAAGTGGATGTAAGTTGAGACTACCTGTAATTGCCGAAGCTTGCTAGGCAAAACTGTAAAACATGCCCAGCTCTCCAATTTCCAGTAGATTCCAGAAGATTAGCCAAGTAACTTTATTGTAGAAAAATTAGGAAACCTTATATACAAAGAAGCTGGAGTATAGAGAAGAGCAATAAAGATGGTAAGAGACTTGGAGGCTAAATCTTATGAAGGAAGTTAGTATGTTTAGCTTAAAGAAGAGCAGGCTAGGAGAGACATGATGGCAGGCTTCCAATACAAAGGGAAGGAAGAGTAAATGTATTCTCCCACCCAATCCATGGGAGAATGAAATTTTATAATGAAAGTGTGAATTTTATAATGAAAAATTCACACTTGAATTAAGGAGGAATTTCCTGATTGTTAAAACAGTTAAGCAACTGAACAGCCTGTCTCCCGAAATTGTTGGCATTCCATCACTGGAGGTTTTGAAGAAAAGACTGGACAAAATGGTGTGAGGATTCCTAGAGGGAGTTGGCTAGAAGATCTCCAAGGCCCCTTCCAGTCTTCTGATGTTATGATTCTTAGTTAAGCATACAGTGGCACACAGGCAGCTTCTCTATCTGTCTCCCTTTCAGACCCATGATTTAAATTCTTTTCCTTTTTAGCAACTCTTTTCCTAATATTAAAATTCTTTACCAAATGTCCTTATTTTAGCAAATGTTTTTCTCTGGTATCAGAATCAGGGCTGTTTACTTCAACACTCTCAGCCCTTACCATAATCATAATCATATCAACCTAATATGGAAAATATTCCAACAAATATTGAGGGAGAAATAATTCATATGTACATATCAGAGGTGGGTTTCAGCAGATTCTGACCAGTTCTGGAGAACCGGTAGCAGAAATTTTGAGTAGTTTGGAGAATCGGGTAGTAAAAATTCCCCGTCCCCATCTATTCTCTGCCTCTCGAGTCCTAGCTGATCGCGAGGAAATTGGGATTTTGCAGTATCCTTCCCCTGGAGTGGGTGGGAATGGAGATTTTACAGTATCCTTCCCCTGCCACACCCACCAAGCCACACCCACCAAGCAATGCCACGCCCACCAAGCCACACCCACAGAACCGGTAGTAAAAAAATTTGAAACCCACCACTGGTACATATATAAGGAATGAACAGGGACCTGAGGAAAAATGAACTGAGAGGCAGTTTTAACTTTCTGAATATATGTATACCTATCATACTACAGGTTGTCTTCCACTTATCATTCAAACTTACAAAAATACAGAATGAGATGTCATTTTGTCTGGACCTTGTACTTACTGCTGTTGCAACTTCCTGCTGTCATATGATCATGATTTGCAATCTTCCCTGCTGACTTTCCACAAAAAAAAATCAATGGAGAAGCCAGCAGGAAATCAGCAGTTGTGATTATAGGAAATCCTTGTGAAGTGTTAATACCACTTTATAATGCTTTGGCAAGGTCGCACTTGGAATACTGGATCCAGTTTTGGTCACCATGATGTAAAAAAGATGTGGAGATTCTAGAAAGACTGCAGAGAAGAACAACAAAGATGATTAGGGGACTGGAGGCTAAAACATATAAAGAATGGTTGCAGGAACTGGGTATGTCTAGTTTAATGAAAAGAAGGACTAAGGATGACATGATAGCAGCGTTCCAATATCTCAGGGGCTGCCATAAAGAAGAGGGAGTCAAGCTATTCTCCAAAGCACCTGAGAGCAGGTCAAGAAGCAATGGATGGAAACTAATCAAGGAGAGAAGCAACCTAGAACTAAGGAGAAATTTCCTGACAGTTAGAACAATTAATCAGTGGAACAACTTGCCTCCAGAAGTTGTGAGTGCTCCAACACTGGAAGTTTTTAAGAATATATTGGATAACCATTTGTCTGAAGTGGTGTAGAGTTTCCTGCCTAGGCAAGGGATTGGACTAGAAGACCTCCAAGGTCCCTTCCAACTCTTATTCTGTATTCCTCCCTTAATGGATCTTTGTATTATTATTTAATGATGGCAGCTGAGGCTTTTTGACTTATGACTGAATTGTGTAATGGCAGAGTTGCTGATTCCAATTAGCGTTGTTAAATGAGGACTACCTTTTATTGCTTTTGGAGTCAGAAGCATAATGCAGAACACCAGAGTGAGGAATAATAAGCCAAAGAAGTCAAAGTAATGATTTAAAGTATAACAAATGTAGTTAAAACTAGCTGGTACCATTTTTTTTTACTTAATTATTTCATCCCCCCCCCTCCTCCTCCTCCTTCCTCAATTTCACATGACAAAAGGCGCAGAAGTATGTTTTTTCTAATATATTCATGTTCACATCCACACTTTTTATATCTTACATTCTTATATTTAACATTCACTGCAAATCATTTGGATTCTCAGCCGACAACACGACATCATATATGTAAAAAAGTACATATACATTTAAATCCACAACTAATTCATTTCTAACATTAGCACCAGCATTTCTGGAATATTTATTCATAAATCTATTAAACAACTAAACAACTAACACCATATATCCATGTTTTACTTTCTGAGCCATTTGCTAAATCAACAAATGTACAATAAACTTTATTTCTCAGATTTATATGTTTCCCAATGACATCCTAAAGCACAACTTTCTGATGTTAACACCTTTTGCCTGACATAAAGCTGTACTGCACTTCCCAAAGTTTGCTTTTTATCCCTTTATTCAGAACTCCGCCAAATATTTTCCATGGGTCATCTAACAAGTTAATATCTTTGTAGTTTTTCTCTTGCTATCTGTCTCCTTCTATGCAGGGAAAATAATAAAATTCTTCCAATCAGAAGGCAAAAATGCAGTTGTCATACATGTTAACAAGCTTCATAGCCACTACATAAAGAAAACATATCCATATTTTAACATATTATTTATTTGTTTAATTAATTAATTCATTTTCATTCATTCATTTTTATTCTGCTTTTATTTTTGATAAACTCAAGACACCATATGTGTCAAATGCTTCCACTTCCTGTTTTCCCCACAAAAAACAACCCTGTGAGGTGAGTTGGGCTGAGAGAGACTGGTTGGTCGAAAGTCACCAAGCTGGCTTTCATGCTAAGGGAGGACTAGAACTCAGTTACCTAGCTTCTAACCAGCACCTTAATCAGTACACCAAACTGGCTGAATACATTTTACTACTTACACCATCTCTATATGTATCTTTACAATTTTTAACATTCTATAATATGTATGATTACAGCTTTGTTGATATTTTGTTGGTTACTGACATTTATGGATATACCCCCAATTTCTCTTCTTCAACATCTTTCATAGATTCTCTCAGTATTTCATCAAAATTTCTGTGCCATGTGTAAGTATGAATTGACTTATGCTTAATTCACATGTTCTAAACAGATAAATATTTTTCTAAGCAGGTATTCACCTGTAATCTTCCTAATATATTTGTGGGTCTTCAAATGGTCCAAACACCATCATTCACCATCATTCATTTATTTTCATCATCCATCCATCCATCCATCCATCCATCCATTTTCATTCATTCATCACCAAGCAGAATAATCTTTTTTTACATTGAAATGCATTCATTTAGAACATTTTCTAGGAACCTACCTCTTTTTTCCCATAAATATAATTCTCTGGGAGGCATATATGGAGATCCCTCTGTAAAAAACTGATGGGTGAGAGTTTGTTTCATAGACAGCAGAGAAACTGAGGCCCAGAAAATATGCAACATTTGTTCATTGAAGGGAATAGCAAGTATGAGAAACTTGGCATTATGGAAGACATTCCCTAACCACAGAGATATGAGAATAATAAATATTGCCTTAAGACATCCACTGAAGCAGCTGTGACAGACACCCCTGAAATGTCACCAATAAACAAGATATCTGACATTTGCAAGGGATGACATTTGAGTAAAATATAAGAAGTATTTTTTCCCCAAAAGGATAGTTTTAACTGATAACAATAGAAGCCTCCAAGCATCTGAGTTTTAAATAGTAACTAGAGATAAGGAGCTCAGGTTGAGGTGTCTTTTGCAAGGTTCTTTTGGAAAAACAACATTCAGAACATTCAGAGCATAACATCTAGATATGATACACTTTTTTTTTTTAGATTTCTTGTGGGATAGTAGATGAATGCTCATCTATCATCTACTTGGAAAGGATGCTCAAAATCTTAGAGCAGTTACTTGGGATAAATTTAGAATTATGTAAACATGGAATTCATTTGTTTCTGTTATTATTAGAATATCATCTGGAATTTGCAGAACAATATCAAAGCAAGCCAACTGTGTCATTGAAGTAAAGATAAGGGAAACTTATCCCTTTGAGGGTGACTTTGAAGTCAAGAGTAAAATGTTTATCCTAAATAAAAATATACATATGCTGATCTTAGCAATACCTAGAGATATCTATATCACTATAATTACTATACCTAGGACACTTTTCAAAAGTGTCACCTTAAGCAAAAGAAGGTAATATATAATGCCTTTTTCCTTTGTTTAAGACATATTGCTTAGGATAGAGTTTTGTGATAAATTACCTGAACAAAATTAAATAGGGACACTTGTTTCACTCCATCTTTCTGGTTACCTAATTTACCAAATTGTAAAAATTAAAATGGAATAATAATGAAGCTTTCTTAATTTCTTCACGTGGCTTTCAAATTATTTGACTAAATAATGGAAACCAGTTCAGATACGATTCCTGGAAAGTTTCATTTCAGCTGAATAAAAATATTTTCCTGTATATAAACTGGAAAAAATAAACATGTGAAGGTGACTTTTTAAATATCATTAACTGATATAGCACAATATCACCATTTCTGATAATAGAATAGAATTCTTTATTGGCCAAGTGTGATTGGACACACAAGGAATTTGTCTTTGGTGTATATGCTCTCAGTGTATCTAAGGAGAATAAAATTCATTCATCAAGAATAAAAAGACACAACACTGAGTGATAGTCAAGGTTACTAATAAGCTATCAAATCGTACTAGGAAACAAATAAAAACAATATAAATTGAAAGATACAAGCAACATGGTTATAGTAATTAGTGGGAAGAGATAGATACTAGTAAGGAAGAGAATAATAATAGTAATACATTCTTAGTAAATTATTTGGCAGTGTTGTGGGAATTAGTTGTTAAACAGAGTGATGGCATTCGGGGAAAAACTATTTCGTTTTATCCCCACAACAACAACGCTATAAGCATTTCTTGCTTTAAAATGAGCAAGGAAGAATTAATGTTTGAATTTCTTTGATTGAAGATGAACTTGAACTTGATCCTGAAATTCTCTCTGGTCTTAGTCCCTCTTTTATACTATACTGACTCTGCTTTTTCTTTTTTCTTTTTGCTTTCATTCCTTTAAAAACATAACACTAAATCTTTTCCTGTGTATCTCATAAGGGTCATTTCTATGAGTTATGATATGATTATTCCATAATACTCTTCTGTTATCATAGAATCATTGATTTGAGAGGCTTGTTAGATAAAATGGAAAATTGCTGGGGAACTATAAGACCCAAATCTACAATCTCATCTAAGTAAACAATGGATAAAATTATAGTAAGTGTGATATATAAATCCTGTCCTTATAATAGCTTTATACACATAGCTTCCATATTTATTGGTAGGAATTGGTGCTAGAAATCTCTCCCACCCCCCCAAAAAAGACAAGGCATTTTTTAAATCTCTTTCAATAACACCTTGAAGATGAAAGTAGCAGTCTTCTTAAATTGAAGATTTTAAACTTTTTATATGATTTGGCAAATATTTTATCTCTGTCTAAGACCACAACTGCATTATGTGTCCAACCCATAAGGTTTGAACAGGCTGCATTGATTTTACTGACTTAGAAGCAGGCCTCTTAGAAGCAAATAAAATAACAATGAGTTATCTTGTTCCTTGAGACATTAACCATTATTGTTTCTTCTCTTCTTTTAAAACATCACCGTTGGGGTTTACTGCCTACACAATGCTAAAATTGATTGCAGTTGAGAATATTTTTCCTACTTTTACAATTGATAGATAATTATTGAGAATTGGTAGCGCTCTGAATATTCTGATCCACTTATATGTTTAGAACAAGAGGGTCAGGGAGGAAGTTTGGACAATTTTTTTGTTGAATTCTGTAGGAAGGACTGCATTTTCTTCATGCTTTTTAAAACAACATTAAAAATGCACTACATTGCTCTTCATTATTGTCAGATTGTCCCAGGAAGGATGTGTTCATTAAGAGAAAATAGTTTATTTTAGAATATAAGATATCAAGCTATTTTTAAAAAATCCACGAAGGGAAGAAACCATTCTGTCATCCTCAATGCTATTGAAAGCATTGTCAAATATTCAGCTTGCCACATTAGAAAACATAAGGCTATAAAACCAACTTGCTGAATCTGGCCAAAAGTTCATTTAAGTACAAAATGCTATTTCCTACAAAGTGATAAATTAGTGATAAGCTGTAGGGATCCACAAGGTAGACAGGAAAAAATGTCCACTTCTATATTGCTGTATCTGTAGTACAGGTAGTTCTCAATTTATGATCACAATTGAGCTCAACATTTCTGTTGATAAACAAGACATTTGTTAAGTAAAATTTTGCCCTATTTTATGACCCTTCTTGCCACAACCATTAAGAGAATCACTGGCTTCCCAATTAACTTTGCTTGTCAGAAGGCCGCAAAAGGTGATCACATGACCCTGGGACACTGCAGCCACATCATAAATATGACTCAGTTGCCAAGTATCTGAATTTTGATCATGTGACCATGGAGCTGCTGCAACGGTTATAAGTGTGAAAAATCTTTATGTCACTTTTTCAGTGCTGTTGTAACTTTGAATAGTCACTAAATGAACTTCTGTAAGTCAAGGACTACCTGTAATTGTCAGTGAGAAGCATGATATGGTTCTACTTCTGAAGGCTAATGTCCTTGTCTGTCACCTTTGTAAATTTTTACACTTAGTTCTCTTTGGATAGAAGTTATTTTAACATTTTATTTAAACATAAACAAGGTCTAAACAAGAGCTGAGGTGGCGCAGTGGTTAGAGTGCAGCACTGCAGGCTACTTCAGCTGACTGCTAGCTGCAGTTCAGCAGTTCAAATCTCACTGGCTCAAGGTTGACTCAGCGTTCCGAAGTGGGTAAAATGAGGACCAAGATTGCTGGGGGCAATATTCTGACTCTGTAAACTGCTTAGAGAAGGCTGTAAAAGCACTATGAAGCAGTATATAAGTCTAAGTGCTATTGCTATTGCTATAAAATGATTATACACTGGATGTAGAAGTCCTTATTTTTATTTGTCCTGTATTCAGTTTCCTATATATCTACCCAAATATTGAAAATTCTACATTTATTTAATTTTTTAAAAACATGGTTCAAAATCTGATCATCTGTTTCTAGAATATAGCCTTTGAACATTTTAGATATGATTTTTCTACCATGTTAGATATGGCTTTTCAGTTCATGAGAGAATAGATAAGGGATAGTAAAAACATGGTCAAGGTGCATCTGCCCCATCCAATTTTGTAGCTTCCAGAGTCCCCCCGAACCATTTTGTCAATATTCAATGGGAAAATTGTGATTTTTAGTGGCACATTGTTTCCCCTCACATTTTTTCCAGAATTAAACTATATGAATGCTAATTAAGCAGGAAACTTAACAGCCTATCCCAATCATACTAAAGAAAAAAATGTGCTGAAATATTCTCTGTTCACTCTGTGACACCACCAAACTATTTTGAAGGCTAAAACAAAGTTGTGTTGGCTTTTATTTTGTGCAAATTAAATTTTTCAATAGGCCATTAGATAATCTTTATAGTGTTGCTTTAGGTATGCATTTGAAACATGTGCAGATGAGTTAGGAAAAATCTAATTGCAATGTTATGCTCATTTACTTGTGACTATGCCCAATTAACTCAGAAGGTTTTATCTCCAAGCACAAATACATAAGACTGGGCTGCAGGCTTGATGGAACAAGAACTCAAATTAATATGTACGCTAACATTTTTTGGATGTTGTGCTTTGCCTAGAGTCTAGGCAACTGAGGCAATAAATAAATTCCATAAATAAATAGCAATAAATAAATACATGATTTTCTCTTCAGAGAACATTGAAAGCGAAATATTCTCAATATGGGTAGAAATTATTTTATATATGCTTTCACACTCTGATAATCAAAGAAAATCTAATAGTATTTTTTATTATTTAAAAGTTGACTTGTAATGGCATGTAGCATTTGTTGCTATGACAGCCAGTTTAAAGTGACAACATCAAAGTAAAATTTATTTTATGTTGTTTCTGTTTGTTTTCTGTTGGAACACTCTCCATGATAATGTAAACCAGAAACTCACTAAAGGGACCCAGATGGGTAAACTCCAATAGCTTCCACTCTCCTTCATGGGCAAATCCAGAATAATACAGATATCCTACAATTGGGTAAAATCTCCAGGACAATAGATGACATCTTGGTGAAGAACTAATACTAAGGCTAATAATGCTGCAGTCACGTACATAAGTAGTCCAGTATCTTTTAAGTCTTCCTTTTCATTATTATCCCTAGCTAGGTTAGCTTTCTGGACATTCATTCCACAAATTCCTTCAAAAGTGTGATAAAGCAACATCTCCACCTCCTCACAGTTAAACCAGTACTCACAAAAGCACTTCAACTTCCCCTTTCCAACAACTCAAACTTGGGGTAAAGTTAGATGCTGCCAGATTTGTATTAATTGCTTTGAGAGGCTAAAGAGATGTGGCTTTACTGACTTTTGAGCAGGCACTGCCTTGCTGGGCTACACTGATCCTCCAAATTGCTTTGACTGGTCCTTCCTTCTTATAACTCCCCACTGCTCTGATTAATTCTGAATAGAGCAATGAGTAATGCTTATTCTTATATATTATTTATACTTATATATTCTAAAATAGGCTGTTCTTATTAAAGAGACGAACCTATCTAGTCTGGTTTCTATTAGAAAACCACTTCTTTTTTCAAAACTGAAAAAAATAACCCTTTGATTTTAGGTTTTGACAATTAGAATGACTTTGTTGTTATAGAAATAGTTTGAAATAATTTAGAAATGTAAAACAAAAAGTTGAGATTGTAACTTTTTTTTGCCTTACAAAAGTGTCCAGTATTGCATAGTAAGACTTGATATTAAAGACCTATCCACAATACATGAAATTATATGAATAAACTCAACTTCCAATAGCTATAAAAATGAATTCTCTTTCTCTCTCTGTCCCTCCTTCCTCTCCCTCCCTCCCTCCCTCTCTCTCTCTCTCACACACACAAACACACACACAAACACACGTCTGCAGAAGTCTGGTCAACTCATAACATCTTAACTGTGAAATAGGCTACTTTCTAAGTGAACCTTTCAGTAAATTATATTAAGTTCCATTTGAAATACCGTATGAATGTTTAATTGCATAGCAACATGACTTATTTTGCAAGTTATTAAAGCACTCTGTTTTTGCAAAACAAAAGTGATGGTTGAGTGAATTAAGTATTAAGCTTTTAAAATAATTGTGTCATGTTGTTTTACAATCCTATCTTTCCAAAATAGAAAACAACCTCTAATAAGATATTAAATAACTATCTGTTGTATTATTTTATATGAAAATCTTGGGCAACGCTATTTGAATTTTGGAGATGTATTTATCTCATTTAATTCAAGTGTGAATTTTGAAGTTAATAAAGTGTGAATTTTTAGAGAAGTGAAATCATATTTTTCTCTCTTTTATTGTTTCTTTTTTTCTGTACAGCAACTTTAAAAAACTGTTATTTAAAAAATGATTACCAACATAATGCTTGGCAAAGTTTTTATAAGTTATAAGAACATTGCCCAGTTTCTTGGAAGAAAAATTCCATTATATATGTAATCTCTCTCTGTTTATTTCTGTATCTATATCTGTTCAATTTATATGACCACCATCTAGCTAATTAATTCTGGAGCCTGAGATAAAAATGAAGAATTCCATTAAACCAAAAACCAACCAATCAAACAAAATCCCAAATAAAACGGTACTGAGGCTCAATAAAATCACAAGACTGCTACTGTAATCACTTCACCTATGCTAGAGCTCCATGCTATCATCCTAAACCCAATCCAATGCCTGTGGAAAGACACAACTTTTCAAGGCTAATCAAATAATAGCTAGACATTAGTGCTATTTCAGATTATTTGACTTTCATTTTATCATTTTTTAAAAAGACATAATTTTTTGTATAACATAAATATTTTAAAACATTTCTAGGTTAATTTTTTTCTGCTTTTTATTAGGTGTGAATCACCTTTTTTCCCTCCCCCAAGCCTCCCTTGATATTTCCACTCTAAATTGATCCTGGGGCTTAATTTCATTGTCAGCTCCATTATAAATGATGCTACATTTTTATGATCATTTATTGATGCAAGTTTGCAATCTCCCCCACCCACCCCCATGAGTTTAATGTGCTCTCTGAAAAGACCTGAGCTGAGCTGGGTTGCAACATTTATTTCAATAGACTGTTCTTATTTGGCATTATGTATGAGGCAAACATACCACAGCAGAATAAAAACTATCTCTGGCAATAGAGTGGTGCACAGCAACACATACTAATTAAGAGAAATTTAATATCCAGGCTGCAGCTTCTGTTTTGCAAATTAGAAGTAAAACACAACACTACAAAGGACAACAATGGAAAAATAGTCTCATAGAAGGCATAGAAAGGGCTGTTAACCTGTATCATTTTTATTTATGCATGCATGTGACCTGCATGTCTATAAGTGTACTCACCTTACCCAAAAACACTGAGCATTTTTTCAAAAGAAGCAAAGGTATTGTATTTATCGCTGTCATCTGTATCCCCCTCACACATACAATAAATTATGAATTGTACACTGACAAAGTAGGAGAATTAGCTCGCCAAGAAAGATTTAGATTAAAATATATAATTTTTAGTGTGCCATAGATATTAGATGATGAGTACATTGTCTTTTCATACTAGATTAGCATAGCTATTTCTTCATAATTCCTAGCTCAGTGACAAAGTAAGAAAAGATGGCATTATAATAGGCTATGATTCAGAAAATTAGAATTAGAGATGACACTGTAGAATGCCTGATATATTATTTGCAAATCTAAGTACATCCATAGAATCATAGGGCCAGAGTGCCTGATATAATATTTGGAAATCTTCTACCCAACTCCCTGCCCAGTGCAGATATTTTTGTATAATCCCAGGCAAAATCTTTTTTGTGAAAACTTCCTGTGTTGAAACACCTATGACTTCAGGAGGTGGGATACTCTTTACCTAATAACTCTCCAATTCCTCAGCATCCATTTTGTATTGTGACAACCAGAACTGGACACAGTATTTCAGGTGTGATCTGACCAATGCTGCATATAGGGGTACCATTAACTTCCGTTATCTTGACACTATGCCTCTTTTGATGCAGGTCAAAATTGCATTGCCTCTTTTGGCAGCTAAGACTCATGTTTAATTGCGGTTTACCAGATTTTTTTTGCAAGTACTATAACTAAGTCAGATACTCCTTATATTATAATATATCTATGCATCTGGCTTTTCCTGCCTAAGTACAGAACCTTACATTTTTCACCATTGAACAACTTTTTGTTGGGTAGAACTCAATGGTCAAGTCTGTCAAAACTGTGTAAATTCATGAGCCTGTATTAACAATTCCCTTCCAATTTGTTTCCTCTATCAATTTTAGGAGCGTCCCTTCTTTTCAGTTGCTACCAACCTGCCTTCCATTGAGGACCTGTGTACTGCACAAGTCAAAAAGAGGGCTGTGAAAATATCTACAGACCCCTCACATCCTGGACATAATTTTTTTCAACTTCTACCCTCAAAACGACACTATAGGGCACTTTATACTAGAACAACTAGACACAAGGACAGTTTTTTCCTGAATGCCATCACTCTGCTAAACAACTAATTACTACAACACTGTCAAATTATTTATTAAGACTGTATTACTATTATTCTTCTCATCCTTCCTATTACCTATCTCCCCCCACTTATGACTATAATCTTGTTGCTTGTATCTCTTTGATTTATATTATTTTGTTTCCTAGTATGATTTGATTGCTTATTTAGTAACCTATGATTATCACTAAGTGTTGTATCTCATGATTCTTGATGAATGTATTTTTTCTTTTTATATACACCAAAGACAAATTCCTTGTGTGTCCAATCACACACAAGGATGTGTGTTCAATTGGCCAATAAAGAATTCTGTTCAAAAATTGGTATGGACTGATGAAAATCGTGCAGCTATCCTAGACCAAGGCCCTCACCAGATTGCTGTGTTGGAAGAAATGTTCTTCTGGGTTCAGTTCCAAGTGGGGAGAAAGACACTGGAAACATGGTGGCTGCTTGGAAAGATTGGTTTTAACGGTGGACAGGGTAACATGCCTTGAAGTTCTTGGGTGAAGAAAAAATGGGAAGAGATGCTGAGAGTGCCCGAGTTTTATACCCTCTCTGGGCTTTTGAATTTGAGCTTGTATTCTGATTGGTTGTCAGACTCCCATGGGGCCATGCAGGGGTAACTTTGTAGGTTGTGTTTTTGAGTCCCAAGCTTGGTTGAGCCTTGCTGGGTGATGATGTAATGAAAGGGCTTTGGGATTCCTATTATGGCTCTGCCTGAAGGAGATAGATCTTTGTTATGTACAATAGACTGGCCCAGGTGTTAATGGCCCATTGACAATGGCGGGGAGGTGAGTTTCTCCCTTCCTTTTAGGGGAAGTATTCTGCCCTTTTAATATTTCCTAAAATATTTCATTTTTCTAAGAGAGAGGTGGGTGCCAACTTCCTACAGCTGCATGCCTGCTGTTTACTTTTAAAAATCCATCCATACCATTCTGAATTTCAAAATGATATCTTGCCTATAGGACCAATTTTCATTCGTGCTTTTAACTTTATTGGTTTTGACTATTTTTCAAAATAGTCTGACTGGACCTGGAATAGGTGGAAAATCTTTGTCTCTGCATGTGTGCCTCTGAGTTGCTTACATTTGAAATCCCTTCCCTGTCTCCTATTTGAAACATCCACATTTCTCTCATCAGTCCCTTGATTAGGTTCTCCAGGGTACTATGTAATAGAAGGAATAATGATGGTTTTGACTGTTGGGGAAAGAATGTAATTGTGGGAAATCTTCTGTTCCAAAGTGGCCCTTATTTAGTTGTTTTGCCTTGACATAAAATCAGGCTGCATAGAAACAGCAGGTTCCTTTTTTTCTCATCTCAGAATTCTTTGAATAACTCCTACCATTTAAATCTATAAAAATAAGAAATTGTAATATCAGCCTTAGAACAGGGTTCCCAAAGCCTCACCCATGTGTGTAATGCTCTCTTATCTTTTTTGTCATCCTTAATCCCTGCCCATTGTTTTAAAATGTTACAGGCTCAAAAGCAATTGCTCATATTTTGTTATCTGTGGATTACAGTGAGAGTTTAATGGATTAAAATGTTATTTTTCACTTTATAGATTTTACTGTAATATCTCTTTTTTTCCTCCAAATAATAGAATAATCTCTCTCTTTTTTTAAAAAAAAAATTGAACTCACCACATTTCTCTTTAAACTATTATTTTCAAAGACATCTATGGTGAATCAAACTGCATGAAAAACTGTGAAGTAGCATCATGGTTTAATTTTTGCCAAAACTCCTAACCAGCAACAATCTGGTTTGAAATGAATGAGTCAAAAAGGAATACTTGATTCCAAATCAAAGCTGGCTCATCCACTAGCTAAATTACTTATTTTTAAATGTTCACAAGTGGAGAATAATTATAAAGAGTTCTTAGCTTTCAGTTGCCCAAACATGCCGTGCATGGAGAGGCAAAAAGTCAAATTAATGAACAAGGCATTACAAATTAAAAACAATAAAATCTTCACATTAAGCAGGGTGGTTGTCATATGGAGTTCCTGAGGGATATAAATATCTCATTTCCATTAGCCCCCTCCCCCCAATACATGCATTGCGATGCTTGTAATTACAGTGGAAATGCTATTATAAATAAATGGGTGATTGCTACTTAAGGAACTTGGGAATTAATAACATTTGGCTATTACGCAACTAATTAGCGACATTTTTAAAGGAGGGCTTGTTTCAACGACAACATGTACGATTAAATCTGCTGACATAATTTCTTCTTCCCTGACCTGCCCATTAGGAAGGTTAAAGAAAGAGGAAAATCTTCACTTAAGATACATTTCGGTCCACAAAACTGATAGGAAGTATAACAATTCTGGCACTGTTAGTTTCTTTTATCCACATGTTGTGCTAAAAATATTCAGATATTTGTGCTGAGGTGACCATATGATGGAGGATTAATTAGGCCTGAAGATCCAATGAAAAAGATGGCTTCCAGGCCTGACAGTGTGTTAGTCTGTCCGTCCATCCATCCATCATCACATGTCCTTGTCAGCTCAGGATATTTTTTAAAAAATATCATATATCAAGGATAAAAATACTATTTAAAGTATGAAATATAAAGCACTAAAAACTGAAACAATAAAGTCTTAAATTTCAAACCCTAAAATAGTAAAGACCTGGGGGAATAAAAGTGGTTTTAACTCCCTAATGGTTTTGAGTGTGGGAATTGTTCCAACTCCAGGAACAATTTGTATTATAACAAGCAAGGGGAATTAACAGTGGATATCAAATGCATCTATAAGAGGATCTGCAAGGAGCCCCTTGCTGATCTAAGCATATGAGATAATGCAACCCTTAGTTGTGGGCCTAAGCTATGTAAATACTTTGTTAGACACCATGCTCCAAACTAGAAATGAGGGCACAGTGAGTTCTAGTCTGGCCTTAGACATGAAAGCCAGCTGGATGATTTACGGGCAGTCACTTACTCTTAGCCCAACTCACCTCATAGGGTTGCTCTTACAAGGAAAATAGGCAGAGGAAGGTGTGTTAGGTATGTTCCCTGCCCTGAGATATTAATAAAAAACAATAAAGGATGAAACACGTATGTTCACATAAACTGGCACAAGTCACCTGCTCCAATTTCCAGTCTGTATTCAAAAAAATCACATTATAATGAACCTTGAGATTAGCACAGTAGGAGTTACTGATCTTTCTCTTTGGAGGGTGCACACATCTTATTTATCAGCTGAATCTGTTTCTTTCTTTTTTCTTTTTTCTTTTTTTTTAAAAATCTTCATTGCATCCATTGTATTTTTCAAATTGCAATACCCACTCAATAAAATAATAGAGTAATAATGGTAAATAAATGTTCTTCACTAGTGTCAAGGGATAATCTACTCTAAGACAAACCCAGATAAGAAAACAACAGAATACCACTTGTCTTCACTTAAGGCTGTCAGCTAAAACTGCTCAAACACATTACTGATCCTCTACGGTCCATTCTGAACCTTCCTCTTCACAATCTTGTAATTCAGAGCATGTTCACAACCCACTTAAACAAGAACAACTGCCAATAGACAAAAACAAGCCATGTCATAGCAACACAGATATAGGATATATAAAAACTAGGGAGGGAGGAAGAGACCCCAGTGACAACTCTGCCTATGTATCTATTCTAATCATTATTATAAGACTGAATCACATTACCAGAAACATTAAGGGAACATATGAGGAATGATCAACACTAACTTTAGCATGAAGAAGATTTAATGTAATATCTCATGGATTAAACAAAAACCAAGACACTTTCCCACTTTGTCTTGTTTATCAAAAGATCTAAGATTCAACATGTTTATTGTTTATAAGTTTGTGAGCCTGATTGTTAGGATATGGTTTGAGCCTAACAAGTTGTCCAGGCAATATATGTGTTCTGTGACTTTAATATGAATATGTAATGTGTGACTTTAAAGTTTTACTGCTGATTCATTGTAATGCTGAGTCATGCTGTAATTAGATAATCACTGGTTGTGAATGTATTTAAGAAAGGTACTGTAAAGTATTCAGTTGATGATAAACTACCATTGTGTGTGGAGTTGCAACCATTGTGCTATCATCGGTTGGATGGATCTGCTACCATCGTGATTTGTGAACCAGAGTGAGTTTGTTATTCTAACCAACTACTGTTTGTGTGGTAAGAAGATATCTGTAACTTCGGACTGATTTAACTGGCAAAGACTTGGATTGATTTAAAGACTATGAGATTGTTTTTCCACTATAAAGTAAACTTTTGATAAACCAGTTTGCATATCTCTTATTCATTGCTCTCAGCAATGTTTCTCTGTGCTCTACACTCTGCTGATTGGTAACACAACAACAATATCCTTAACACTGGTGCTCTCACACTGAACTTTCAGCCACTACTAAGCCAAACTAGCCAATAACTGATTAGCACAATCTTTTCCCACTACTCCATTTGTCATTCCCTATCTTGAGTGCCACTCAGCTTCCAAAACTCAATGAAAAAAATAAACAATTAGTGCAAACAACAACAACAACAACAACAACAACAACAACAACAATTATTTCCTTTCTTTTTTCATAAACTGGGAAAAAAACATTGGTAGGTTTTTGCCCCACAACAAACCAGGCATAGTCTCTTTATATTTGGGATCTTTGTGGCAAAAACTGATCCTTCTGATAGTCTGTCATAGGGACAGTTTCAAGAGATACTTAAAATTAGAAACTGTCACTAAAATGCAAAGGACCCCCCCTCCCCCCCAAAAAACCTCTTTCATCATGAAGCCAGATCAGCAATCCCTCTAAAGCAAATCCTGAAGTATGGTAATGATGTCTCAAATGATCATAATTTCCTTGTAGAGTTTTTTCCCCACAGGTTGAACTGAATGAGTGAAACATGAACTGGTAGATGAGAAATATGAAGAAAAGATAGCCATAAAATCAAGATAAAATGTACTGAAATTACATCTGATTTTGAAAGAAGAAGGAGAAAAGATTTAAATAACTGATTTTCTGAAGATGGTCAGGAACTGATTTTTTTTCACTGTTATTGGCATCATTTGATGGACTTAGATGTGTACAGCAACAACTGTACAATAAATTTAGAATCATAGAAATACAGTGTATGAGTTAGGAAGACCTCATAGGTTATCTAGTTCAATCCTCTGTGAAGTAGCAATCCACCTCATCCCTGACAAGTGGCTATCAACCTGAATAGCTGTATCTTCTTGATCCTAGTCCTGCTCTTAGTTTCTAGGGCAAACAGGTTTCTTCTCTTACACAATATTTAACTTCTTGTTAAATATTTGTAGATTACTATCACATTTCTTCATCTTCTCTTTTGCAAGCTAAAATATCCAGCTTTAATTATTTCTGAAGGAATTTGATTTCCACCTCCCTTATTAATCTAGTAGTTCTTTCTTCATTATAGATCAAAAATCAGATAATAGAAAGGAATCGTTCAATTTTTCATACAATATTGACTTCACAGCTCCACTGAACTTGTCTTCATCTGAAACTTTGAAACTCTTTCTAATTTGTTTTTAGCTTGCACTCAATATTTCACCTTTTCATAATTTTGCCTTTGACTGATCTAACTCTTCCATAACTATTTGTGGAACTAATTTGAAGATAATTTTGCCCTTGATTTGACCCCTGTTGATCTACTACTTACACAGTTTACTGTAACTGAAGGATGCAGTTTATACTGGAACTTTACCTATTTATTTGCAAGAACTCGGTGCTCCATAAATTGTTATATAAAGGCTGATGCATTTACCTGAGGGTAATGTGAACTGAAAATAATGATTATTAGCCTCCCCCCTTCCCCTAAAGCTAACAAGATTTAGATGACTCTATAGTTAAATAAAAGTGTATTGGACAACAGCCCAAAATTTGTAAAAACCATGGTAATTGAAAGTGCTAACAACATGAATTCTAGGTATACCATACAGAAGCAATGGAATTGTTTTTGGCTTAGATTACTTCAGGATAAATGCAGATGTGATTGCATAAGTCTGTGGTCACAAAGGAACTGCAATTACCTATAGTGAAGAAAGCTTATACATAGTCAAAATGATTATTGAGTTACTCCTACATGTTGCTAGGTGTACTTATGCATCACAGGTGATGATCTACTTTAAACATTAATGTGCTTACATGAGTTTTCATCATTTGATCATTTCAGACGTGACCTATGCACAGGCCAAATATAAAAGAATATGCATTGTGCTGGTTAGGTCTAGTTTTTGACCTTTATAAATATATTAAAATGTTTGAAAAAACTCCTTGCATAAGGCACATGCACCAGCTCTATCCATGGAAAAAAATGAAGTTTTAAAGTATGCAGCACATTAGGGACTGAGTTTGTCCTGCCCTTAAGAAACATCCATGTGTTTAATCCATGTGATTAAAGACTTAGCAAGAGCTTTGAAAAATGACAGGGCAGCAGAAATTATGAACTGGATCCACTGAAGTGACAACACATAGCTTGATGAGAATGCGATGGGAAATGGATTTTCAGCTAAGTGGACATGTCCCCTGTCATTTCCCCCCCAGAAATAAGGCAGCAGCTGCATGGAGCAGCCAAAGAAAAATTCAGTGGTAGGTTGAACTAAATTAATCAGGAACTGCTTTATTATTATTTTTTAAAAATGACTTTACCTTTAACCTTACATTCAGTTCCGGTCCCCTAATTGCAGACTTACAATGAATTAATCCATTATTATAAACCTGAGGAAATCATCTTCCATTTCTGAAGTGGACATTCATTCAGCAGTTCAATGATAGAAGAATATGTAGCAAATTGATTTATTAGGGTGTCTGAATTAAAGTAGACATGTTTCCTCACAATCCAAAGAGTATCTCCTTTTGCCAAACAATGCCATGGAAGATTTATAGGGGACGAAAATGTTTCACTGCCCCCTAAAGCATCCGTAGATTGTAGGTTGGGAAATTAGATGGCCCATGAGAAGTTGTTATTGTTGAGTATTTATGAACAGTTGAAGAAAACTGGACTTGTACATACAGTCTTCAAGGTAAAAATCTGTCTCAAAGGCATATAGTGTGTAAGATGCAGGCAGGAGCAACATACCCTAAATGGCACAGATAAGTAACTGGCATTGTGTACAGGAACATCTGTATATGGATTACACCCAAGTTCAGATGTGAGATCCCACAGAATGTTGTGCAGAATAACAGGGCTAATATCCTGTGGGACTTCGAGATCCAGATGGACAGGGAGGTACTGGCCAATCATTCAAACAACATGATAGTAGACAAGGACCAGAGTGATAGACATGGAATGGGCCAACTCACCATGGCCAACTTGCCTCACAGGACAACTTGCTGCGGGACAATCCAACAATTCAATTTAATTATTTAAAATAATGAAAAAGTTTTTTAATTTTTTTCATTCACATTTCATTTTGTCCTTCTTTTGAAATCCTTTCTTTAATGATTATATTCCACCATTTCTTCGATATTAGTGTAACTCTTATCCTGAGGTGAATTGTCCTGCAGTAAGTGGCCATGGCAAATTGTCCTGTGATGAGTTGGCTGAGGTGAGTTGGCCATGGCAAGTTGTCCTAGACTCTAATATATATATTCACATATTCCTTCTTCCTGATTTGCTGCCATTTGGCACCATCTGTCTATCAGGGTCTAGGACAGGGGTGTCAAACTCAAGGCCCGTGGGCCAGATGCAGCCTGCGGCATGCTTAAATCTGGCCTGCGGGGCTAGCCTGGAAATAGCAAAAGACCAGCCTGCAGTGCCTCTGACAGCCAAAACTGCCCCCACGCAGCCCCCACGAGGTCTGGTTTCAGCCTGGACAGCCTGCTGAAGCACTTTGCCAGCCAAAACAGGGCACTGGGGGGCCGTGCCTGGGGCCTGTACGCTGGCCTGTGGATGAGAACTACAATGCTGATCTGGCCCTTGAAGAAATCCAGTTTTACACCTCTGGTCTAGGACAAACATATATGATATTATATATTATGTATTTTCAACTCATATATACACATATGCATACACACACTATTGTTTATGGGGCTTGTTTCTCAACAACTATTGTAGTTTTTTATGCCTTTGTTGATATCACTTTTTGTATTCTTTTAATGTCATTTTAGCCACTCGCCCAGAGTCAAATTTCTGAGTTGGGCAGCCATATAAATAAATTTAATAATAAATAATAAATGCATTTTAAAAACCCATTCAGCTCTGTTGAAGACATGAGAACAATGTTCTCATATTTAGCACCAGTTTATGCTTCCTGAGTCAAATAATTTTGCATGCTTTGCACAGACAAATGGATATTTATGGAGCCAGGCGATTCCTTTCAGTAAATTCAAATTAATCTGTATTTAAAATTCTGATTCCAATAAATATTTAATTTAGTTAATTAAATTTGGAGTTTTTTCAGTAGATCTGGATAATGTGATCTGAATTGTGGAAATAATGAATTGTGACAGGCTTTTCAGGGAATGCGTCAGCACAGCAGAGAAGAGGAATAAATATGTAAACATATTTAATACTAAGAAGTCAGAAACAAGATGGATGTTTGAGATTTGTGATGCTCTTGAGCTGTCCCAAAGCATTGGTAAATATCAGGTTTTCTTTCTCACAATGTCCATATCACCTCCACATATTCTGGAAAGCAAATTCTCCAGAAGATTTCTCCTTGGGAAATAATGTGGCCAAATAAAAATAATGTAGCATATAAAATGAAATAGTTTAGATCTTTGGTCTTTTTTCAGGAAATTTGCACTTAAGAAGGAAAGGCATTCCAGACCTCAGTCCTGTAAAGTTGGTCCATGATACAATTTCTTGTTATAATTGCCAAGAAGAACTAAAACTTAGGGTTGGGCAAATACTTTAAAGGTAAAGGTAAAGGTTCCCTTCGCATATATGTGCTAGTCGTTCCTGACTCTAGGGGGCAGTGCTCATCTCCATTTCAAAGCCAAAGAGCCAACACTGTCTGAAGACATCTCCATGGTCATGTGGCCAGCATGACTAAATACCAAAGGCATACGGAACGCTGTTACCTTTCCACCAAAGATGGTCCCTATTTTTCTACTTGCATTTTTTACATGCTTTCGAACTGCTAGGTTGGCAGAAGCTGGGATAAGTAATGGGAACTCACCCCGTTACGCGGCACTAGGGACTCAAACCGCTGAACTGCTGACCTTTTGATCGACAGCATCTTAGCCACTGAGCCACTGTGTCCCTTTGCAAACACTATAGTTATCTCCAAATACAGGGGAATGCTTTATATGCATATTTTCTTTAGAATTGGACATCTACTTCACATGTGAGTGCAACCAAGGCTAAGTTCCAAAAGAGTTATGTGAGCTTGGCAATTGATGTAGCTACTAGAACAATTTAAACAAGTGAGGTTTGTGTGATGCTCTTGGTTGTTCTGAAACAGCTCTTTTGAAGGTTTTACACAGCCGAATTGAACTAAAGATTCTTCCACTCTAGGTCCTGAATGTAGTTAATATGCTTTAAAAAAAAAAATCATTGTGGAATACAATTTTTAGACTGACATGCATGTGCAAGATAATAATGGAATACCAGTCTGAAGCATAGCACTTATTTTCTTGAATTCCTGTTGTATGTAATTAAAAGAATCAGGTGAATGAGAAAAGGGAAAGGGTTTTTCTAAGATCATAAAGAGCCATGGATAATCAGAGTAGGCAATATTCACCAGACAAAATAATAATTTGAACTGGCAGAAGAGAGCTTCCTATTATATCTTCCTTCACTAATTGTCCTGATTCATTGCAATTTCTCTCACCAAGAAGACATAATAGCTTTAAAGAGATGGTGGAAAGAAGCATACATTGCCTAACATAAGTTCATGCTTCTAGGAAATCAGGACCTTGGACAGGAGAAAGGAAGCTGTATTTATAGCAGTTCAATGACTTGAGTGCAAAACAAGACTAGTAAAACCATTGATAATATCCCACTATAGTCTTTGGTACAGCCATGGACTCTTTCAGACTTATAGGACTTAAAGCTGCATGATCTTGACCAATGCAAGATCTGCAGACTTCTTTCAATCTTCAGAAGAGTATATTCAATCTATTCGGTTACATGTTGCATCTGGATTTCTGATTTGAGATGGGCTGAATAAGCATGGATCCTCCCCCACTCCCTCCTCCTCCTCCTCCCCCCTCCTCCTCCCCCTCCTCCTCCTCATTGCTCAGGGATTCTGAGTTTGAGAGCTCATCTGGGATCATGAAGCCTTCTTCACTATTTTTACGCTACACTTTTGAGCGTAAAAATAGTGATAAGAATAATGATGTTATCACAATAACAACAAAAATGTAAAAAAATAATTTGGATTAGTTTTTTAAAATTATTATTATTATAGTTTCAGCTTATCATTCCATTTTGTCTATGACTCACTTTTCTCTGTAGGAAAATTTCCTATTTGCTTTCATGCTATTAGAGAATGCAAATTTTATCCAGACTTCTGATGAAGAAAGCAAGCGGAGAAAAAAAGCCCATGACAACCCTTGAATATAGCTGAAAATATTCCTTATAGTTCCAAATAACATTGGGCAATAATGTAAAGGGGTTCAGAATCTTACATGGGAATGCATTAATCAAAGAAATATCCTGGCTTTCATTAATTATTACATAGTGTGCTAAGCCTGATGTGTATGTTTTTTTCTAATATGTATTAGCTGGTAGATTTGCACTTAATGTAGTGTCCTTGTGCACCAAAAAACATCAAATGGGTTAATGAATGTCTTTGCAACATGTTGAAACATAGCTTAGAATAATTAAAGAATAATTGTATTTAATCATTTATTAGTTATTTCTGAAATACCCATATTCTTAAGTGCAAGCTAGCTGCTACCTTCTGATGCTGCAAGCACTATTATTTATTTCCTAAAACATTATAGAACTCTATTATAAATATTTATAAACTGTTTTTTTTTTTGCCAGTCAGAGACCATGTTTGTACATCACATTAAAATATTCTTCATCATGGAGGAACATATTTGTAGTGCCTCTGGTGCTTCTTAAGTGATTAATGGTTTGTATTGCCTACAGTTAGCTTTAACCAATCCTATTTATAACCTAATATGATTTTGGAACCAATTATTGTCAGTCCTCAATGATGATTCCTACCAGTAGTATGGATAAAAAAAGGAAACGTAAAACTGAAAGTAAAACTTTTGAATTATCTTCCAGTACACATAGATGAAGGTGAAGTCAATTCAGAGTTTGATGGATCAATTTTCTCAGGGAAGTTCCTATGATATGAAAAAACAAAACCAAAGTAAAAACTGTAGGACAGAGAAGATAGAATGTTTGTGACCAGAGAAATCGAATAAAAAAATTACATAAAGAGGCAATAGTATTCCTTCCCAGGAGAGAAGGCCTTTGGAGCCAAAGATTTTAATACCTATTGCATACTTTTAGGAAAAGTTGTTAAGTGGCTACTGCTGTATCAGTTAGGAAGCCCTTTAAGATTAGATCTCTTATGGATTTTTGAGACTATCAATCAAGGCATCTTGTTAGATCACTTAATAGGGTTGGGGATTGGAGATACTATCTTCTGTAGTACCATTCTTTGCTTAGCAGACAGGCTTAATAAACTATAATGAGCGATAAGCAGTTGGCTTGGTGGCACCTGCTCTTCAGACTTGCACAGGGATTAGTTATCTTTTCTACTTGTTAATATCTACATGAAGCTGATAGATTAGATCAACTAATAACTTGGATGTACTTTGCTATCCCAGGCTGTAGGGGAGGTATCTTATCCTGGTGCATGGAAACTGTTACAGTCTGGATGGGACAAATCAGACTGAAGGTGAATTCAAACTAGTGGTGAAATTGAGCCAGCCCAGTTCTATCCAGTAGCGCCGGTGGCGGGAGGCTCCGCTCACCCGGCCAGACGTCATCATATCCCATTTTTGACCCTCTGTGCATGTGCAGAAGGCTCTGCAGATGTATGGAGGAGGAGCTTGAGCTCACTTTTGCGAACCGGTAGTGAAGATGGCGCAGCAGACTAAAGCACTGTTATTAATATCAGCTGCCTGCAATTACTCAAGTTCAAATCTTACCAGGCTCAAGGTTGACTCAGCCTTCCATCCTTTCTAAGGTAGGTAAAATGAGGACCCAGACTGTGGGGGCAATAAGCTGACTTTGTATAAATATACAAAAATATGAAGGCTATTGCTTAACACATTGTAAACTGCCCTGAGTCTCCGGAGAAGGGCGGCATATAAATCAAACCAAAAACATAAAAATAAATAAAAATTCACCTCTGATTCAAACCAAAATGCATGTACTATTTGTTCATGAAGGCATTTCATCAGTATGGGTATTGTTTCTGGATGGGTAGGCACTATTTCTGAAGGTACTTCTGGACTCACAGCTGCTTCTAATACAGCAGGTGGAAGCTATAGCTAGGGCCTTAGGGGCCTTTATCCAAGTTTAGCTGATGTACTAGTACAAAACAACTTTATTACAATAATTCAAGCTCTGTTTACAACATGCTCTGTTTAATAACAAAACTACATTTACAATGTGGTTTTGTTATTAAAATATGCTTTACAAGGCACTGCCTTCAACCAGATTCCCTAGCTCATAAACTAATTGGCAATCATTGCTTAGTACTTTTATGTTGTGTTATGTTCTGCCTGGCTGCCAATTTCAAGTAAAATTTAAAGTGCTGGGTTTGACTTATAAAATTTTTACCACCTAGGCAGCAAAAGGAATATATGTCCCAATCAGAATAATCTTAACCTATTAGGTCAAGGGAGAAAATACTGCCCCACTTTTGAGAAGTAAGAGCTGAGACCAAGAAGTGTGGCTTCTCAGAAGCAGCACTGACTCTCTGGAACATTCTTCTTGTGGAAATCAGACTGACCTCCTACCTGATTTTAGTCATAAATATGCTGAATAAAAAGTTATTCCTGACAATGTTATAACTGGACTGGGTCACATTTTGTTTTATTCTATTTTTTGAATTGCTTTATTTTTATTATAATTGATTTTATGTTTATGTAAGCAAGGCTGCTTTAAGCTATTTTGTTATATCTTATAAACTGCTGAGACAGTTGTAATGATTGTAACAGAATATTAGTGTGATATCTACTAGCTAGCTAGATTCCAGAAGACAAACTCATGGGAGCATAGCTGCTGAGAATCAATGTTCTGCACTCCCCATTATATTTTTTGAAAAATAAATAAATTCTGAATTCTTGTGCCTTATCTAGGAAACCCATCATCAAAACATTCACACACAGTGAAATTTTCAGCTGAACAGCTTACAGTTCTTCAACAATTTTCTTCTTTATTTAACTAGTGTGTTTCCTTAGCTTCTCATTAAATGGTGATTCTTCTCCTAGAATTTTCTTTAAATCCAGCTGCTTTACTCTGGTATTGTGCCAAGAATGAAACAAGGTATTTGGTAGACAGTTCTTCATTCATTTCATGTTCACAGAAAGTCACTCCTCATAGTGGACTTAATGGGGCAACTTGAGGAACAATACATTCTAACTTATTATTTTTTTTTGTTTTATCTTTTTAATTTATATATATTTCTCTTCCCCCAAATTCAGGATGGTTCATTGTATGGTTGTTAAAAGCCATACCATTAAAACTTATTCTCTGTGTGGATATATATGAGATTCTTCATCCTTGCTCTAAAAGAACTTTTGAAAGTTATTTGTCAGATGATTTTTTTAAAAAAGTCATCTCTCTTTTGGATTGTGATACATTGGAAATACAATACTGCTTTTGTTACAGTACACTTGATGATGAGAAAAAAGAAACTTTTCCAAAATCATAGAATAGGTAAGGGCCACTTAGGCCATTGAGTCCAATTATCTGATTGATTGTTACACAAGGACTGTCACCTGGTGATCAAAAGAGCTTTTAACTAAAGACTCTTTAAACCAGGGATGTCAAACTCACGTCATCACGGTGGTGTCATGTGACGTATCGGACTTTTTTTGCTAAACCGGGCATAGGCGTGGCCAGCGTGTGACTCATCCTGCCCACGGGCCAGGAGTTTGACAGCCCTGCTTTAAACAGTAAACACCCCAAAGTGAATACGGACCTGAAAAATGGCTACTATGTGCTTCAGAAAAAAGAGATGGGTTTTACTGAGGCACAGTAAAATAAATAATAATAAAAATATCATCACAATAAAAGCATCATGTCATGACAACAAAATAAAAAGTAGCAATCATTGGGAAAATCATATTCAAAGGGAAAATAAAGCAATACACTGTGATGAGAGAATAGCAACAAAAAACAGGAAAATGTTTATGAGGCACTCAGTGGAGGTCATTGGGGAAATTCTAGGCAATAGAGAAATAGCATTCTAACAGTATTGAGGGAATAGCTGGAGACTAGAATTGGAACAGCATGTTTACTTTTTTTTATGGAAGAAAGTATCGGTAAATCCAGTACTTTGGGTAAGCAGGAGGGTGAAGGATTTTATTTAATATTTAAGGAAATTATTTAGAAGTAAGTCTCACTGGAAATATTGTGGTCTAAGAAAGTAAGTACAGGATCAGAATACCCTTTGAATGTATTGTCTTGCATTATATTGAAAAGCTATTCATTTGCCAAGTGAGACTTATTGATGTAATCATGTGTTGTCTATGTGTCATCAAGTTCCCTGCCTGCCTACCCTGTTCAAAATGTGTTAATGACTCCAGTCCTCCTAAGGATGTCTGCTTCAAAAGAATTTAGCCAGGTGTCTATAATAATTGTTGGAGGGACCTTGAAAGTTTTTCAGTTCTTCTGAGAAAGAAAGCATTATCGTTCATTTCATTTTGGAAGAAGAAAAATATATCTAAAGGCAGGAATGAAAAAAACCCCCACCTAATTCTGCAGACAGAAGAAAAAGTAGTTTAGAGAATTTAGAGAACAATGGAAGACATGATTCAGATTTTTGAATGCCCCTTTGATGTTGCTCTGAAAGAGATTTTTAGATCTGGCAAAAAAAAAAATAAAAAAAAAATCAGCCAGGTTCTCTTAAAGTTTTGGCAAACAGCAAACAATAGACTGGAAGAGCTCAAGACCTTCCATGAGATTAGTAAAATGTCATGGGGGATATTTCACATTTTTAAGACAAATAAATGATCAAAATATTAAACATCAGAGGCCGACACAAAAATAGCAAATGTAATGTCTCTGAGAAATCCCTTCCTCATCCTTTTCCTGCTCAGCCAGACCAGTGTGTTGCTAATTAAGATCATGTTCCAAGGTCTGCTGAAGGCTCTCTGTCAGTGTAATGAAATCTTTTTTCAGGCATATCACAGTGTCATGGACAATCCTTTTCTAATCACCATTTAATAAGTTGGTATTGTTCTTCCTCCACTGGTTGTGGAAGGACAAGCTAGTGCCTCTGGACTGATAACAGTAATGCTGACTGAGAACAAAATTGCTTGGAAAGAAGCTTCAGTGAACAGAAAACTCTTGAGAAATGCAAGGATTTGGTACTATTATCACACAGCAAAGAAAGCTTAAGTACCACAGATGGCATAAATCAAAGGACAATAAGCCCTCTTACATTTACTTGGAACATTGCTTTCATTCCGGTTTATCAGACTTCAGGGAACTTTAAATTCAGCCTTTCTTATTTAGAGCATCTTTCATGAAGAGGTGAAATTAGTGAATGGTATATAGCAGCAACTAGCCAATCAACCAGACTTCTTGGTAATAGACAAAGATCAAAACACATTTAATGGTGCTAAGTGGGGGAGTACCAGGGCCTGAGGGAAGAACTGGAGAGGAAGTCGAAAGTAAAGGCCAAAGTGATCCCAGTGATGGTAGGAGCACTTGGGGCTGTGTCTCCTAAACTGAGACAGTGCTGTCCAACAGATCCCAGGAATGACATCAGAACTCTCTGTCCAGAAGAGGACAGTGCTAGGAACAGCTAATATGATATTCCACAGAACCCTCAAACTTTCAGGCCTCTGGTGGAGGACACAAGGTTGAGGAAGACACATACCATCCATGGTATGTGTCTTCACACACATTAAGTGTTGAATATGGAAAGCACATTGATAGGTTTAGACCAGGGCCGTCAAACTGGCAGCCCATGGGCTGGATACGTCACATGCAGGCCACACCCATTGCAATCACAAAGGAGGAACTTGAGATATTAAATACAGATAACAAATTCTGCAATTCCTTTCCCCCAATGTAAATGTGAAGAGGCCAGCAATCAACATCCATATGAACAGAGATTAACACCAAGATTAACACTAGACCAACAATCAAGAAGTATACAATACTCAATCAAGGAACTACCAACGCAGACAAATAAGATGATAGTAAATAACAGCCTAATCAAGGAAGTACCAAGACTACTCCCATTAACATTGACAAGGCAAATGACTAGTATATAAAAATAAGAGCAAACTCCACTCCCGTTTAGCAACGATGATGTTACCTGCAATGAAATGTCTGTAAGAAAACCACTAAGGTCAGAGAGCATTAAGGACCCCACAGTTCAATCCTGAGCTACAAATATTCTCTTCTATCTGTAAACTTCTAATTCCCTTCCTCATTTTCTCTTCCCTCCTTCAGTTTCAAACCTGCCTTTGTATTTACTTAAATTACTAGAAAGTATTTTAATGAATCCTAATTTCCAACCACAGCTCAAATGAGCTGAGTGCAGTCTGATTTGATTTAGATGAACTATGGTTTGATGGGAATTCAATTACACATTTTTTACTAGAACATAATGTATTTTGATGCACAGTGGCTTTGGTGCTAATGAGATGCATTCTAACTGATGCAAGGACTGTATTTATCCCTTTGCTTACTGCATAGGATGCACATTAATTATGTTTCAACAACAAAAACACACTTACTATGTTTCTCTTCTGTTAATAGCAGTTTCCTTTTACTGCCAACAATATTACAGATTTGCTTGCCAACCACATTTTTATTTTAAACAACTTAATTGTGATCTCTGAAAAAGCAATTTAGCTTCTCCTTGACTGCACATTAAGTTTCATAACAGGGTCATTTCTGCAGAGAAATGTATACTTCATATGAAAGTCATAATTGTGTTACAATTGTGAAATCTGTTGTTTCTAGGCAGAGATGGAAAAATGAGCAGGCTGATACTAAGGTGGAAAGCTTCGTCTGAAGTTACAGATTGAATTCTGTTCTTGTCATGAATCTTCAGGCTGCCTTCATTGGCTTTAAATATAAAGTATAATGGGCCAGTCTGTACCTGGGATGCTGGACTGACAATATTACAGTGGAAATATCATTTTAGATTTTATCTAAAGTGCAATATATCATATTATTATTTTTCAATTCTGTTGAAATGCTACTATTCTTCTGGTATAGCAATTAAATCAAGCCACTTATTCTACCCCAGATGCTTTTGCATATCACCTAGAAAACTCAAATCTGCAGCTCAGCCTTTCTATGCACAGCCTTTGTGTCTTTGTATGCTTTGTAAGAGTATACTTCTACTCTTACTTGAGAGGTTAGATATGGTCCATAGGATGTTCTTAGTTGATTAGATTTGTTTTTACCTTGGTGGTAATTACAGGTTTTAAAGACTGTTTGATTTTTGTTTTTATTTTGTATAATGTTTTTCTCTGTTATTAACTGCATGTGAGCTCCAACCGGCAGCTCCCATGGCATCTTGGCTCCTCAATTTACCTCCTGGCCACCAAGCAATGTGAAGATCCCTCCTTGTCTGTCTCTTCGTCATCTCACGGCCTGGCAGCAAGCTTTCTGAATGGACTGGACAGTGAGTGCAGCTGGGAGCTGCTGACTGAGCAGCTGTTGGGGGAGGCTGAGAGGCTGAGACATTGAGGGTCATGGAGAGGTTTGGAAATGGCTGTAATGATGGCTAATCTGGAGGAGTAGCCAGCAAACTGGAAGCGTGCGGGAGTAATGCCTAATTGCAGTATCTAATGATTAATGAGTGGGGAGGAGCCAGGTTAAGGGTCACCTGGGTGATAAAGCTTTATAAGGTGGTGGAGAGCACAAAGCAGTAGCTCCAACAGAATCTTCCTGTATTGATTTATGGATGTTAGTTTGTGCCGGTAAAGGATTCAAACCAGGGGTGGGTTCTACTTACCTTTACTACCGGTTCGCAACAGGGCCGCGAACGTGCGCTTACTTCACTTGCTCTCTCTCTTCTGCGCATGCACAGAAGCATTTTGGTGATGTCGGGGTTGGTGGGTGGGGCCTCCCACTGGTTTTACTACTGGTTCTATAGAACCGGTGTGAACCAGGGGCAACCCACCACTGATCAAACCATCATTTGTGTGTGTGGAGTTTTCTTTATAGACCGGAATCTGACACTGCACAGAGTTGCTATGGTGAGTTTGGCAGTCATATAAATCCAGATAGATACATATATGTCTGAGATTAAAATCTTTGATACACACTAAAAAAGTGATTACTTTGGGATACCCAATTACTGATATTATAGCAATTGTGTGTGTGTGTGTGTGTGTGTGTGTGTGTGTGTGTGTAAAGAAGATAGTATTTGTGGCAGTAAGATTGAAGTCGTGTTCCTTTGTACAGTGTTTGCATATAAGGTTGATAAGGTAGAAAGGAGATAGGAGTACAGTCATGCTGCCAAGACTACCATCTTAATTTTTTGGACCATGGATATTGCTGATAACAAACTTGTTTCATAAACTATTCCTTTCATTGTCTTTAACGTGCATACAAGCAAACAAAGCATATTTTGGAAAGTTCTAGAAACACTTTTAGAACACAAAGTGGTTTGAAGGAGGAGATCCTGGGCAGTGTCATGGAATTCATTAGGAGGTCAAAAAAAGTTAAGATGGTGGGTTCAATTGTGTTATCGAAGCCCCACCCTTTAAAAAGATGCATTGTGATTTATTTAAACAAGGTGTGGGGCTTCAATTGTACAGGCATATCTATCTTCTTGACTTTTTTTGTCACGCCCTGCTGAGCATGACTATGAAATCAAACACTACAGGCATTTCTTCTTTGTTAGATATATCTGGAAGGAAGTCATTGCTCATGTTAAACTTTCCCTTGCTCAATCTCTTGGGTATCTCTCTTGCAATCAGCACAAAAGTAAGGCTGTCACCAGGGAGCTATAACTTCAAGCTGTTCTCTTTATGGACATTAACACCACGCAAGGCTAAGCCTGCAAAAAAAAAAATCCCTGAAAATTTTTTTCTGTTGGGAAATTCTTTTCTTTATTTATTACTGCAATTTATATGCTGTTCAATCTTTCAAAGCCTCTCTGGTTTTCTCAGCCTTTTGGAATTTCCTTCAAATTCTTTTGGAGAGTGTTGTTGTGTTCTGTTGCATGTCACTCCATCATTTTATAGCTTCTTTAGCTGCCTGTAGAGGGCATAGGAAATGGCCTTGAAGGAGTGGAGGAAGAACAGCTATCAACATTATGGGGTCAAATAAACAGGCCTTGAAATGTTCCAAGAAACTCATTTGAGAAAATGAATCTCAGTTAAGCCTCTCCCTAGTTCACATAAACATACAGTCAGATTTGGAAGATTCTGGTAGTATAAAAGTAGTGTTGACCTATATAGCATTGGTTTCTTAGTCTAGTGTACCTTGTACCTAACTGTCTGTATGCCCTGATCTGAAAAATTCTTATAAAGGAGTTTCTTTGTTAGGGCTCCCCTTAAGATTTAATGGAAACATGAGAAGTATGGATGTAATTCATTGTGTATAGTAGTGAAGGACAGAGTCACACATCTTTGTCACTAAGTAGCTAAGTAAATAAGCATTATGCTACCCACATCTAAGTATTTACTCTCTCACAGATTAAAGTTTTCCTTTTTGTGGACATTCAACAAGGTTTTTTCATACTTACCATGGTCATAAAGCAGGTTCAAAATATTGAATCAAAATGATTTAGTTTGGACAGTTTCCCCTTTCTTGCTCCATTGAGAAAGAGGATAGTGTGATGTTTTCCCTGCCCATCAAAACATCACAAACGCTCTCAGAATTGCTGTGTGAAAGTGTACTGCTATATTTTTATTTTGCACTCTATTACTATAGAGTGCAAAATAAAGTATCAACAATTGGAATTGTTGAGACTGTAGAAAGAGTGCAGAGAAGAGCAACAAAGATGATTACGAGACTGGAGACTAAAACATATGAAGAATGGTTGCTGGAATTGGGTATGTCTAGTTTAATGAAAAGAAGGACTAGGGGTGACATGATAGCAGTATTATAATATATCAGGGGCTGTCACAAAGACGAGAGAGTCAAGCTATTCTCTGAAGCACCTGAAGGCAGGACAAAAAGCAATGGATAGAAACTAATGAAGGAGAGAAGCAGGCTAGAACTAAGAAGAAATTTCCTGCAGTAAGGAGAATTAATCAGTGGAATGACTTGCCTACTCCAACACTGGAGGTTTTTAAGAAAAGATTAGACAACCATTTGTCTGGAATGGTGTAGGACTGTGATGGTGAACCTGTGGCATGCATGCCAGAGGTGGCACACAGAGCCCTCTCTGCTGGCATGTGTGCCGTCGCCCCAGGTCAGATCTCTGTGGCGTTTCTTTCGTGAGCTTCTGTTTCCCTGCAAATGATGAAACAGAAGATGATGAAAGAAAAAGATCTTACCTCTTGCTGCGCTGCTGGTGTTGGGATACCCTGCCTCCTGCTGGCCAGCTGGTCTTCAGTCCTTTGCTATGTGTGCATGCATATCCACGGATGCACGTGTGCATGTCCGTGCATGTGTGCGCATGCCCGCACATGCACTCAATCGCACACACCTTTCAGTTTGGGCATGCGCACATGCAGTTTGGGCACTCAGTGTCTAAAAGGTTTGCCATCCCTGGTGTAGGGTCTCCTGCTTGAGCAAGGGGTTGGACTAGAAGATCCCTAAGATCCAGTGGTGAAATTCATCCGGTTCTATCTGTCTCGGGCAAACTGGTAGTGCTGGTGGCGGGAGGCTCCACCCACCCGCCCGGATGTCATCACGTCCGGTTTTTGTCCCTCTGTGCATGGGTGAAGGAGGTGTGTGGGCTCACATTTGCAAACCAGTAGCAAAGGTAAGTGAATTTCACACCTGCTAAGATTCCATCCAACTCTGTTATTCTGTTACGTTGAATTTTCACCATCATTTCATCCATGACATTTATTTCTCCTTTGAAAAGAAATTGAAGGCAATTTCTTCTCCATAAACTTGGGGAAAAAAGTTGAAAAATACAGGGGGAAAAAAATCAAATACTGCACTAATAGAATTCTAGTCCCTTAAGACTATAGTGAGTAGTAGTATAAAATACTGTTCTACCTCTAAATCTAGCTGGTACTTTTGAAGAATTACCTAATTTTTGGTCTAGCTACTTCATAGAGTCTCCGTGATTTTATAAACACATTTCTCAAAGGATTTGTTTTAACTGTTATTGTCTATGTGCATTCCTTTGTACAAATATGCATACCTTTTTGTTTCTCTCAATTAGGAAAGTTTTGTGTTTTCTGTGGGCTCTTCCAGCTAATAGCATCATTTGTATGATTTATTAAGGCAGCATGTGCTCTTCTACAAAGCTATGGGATTTATCCAGAGTACACGGTACAATGATGCATGTTTTATAAAAATGGGGGTGTTATATACCATATAAGGAAGTAAGATAGTGAGCTGCAGGATTCACTCAGGTCCTCCAAATAGGCGGGAAAATACTTGAATCTCATTGGCTAAGCCATCTGGCAGCCCTCTATAAAAGAGGACACTGCTAGACAAGCAGGTTGTTGGGTTGTACTGGTCTAATATTAAAGAGCTGTTGTTACTGAAGAACTGTGTCCATTTATTCTATCACCGAATCTAACGTGAAATCTTTCTTCAGAAGTATTGCTTTAATTATATTCAGACTTAAATGGACATGGTCAGTTTGATCAATGAACCCTCAGAAGAAGAATAAGATTTCATTAAATCATAATAGAAAAAGGGAAAATGAAATTAGTTACATTTGGAAATTCACAAATAAATTATGACTAGGATATGGTCACCCACCATTCATCACTCACTATTTTCCTGTCATCATATCTTAAACTGAGTACAAATAGAATGGATGGCACTTTATACTTAAATATAAGTATGCATTTAATACCTACAGTATGTTAGGTAGAGCAAGCTTTTTATTAAGTGGCTATAAATAGCTATTGTATATGTTATATTTATAAATAGGTAAACTAATGCATCGTAGAGGAAAGCATAAACCACTTAATGTTTAGCTATAATACATTAAGCAATTTACTGACATTTGCAGCATGTGCTTAACATACCTTTAAAATCAAAAGACCCGATTATTCAGTATAATTAATGAATTGTATGTGCCCTTCCTTCTTAACAGTTTTTCCATGTCAGCATAGGATGTGAGGGCCCATATTTTATTACGTTTCCATTTTATTACATTGCACTTCAAGAAATCGTATGATGAATATTTATTTTTGGTGGCTTAGAGGATCACTTGAGAAGTAAGAAATATACTTACAGGAAAAAAAGCAAAAAAAAAAAAAAGTATTGCTACTGGGAGATTCCAACCTAGCAAGAATATTGCTTATGCCATCTGTTTGTTTTAAGATCCCTTTGGTAAAGCATTTAAGAGCAACCCATAGAGCAGAAATATTTTTTTAAAAAAATATCCTGATACATTTAGGAATAATAGGCAATTTATCAGTAACAAAATAAGAATGGGCACCAGATACAGAATGGAAAAGCCACGTCACCATAGCTCCCATATAACATCTGAAGTTAGCAGCAAAGGCTTATTACTTTTAATATGGATTTGCCTGGGCTTTGAAATCATTAGCTGAGACCATTCAGGTCCCTTTGCACTCTAAGCTGAATCTACTCATATGATGGGGTGTTCCCTGCAATACGTTATGTTCTTTTTCATTCCAGGTCAGAGTTGAGACCGGCGGTGAAATCTACTTACCTTCCGTACCTGTTCGGAAGTGCGTGCGCCATCATCACATCTGATTTTTGACCCTCTGCGCATGTGCAGAAGGCTTTGTGCATGCGCAGAGGGTTAAAAACCAGGAAGTAATGTCATCCAGGCAGGTGGGTGGAGCCTCGTGCTGCCGCCGCTACTGTTTTGCCAAATCATGCGCCACCGGCGCTACCGGCTCGTGCGAGCCGGAAAGAACCAGCAGGATTTCACCACTGTTTGAATTGATATTGATCTTTATCAATACTTAGTTTCCATCTTGTGTCATTGTTTATTCATAAAGAAACAATACAAACTTGAGTATTGCTCATAATTCCAGCAGATAAAGTTCAAAGAATTTCAGGAAGGCTGCATCAAAAATACAAAAAAAGGCTTCATGCTATCCCCAGAGAAGTTCACCTTGAGATATATATGTGTATCTATATACATGAACAAAAGGAACAGAATGAAATCCCAGGGGGAAAAAAAGTAGAAAGAATTAAAGCATGTCAAAAAGATATTGATACCCAGCTCCTTCCATTTTAATTTTGCCTTTCCTTTGGAACTTAAAAGAACCTATTGCCTCTCATATACCTACACACCAGTTTATTGAAGTAAATTATGAAATTATTAATCTAAGGCCATCCAAGTGAGATCAATGAGCAAACTGAACCTGGTTCTGCCTGGAATCAATGTCTTATTTGCCACCGATAGAGCCGTGGTGATGCAGTGGTTAGAATGCAGTATTGCAGGCTAACTCTGCTGTCTGCCAGGAGTTTGATCCTTACCGGTCAAGGTTGTCTCAGCCTTCCATCCTTCCAAACTAGGTGAAATGAGGACCCAGATTGTTGGGGGCAATATGCTGACTCTGTCAACTGCTTAGAGAAGGCTGTAAAGCATTGTGAAGCGGTATATAAGTGCTACTGCCATCTTCTATCCCCCAAAAACATGCTATTCACAAACACCCCTTTTCCTTATCCACTGTTAACATACAACAGTAGCAATGGCAGAAATATTGTCTCCTCTCATTTCTCTTTAAAAGATATTATTTCAGCATTCCAAGCAAAAATTGAAAGTCTAACAATTGAATGGCACAATTGAATGGCACGCTTGGGCAGAGGGTGAGGGAGAGATGAAATAACAGAGGAACACTTTTCTGCCTTTCTTTTGTTCAAAATCCGCCAATACAACAAAAGAAAGGAAATATTAGTATTTGGAAAAGTAGTGAAATGAATATGTTTGTGAGAAAATTCATGACAAAGTGCTTTTGGTACTTAATCAGCTGCTCAGAATAAATGCTTCATGGTTGGAAAATTGCCTCTCATTTAAGAATATCATATTTCTCAGGTGATTGGAAAAATCTTCTGAGATATGTACATCAATTATGATCCTGCAAGAAGCCTGTTGAAAACTGTTAATGAAATTTAGTTTATCAAAACATGACACAAGTCCTGAAATATGAAAGACATTCCTATAAAATGGACTCCAAATCAGGGGTGAAATCTACTTACCTTCCTTACCGGTTCGAAAGTGCATGTGCTGCACACACACGTCACATGCACCTGCAGATCCTCTGCACATGCGCAGACCCTCTGCACATGCGCAAAACCTGCACATGCGCAAAACCTTCTGTGCATGCACAGAGGGTAAAAAACACATTACTTCCTGGTTAAAACCAGGAAGTAATGACACTCGGGCGAGTGGGCGGCGCTTTGCGCTGCTATAGCTACCGGTTCTCTGAACCACCTGCCACAATCGCTACTGGATCGCCTGATCCAGTCCGAACTGGGAGCATTTTACCAGTGCTCCAAATGGACTGTTTTAAGCATACATTAATTTGAAGTTAGAGTGATATCTTTCTGAGGCTTTCAGAAAATTTACGTGATTGATGCTAAACTGACCCTTTGGAACCAGTTACCTGTATATGCAGTGGTGGGATTCAAGCAGTTCGCACCACTTCGAGAGAACCGGTTGTTAACTTTCTGAGCAGTTTGGCAAAGTGGTTGTTGGAAGAAATCATTAGGGCAGAGAACTGGTTGTTAAATTACTTGAATCCCACCGCTGTGTATATGGTTATATAACTGATACTATAATGGAAGATACTATATGTTATAATATGATTGATATTATCACATATTTGTTTACATATTACTGCATATTTGTGTGTGTGTGTGTGTGTGTGTGTGTGTGTGTGTGTATATATATATATATATATATATATATATATGTATATATATATATATATATACACATACATATGTATATATATATTTCTGAGGTTTTCACGGGTGTTTGTATGTAGGTCTTTGGTTATTCGGGTTTTCTCCCGCATAAAATTGGAAGTGTCTTGGCGACATTTCAATGAAGTCTCATTCGTCATCTTCAGGCTGGTGTTTTCAGCTTCGTGCTTCTAGGAGCAATGTATGATCATAGCTGTTTCTTCCTTTTAGCTTGGTGGAGGTGTGAACAGGAGCTTCGTGGGGGTGTGAACTGATTGGGTGGGAGCTTGGCTGTGTTCTGATTGGGTGGAGGTGTGTTCTGATTGGTTGGGGGCTTGGCTGTGCTCTGATTGGATGGAGGGTTGGATGTGCTCTGATTGGCTTTGAAACCCAAGCTCTAGAAAAATCTGATCACAAACCCAAACTCTGGCTCAGATACGTAGACGACACCTTCATAATCTGGTCACATGGGAAAGAAAAACTGGACAACTTCCTCACACACCTCAACAGCCTACACCCAAAATACAGTTCACCATGGAAACAGAAGCTAACAACCAACTTCCCTTCCTGGATGTCTTAGTCCAATCCAATGGCTCCCTAGGACACACCATCTACCAGAAGAAAACACGCAGAAACCGCTATCTGCACACACTCTCACACCACCACCCAGCACAAATCAACTCCGTAGCCAAGACACTCATTTCCAGAACAAAACGCTTAGCTGACGAACAACACCTAAAAACCAAACTACACACTCTCACTAACGTACTAACATCCAACGGATTCCAAAGAAATAAGATTACCAACCTAATCCAAAAAGAAACCCCCACTAAAATCCAAGACAGAGAACAAGAAAACGACAAAGCTCTCCTCCCATACATAAAAGGCACCACAGACAGAATCAGCAAGATCCTCCACAAACACAACATCAAGACAGCATTCTGTACAAACCGAAAAATATCCACCATCCTAAGAAACCCCAAAGACAAAATTGAGTTAGAAAATCAAGGAGTATATGAAATCCCATGCACCGCCTGCCCCACCACATACATCGGACAAACCAACAGAAGAATAAGTGCACGCATTGAAGAACACAAACACTCAGTCAGAAAAGAGGAACCAACTTCTTCCCTGGTCCAACACCTTAAAGCCACAGGAGATGAAATTGACTTTAAGAAGACCAGAACTATTGCCAAAACTGAACACTTTAACAACAGAATAATCAGAGAAGCCATCAAGATAGAAAAACGCCCACACAGTATGAATAAACGAGATGATACCTCCCGCCTACCAGCCATTTGGAAACCCACCCTTATTGACAAACGAGTCCCTAACATGAGGAATGACACCAGACCCACACTCACGAGGGCCACACAGGATGTCACCACCACACATCCACGTGGAAAGCAGACTCAAACCCACACTGATGATGAGGCATGACCACGGACCAGAAGCCAGACTGCAGCTGCATCATTAGCCACTTTAAACCCCTCCAATCCATACATGAAGCAGACTGACACCCACCATGAATATGTGGCACGACCACGAACGCGAAGCCAAACAACAGCAATGCAGCTCAGCAGCTCAAATCCCCCTGCAACTCAGACTAACCCGAGCACAACCAAGCCCCCACCCAAACAGAACACACCCCCAGCCAATCAGAGCACATCCAACCTCCAACCAATCAGAACACACCTCCACCCAATCAGAACACAGCCAAGCTCCCACCCAATCAGTTCACACCCCCACCAGCAGTTAAAAGGAAGAAACAGCTGCGATCACACATTGCTCCTAGAAGCACGAAGCCGAAAACACCAGCCTGAAGATGACGAATGAGACTTCGTCGAAATGTCGCCAAGACACTTCCAATTTTACGCGGGAGAAAACCCGAATAACCAAAGACCTATATATATAGAATATATATATATATATTTTCTATATATAGAGAAAAGCGACAGCTCCGACCTCGCAACACACCCATAGCTTCTAAACTAAACAAGAGCCTGAAGATGACAGGGTTGTTAGCCTGTCGAAAGAAAAACTTTTAAGATACTGGTAGGATTTTAGCTAAGGTTTTAAAGGACCTTGCAGAGTGCTCTGTAAGGATTTTTGGAAGATTTTAAGATAGGATTTTAACCAGAATTTTAAACATTTTAACTAACTTATTTAACATGACGCAGGAAAACACCCGAGATTTTAATTTTTTGCATATATATATATATATATATATATATATATATATATATATATATATATATATATATATATATATGCATCTTCTTTTTAGCCAGGTTTTACCTACGTAAGCTAGAAAGAATATGCACATAAAAGCCTACAAAAAAGAAAAAGAAACATTGTACCTTTACAGGGAGGATACTTGAGAAGAGGGTGTGGCTCACTGATGATGCCTTACAAGGCAGAAATAGCTATTTGAGTCTCCCAAATTGCAGCACAGAGTTGCTGCTTGTCAGCAAATACAAAAAGCCCAGAAACTTAACAATTTTTTAAAATTTGGACGATCCCGGACTTACGAACTTTTCGCCGGGCCCTAAAGGCTTTCTTATTTCACCAAGCCGGGCTGGCCTAATTTTTAAATTTTTAAAATTGTTTAATTCTAATCTGAATTTTAATGGGGTATTTAAACTGTTGGGCCAAATTATTTAATCTATTTTAAATTGCTTTTAAATTTTGTATTTTGTGTTTTTACCTTTGGCTGTTCACCGCCCTGAGTCCTTCGGGAGAAGGGCAGTATATAAATTTAAATAAATAAATAAATAAATAAATAAATAAATAAATAAATAAATAAATAAATAAATAAATAAATAAATAGATAGATAGATAGATAGATAAATAAATAAATTTGCGAATAGGAGAGGAGAAGCTTCTGTGGGGCCAGCCTGAGGGAGAGAAGGGGAGAGAAGAGGAGAGGCTTCTGTGGGGCAAGCCTGAGGGAGAGAAGGGGAATAGGAGAGTGATTGATGCTAAACTGATTCTTTGGAATCAGTTACCTGTATATGCACATGAACACACACACACACACACACACACACACACACACACACACTCACACACACACACATCCATTTGCATTCCCCACCTCTGCCCATCTTTTATTTATAGCCTTTTCTAATAGTTAGAAGGTCATTAGGCATAACTAGTTGGCCAGAATGGGTTTTCAACACATCAGTGCCCATTCCAATAATGTTGTAACTCACTTTTCTTTGATCTAGCTACAAATAAGTAACTTCTGATCAATAAATTCACTCTTTCCACTGCCTAAGAGTTGCTGACAATTTATGCCATGCTCAAGCTGAAATAAAGTCAGTTCTTGAGCCTGGATAGAGGCAGGGACAACAGGGAACAGTCCATCTTCATATACTTTTAAATATCTTTTAGCTAGGAGCAAATTCAATGCAAAAATTCTGGCTCATAGGGATATAGATTTGCAACCTTTCTCAGGGGACCTAAATTCATAAATTTTAAATCCATAAATTAGTGAATGGGTTACAATGGGACATAAATATCTTATTTTCATCTGTGGCAGTTACAACCTTGCACTAAAATTTTTCATTTTGTTTAGGGTGAACCCATTGGATTCATCCTGCCAGTTTGAAAGTTTGAAAGCCATGAAATATATGGCTTTAGAAGATAAATGAACAATTTTGTGACTCTCAAAAATCCTCTTTCAATACTTCTGTGTTACTGTTTGGAAGCATCTTATATTGAAAGAGATACCAGCCATCCTTTATGATATAATAGCTCTAGTGGCCTGAAAATAATTTGAAGGCATGCAGTGAGCAGAATTCACAATAGGACCAAAAAAAGAACATGAGGAATTGTCCAGACAAAATGTGGAGCCATGGAACAAAATTTCAGAATCACAAACTGTACCGGGATACATGCTACCATATTTTTCAGAGTATAAGACGCACCGGAGTATAAGACACAGCTTAGTTTTTGGGGAGGAAAATAGGGGAAAAAAAATCTGCCTAAATTGTTTAACAATTTATTCTTTATCTTAATATCTTTATATTTGTTTGAGGTTGCCTTTCTTCCCTTTCATCTTTTTATTGTACAGCAATCTTTCTCCTCAAACCTACCAGCTCTCTCTTTTCTTTCCTTACTTTCTCTTCCCCCCTCTTCTTCTCCTCCCTACTTCCTCTTCCTTTCTCCTTCTCCTCCTCTCTTCCTCCCTCTCTTACCCTCACTCCTACTCTAATTTCCCTTCCCTTCCTTCCTCCCTTCTCCTCCTTCCCTCTCTTCTCCTTCCTTCATCCCTCTCTATTGCTGTATCCTTTTGTGCATATGGATTACTCAGAGGGCTGAAAAAGTTATTTTTGACTGGCCCTTGCACTTTTGACCAGTCCTCGAACTTACGACTGTCCTCACATTTTACATTTTTCGTCCTATCTTGTCACCATGGTGAAGAGAAGCAGTTGTGAAATGAGTGACATGGTTGTTAAGAATGCTGCACGGGCATAAATGTGAGGATGGTCGTAAGTGTGAGGACCAGTCAAAAGTGCGAGGACATGTTAGAAATGACTTTTTTCAGCCCTCTGAGTAGTCCATATACACATAGCCATGGCCAACCGGTCACATGACCAGCTAGCTACGCCCACCCAGTCACATGACCTCCTAGCCACACCCACAAAATAAGCCATGCCCACAGAACCGGTAGTAAAAAAATTTAGAACCCACCCCTAGTCTTATACTCTGAAAAATACGATAATTTGAGGAAGCTCAATTGGAGTCAGTTGGATCCATTTGGAGTGGGTTCAGGAAAAAATTGAACAAAGTATAAACCTATCACTAAGGGGATACGTAGGCATCTTCCTTTAGATTCCTAGCTGTATAACTGAGTGAAGACTTTGCTCTCAGATGTGAATCTAATTTGTATGTTATTCAAATCAATTTACTTCTTTCTTAACATGTTTCTCCTGCTTTTTTCATTGCCCATCTCCCTGGAAGGGGATCTAGTTTATCACTTTGAGAAATGTGAGATGGCTTTCAACTGGGCAATATTTCTGCTATTTTTATTCTTAAAGGTAAAGGTAAAGGTTCCCCTCGCACAAATGTGCTAGTCGTTCCTGATTCTAGGGGGCGGTGCTCATCTCCATTTCAAAGCCGAAGAGCCATTCATTCTTATAACCCAACAGAGGTCCAGACACCCATTTAAACTAAGCACCCAGTCATCTATGTCATAGAAACAGTTGAAGTTAGTGATGCTTTTGAGAAAAAGTGATGGAGAGAAAAAACAGCTGAAAAATCAAAATTTGTATGACAGACCTCACTATCATGCCCTGAAACACAGAACATGCTTTCTAAATATGGATTAGTTGCAGTGGCCCAGAAACTCATCTGGTTGAAGGGGAAGGGTTGGTGAAGTAATGATGCTTTCTTGGAATACCAGGCAGTTCGTTGAGGAAATGGGCAAGGATCCTGTATTTTAAAAGTGGTGACTTTTGACCAAATTACTATGATGGTATGCTGGCAGAATTGGGATTTGCTTGAGTTAGTAGTTGAATGAGTTAAGCAAAATGATGAAAGAAGACCATAAAGAGAGAAAATACAGGGATAAATAGATCTGACAGCCTGTAACTCCTAGCACCATTGCAAACATTATTTAAGTCATATTATTTAACGTCTGCACCAAGAAATTACTGCAACATTATGCAACGATTCATAATTATGTTGCTTTCACTTTCAGTTTCATGTAATTTATATTCCTCCTCTAAATCAGTGATCATTAACATTTCCCATTAGTTTAACAAGATTACTAATTATTTCCAGACCTATAGTTCAAATAACATGCTTGAAAATTCATTATATATGCAATGTGTGCCAAATAATGATGCTTGTATCTTTCAAACATGGGCAAGAATTTGGGGAAGGCATGACTTTTGCAAAGAGATTTTCCTATTAAAAAATGCTGCCTAAAATTTAGCTTAGAAGCTGTATTCTTGATAAATTTCATTCCAGAGTAATCTATGGCAAGGATACATTTCTGTTCCTAAAAAGATCTAGCTTCCTCATAATTTCTATGAAGTGCTCAGCTTGAGGGTAGAATAGTATGCAGTGAAATATTAATAATACTTAGCTTTTACACGAATATTGTATATGATATTGTAGCAACTCAGTAGATTTTTTCAGTAATTTTTCAATAGCTTTATGGCAATGCTGCTCTTCCCATATCTCAGAAGCTTAAGCATGTTGAAGGAAAGGGAATATACCTTTATTTAAATGTCTTTAACTTTAGGGTTATTTCTTTTAAATCTGGCTTCTCAGGTTCATTCTCCTTTTTTGAAAGGAATGGGCTAATTGATGTGCCCAAATGTCTACCCCAGGGGTGAAATGCTCCCGGTTTGGACTGGATCGCCCGATCCGGTAGCGATAGAGGCGGGTGGTTCAGAGAACTGGCAGCAAAAACCCCTGCCCCCCCATGCCCAGTTGAACTGCACAATCATCAGAGGCTTTTTTTTTACTTTTAAAAGCATTTTTTCTACAACTTCGGCCGAAAAAATGCTTTCAAAAGTGAAAAAAAAGCCTCTGATGATCGCACGGCTTGTCAAAGGCATTTAAAAGAAAAAAAACCTTTTTTTCTTTTAAATGCTATGACGATCCCAGCTGAGTTCCCTGATCGGCAGAGGCTTTTTAAAAAAGCCTCTGCTGATCAGGGAACTCAGCTTGGATCCTCAGAGCCTTTTGAAAACATTTTTTACCACCTCTTAGCTGAAGAGGTTGTAGAAAAAATGCTTTTAAAAGTAAAAAAAAAAAAAAATGGCCAAGCCCATCCAGTCACATTACCACCCCCCCCACCAAGCCACGCCCACAGAACCGGTAGTAACAAATTTTAGATTTCACCCCTGGTCTACCCCGACTGGAACTTGGCGTTGGTTTTTTGGGGGGAGGATGCTGATTTTTTTTGTAACACCACTCATAAGATTTTAATCATTTCCTCCCCAATCCTAATTTTACTAAGGATCTACCACCAGGCATAACAACAGAATTTATATATATATATAAAATCCTGCTTCATTATTGACAGCATTTTGACTGAAGAAGGGAGAGTTGAACCTTCATTTCTTGCACTGAATGTAGGCAAAATTTGTAACATGTGACATCTGGCCCTTGTGACCTAGAGGGAGCAGTCAACTCCATTCTAAGATGATGTCAGCTTCTTCTCTCATAAGGGGGCAAAGAGGGATTCCCCCACCCCCAACTGCTGGTTGGGGAATTCTGGGAGTTGAAGTCCATACAAATGGTTGCGATTGAGAAACACTGATTTAGGCATATCTTTGCCTCTCATTTTTTGACATTTTTCTATGTCAACTTAAATCTGTTAAATTTGACAGTAACAATCACCGTGAGTCCTCCCCAAACCATACACCCTGAAATCTGTTCCATGCTAAAGCTGTATAACTATTCTAGTTTAGAAGGAAGATGTTCTGCAACCCTGGATGGCACTGCCAGAGAGTTTAGAACATTGATCTCTGAAGTTTAGATTGTGCCCTGGGAGTCCCTTAATCTCTAGAAGCATTAATGAAACATATAATGATTTGGATTATTTATCTACTTAGTTCAGTGAAAGCAAGCAGTTCTAATGGATAGAGCCGTCTCCTCCTGAGACAGAATACTTTATATGAAATGACTAAAGCTAAAGAAATCTTGCCTGCTTCAAGAAAGCAGGGAGGCAGACAATCCTTTCTATTTAGAAAAAAGAATTCAGGCTGACGTATTGTGATCATTCCGTGATGATTCATTAAGGATAGAAGTAGATGAGGTAAGGAGGGACGAGAACAAAGGCTAAGATTTATTTTAATAGACCTCTTTTCATAACTTGATAGAAGTGGGGAATTCAACAAGAAACGTCCACAAGATGTGTAAAGTTTGAATGATGAAAATCACAGAATTATAATTCGTTGGACTATGATATAAATTTCATTGGGTTTTGTGAGTGCTGGAAACGTTATTTTAAATTACAAATCTGTTGAGTAAATTAAAATTAAGCACTTGTTAATTCATTTCCTCAGTTTGGGTATCTGAGACTTCAAATTCTTGATAAGAAAATTAATCGTAATTATAATGAGCCAGATCATTACCTCTATATTATGGTCTTTGGGAAACTAAGAATCAAATTCAACAAAACTTATTTACATATCGATGAAGATGATGAAACTAGCCAAGATAGCAAAATTAACTTGTTTGCTCAGAAATTTCATTCTACATTTATTAGTGACTGGAAACCCCTTATGGACTACTTGCTGAAAAAAGAAAAAAAATGAACTGATGATTTACGGATTTGATGATTAGAAAGGATAAATTATGGAATGAAGTAAACTTGGATGCAACCTTGAAGTGAGGATAAATATAAATGTACTTGTAACTACTATTAATAATATTGGAAGCCACTTCTTTATTATTCTCTTTTCCTTCTTTTCTCTTTTTCTTTATTTCTTTTTCACTTTTATATTACTTTTCTCTGTTTGTCTTATCTTTAACTCTATATTGTTTTTATTTCGTGGAAAAACTTCAGATATATCGATATAGATCAGGGCTGTCAAACTTGCAGCCTGCGGGCCGGATGCATCACACACTGGCCACGGTCATAGCCAGTTTACCAAAGGGGAAAAAAGTTGTGATACGTCACATGATGACAAGAGTTTGACACCCCTGATATAGATGATATAGATATAGATAAGCATCATGAATCTCACAATTCTAAATTACCTTCCATTTAATTCCCAAACAGGTTCAATTCACTGCTATGTAGTAAGAAACGTCTCCCATCTTTGGTTGCTCAACATATTCCATGTGTTTCATATGCCCCAGTCATTGTTATATTTATATCCAATGGAATGATATCAAGAAGGCCAAAATCTAAGAAACAAAATAAGACCCGTAATCAGAAACTTCCTGCACCAAATCTAAAATAAATTCTATCCATGGGAGGATAATTATAAAATCAAATAGCAAATGCATCATGTGGAAAGCAGGTCTGGATAATCTAATTCTAAGAGCCTCCTGTAGATTTAGTGTAAGGAAACAATACTGTGGTTCAGTCTAGTCCTTCTGGAATCTTTAGAATACTGTGTTTCAAAGCAGCCCTTAGAAATGCTTTCATATTTCCTACGTTCATACAACTTATTGGTCCCATGCCAACCTATGTAGATCTTTGGTCTTATCTGGCAAGGGTTGTTTTTTTTGTATATTCAATCTATTAATTGAACTGTCATTACAGGTAGTCCTCAATTTATGACCACAACTGAGCCCCAAATTTATGTTGTTAAGTGAGAAATTTGTTACGTTTTGTCCCATTTAATGACTTTTCTTGCTACATTTGTTAAGTGAATCACTGAAGTTGCTAAATTAGCAACACATTTGTTAAGTGAATCTGGATTCCCCATTTTTTTTAAATTTGATTTATATGCCGCCCTTCTCCGGAGACTCAGGGTGGCTTACACTGCGTTAAGCAATAGCCTTCATACTTTTGTATATATTTTTACAAAGTCAGCTTATTGCCCCCACAAACTGGGTCCTCAATTTACCTACCTTAGAAAGGATGGAAGGCTGAGTCGACCTTGAGCCTGGTGAGAATTGAACTCGCAGTAATTGCAGGCAGCTGGATGTTAAATGCTGCCTTAGTAGGAGGCATTAGCCTCCTATGCCACTCAGGCTCCAAAGTCCTATTCTGACTTTGTTTGTCAGAAGGTAGCAAAAGGATATCACATGACCCCAGGACACTGCAACCATCATAAATATGAACCAGTTGTTACGCATCCAAATGTAAATCACGTGACCATGGGGATGCTGCAACAATAATAGTGTGAAAAATGATCATAAGTCACTTTTTCAGTGCTGTTGCAACTTTGAACGGTCACTAAATGAACAATTATAAATCGAGGACTACCTGTAATCCCTTTTGGGAAATCTTATTCCTTCTCTTTCAGTGTCTTCTTACTTCACTGGAATGTGAAGGCAATTGACTGTAAAGATAAAATCTAACAATACTAATACTTTTGCCATACTTTGTTTGAAAGGGTCTTTGGATATACCATATATAATTTCAGTCCCCATACATCTGCTGATGACTCAGAGGAAATATTATTTCTGTTGTTAAGAAAAACAAAAACTTCCACAGATGCCATGTGCCCACTTGGTTAATCTATTTGAAATCAGCTATCCACATATTTACTAATGATGAATTACTTTTAATACTATTTATTCTCTAGCTTTGAATAATTCATAGAAGTGTATCTATAATGGTAATGATGACATGGAAAAGAGAGCCCTAATCCACATAAATTATTCTAAGACATTCATTATTTATATGACTCTTTACAGCTATGCCACATTTAGAGGGGAAATTCTGTATATGATTTAATATTTACATTAGGGTTTCATGGATTCAAATGCATATTTCCAAGTGGTTTAATCTTCTCTCTCAATTTGATATGATACTTTTTGTTTTGATATTTTAAAAATAATTCTAAATGATTGGATGAATTATATTGTAGTAGAAATGGCAGATTTCTATATCTGAATCCTGTTCAGTAACATTTTTCCTTGAAGAAATGCACATAATTACACCCTCACACATCCACCCACTCCCACCCCCACATCCTCACCCCCCCCCACACACAATTTCACATATCTGAACTGTCCATCTCCCTCAAAGTCCTTGTTTTCTGTTCCACAACAATATACAAAGCAACATTGCAAGTTACAATCCTGCGAGACATCTTTAATAAGAGTGGTGGGTTAAGAAAGCAGTTAATAATTGCTGGTCCTAGAATGGTTATTAGATAAATTATAAACCAAATTGTCTATGAGCATCCATTAAAAAACATGTTTTTTATAAGGATTTTTCAAAGAACAAATCATGCTGAAATTATTTTTCTTGTCAGAGTAATAATTAAATTGGGAAGAGTGAAATACATATGTTTTTTTCATTAGCATTCTACATCAATATTCTGCCTGTCATTTGTAGAAATGATTTGGCCATTGATACAAGGAAATGGAAACTGGTAAAAATGCCTCAACCACCTGTAGACTCCATTCCAATCTATTCCAGTCCATGTATTTGTTTATTGAGATTGCTTCAACTGAAACTGACTTGGGGCAGATCTGCAGGTGCAACTTGATCCATTCCATTGCCAGTCCATGCTTCCTCTAGTGCCACAATGGCTGATCTCATCCTTGTCACACTCCCAGCTATTGCAAATGTCTCTTGCACCAAGTTTTCTTGTTTTAATTTAAATCTTATGCTTTCCAACTTGAATTGTCTTAAGTGCTTCAGAGCTCCAGCACTTTATTCATGTGAGTCACAGCCCCAGTATAATTGGGGTAGTCCAGTAGCTACTCTCTGTCCAGCAGCCATTTTGTTGTGGGCTGCTGGATGGGTACATTCTCTGATGGTAAGATTTACTGTTGTTTTAAAATCTTGTGACTGATCCAGCAATGTTTCCTGAAGGAAATGAATGATTCCCCAAGCCTAGAAGCTCATACTCCATTCAGCCTGTACATTTTGGAACCCCTTCAGTTTCTGCCCAGGCTGCCCAGCATTGCTGTCTTAGCCCTGTCCACACTACTGCAAAGTTTCTCCTTTTTGCTGAAAATATGTTAATTTAGAATAAGGAATGTTGCTGCTATGATGCTGAAATACCCTTCCTTCCTTCCTCCCTTCCTCCCTTCCTTCCTTCCTTCCTTCCTTCCTTCCTTCCTTCCTTCCTACCTACCTACCTACCTACCTACCTACCTACCTACCAATGTCTTATAGAAGAACTAGAAATGAAGAAGAAGCAGTTTTCTCTTTTTTGGATTATGTAGCATCAAAACTAGGTTGCTAAGGGAAAAAAAAAAAAGAAAATGTACAGTATCAAAGCAGATAATATGGAAAGGTGGGGGGTGTGTGTGGATGGATGAAGGATTCCATGGGTGCACCATCTGGGAAAACAAAGGAGAGGCATAGCGCTAGTGAGGAAAAAAACACTTCCCAAAAGTAAAAGGTAGGTCCTAGCTGCAGATTGCTTCAGAAGGATCCAGCCAATGTGGCTTCCCTTCTTGAATGGATAGGAAGGGCAAGGAAACCAAAGGTTTCATTGTATTAAGTCTGACATAGAAGAAGAACCTCTAGCATCATTGTTGTCAAATACTCTTGTAAAATCCTTGTGAAATTGTTAGGAGAGTGGTTGACAATAATAGAATTTAAGGACCAGAGTTTTCTCTTGACTAAGGGACTTTCCTTTCTTTTGCTCACACGTCTGGGGATTCTTCAGATCAGTTGCAGGGAATAGATAACAGGTTTAGCAGAAACGACACTGAATTTAGCTATTTCAAGGGACAGAGCTGGCAGTAAATAAACAAAAACTCATTTGCAGTCAGCCATGGAAAGGAAACATTTTTTAGTCACTGCCATAAAGTGGCTGCTCATTCACCTTTATTACATCCGAAATGTGTCCAGTGAAGGATGCAGTAGTAAATTTCCACATGAGCAAATTCCACCTAGTCTAAAAGGTTTAGGCCCACCTCTCTAATTTAATGGTTCACCTCACCCAGGAGAGCTTCTGGGGTGATTTTTAATTACTAAGCATGAGTGCATGGAGAAGAACAAGCAATTTGCTCACAGTGCCTCCTCCCAGAGGAATAATTATCATTGATAAAATATTTAGAGAATTCTAGTCTCTCTATTTAAATAATGCCACTAAGCAATTGTGTTAACATGTGAATAACATCTTGTGATTGGATTAAAGGTCTATTGCAGGTTTGGAAAAACCTATCACCTTTCAGATATTGATGTACTATAATTCCCAGTAACCCCAACTAAGGCAGAAGGATGCTGGGACCTGTAGTTCAATAGCATCTGGAGGCCTATAGATTCTTCACCCTTCATTCACTGCAGCTCATCACAGCATATTGCTTGTCTCTCAGGCCTGCTTAGTACTTTGGATGGGAGACCATCTGGGAATCCAGAATTGTAGGCTAAACTAAGAAATCTAAAAGCTTCCTAAAAGATCAGTGACAAATCACTTCCATCTTGAAACCAAACAAACTGCATGGGTATGTTTCTTTGCTCATTCACTTAGAGTTGAATTCAGTTTGAAGGTGTCTTTAAAATACTTTAAAATACTATATTTTATAGTACATCAAATTATATAATTACTTAAGAGTACTAACACTTTTATTCAGCCAACCAATGTCTTATAATAGTTGTAAAGTCTTCTCAGATGACTACGGCACGAGTTAGAAGTCAGAAGACCATGAGTTCTAGTTCCACCTTAGGTGTAAAAGCTGGTTGGGTTACTTTGAGTTGGTGACTCACTCAGCCGACGCCATTTCACAGGATGATTGTGAGGAAAACAGGAGGTGGACTATTAAGTATGTTCACTGCCTTGAGTTATTTATAAAAATAATAAATGTGGGATAAACTATATGTAATTTTTATAAATAATAAAAATAAGGTTAAAATCTTGAAGAAAGGCTGAAAATTACTGCTATTGTTTCAAGACAACCCCAGATTGCTTGCACATTACAATGTGAAGAGAAAGGATCTCTGGGAATGTATTTTGGATTTTTTTTAAAAAGTGTAAACTATGAAGCTGATCTAAAGAAAAAGCCCTTACTACAGATACTAGGAGGAAGGCAAACATATATTCTATTTTTAAGCACCCGGTTTGTATATAGATATTCAGATAGCCCTCAATTTACAACAGGTCATTTAGTGACTGTCGAAGTTACAACAGGACTGAAAAAAGTGACTTATGACCATTTTTCATACTTATGATTGTTGCAGCATCCCCATGGTCACGTGATTTATATTTGGATGCTTGACAACTAGTTCATATTTATGACTGTTGAAGTATCTTGGGGTCATGTGATCACCTTTTGTGACCCTGTGATAAGAAAAGTCAATGGGGAAGCCAAATTAGCAACAGCACTTAAACTTATATACGGCTTCACAGTGCTTTACAGCCCTCTCTAAGCTGTTTACAGAGTCAACATATTTCCCCCAAACAATCTGGGTCCTCAAATCTCTACATCTAAGATATAAACAGATTCACTTAACAACCGTGTTACTAATTTAACAACTGCAGTGATTCACTTAACAAATGTGGCAAGAAAAGTTATAAAATGAGGCAAAACTCACTGAACAAATTTCTCACTTAGCAACATAAATTCAATTGTTGTAAGTTGTAATATATCTCCTGTACATTGTAAACAATTTTGTAACTCTAATACATTATACAGTCTGCTATTGGCACTGGATGTTCCTACATGCTGGTAGAGGAGAACAACCCTGGACTTTCATTTAGGAAAGCCAAGGAGTTGTTCAACCACTTCTCTTTCCTGATAGCAATAGCAATAGCACTTAGACTTATATACTGCTTCATAGTGCTTTACAGGCCCATCTAAGCAATTTACAGAGTCAGCACATTGCCCCCAACAATCTGGGTCCTCATTTTACTGATCTCAGAAGGATAGATGACTGAATCAACCTGGAGCCTGGTGAGATTCGATCTGCCAAACTGCTGGCCGCTGGTGATCAGCAGAAGTAGCTTGCAGTACTGCATTCTAACCACTGCGCCACTGCAGCTCATGGCTATGGATAGCTGATGGCTATCTCCAAGATCACCTTTGGGAAAGAGAAGTTTCCCAAAGGACATGGTGCCATATAAAAAATTAGTGTCATTTGGGGAGCAGCTGCAATCCTCATAACAGAAGAATTGCAGCTGCTCCCAAAATGGCATCCACTTCTGGAATGGCACCATGTGACCACCATATAAGAAGGCCTGTGATAGATTGGCCAGTTTGCCTTCCCAAAGTTGATCTTCAGAAAAAGTAACTCAAGTGTGGCATGATGGGGATAGAGAGGAGGCCCAAAGTAGTAAGACCCAAATAAGGCAGAAAGTAGGCCCAAGGCCTGAGGAGTACCATCCTGGTGGGAGGTAGGAACCTAGTGGGGTGGGAATGGTGGGAAGATAGGCAGGTAGGAGCTGTTGAATTATCCCTGTGGTCATTCGTGCCCAAATTTATTCTCATGACTGCAGGGGCACTGTAGTGGTCATAATTTTGAGTACTTTTTGTAAGCCCCTTCATTCAGCACTGTCGTAATTTTGAATAGTCACTGGACAAACAGTTGTAAGTCAAGGACTATCTGTAACATCATATTAATTTTATCACAGGGATGCGCTCAATCACCCTTTTAACACAAGACTTTTGTAATAGAGAACAGCCAAAAAATCCTCACAGGTGTTGGGACTTAGTACCATGGTCACCAAAGCACTTCTGGGAAGTCCATTATATGATCAGTCAGTGATTCCTCTTGATGTCAGATCAAGAGGATATGCCAAAATTTGAAACTTATACTTTATTGAAAGTTGATGCAAAGCACTTACTTTACCAGTGGAGTGACTAAAACCCTTTCTTCTTTTCTATTTGTGTCTATTATTATTATTTTGTCATATATTATAGTTGTGCATATTTTTATCCTGTTGTTAATGTTGGGCAGGGCTACACAATTTTTGATCTTCACAAACCTTAGACTTTTTCCAAATGCCACCAAAATCTACTGGTTAAAATAACCGAGTGAGAAAATTATTAAAGAAATGGGAAGCAATCAAGTTATGTGCATTTATCTTAATTATGACTTTAATCTAGTTTTTGTTCTGGTTTCTATCACTTATTTATCCTATCCATGTCTACTTTTGGAATGTAATCCATTGGCATGCTACTCATAGATGAAGTGCTGCCTTCAGCCATGAAATGGTTGCACACTTCTGCCGTGGTCTCCTAAGCCCAGACCTACTCTTTACTTCTGACTCCTAAAGCAATTTTAGAAATGACAAGTGCAAATACTCCAAAATAAATATCCATTCATGACCTCTGGAGGTACCACATCCACTTGCCATGGTTATTGCCAATTCAAAGCAGTTGGAGGCTGAGTAAGAGTTATGTCAGTTGTGTTGGCAGTTTGATACATGTCTTCACTATATAGCAAAAGATTATTATTTTTTCCTAGCAGAACAAATAATCAGTTTATGGAGCTAGAAAGTCTTGGATAAGCAAAATAAATTATTAATGATGTGTTCAAGCTGTTAGGAAAGACATTTGCTCACACTCGATATAGTTTCACTTAAAAATAATATTCAAGTTAGAGATGCAACTTTTGAATATTCTCCATATACTGTATTGAAGACCCCCTTTAAGGCAGCATTAAAAATGTCAGTAAGTTCCTGTGTGATTTTACAAGTAAGTGTATTCATATTTTGAATTGAAATCTCTAGATCTAAGATATAAACAAAAACATAAGGCTTTGGCTCATGCCATAAGATATATGGACTAAAATTCTCTAAGTGCTTGCAATAACAATAATCCTTTCAATGTCTTTGATAGCTGGCATTTTTTTTCCTAGTTCCAGAGTACCTTACATAAATAAAACACAGTGAACTGTTCTAAATTTGCTGATTGATAAGTTGCTTCTATGTTCAGTACATGATATTTTCCTTTAGTATAAATATGTAGAGAATGCAGTGGTCCAAAGAGAAATTAATGCTAAATTACCAGTGAGTCATAGAGTTAAATTTTATGCATGTATTCCAATTCATAAGACTAATACTGAAAAAAAACCCTAACAAGTGAACTAGTTAATTGACTGTGTTTTCCAAATGTAATAGCTTAGTGTAAGGTGAGAAGGATAACATAGTAAAACTGTGATAAACTGTCAGAAATACAAATATTTACTATAAAAGTATAACTTTTCTTGTTCATTTTTGCTTTGGAGTTAGTATACAACTTGGCCTAAATTTTCTCCTTCCATTTCTCCTCCTTTCCTATTCTGTCTCATGAAAGGGAAGTTATTCTTGAAATTGGTTTCAAAGGTAGGAACTTAGTAGGCAGAGCAAGGCATTTGAAGGGAGGACTTGCCTGATACAGCCAGGGAAGTTGTGTCTGAGGGAGAGACAATTGATGATTAGTGTCTCTTTTTGAAGGGCGAAGATAGCGCCAACCTTATGAGAAGTGTTGACAGATCTCCTGCCAGACAAACAATTCCTTTTAAAGGAATTTGTGGAAATTTCAAGTCTTCCATTCCTGATCAAGTGGGTGAAAGAGTGATGGCAAATCAATTCCAAAGACTATGGTGGAAACTGATTTCGTAGATCTGTTTTAAACTGGTTTCTCATCAAACATAGAACCCAAATGAAGGACTATTTGACAAAGGAACATACAGGAGTAAGTCAACTCTGCTTTTGCACCTGGTTACCTCAGTTGCTTTTAATATTAAATTGACCATAGAATGTTCCTTAACCAACTTGAGTAGTTAGGGATTGGGGTCCCAGCATTGTTGAGGTTTCATAAGTTTCATAAAGTAGGACTGGAGTGTATTTGCTCTGGTCAGTGGTTGCCAGGCTGCAATATTGCACAATGTTTGAACTTGTTTGCTTTTCTATTTAACATTTGATGAGGCTGTTTGTTAAGTTGGGTGAATGAGGACACAGCAAGCCAGAGTAGCGAGTGACAACAGCTCTTTATTATATGGTGAGAACCCAGCAACTGACCCAGGGAGCCAGCTCCCTTTATATACCTTGCAGCTGTGGTGGTCAGCCAATCAGCTGATGGTCAGTTAATTCAAACTTCCCGCCAAACAAACCTATTTACATAACACTCCTCCCCTCCCAGAAGTCACTTAGGGTGTTATTTGCATACAAAGTCTCTCAGGTGACTAGGGCGTGTACGTATCCTAGTTGACCTGCACAGTTCAATTGGAGGGGCGGCGTCGAGCAGGTCGGAGGGACTCTCTGTTTCTCCCTGCTCCGCCAATGGAACCTCCGAGACTTCTTCGTGGGCGGCAACTTCCCCGGTGGGCTGGACCTCCTTGATGGGGCAGCGCTGGATACCAGAATCCTCAGCTAAGTCCTCCGCTCTGCCCGGGCTTGATGTAGTTTGTGTTTCTGGTTGGTAGTCAGGGATCGGCTCATCAAATCTGCCCTCGGTGTCTGCGGCTATTTGTTTCCTCAGTTGATCAATGTGCCTTCGCCAAACTCTCCTGTCCCCCATGTCTACCCTGTATGATTTGGGCCCCGTGATTTCTGCAATGGTTCCTGCCTCCCAGAGTGGGCCCCTCCCATAGTTCCTGGCATGGACCGGGGTTCCTATGGTGAATTCTCTGAGCTTCCTCTCCCCCCCCTGAAGATTTCCGGGGAGTAGTTGGGGTTAAGTCTATCTAGTACCCCTCGGAGTTTCCGCCCCATTAATAGCTCCGCTGGACTTCGGCCTGTGGCTGTACAGGGTGTGGAGTGCTGTGCTGTTAGGAATTTGTCTACCCTTTCCTGCCAGTCCCCGGGGCCTAGCCGTGAAAGGGCCTCCTTTGCTGACCTCACGAATCTCTCAGCCTGACCATTACTAGCTGGATGAAATGGGGCCGAAAGGACATGTCTGATCCCTAGGTCTGCTAAGTACCCCTCGAATTGCGTCGCGGTGAACTGTGGCCCGTTGTCCGACACTAGGATGTCCGGTAATCCATGGGTGGCGAATAATTGTCTGAGCTCCCTGATGGTTGCGTCGGTGGTAGTGGCCTTCATTAGCTTAATCTCCAGCCACTTGGAAAACGCATCTACCATGACCATGAAGGTCTGTCCGTGAAACGGGCCAGCAAAATCAATGTGGATCCTGGACCAGGGTTCCTGGGGTCTTTCCCACTCCCTCACGGGTGCTGTTGGCGGATCTGATCTAGACACTTGGTGGGGCTGGCATCTCCCCACCCACTCGGTAATGTCTGCATCCATACTGGGCCACCAGACGTAGCTCCTGGCTAGCCCCTTCATGCGTACAATCCCAGGGTGCCCCTCATGCAACAGCATTAAGACTTTTTCCCTTAGGCACAAGGGAATAACAACCCGGTCGCCCCATAGTAAACAACCCCCTTGCATGGTGATGATCTGTCCACGTCCACACACACACACAAACATAGCCAGCCGAGGATTAAGAAAATATTTGGCACGCACACAGGTCGTTATCTCAAACTTGGCAGCAATATAATCACCATCTGCCAAGAGCTTTTACTGCAACAGATAACACAAAATTACATACGCATTGCAAATAGTCCAGCAAAACAATATTCCTTTCGGCAGCTTCAGACGTTGTTCAAGTGACTAGCCAAAGTTCGTTTTTGTTCGTCACGGAGTTTTACCAACCACCACCCTCTCTTATATAGTCTCTGGGGTGTGGTCCAGTGACTCAGTTCTAATCCCTAGCACGCCTCCTTAACTGCTGCAACCGTTTATCACGCCTTCGTTGGCGTGCATCCAGGAATGACGGCTCTCCTTTGCTCTCATCCGAGACACCTGGCTCCTGGCTAATCTCCTCTCCCTCGGCCGGCACCTGAGACAGTGCCAGAGGGGAGGGGCCTGGAGAGGGAGGCCTGGCTGACTCCTCTTCCTCATGTTCGGAGCTTTCTTCCTCCGATGAGATAGGCTCAGAGGGCGGGGCCACAACAGGTTAGTTCATCCCGTTTTCCTGCGAACTGTTTAAATTCCCCACTCCCAGTCTTTTCCGGCCACCCCCTCATGACCCAACTTGCGACTGTCCGGATCACGTGGTCTTTGGTTGAGGCTCTCGCAACCTCTGCTGATGTTATGGGTCCCGAGTCCAATACGTCTATCAGCAAGATGGGGATGCCAGGCGTGGGGTCCTCTAGGTTGTTGGGTAGCGGGCATCGGCTGAGTGCATCCGTGTTGCCCATGCCCGCCCCTGGTCAGTGTACCAGGCAATAGGAGTATGCTGCGAGGAAGATGGCCCAGCATGTCATCCTGGGCAATAGGGCTGCCGGTGTTGGTCGGTCTCCCGCGAGGAGGCCCAGGAGCGGTCGATGGTCAGTGATCAGGTCAAAGTCTCTCCCGAACAAGTATTCGTGGAACTTTTTCACTCCCGAAACAGCGGCGAAGGCCTCCTTGTCAAGATGGCTGTAATTCCTCTCGGCACTTGACAGAGTTCGGGAGTAGTAGGCGATGGCCACCTCTAGTCCATTCGGGAGTCTATGGCTCAGGACGGCTCCGACCCTGAATGGAGACGCGTCACAGGCTAGAACAAGGGGAAGCGTTGTGTTGTACTGGATTAGGAAATTCTCAGCTGATAACAGTTTTTTAATGCCGGCGAATGCCCTGTCTTCAGCCTTCCCCCATTTCCAAGTGGATTTTTTGGCTAACAGTCTGTGTAGTGGTTCAGCCACTGTCGCCTTGTCTTTTAAGAAAATGGCGTAAAAATTTAATAGCCCTAGGAAAGCCTGTAGTTCCGCTTTATCCTTGGGGGTGGGTGCTTCTTTGATTGCCCTGATCTTGCTCTCAGTGGGATGTATGCCGGTGCCATCTACCCTGTATCCGAGGAATTCGACTGAGGGGACCGTGATCATGCATTTGTTTCTTTTTACTCTGAGTCCCACGTCCCTGAATTTCCCTAGGACCTTCCTCAGCCTTTCCCCTAGCTTTGCTCGTCTTCAGCGGTAATGAGCACGTCGTCAAAATAGGGGACCACCCCAGGGATTCCCTGTAGTAACCGTCCATGGTACTTTGAAAAAGTCCAGGGGCTATGCTTATTCCAAACTGCAGGCGGGTGCACTTGAAGGCCCCTCTGTGGGTTACGATAGTCGGTGCTTCCGCGGTAGCACCATTTACCGACAGTTGCTGGTATGCCTGCGCAAGATCAAGTTTTGCAAAGATCTTGCCGGGACCCAGGGAATGCAGTAGGTGGTGGACGATGGGCACCGGATAGGCGCTCTGCTGCAGGGCCTTATTTATTGTGCATTTATAATCAGCGCATATGCGCACTGATCCATCTGGCTTTACTGGTGTTATGATTGGGGTCTCCCATTTGGCATGATCGACCGGAACTAGCACCCCTTGCTCGATTAATTTATCTAATTCGACATCAATTTTGGGCTTCAGGGCGAATGGTACCCGCCTAGGCTTTAAATGAATGGGTGCAATATTGGGGTTGAGATTGAACGAAATAGGGGTCCCCACATACTTGCCAAGCCGTTCGTCGAACACGTCCTGGAACTCCTTCATCAGGTCGTCTTTCAGGGTGCCTCGAACGGTCCTTACTCCAGTAAATCCCATGCCCAGGGCCCGAAACCAGTCCATGCCCAGGAGGTTCAGGAGGTTGTTGCTGACAATGGTGAGGGGCAGCTTCTCAGTTAACTCCCCGTACTGCACCTGGAACTCGCCTCTTCCTTTGACGGGGATGCGGTTTCCCTGGTAATCTTTCAGCCTGCGTCGCTGTGGTTGGAATTGTCGCTTGTGTATGTTGGGGATGGTCTTCTTTAGGTTAGCCCACGACATGATGGATATGGGAGATCCTGTGTCGATTTCCATCTGGCACTCCCGCCCCTCAATTTCGACCGTGGTGTAGGTCTTCTCTCTGGGGGAGGTGCAGGTCTGCTCGATGCAGATGGTGTAGGCCCCGGCATCTTCGAATTTCGCGCCCTTCTGGCTACCGCCATCTTTGTTGGGCCTCCGGTGCGGCGCTGGTTCAGATTGGCCAGATTGGCCATGTGGTTTGTAGCTCTGGTGTGGCTTGGACCTGCAGACCCAAGCGATGTGGCCCCTTTTCTCACAGGAATGGCAGATGGCGTCCCTGAACTTACAGTTTTGCCGGGGATGGGGCCCTCCGCAGCTGGCGCACCCATCTCTGGGTTCCCTCCGGGCCGTCCGGGACTGCTCAGTGCGGTAGACTTCCTCTTCGGACTCCCCTTCGCTCTCGGTGTTTACGGCTTCTCAGTGCACAGTCGCCATCCTCTGTGCTGTCCGGCCGAGATGGGAGCCCTGCAATTTCTCGGCGGCCCTTACAGACGACTCTTGGGCTCTTGCCTCATCCAGAGCGATGTGTAGGGTCAGGTTTGACCTCGCGAGTAGTCTTCTCTGTAGCCGGCCGTCCCTCACTTTGCAAATTAGTTGCTCTAGGAGCATTTCATCCAGGTCTCGGTACTCACACTGGGTTGTGGCCTTACGCAGGGCAGCGACGTACTCGCTGATCGACTCACCGTCCTGCTGTAGCCTCTGCCGGAAATCGTACCGTTGGACGTACTTCGATGGCGTTGGGGCATAGTGGTCTTTCAGCAGGGTCTGCAGCGTTGACCAGGAAATGTTGTGGACCGAATTTGGCTCCGACAAGGCTTCGGCTGTGTCGAATACCCGTGGTCTGCAGTGGCTCAGGAACAGGGCCTTCTTCCAAACATCTGGTAGCCCTTGCATGTCGTTCGCCACCATAAAACACTCTAACCGGGACATGTAGGATCCCCACTTCTCCTCCTTGGGGTCGAACGGCGCTGGCGGGGTGTAGGCAGACATCGTTTCGGGATTCTCCTGGGCTCCGCTCGCTCGCCTGGCTGGATTCAGGATTCAGTCTCCGGTTCTCTCTCTGAACGTGGCCTCAGCTCTTTTTCTCTCGAGTGTGGCTTCAGCTCTTCTCTTCGCTTCTGGCCTCAAAAATCCCACCTTTGTCGCCAATGTTAAGTTGGGTGAATGAGGACACAGCAAGCCAGAGTAGTGAGTGACAACAGCTCTTTATTATATGGTGAGAACCCAGCAACTGAACCAGGGAGCCAGCTCCCTTTATATACCTTGCAGCTGTGGTGGTCAGCCAATCAGCTGATGGTCAGTTAATTCAAACTTCCCGCCAAACACACCTATTTACATAACACTGTTGGATACAATTGCCAGAGGTGGTAGGGCTGGATGCCATCTCTATGCTATCTCCCACCATCCCCATTCCTTATTTGATGTGGCAAGCTTGTTCATTCCTATTAGGACCAGATTGCAGGATGAGATTTTTAACAGATTTAAATTAAAACCACAATAATTGCAGGTTTTCATAACTCCCAGTCACTTGGAGGAAGACATCCGCACCCCAAGACATTCTCACATTCTCCCTCAATTTGCCCCAGAGTAGGAGTCCTTGTTACTACTTGAAAAAGATTAAACTACTGCATCTCTTTTTGATGAGAGCAGGTCTGGCCACATTATCCTCATGCCAGTTACCTTCTGCTTAGAGCAGTGAAATGGCCTCTCGGTGGGGATATTCTTAAAGAAGATATGGAAATTGCAGCAGGTACAAAATGCAGCAATTATATTCATTTTGGAACATATAATACCAGAATTGGCCAAGTTCCATTAGCATTCAGCTGTCTTTTGTGCCCCATTCAAGGTGCTAGCTATCCCATATAAATCCCTGCATGACTCAGTCTTATTCTGCTACAAGAAACAGCTCTCTTCATGTATGGCTACATGGGAGCTATGATTTGCAATCTGTTCCATCTGTTCTTTTGGCTTCTTCTTTGTATTAAGAAGAAACTAAAAATTTACTTGGGTACTTTATTTGTATTTTTTCCCCCTGAATGTTCTATTTCTTTTTATTTATTGTAATAAACTTTTGTTCATTTAACATTTTGATACTGTTTATAATATATACTATGATTTAGAGTACTTTGTAGATTACACTGTGAATTTATTTATTTATTTTTTGCTTTGATGTGTATTATTTGTCTGTGGCTAACTGCTATGGGTTGGCCTGTTGATTGAAAATATTCAATATATACATAAACAAAATGCATCACAAAATGTAGGTGGGCTGATCTTATGAAGTGGAATTGATGAGTATTAGTAGAACAGCATACATTTAATTATGAATGGCAGAGTTAAAGTGTATGTCAGAAAGTATGAATTGGTATCTAGGATATGGATATTCAGGAATGTAGGAATGTAGTTCTGCATATTTTCAAAGCCCACAGTTCAATATTGTTCTTAAAGAAATTGGATGTTGTTCATAAAAGTGGTATTGTGATTTTGGATCAAAGAAGTTCTGGTTTTAAAATAAATGTAAAATTTTACAAGTCCCCATTTTCAAGAATAAACATATGTAACAAGTTAACACAAATACAGACTCTGGAAACTACATAGCTCAAAGTTAAACTCTCCCATAAGTATATTACCAAGTGCAGTTATAAGTCCAGCAGTTATAGAAGAATAGCACAGGAGAGTACTACAGAAATGAATTGGGATGTGCAATAATCACAAGATTTGATTTAGAAATGGTTTAACTAATTCAGTAAGCAAACTAGTCTATTTTGGGCTGCTTTAGAAGCTGCCCAATTCAATTCCTTGCTACAGGAATCCTATCATAGGACACTCAAGAATTAACTATGATATGTTCACATTTTGGCAGAGTTTGATGGTAGCTACTAGCATACTAGTTCCATTTGTATAGATAAAAATCTGTCAAAACAGAGATGAAAAGATCTGGCTGATTTTATGCAAATAGGCTGTAATTCCTTCCTTCCTTCCTTCCTTCCTTCCTTCCTTCCTTCCTTCCTTCCTTCCTTCCTTCCTTCCTTCCTTCCTTCCTTCCTTCCGGGATGCCATGAGTTTTATCCTGATTAGGCACAAAAGCAACTGGTTGACCTTGGGCCTGTCACTTTCTTTCAGCCTTTTTTCAGCCTATATATAAAGAAACTGACAAGAGGAAAACAAGCTGTTTGTTAAAAGTGAAAGTTATTGAGTGGGTACATTTAATACTACTGAGGAAAAGCAAAGTGATTTTTTTCCCCAGACTAATGGAAATTGCTCTTAAAGTTTGACCAAGAAACATCATAAACCTCACAGGATTAATGACCATCTTGTCAAACTTTTTTTTCTTTGGGAATTGCCCCTGGGATTTGGCGGAAGAGGATGCAGCCATAACACACATTCTTTCTTGAGTGTGTCCATCTTTTAGTTATAAGGGGAGCGCACACTGTAGAAAAATGTGTCTGCTTTGAGTCATGGATAGAAATTATTCTTCATTCCATCTTTCTAATGCCACAAGGCCATCAGAACATCCTAGAATGAGGGATTCTATAAATAAATTACTCATTGACTGAAATGATTCCTTTTGCTTCCCAGCTACCTATTGTGAAGTAATGAATGAGTACATCTATGTCACTATTCTAGCATGGCTTTAAATGGAACCTTTCATCTTTAAGCATTTCCTCTTGATCGGCAAACCAGGAAGACCAAAATCACTCTTCTCTTTTTCACAAGAAGGCAAAAGACAAAAGAGGGGGAAAATGTCACATCATTCAAATCTTCTGTTTTGACTTTTTCCATAGAAGTGAAAAGCACACTTTTCTTTTGTAGACTTTAAACACCCTATGAGTTCTTTATATGGCCAAATTTCTTTCAGAAACGTATCTTTAGTTCAGAGAACAAAGTCCACCACTACCACCCCTTTTTTTTGACTTTTTGTGAGAAAGCAATAATCAAGCTGGGCAAGCAATAATTTAGATATGTGCATATTTCAAACACAGAAAGAAGAAAGAAAGAATCTTTGTTCTCTATGCTAAAGATACGTTTTTGGAAGAAACTTGTCCATGTAAGAAACATGCATTTGTCTAGATTATTGGTTGGCCAGCTTGGTTATTGCTTCCCTCCCCTTTTTTTATTTAGCTTAAAACTAGAAGCATAACTGAAGGTGAAGATTTTTTAAATCTTTGCCTTCTATTTAGAAATAATAAGTTCTACAATCAGCCCTTTTTGAAGCAATCATTCTGCACACAGACACATTCATCCTTTATTTCAGTGTGTTCCTTCTGGATGAAAAAACAGAAAAGATCAACTTGCACATTTTCTTGCCGATATGTAATGCTTCAGTAGATTTCATACAGTCAGAGGTTTAGGAAAGGTGAAATTAAAAACAAAACAAAACAGATTTGTACACAAATCATTACAAAGCAATAAAAAAAACCCAGGAAAAACGTACTTTTTATTGTCCAAGAAGACATTATTATTACTTATTTCTTTTCTTTTTCAAGTGGAGATGGAAACATGATCTGAATTAATATGAATATTCCGAGCATCTTTCTTGATGTCTCCCTCTACTTGGCATGCGGTTTGGCATGCAGCCCATTGGAATAGCATTACCTGACCTTATAAAATAATCACTTACAATTTGTTAGGTTTAATTTACATTAGAAATAGAAATGAGCAAGGGAATGCCTTGGAAAGACTATTATTTCTTTTAATGTCTTCCATTATAAAAGAATCAGAGTGAAACCACTCAGGAGAGACTGTTATTATATCTTTATCTCCCGCTGTCCTTTTTTTCTCTTTTTCATTGCTATTGTTCCCAGCTTTGTTGAGATAGTGACAAATTTAATTGCCAGCAAACAGTGGGAAATCCTGATGTCAGATCACGTTTTGAAACTCCATAAAAGCATCCTGTGCATTAATTTAGGGCAAACAAGATGGTGGCCAGATGGTGCCAGTGTCAGATAATTGTCAATAGCCACTGCTTCTTTTTGTCTCCCACTGAGTGTTTAAGAAAAGAAAAAAGAAAAAAAGAAACAAGAAAAAAAGAAAAGAAAAAGAAAAGAAAAGAAAAGAGAAATTGGAGATAAAGTTTTATCCCCAGAGGCAACAGGCCAAAATTAATAAGAAAATATCTAGTGATCCTTTCTGGATCAAAAAAAGGAAAAATAAATCAAATTCAGGCCATGTTTGTACATTCATCAATGTACAAACTTAGTTACAGGGTGAAACCAGATTACACCCCCATTTCTATGTATACTTCCAAGTCATTGGCATTGACTAAAACTTATGTCTAACGTAATAGTTTTGTGATATTGACAATTCAGGCTGCCCTGACTGAAAACATGAAGGGGTAGGTTTTGTAAATCCCTATAGAAAAGGAACCTGCTCTTTTTTGATACTTCCTTCAAAATTTTCTCTTAAAATCTCTTCACCACATTTATGTAATACCTATGGATTTTTTCCCCAATTGTGAAGAAAGAGTTTTAGCCTAGAATACACCTATTTTCTAGTTCAATAAATCTCCCTTCCATCATTAGATATATTTTAAATTGCAATCCTATATAGGGGACATATGCAGCCTCTTTTGACTCTATACTAAAAAACAAACAAACATAGAATGAGAATACAGAAAATGTTGATTTTGTGTGAATTATATTCTTCTAATTGTAGAGGAAGAGAGGAAATATACCAGTAGATACAGCTCTGACTCTCTACTCAGCATAAACAAAGAGATCAATACACAATTCTTCTGCAAGAGTGTGGATTATCTTCCACTGATATTTTTATCAGATTTTAAAATATGTGGCAAAAGTCTGTTTATACAAAATACTCCTAAAATTAAATTTCTAGTATATGGGGTTTTCATGGAAAATTCTCCAGTATATTTTCTAATACGTGTGTTATATGCTTTATGGGATCATTATGGAAAAATCCAGTATGTTCCTTTTTTTTAGTATTGCTCATTCCTAAATGTATAACATACTGTATGGAGACCAGAAATCAATGTTATTTTGGGGAGACCACTGGATAAATAAAGACTATTGCCTTGTACAATCCACTCCTACACTACTTGATGGACAACTTTTACATTTAAACCAGAGGTGGGTTTCAGCAGGTTCTGACCAGTTCTGGAGAACCGGTAGCAGAAATTTTGAGTAGTTCAGAGAACCGGCAGTAAAAATTCTGACTGGTCCCATCCCCATTTATTCTCTGCCTCCTGAATCCCAGCTGATCAGGAGGAAATGGGGATTTTACAGTAACCTTCCTCTGCCACGCCCACCAAGGCATGCCACGCCCACAAAGCCACACCCACAGAACCCATTCTAAAAACTTTTGAAACTCACCACTGATTTAAACCTCACTAGACAATTTTGAATCAATTGCTAATGCTACTATGTCTCATAGTGTTGTTATGAACATAAAATGGAAAAAAGAGATAAATGAAATAACGTGGAAAGGAGAGTTAAATTTATTTATGTTGAGAATAAAGGGCACAATGGACATAACAAATCACAAGCCGGAATGCAGGAAAATAACAACAGAGTTATCTACAGTCCTGGAAAATAAATTGTGGGTGATACCAATACAGGAACTCACCATTTAGACTGATATCTCTGCTCTAATCTCAATGCCATAATCTCTGAACAGCTTGCCAGGTTTAGTGGTAGATAAAAGAGACGCAAGATGCAAAGTCTGCAACAATCTTGCTTGACTCCAAGAGAACTATAAGCAGCATTTCATTGGCACAGAAGACTAGTCTTGTAATAGTTTAGCACCAACTTGTGAGCACTGATGTGCCATTAACTGCTGATAAGTGTTAAGTGGGTGTTTAAGATTTCAGCAGACAGCTAAACCAAGGGAGCAATGAAGCTGTGTTGTAATAGAAAATAAGGATTTGTAGTTCAGCTGCTGTAAGACTGCTCCATTTGTATAATGTGATGTTTTTCTCAGCTGTGAAGACTTCTATTCACAGAGATTATAGATCCACTAAAGACCAGATTCATAGGTTGCAGCTTGGAGAAAATGCTGAAATACCGAAAAGGAGCTTAATGCATACATGCAGTGGAATGAACTCACTCCAAAAACTAGTTTGCCAGAAACACTGCAGTCTAGCATTTCATGCACATAGATACAGAATTACATTAGCAATAGCACTTAGACTTATCTACAGCTTCACAGTGCTTTTACAGCCCTCTCTAAGCGGTTTACAGAGTCAGCATATTGCCCCCAACAATCTGGGTCCTCATTTTACTGACCCCATAAGGATGGAAGGCTGAGTCAACCTTGAGCCTGGTGAAATTTGAATTGCCAAATTGCAGTCAGTCCAACCATTTTGATGAGATGTTTCATCTTGCAGAAATGAAATATTCTGTCTTGACAAATGTTGAGGTAGGGTTGATTGACCAGGCTGGCTGCTTTCATTTGATAACAACTAGAATGCAGAGAAGTGAAATGGAGTAGAACTCTGTTGATCCTGTTTGGTAGTAGGCCTGTTTGGCTTCACTGCTTCACTTTGGAGAAGTGCTTACATTGAAATTTCAGCAAAGGGAAGTCAACTCATAGAGTGACAGAAGTTCAAACACTTCTTCAGTAGAGGAATCCAGATTAAAGCCTTCTTGACATACAGTTATCTAGTTTCTGCTTGAACCCCAGCCCAGCATCCCCTGTGTGTTTGTCAACTCCCTCATAATACAGTAAGGAACTTCCTTATTGCTTATCATGAGGAAGACCCCTCCCCCACATACCAGAATGTATTTTTTTTCTTTAATGTTTGGAAAATTATACACTTTGGACAACAACAACCAGGTTATGGACTTCCTCTATGTAATAGCCCTTCATCTGTTTGGAAACTCACATTCACCCACCACGTCAACCTTTTCATCTCAAGGCTACATATATTCTGTTCTCTCAACTTCTCTAGGACTTGACACTTATCCTTGTAACCAGTACAAGTCAATCACTAAGCATTTCTCCATGGCAGAAGTCATATAAAGCATATAAAGTCATGTCCTAATGTTTTCTTTTATTCGCATCCTTTTCATTTATTTATAATTATGTTTACACTTGTATCTGTCATAAAATATATGCTTGATGAAGTAAATAAATAAATAAATAAATAAATAAATAAATAAATAATAAAAACTTCTGTGTTCTGTTATATATGAAAAGAAGGGCCTTTTGTCATGCTAGCTTATACTGCCTAGCTTGCCTGCCACACTTCATTTCATTGCAGGCAAACACCTCCACTAAATGGTCTGTTTGATAATGTGGTAGGAATGCCACAGTCCTTTGTTCACTAGGTTGCTGTCTTCCATGGTCATTTCATCCTGCTGCTGGATTATGGGAACTAACAAGATTTTTGGCAGTTTCCCTTAAAACTCAAAGGGGACTTCCTTCATCTTCTCTGTTTCGTACAAGCTCCCAATATAATGGGATTCTGAAAGGCCTTGAAAGCCTGACTATACTCCCAGATTTTAGGTACAGTGGATGAATCCCCCTATTTCACATTGTTGTGTTGTTTGGTTTGCCATTTTGTAACTTACATGCATCCGAAGTCAGTTGGAATTATGCAGCATTAAAAATCAACAAAGAAACAAGCAAAGTTCACTCATGGGATGGCAAAAGTTGGTATTTCTGGCTTGCTTGTGTGCTTTGCCCTTGAAATTTACAACTTCACAGATGGACTCTTCTTTAACCAAGGGAAATTGGTGAGAAATACTCCCACTTTTAGCCTTAGTGTCAAGATTAATGGAAAACTGGTGTTGTCTTTTTCTTTTGGTCTTTTTCTTTTGCTCTACCAGTGGGCTCGTCAGATGGGAAGAGTCAAATGCAAGAGGAATGCCAGTGGAGGGGGCTCTGATAAATGGTCTATCAATGGAAATGCTGGTAAGATAAGTGCTTCCTTTCTCAGAACATCACCATGGTTCACTAATGACATTTAGGAAGTTGAAGATTTGCTATTCTCCCAGCCCTTGGGCCAGGTTGATAGGGCTTTTGTTTGCATGTCTATCTTCAGGATGCTTATGGATTTTCTTTTTCTTTTTAAATAATGTTGTTTCCACGTTTTAAATTGTAAGCTGCCTTCAGTCATTAGAAGTCAGCAGACACTGATTTGAACAAACAAACAAACAAACAAATGGAAGAAAGGGATGAAATCCAAAAAGGGATTTAAAAATCTGGCTTCATTTCCAAGCCATTTGTGCACAGAAATCAAGCAGCTTAAGGCTGCAGTGTCAAAACCCCTTAATTTCCAGCTCCATCAGAATTATAAACAGAAATTATCCAAGAGATTTAGGACAATTTATGATAACATTTGCCCATAGGCATGTATAAAGGAATTAAAGATGCTGAATGCTCAATTAGTCATCTTGTCCAAGACTTGTGGACAGTATAATTGCCCAGTCAGATATACCAAATAGAAAAAAACTCCTGTGGTCTGTATAAGATAACTTAATTCTTACAGAAATATACTGTTATAGATAGACATTGTGATACTTTGGTCCTATCCCCAATGCCTACTCAATGTACTTAGGTACATTTTTTACAAACTTCACATAATCATTTGAAATTCTCTCTCTCTCTCTCTCCCTCCCTCCCTCCCTCCCTCCCAGACAGACAGACAGACAGACAGAGTTATGGATGTATCCTAATGAAAAATTACACCCTTCTGCCAAGATAGAGAAACACCAAGTACACATTTCTTCTACAATATTTTCAGAAGAAAGGTGAATAATGCTGTAGGATAACAATATTATCACTCCACAAATGTGGAGTCAGGTATGCCATTATGCGAAGGACACCTCCTCTGGTGAATACCTGATTTCATACCCTATCATTCATTTTTTTTTTAAAAAAAGTAAAATTAATGAGAAAGTCATGGGAAGATAGTGTATACTGCAAAGCAAAATGCTAGCCTCAGTGTAATGGATTTCCAGGAAAACTTCTGGTTTCTTGAAACATTCTTACAGCATCAAAATGACTTGGATGTGATGGAATTTGTTTGGAAAAATTCCTGCATGCCTTGTGGATGGAGGCATGAGAACCAAAATATGCTGAGAAGGAGAAGAGTATCCCGGGCAGCAGCTTCTTTGTTTGCCTTATACACACACAATTATGGATATATCCAATGACCAAGACAACAATTTTGGGAGCATTTCCATAACTTGCTCTGAACATTCCAGTTTTTTTTTGCTGGTACAAAAGAGGAACTCCTGAAGTATTATAAAGTGTTATAAAGGTTATTTACTCTTGCTTGGAAATAACAGTGACTGCAGTGAACTAAACTTAAATATTTTGGTTGTGGAAAGCTTCAAAGGGATACTTCACTTCAAGAAAGGTTTGATTGGAAAGCTCTTCAAAATAGCACTGTGGATCAACTTGGAATTTCCCTTTGAAATGCCTGATTGAAGAGGCTGTTCAACTTCAATCTGGACATCAAGAGGAACGTCTGTGCAAACAAAGCACAAAGTTGGATCAAGCTGACTCAATCAACGAGGTATTTTGGGATGCCAAATTGAAGCACTTCAATTTTTTGACTCAAGGTGCTGAATCAGAGGCAGTCTGCATTACGTGAAGACTGCAGGTAGAACAGAAGCCTTGCTACATAGGACCTATAAAAGGCAGAGTAGCACTGCTCCACACAAATCTGGTTAATCAGAATCCTATCAACCTCAGAACAGTGAATTGAAGGCTATGTTTAGAATAGAATAGAATTTATTGGCCAAGTGTGATTGGACACACAAGGAATTTGTCTTGGTGCATACGCTCCCATTGTACATAAAAGAAAAGATACATTTGTCAAGAATCATAAGGTACCACACTTAATGATAGTCATAGAGAAACAGTCAATATAAATCTTAAGGATTCCAGCAACAAGAACTTTTTTTTTTGCTTTAATTTATATGCCACCCTTCTCCGGAGACTCAGGGCGGCTTACAATGCATTAAGCAATAGCCTTCATACTTTTGTATATTTATACAAAGTCAGCTTATTGCCCCCACAATCTGGTCCCCATTTCACCTACCTTTGAAAGGATGGGAGGCTGAGTCAACCTTGAGCCTGGTGAGATTTGAACTTGCAGTAATTGCAAGCAGCAGATGTTAATAACAGTGCTTTAGTCCACTGTACTACAGGCTCTTTGTATTTAATTTACTTAAATGCATTTTATTTAATTTTCTTTAAAATGTAAATTGTATTTACATTTACTTAAATGTAAAAGTGGTGTGTTTTTTTCCAGAAAAATAGTTTCTCCTTTACATTGGAAAATAGTCAATGTGAGCCCATTTAAACACCAAACAAAAAAGTTAGTTTAAAATCTGTGAAATGAATGAAGGGATTAAAGAAGAAAATGAGCAAACATATAGGAGAGCCAGTGTTGCTTAAAAGGGACAACATAATTTCGACAAAGGTAAATCTTGATTCATTGTCTTCTAGAATTTCTTTTCTTTTTTTTTTTTATTGAAAAGTTTTACAGAAGAAAAAAAGATTTCCCCCACACCCTTTCCCTCCCCTCATCCCACCCTCCCCCCGACTTCCCAGAGCAAAATACAAGGTATTTCAATTAACAATCATAAGCTAAATTAACCTATCTATCCTTAGACTACTAAATCCTTAACTCCACTATAGGTAACATAATATTTCTAATACTTAAAATTCATTCATAAGCTATTTGATATTTTCTTGTCTGATACTTATTTTGAATATATTCAATCCATCTTCTCCATTCCGATACGTATCTTTCTTGTGTATAATCCTTCAAATACGCTGAAATTTTCACCATTTCTGGTAGATTCGTTACTTTCAGTGTCCACTCTTCAATAGTAGGCAAACAATCCTTCTTCCAGTATTGTGCTACCAACAGCCTAGCTGCTGATATTAAGTTCAAAATCAGTTTAGTCTCTAATACTGTACAATCTGTCATTATACCCAATAAAAACAATTTCAACCTTTTTTTCAGAATGTTCTGCATCACCCACCAAATTTTTGTCCAAAATGCCTTGATTTTCTTACAAGTCCACCATATATGATAATAAGTTGCATCATCACATTCACATCTCCAACATTTAGCTTGCAAATTCGGGTACATACATGATAATTTTTTAGGATCTAAATGCCATCTATAAAACATTTTATAAAAATTCTCTCTCAAATTTTGTGCTTGTGTGAATTTAACATTTCTAACCCAAATCTTTTCCCATGTGTCCATCATCACAGGTTCCTGAAAGTTTTGTGCCCATTTTATCATATAATCCTTAACCAATTCTGTTTCTGAATCTATTTCCAATAATGCATTATACAACCTTTTAATATGCATTTGACTTTGATCTCTAATCTGTTTTACCAAGTTTTCCTCATTTTGCATAACACCAATTTTCTGATCTTCCCTCCATCTAGCTTGAAGCTGACCATACTGAAACCAAGTATAAATTATCCCTTCTTCTTTTAGCATCTCCATTTTCTTTCTGCCCCCCCCCCACCCCCCCTGGTGAGGGTGGGTATCATCCACCCTCTCTGTTTTAGTCATAATATCTCCCATTTTGCTTTCCAAATTCAAATTGGATTCATTGATTTCTTCCACTCTCTCTTCCACCTGAATAACAAGTTTTGACAATCCTGATACTGCAAAAACAATATCATCTCTTATTTCATCATGCTTTATTGCAACAACTTCTTTAATTGACTTTATATCCTCCTCAACTTTCTTTAATTTCCCTTCCAAGATTACTATTAAGTTATTCATTGCTGCTGCTTGATTATTCATGGCTTCTTTCATAAATTCTTTGAGATCATTAAGAGCAGCCTCCTGACTCTGTGAGTCAACCGGAAGTTGTGCTTTCTGTGTCACCACTGACACAACTGGAGAACGTCCTCCTCCTTTAGCAACTCCTAGCTTAACTTGTTTAGAAGCCATCTTTTTTTTAAAAAGAAGATCTTTTTTCCTTTCAAAACCACAGAGTCCCTTAAACAATTTTCAAGAGCTTGTAAATTATAGTCTCTAATTTATCAAACAAAATAGTCTTTTCTCCACAAGCTCTCTGTTCCCAGCAGCTTTAATCCACTCTCACAGAAAGTTCTCAATAAACACTTTCATTTCTGACTTTCACTTTCACACTCATAACAAAGGCACCATCTTCAGCCTCCAGCTCAAAGAAATTCAATTTGAAATATTGTAAGTCCGGAGTTAAGCACTGTTAATTTAAAGCTTGTTCTCCTGTTTCCACTCTGCCTGCACTTGTAATCAATCAAACTTTTGACAGCAGGATTGGACGCGGCTTCTAGCTCTGTTTAAACAGAGTTGTCCCAGATTTGGAGCTTCTTGGTGGGCTGACTGAGGAGCTCTCACCCTCCAAGCCCCTGGAGTTATTCCAGAGGACTTTCGGGGAGCTCTACTCACCCCACCCGCCAGACAGCTGATTTGCGCTGTCAAAGCAGCTTTTACAAAATCATGGGGCTGGCGGTCTAAGGAGACCGTCCGTGAAGCCTGCGGTGCCAACCGGAAGTCCGTCTTCTAGAATTTCTTGAATGCATCAACACATACCTAGCATGGATAACCCAATAAATAGTGCATATTTTTTGAACTTTCAAAACCCTTTGACAAAGTCCTCCATCTGTCCTGCACAGACTCAGTTGTCATAGATTAAGAGAGGTACTTTCTTGGATTGGCAATGAATTAAAAAAAGGGAATACAACTCTCAAAATTGTGACTCTCGGCAGTTCACAGTTCGGAAACATACAAACCAATTACAAAACTCACAATGAACCATAAATCCAATATTACATTTTAAGGTTCTTAAAACTCACACAGTGAACATCTATCCATGATAGGCTCAACTAGCAACCCTGAGGGAAAAGCCAAATTTTTAAGGATGTCCAGGAATTTTATGGGATTGCGACCATCCAAATTTCTGCAAGGCAGGTGCCACAACAGAAAAAGCAAGAGAAGTCTTGTGAGAACTCCTAGCCCATGAGATTTGAGAAAGTTGTAAAGTTTTAGCCATGTTGATACAGAAATTGTGCTTTTTAAAGAAAATCAACTTGAAATATCCCAGATGTTTGGTATTTATAAGTACCATGTTGCTAATCTCTAGTATATAGGACTGTGATCTTAAAAGGAGTGTTGCCTAAATTTAATATAAAGCTTCTGTAAATTCATACTATGTTAATAATTGCTTCCCTTCTTATATAACTATCATAACAGTGAGAACAATTAACCAGCGGAATGGCTTGCCTTCAGAAGTTGTGGTTGTCATTGGACAGCCATTTGTCTGAAATGATATAGAGTCTCCTGCCTGGGCAAGGAGTTGGATTAGAAGACCTCCATGGTCCCTTCCAACTCTATTATTCTATATTCTGTATTTCTCTGTTGTTGACAATTCAGTGGTGATAAAGCACTTATTCCCAACAGTTCTTGTGTATAGAAATCATATCTCAATCGGGATATATGTGTTTGACCTCTGCTGAGGAGGTTTCCAGCTTCAGTATTTATAGTGGAGCATTAGGAGACAAAGTAAATTGAACCAAATCTATTAGGGAAAAAAAACCTAGCCCAATATTGTGGATTGTACCCTCTGTCTCTCAATGAAACAGCATCTGTTAGCATTATGTTTTTACCAGACATCTGTGATCCAAACCCATAAAATCATAGGGCAGTTGCAAATGCAGTCTTTGGCACATGTTACCGCAGTCTTGTTATCACAGACTTTCCAACTCTGCAAAGAAAAACCTGAGCAGCTGTTACAGCAGAATTGTTAAAATCCAACATGACCTCTAAAATTTGTTACCAGTAATTAATTAAATGAGTATCGTTTAGGAACAACATAAGACATTTTAAAAATATGCAAAGAAGAGAAGTCATTTTCTTTAAAAGCAAAAAAAAAAAAAATTGCTGTGGGGTCTTTAGTGCTCTCTGATCTGGTTGTTTTGTTGCAGGTGTTTCATTACCAAACTATGTAACATCATCAGTGCTCGTAGGGAGCGGGATTTGCTCTCATTTTGTATACTAGTGACTTGCTGTGTCAGTGTTGGTGGGAGCCAAGTCAGCCTAGTGCAAATACGCTAGAGAATTCCTATCAACAGGCCTGTAGGCATAAACAACATCTACATACCATTCAAAAGAGACAATCAAAAAGGAAACTAAAAGACCAAAACATCTCAGCAATCAATACCCACATAAGCAGAGATTAATTCTAAGATTAACATTAGACCAATAATCAAGAAGCAAACAATATCCCAACCAAGGAGCAAGTTAATAGTAAATGAACAACAACAATCAAGGAACCACCAACACCATTCCACCAAGAACTACTCCAACAAACACAAGACAATTCACAGTATATAAAATGAGAGCAGACCTCATTCGCCATCAGCACTGATGATGTTACCTAGTTTGGTAAAGAAATGTTTGTAAGAAAGCATTAAGGACCCCACAGTTCATCCCTGAGCTACAATTATTCGCTTCTATTAATAACAAAAACTCCACTGATTTTATATTGCTGCAGCTGCTATGCATTGCTGCTATGCGTTGTCCTCTTTATTTGTTTCTTATTCCTATTCCTATTTTTTATTTATTTTAATGCTTGTACAATATTACTTATTATTACTTTTATATACATATGTCCTGTACTTAAAGGTAAAGGTTCCTCTCGCACATATGTGCTAGTCATTTCTGACTCTAGGGGGCGGTGCTCATCTCCGTTTCAAAGCCGAAGAGCCAGCACTGTCCGAAGACATCTCAGTGGTCTTGTGGCTGGCATGACTAAATGCCAAAGGTGCATGGAACGCTGTTACCTTCCCACCAAAGGTGGTCCCTATTTTTCTACTTGCATTTTTTACGTGCTTTCGAACTGCTAGGTTGGCAGAAGCTGGGACAAGTAATGGGAGCTCACCCCATTACACGGCACTAGGGATTTGAACTGCTGAATTGACGACCTTTCAATCGACAAGCTCAGCAACTTAGCCACTGAGCTACGGCATCCCACATCCTGTATTAGCAAGAATTTAATATCTGTATCAGTGGTGGGTTGCTCCCAGTTTGGTCCGGTTCTATAGTACTGGTAGTAAAACTGGTGGGAGGCTCCACACATCCGCCACGACATCACCATGGGTGATCTGCGCATGCACAGAAGCGCTTGTGCTTGCTCCCATTGCAAACCGGTAGTAAAGGTAAGTAGAACCCATCCCTGGTCTGTATGTGACAGACTCAAGTTTTTGATACAGCACCATAGTTTCCCTAAAGCATTTGATAAATTGCCCTTTGCTGAAAAGTCTAATGGTGAGGGAATAGAAGGGGAACTCATCAAATCTGCAGATGACACTAAACTGGCAGGAATAACCAACATCCAAGAAGACAAGCTCAGGATCCAAAAAGATCTATCCAACCAAATGAAATTTAATGTGGAGAAAGCAAGGTTTTACACCTGGGCAGGAAAAGCTAAAGGTACAAGTACAGATTAGGCAAAACGTGGCTCAAAAACTGTGAGAGGAACCTTGGAGTCCTAGAATGATCACTTAAATATGAGTCAGCAGTGTGCGACAGCAGCCAAAAAAGTTAATACAATCCTTGGTTGTATAAACACGTGGAGTATTAGTATCACTTTATAAAGCCTTACTTAGTAAGACCACATCTGGAATACTGCATCCAGTTTTGGTCACCACATTACAAAAAAGATGTTGAGACTTTGGAAGAAGTATAAAGAAGAGCAGCTAAGATGATTAAAGGCCTGGAGACTAAAACATATGAAGAACGGTTGCAGATTTGGGTTTGGCTAGTTTAGAGAAAAGAAAGACGAGGTGAGACATGATAGCAGTATTCCAGTATTCGAGAGGCTGCCACAAAGAGGAGGGGGTCAATTTATTTTCCAAAGCACCTGAGGGCAGGATAAGAAACAATGGATAGAAACTAACCAAGGAGAGAAGCAACCTGGAATTAAGGAGAAATGTCCTAACAGCAAGGGCAATTTATCAGTAGAATAGCTTGCCTTCAGACATTGTGGGTACTTCATCACTGGAGATTTTTATGAAGAGACTGGACAGTCACTTGTCTGAGTGGTGTAGTGGACTAAAGGTGGAGCTCTTGTCTCACAATTAGGAGGCTGTGGGTTCGATCCTAGTTAGTGGCAGATATTTCTCTCTGTGTGCACTATGAGTAAATATCAGCTGCGAACTCTGCATTGGCGACAGGAAGGGCATCCAGCCAGTAAACACTCCATTCAGTTGACCTGACTCTACCCCAATGCAAGGAATTATGAGGTCATTAAAAGACAAAAAAAATTGGGACAGTCACTTGTCTGAAATGGTATAGGATCTCCTGCTTGAGTCTGGACTAGAAGCCCTCCAACATCCCTTCCAACTCTATTCTGATCCTGATTCTGATTCTAATTGGATAGGATTAATTTTTGGTTTCTCCAAAGCATGTGCCACATAATCCATTTGTATATGTATCATTCAAGGCCAGAATGAGAAATTAGGATAATTGTTCAGTTATTCATTTTCAGGTTTGCTGGCTTAACCCATAACTGCTGAAATACTTTGTTTACTGAACAAAGCATCAGTTTCCCCTAACAGACTATGTTTACTTATCCTCCCTGCATTGTTTTTCTCCTAAATTAGTCATTTCTAAAATGCTTCTTTTAGTATGTAGAGGATTGGTTTTATTGGTTTAAAATAGAATTTCTAATTAAATGTATTCACATGCAAGACTGCATATTTGGGCAGGAAATATAAAGCATCTTTCTTTCCATATATTCTAGATCTGGACTGTAGGGGAACATCTTTGATAAAAAAAAAAAAGCTAAGGGCTCCGTAGCTATCAGACTAAGATGCGAACTAAGAAGTTCAGCCTGACTAATGGCACATATCATAATTCACTTTTATTGAGAAATACTTGGAAGAGAGGTCTGATAATGAGGCTTAAATTATCCATTATCTTAATTCATAACACTTAATTTTTTGGAAGAGGTTGGAGGTGATTTAATAAGTTCTTATAAGGCTGTTGGTCCTATTTGGTATTGAAACATAAATGGTGTTAGCTTCTAGCAGATTCTGAAAACATTAGAATTTGGGAACTATGGCAAACAAAGTTTTAATTCTGCAAAAGAGGCCTTTCATAAATTATCTTTAGCATTACGGGGGTCATAAATTGAGTGAATTATTTATGTGAATTTCCTAATGAGCAGCAGAAAGTCTCAAACAATAGAGCATAGTGAGAATCAATGTGGTCTGAGATTAAGAGGTTTGACTAGAATTAGAGACCCAGTTCAGCTCCATTCACAGTTACAGAAGCTAACTGTTTTTGTCAGTTATTTTCTCTTAATCCAATTTTACCAATTATAAAGAAATTTTATAATTTCTCAATTATAAAGAAATTTTGAAGGAGAACTATTATGTATGCTTTAAAATATATATTTTAAATTGAAAATTAAAAGAAAATGTGTTATCTGTGTACTTGAAGCTCTTGGAGAAAAGCTGGGATATAAACCTAACAACAATCCCACCAATAACAAAATCCTTAAAAAAGGGCAGATGCTTTTTCAACTACTGCTGAAAAAAATAGGAGAAATTTCCTTATGATTTGGAATTTCTTGGAACACAGGAAGCCAGAGAGACTACAGATTTCTGGAGAATGCATTGTATAGTGAAAGTTAGTACATCAGCATTATTCTTGGCTACCATATTTTTTGGACTATAAGATGCTCCAAAATATAAGACACACCTAGTTTTGGGGGAGAAAAACAAGGAAAAAAAATCTGCCCCCGCCTCTGCCTCCCAGCAATTTACCTTCTTGCAGCAAACAGCAAACAGCCCGGTCAGCTTCAGCACAGCCTGATTTAGCACAAACAGCTGATTGGTGGTTGGATCGGCCTCCTGGAATACTGCCTATCAGCTGTTCCAGGCTGTGGGGATCGCCACCACCCATTGCCGACCATCGCTGTTGCCGCCTATCGCTTCCTCCGCGTGCCCCATTTTCAGCCTCTGCACATCCTGTTTTTGGCCCATTTCAGGTAGTGGGGATCACTGCTGCCGCCACCTATTCCCACCGCCTGGAATGGGCCAAAAATGGGACACACAGAGGCTGAAAATGGGGTCCGCAGAGGCCAAAAACAGGTGTGCGGAGGTGGGGATAGTGGCAGCAGCGATGGGCGGCGAAGAAGGCGATGGGCAGTGGAAATCCCTGCAGCCTGGAACAGCTGATAGGTGGTATTCCAGGAGACCGATCCAAACGCCAATCAGCTGCTTGTGCCAGATCAGGCTGTGCTGAAGCTGACCAGGCTGTTTGCTGCAAGGAGATAAATTGCTGGGAAACAGAGGCCAAAGGGTAGGGGCTTTGGCAACATTCACTATATAAGACGCACAGACATTTCCACCCATTTTTGGGGGGTGGGGTGGGGAGAAAAGTGCTTCTTATACACCAAAAAACACGGTAAATAAAAGAGCATCACCTTCTTTCAGTGAATGTCATGCTGAAATTCTCTTCTGCTTTGAAAGAAAAGTTTAATTCAAAGAAGTTGTGCTCATACAACATATGCTTAACCATTTTTTTAAAAAAAAAATCTATCTGAGGTATTTGTCAAGTGTGGTTAGTGTCAAGAGTTTTTTTTTTAAAAAACATATTATATAAATCCAGCCTGTTTGGTTTCTTTATGAATTGTTATATGTGTGAATCTAGAACATAAGTTAATCCAGTAACAAAAGAAAAGTATGAATGCAGCCAGTGAGAATTTCTGAGAAAAAATGTAGAGTACCATTGCTCAGCACTCAAAATATATTGACTTATCTAAGCGTGTGCAACATTTAGTGGGCTTCAGAAAGAGAACTTGGACACTGGTACTTCCCGATTAAGCAGACTTGATAGTATTCTACATACCAAAATTGTGGGAGGGGGAGGAATCTTTGTTTTTCCATCAATTCAATGGGGATGGGATTGGAAAGATTTCTTAAAGTGCAGGAATTAACAAATTGAGAAGTCTGTTGAACAGATCATATATATTATATGGGAAAATCCTAAAAGCTTCTTCTATATTTCTATATGAACGAAGAGATAACAAGAAAAAGAAATGGTGATTATTCTCTTGCAGAATAGAGCTTTAGAATGGGCAGTGTTCAACCTGCCAAAAAAAACCCCCAATATTCTTGTGGTGTCATTAATACTTCTAGGTTGACAATAATTTCCTGTTCTCACAAGTGTGTCCATCAGCCAGAAAAACGAGAAGGCAATTTTCTATGACATTTGGGGAGTTGGAATACCGGTGGGTTTTTTCTTTCTTTCAAATACTCAGTACAAGGAATTACTGTTCCCTTTTTCTATTTGTATTTCAGCATTTGTGGGGAGTAGCACTAAGAGTGTTAGTCTTTCTCTTTGTATTTGCAAAGACAGAATATTTTATTCACTACCAAAATTCGTCCACTGCAGAAGGAAGGTGATGCAACAAGTCTGGGTTATTTTACTGTCCTCTTCTGAGCTCTCTGTGATCATGTCTGATTAAGGCCTAAAAAAGATTTTGTTTGAACATTTTATGTATATATGTATGCATTTCTCTCTCTATGTATAGCATATAAGAACAAAAATACATGCTGCTGCTTTCTCCAGTTCCCCAATATTTTCATTCTCAATTGTTGTGATAATTGTGTCTTAAATATCTTAAGCACAGAAAAAAGTAAAGCAACAAAAATGGGTCACATTGCTCATTATTAACAGCTGAGCAACTAAGAAACACGTAACAAATGTCTCTTAATACAGTTTTCTCAATTCACAGTTCAGTCTTATTTTATATGAGAAGCTATATTTTCATATCTTATTAAGCAGCTTGCCCTCCTTTCTTCTGACTATATTTATGAGTCTAAGCATATAGAATTTCCAAGAAGTAAAAAAGTACAAATGTACACGTGATTGTTAATATAGAAAGTATTTAAAGTGAAGAAGAATCATCTTTTTATAGCCAGCCATTGATTTTTTTTAATGAAAAAAATCAAATTCTGAGACATAAAGAGGCAAAACAAGGACACGGTTCTTTGCAGGGAACAAGATAAACTTTTTCTGCTCCCTTTTAAGTTGGGTTCAGGAAATATTTAAAAGATAAAGAGAAGCAATAAGTGGAGGTTTAGCCTACCTATTTTGTTTCTTTTTCAAAAATGGATAACTCCCTAGTGACATTAAGACATAGTGTCTTGTGGGTGGGGGCACATGCAGCCTACAATGCACAGGTTTCTCATTTTGATGTAAACTTAATGGCTGGAATAGTTAAGCACCAATTTGTACTTGTACTTGCATGGTGATAAACAAGTATGCATGAATTTCCTTATAAATTACTTGAATGCTAAGCCTCTAAAATATCTAGATAAGATCTGTCAGATTCTCAGAGATAAATTTATGGGACGGGAAATCCTTTCAATTTTCTGTTATTTGAACCCTTATATGGAACCCTCATAGTCCATAGTAGTAGAAGCTTCCCAATAAAGAAGGCAGAAGAAATGGGGGAAATGGCCATTTATCCATCAGGCTTTTAATTCTACAAATGAATAAACTGGAAGATAAAATGTTGCCCTGTTGGTGTGTATCAGCCAGCCCAAAAAAGCAGCAGACAGGTATGAAGAAGGTAGAATGGTGAAGCAGGAAAGTGGTCTCCAGAATTTGACTTTTGTTGGACAAGTTTTATAGCCCTTCACTCTCCACTCCATCCCTAAAGTTGTTTTGTTTAAGCATCAGCAAGGCATCAGGTAACATTAATAAATGCTTAATAAAGCATCTAGCATGTATATGGAATGCTCGATACAATAAAAGAGGAAAATCTAATTGGGGTGGGAGCTGGAAGTTTGTTATTTCATAGCCTGTGAGCATAAATAGGAAGAAGTAGTTTGTCTAAGCCAGGGCTGTCAAACTCACAACCCGTGGGAGGATGTGTCAGACACTGGCCATGCCCACGCCCAGATTAGTGAAGGGGGAAAAAGTTGCGATAGGTCACGTGATGCCACCATGATGCCACAAGTTTGACACTCCTGGTCTAAACTGTCTCTCTTCCAGGATGCAGGTCAATCATAGGACAGTAGCAAACACTACAGCTATCTAATGCAGAAGATAATGATGGGAATCCAAGCAAATACATCGCCTTCTTCATTTAATATGGATGAAATATCCTTAAGATTTTTTCAGCAACGAAACTCATATAGAATTTACAATTACCCACTGACTCAGGAAGTAAAAAACAAAACAAAAAAGAAGAAACAGGCAATCCCACTTCTAATTCAAACCAGCGTGGATTTGGACAAGCACACTAATTATGAAAAAAATCAGAGAGCCAATTTTCAGGATTCAGGCAAGCAAGTGACTGCTAGTCTGAAAAGTTGTCATGTTCAATAGGATAAGCTTTTAGTGAGAGAATAGTCTGCTGAATTTTAGTTGCTAGCTAAGGATATGGGCTGGAATAAAAGTGGCTTAACTGGAAAAACCATGCATGGTAGACTTGGCATGATGAGCAATTAAACTCTGAAAATGTAATTGCTCACAAATTAAACAGAACGTCAGGTCTGATGTACTGCTGAGTTGTGGTCAGAGGGTGCCCGAGATTCATATAGTTTTAGCATTTAATATTTGCTCTAGTTAATACTTATCAAATTTAGCCTGCTGTGTGAATGCATCTATTTGATCTTTACTTGACCTGGATAAGAACATTGTGCAAGGAAAACAAACACTATTAAAAGATAAAGTTTTAAACATCCATTCCATGTGATTGTTAGATTAAACACTCATTGTTTCCTGGGAAATTAATAAAACTGCACGGTAGACATGGCAAGGTGTGAAGATTTAACAGCTTACAAAGACATTTTGGACCAAAATGAATAGAAGTACTGGTAATTTTTTTTCAGTAGGTTTCATGAATTTTCAGTTTAGAAAAATATTAGTCTATGTTTTCTAGGCTAGCCTTAATATCACTTAGATTGCCTCCTTTGAGAATAACATAGCCTTTTTATTTATGTGTTGCCTTTTGTTCAGGGGTTCACAAGGCAATATACACAATGTTCCTTCTTCCTTTTCTTTCTTACATTAATAAGTCCAAAGAACTGGCTTGGGCTTAAAAAGAATGATTGGCCCAAAGGCTTTCAGTGAGCTTTCTTGGCTAAAGGTAGACTAGAACCTGTGTCTTCCTACTTCTAATTCAAGACTTTTATCATTATATCACACTGGCTCTTTTTTTTTTTTTTTTTTGTCCTGTTAGATCATGTAGTGGATAATGAGTTTGGCTTTGAAGCACCGAGGGAAGATTCGTTACCAAGGCAACAATCAGATAAATGAAACTTGGGCTCAGGCCAAGAAAATGCCTCAGTCAGGCCCCTCCCTAATTCTCATGAAGATAACAGAGGAAGGAAGGGAAACACATTCAGGTTTGCAAGATTTTGTGATTACAGGTAGTCTAGTCTTCAATTTATGACTTGCCCATTTAACAATGATTCAAATTTATGATGACCTCAGAAAAAGTGATTTGCAACTGATTTTCAAACTTACAATAGTTGCACCATTCCCCTGGTCACGTAATCACAATTTGGGTGCTTGGCAACCAGCTCATATTTACGATGTTTGCAGTGTCTTATGGACACATGATCGCGATTTGCAATCTTCCCAACCGGCTTCTGACATGCAAAATCCAAATGACCCTACGGTTGATTTAACAATCTTATAATTTGTTCAACAACTGGTAAAAATAGTTGTAAAATCAGGTTCAGTCACATGAAGAATTGTTTAATGACTGCATTACTTAGCAACTTAAATTCTGTTCCCATGTGTGGTCGTAAGTCAAGGACTACTTGTACAATTGTTGTATTAGATGTAGCTTGTATTGGCACAATGTTTGTTTCTCAATCTGGGCTACTGATAGTGATGAGACTATAAGTGATAATTTATTTATTTATTATTTGGACTTATATGCCGCCCTATCTCCGAAAGGACTCAGGGCGGCTCACAACAATAAAACACACAAAGTTCAATTTTTTAAAAATACCCAATAAAACTATAAAAACCATTAAAATCCCCTCTAAAACCACTTCAGTCCAAGCCGGCCAGGCGGAATAGCCATGTTTTAAGGCCATGGCGGAAAGAGCGAAGGTCAGGGGCCACCCGAAGCCCCAGGGGGAGCTGATTCAACAGGGTAGGTGTGCCCACAGAGAAGGCCCGCTCCCTAGGGGTCACCAGCCGACATTGTTTGGCCGATGGCACCCCAAGGAGGCCCTCCCTGTGGGAACGCACTAGGCGATGGGGAGCAGTCGCTGGCCACAGATGGTCCACCAAATACCCTGGGCCTAAGCCATGTAGGGCTTTATAGGTGATTACCAGCACCTTGAATCTCATTATTATTGATGAATCTCATTATTATTATTCAATAATGACAGATTATTAGAATTACAATCAAATATTGTAATTTTATCAATATACACAGTGTTGTTCATGCTTGCAGCATGGAATCTTAGCAAGCTACCTAATGACTGAGTGTGATCACTGATTAATTTATCTAAGTACTGTTGACAGTGACCAGCAATCTTTGATTTCAGATGGGATACCTGTCATTATTTTCTAAAGATGTCAGGGATTCTGCCTTGGGCTCTCTATAAGCAAAATGTATACAGTGTGCTATTAGCACAGTGTTCCTCCAAATAGTTATGAACTATAATCAAGCTAGGAGTTATAATCAAGCTAGGAGTTATAATCAAGCTAGGAGTTAAAGTTGATGTGATGAAGGTTTTTGCCCAAATGTTGGAACAATGCATGAATGAGGAATGCTGAACCATTTACTTCATGCCTTTCTTTTCTTCATCCACTGACCATGGCATGTCTTCTTCAACCTGGCTACAATATGAGATGCAGTCTAGCCTGGGCTAGAAGGTAACAGAAAAACTGGATCATGGGGAAGATAGGAAACAGTCTGTTTTCCTCACTAACTCCTAATTTTAGTGTAAACGTTTGCTTAGACACCTGCTTTCATTCCTTCCAATTTTGCTGTAATTGCTAGATGCTTTGAACTCTGCTGAGTATTGCAGATAATTCCTCAAGTGTGATAAATATAAGAATAACACAAGGTGCAATTAAAGAAGATTTCTCCATGTGTTTATATTCATAAAGGATGGGACTTATATTGCAAAAGAAATCCATATATTTGAGTATTAGTTTCTATGCATATTTTTTGTAGAACTTTGGGGAAAAATGGATTTGTTAGAGAATATAATGACTATGCTTAAACTACAAGCTATTTGAACAGTTGGAAAAATATTTTAGGAAGTTAAAATAAAATAAAAATAAGGGCCTGATTCTAGCCTCTAGACTCTAGTTCCATTGATTCTTAAAGAGATTTTGCCATTATACACTGCTCAAAAAAATAAAGGGAACACAAGAGAAGACATCTGAGATCTGAATGAATGAAATAGCCTTATTAAATACTTTGTTCGTTACATACAGTAGTTTTGTGTTCCCTTTAGTTGTTTGAGCAGTGTATAAACTACTGTATGTAAAGAACAAAGTATTTAATAAGGCTATTTCATTCATTCAGATCTCGGATGTCTTCTGCTTGTGTTCCCTTTATTTTTTTGAGCAGTATATATTATACATAGTGCATAATATATGGTAGTCCTTTAAGTTTGAAGAAGACACGTTATTGTGCATTTCAATAGTGAACACAGGGATGGCTCTGGAGAACCAGTCTGGAAGCACAATAATAAATGGGGACCTTGAAAGTTCATTATTATCAGTAATTGTCTGGCAAATTCTGGAAGTTGAAGGCTGAGAAACAATTTTCTAGAAGGTTATAACAGAAGATGAAGAAAATACATCATGTCAGGCATAAAATCTTTTATTTCCCGAACTGAATCCAATAAAAGAGAATATTTGAAGCTTAGGGTTGAAATACCCTGATGATGTTACCTAGTTTGGGTAATGAAATGTTTGCAAGAAAACAACCAAACTCAGAGAACACCAAGGACCCCTTAACTGAATCTACCCATCCAATAAGAACATCTTGAGTGGACCTGCTTCAAGCCCTCCTGCCACAAAAAGTTATGGGGCCCAAACGAGGAGGTAAGTCTTTTTTGTCATGGTCCCAATATTGTGGAATTTGCTACACCTGGAAATTCATATATGGCCCACCCTCTTATTATTCTATAAGGCAGTGATGGCTAACCTTTTCCAGACCGAGTGCCCAAAGTGCGCATGTGTGTGGGGGAATGCGCAAAATGCAATGCATGTGCACCCCTGCATGCACCCCCCATGCATTTGCATGTGGCCCCTTGCACATGCCCTGCCCTCCCGCATGTGCCCCACCAAACGCACTTGCACGTGCCCCTGCATGCACCCCCGCACATGCACGTGTGCCCCCCTACATGCATCCTGCCCCTCCCACATGTGCCGCAGAGACCCAAAGATCAGCTGGCTGGCGGAAGGCACGCATGCATGCGCAGTGGAGGTGAAATGAGGGCAACGACTTGCGTGCCATCAGAGAGGGCACTGCTTGCCACCTCTGGCACGTGTGCCATAGGTTCGCCATCACGGCTGTAAGGTAACAAAAACAATTTTGTTGGTTGTTTTGTAGTACTCACCATGAGTGTGCGTTTGTTTTCTCACATTAATTTTAGTAGTCTTCTCTTGACTTATTCATTTTTGCTGTTTTATGTCATCCAAAGTATATGGATTGGGTCAGGTTAAAAAATTGTATCATAAATAAATATAACTAATGCTAATAATTAATAAAATAATTCCATGCAGATCACCAGGTAGACTACAGCATTCCAACAGCATTACAAGATACACATAACATCTTGCTTCCAAAATGCAGATTAGAATTACTTCAGATGCTTTTTTCCCTAGTGTTTCTTTCCTGTTTCCATTGCAAACTATAATTTCAGTTCTTGTACTTTGTTTTGATTCTGTATTCACTCTATGTCCAAAATAACATGTGAAGAAAGATACTTAATTCACTTACTTTCTGAAACTTTGGGCAGCACAAATCTGACTCAGTAGGAAGGCACCCAAGCAAAAACAAAGAGCACACTAAAGACTTCAGAAAGTACAAGGTGCTCAGTGTGCAGCTGCCTTCGCAAAACCCTGAACCAGTCTTGGGATTTGAGTTAGAGATATAAAGCAGGTAGACTGAGATCTTAGGCAAAGCCTAGATGATCCTGAATATTCTCTGGCAGTTAGCGATGATATCAAATCCACAAAGCATATTAACATGGTATTTTGGTGATATCATTCCACCTGGAGGTTCAATGCCTTAAATATCTGGAAACAAGCACTGACTAAAACCATTTAAACATGATGGATCTGCAGATTTACAGAACTTATTGAACTGAATCTAAATTTCACTAGGCCATTAAAAGCTGCTTGGTTGAGTAGTAAGAAAAAATACTGGGGGGTATCCATCTGGAAAGTTCCAGATTTTTGTCCTCCTCCAGAGCTGGAAGCATAGGTCAACAAAGAATGTGTAATGTACATTCTGCTTCTAGCAATACATTAAAACCGTTGTTTAATAAAAAGACAACAGGTTTACAGTATATACAATTTGCAGTGACTGCTCCCATCACCTCACAAGTTCTTTCAACTTAGCAATGGGTAAAGTAAAAATACTCTCAGAAGTTCCATTAATTAATAATAATAATAATAATAATAATAATAATAATAATAATAATAATAATAATCCTTATTTTATTAAAATAAATACACTAGTCATATATTTCTCCCCAAAACCCTTTTGGTGGCTGATGAGTAGATAAAAAATGGAATAATGTCTTTCTTCCCATGTGTATTGTAATCTCATTGCTCTAATTAAATGAGGGACTGCAGCAGCAGGCTATGCATTAAGGATAATAAGGAGACAGAAAATTGAGATATCAGGGCTTTACATAAATCCATATAGATTTGAGCTTTTCAAGATTTACACACTTATAAACATTGCCACCAAACAATGATTTTGAATGTTACATACATCATTTTGAGACAAAATAATTAAAAGCTGTAGGAAGTTAGCACTCGCCCCTCTCCTAGAAAAATGAAATATTCTAGAAAATATTAAAAAGGCAGAATGTTATATTTCTGCCCTCAGAAATTCTGCCCTGATTAGCCCTCAGCCATAATAGGAATTGCCCCAAACCCTCTTCATTACATCATCACCCAGCAAGATTCAACCAACCCTGGGACCAGTGGTGGGCTGCACCCGGTTTCACAACTGGTTCTGTGAGTGCGCGCTTGTGCGCAGCGTTCAAAATACAGCAATTTGTAGCTCATCTACTTAAGGCAGCCCTGGTAAGTAGAACAGCAGAGGAGCAGAAATCAGCTATGCCGCACATATCAGCTGAGCAAGAAAGAAGGAAATATAGGACAGGATAGGGTGGGGGTGGGTGGGATTATCAGAACTACTGGTTTTCCCAAACTGGTCTGAACCAGCAGCAGCCCACCACTGCCTGGGACTCAAGCAGTGGTGGGATTCAGGCAGTTCGCACCACTTCGGGAGAACCGGTTGTTAACTTTCTGAGCAGTTTGGTGAACTGGTTGTTGGAAGAAATCATTAGGGCAGAGAACTGGTTGTTAAATTATTTGAATCCCACTACTGGACTCAAGACAACCTACAAAGTTGCCCCTGCATGGCCCCATGGGAGTCTAACAACCAATAAGGAGCTTCAAAGGGGAATTGAACATGAAAGGCTCTGATTCACACCCCCAAGCTGCTTGCAAGTCAGGAACGCTCAAACTGTGTCACTACTTTTCTTGCCTTCCTGAATTAAAGGATCCCCTTTCTGACAGCTGTTTCCATGTCTATTTCTTCTCAGCATCGGTGAGTGCTTCCCAGCTGGGAACGAACCAGGAAAATTTCTTCCAACAATCCATAAATCATATTAACTCTATTTAATCGTAATTAATATCAGTTGAATTTTATCTGGCCCCAATCACTATTTTGGAGGAGAAACCCCAGAACAGCAGTGAAAGGTGAAGTATGGTCCTCAGCAAAACTTGAGCATCCCATGAAAAATGAAAGAGGTTGGCAAAAAGACACAATGCTGGTGTGTCTCTGTATGTGTGTATGCATGCATGTGCAAGTGTGTAACACACACAAACACACACACAGATTGCTCAGTTAAAACCTCCTATTCTAAAGTGATTTCTATTTATTGGAAGTAGATATAGAATTTATCCTGCTTACTAAGAACTCTTTAGTTGGCTGTGAAATCACTGAGGCATTGCAAAAGCCTATCACAAGTCTAAAGCAAGACAAATCTAAGTTGTCACTGAGCCTGTTTTACAGTTTGGGCCAATTGGTTTTTTTTTTCTTCCTGCAGCAGGTTTTTACTTTTGCCTGTACTGATTCTGGCTGCTTTAGCATTTATAACATTTTCAGTAGCTCATTCTCAGAATGAAAATATGAACATGTAACTATACTGAAGAAAGAAGCAGGACGTGCTGAAAGTATGACCTATTTCACCTCTGTTGTGAAAGCTAAAAAAGGATTATTTTATCCACATCCCACAACTGCATTACTCCAAATGTAATTGAAGAAGCAAAGGAAAAATAAAACGATTTACGGGACACTAAAATGCTAAACTTATACAGTAAGTTGAAATAATAGCAGAACTCTAAGGAAAGAGCTGTTTACAAAATATGCACTACTATCTGATTATGTCCAGCTGAGGCAGGAAAACTAGAAAAACTCAGCGATGGTTTTGATGCTTGCTGTCTTTCCATCAACATAAGAACTTCAGGGTTTCTCATTAGCAGCACTCAGGAGCCGCAGGTATCTTCTGACACACCCTCCTAACAGGAAGACAAAGAATGACTTCAGAAAAAAAAAAACAACCCAAAGCAATATTTTGACAGCGAACCTAGGAAGGGGATTTGGTTATCTGTTTACTTCATAAAAATTACCCTATTATCTTTACCTTTTCAACCTTTCCTATTTTATAAATAAACTGTTGAAAACTGTATAGAACAATGGCCCAAATTCTAGGAAAAAAAGTGTTTTACCCCTGTTGATTTTTCTCTTTTAAGATCCACTCATCTAGGAATCTGGCTTTTCAAAGTTCTGGATATTTTTCTATCTAGTCTCTGATTGGTAGTAATTCTCAAGGGTCTCTGGTACAGGTCAGTTTCATCATCATCTGTCTGAAGACTGCATTGAGGAGGGCTAAATGCATGAGCTTTATCCCTGATCTATGTTCCGTCTTCAATGACCTTATAAGTCTTTCTCATAATTGATCTTTTGTACCATTTTTTTAACAGTACATTCAATGTATACTCTTCAAATAGGTCAGCTGGAACATTTTTCACGATGGTGATTTAACAAAAGTGATCAGTAGCTGTCTCCTGTGATCTCTCCAAATGATTATAAGCATTTTTAACAATAAAAGTTGCCAGACAATGTTTGTGGTGTAAATGGAAAGAAGGATTTCATATTTCTGTGCACTATTCTTAAACTCATGATAAAGAAGTTGAGTACCATTGCCTGTTTAATAAAATGTATGAATGCTATAAGTGACAAAAGTAATTTATGGCAGTCATTGGTATGGCAAGACTTTCTTATTTCATCAAGCTGGCCTGACCTAAGTTTTTTCCCTTTTTAAATGGAAATTTTAAATTTGGTTTTAAATTATTGGGGTTTTAAATTTGTTCAGCCAAATTTATTTAATTCGTTTTATTCTATTTTAAATTTTGTATTTATATGTTTTATTCTATGGCTGTTCACCACCCTGAGTCCTTCGGGAGTAGGGTGGTATACAAATTCAATAAAATAAAATAAAAATAAAAATATCTGGACAGAGAAAAATATTCCAACATTCAAAAGAGATCCACATCAACTGACAGCTGTTCTAATATGATCAATATTAGCATTTTGGCTAACAAAAATTATATTTATAACAAGGTCTATGCACTTTCACCAGGAATCCTTTATGAATCTGAGGTTAGATTATTCTTGATCTTTTTGCATTTTCCAATGCTCAAAACTATTCAGCATTTTTCAGATTTTCCCCCTTATATAACCTTGAGGATAAACTTTTTCTATTTCATTAAAGGAAAGAGATTATCCAATCTGAAAAATGCAATATGGTGCCTTGTCATGATATTCTGACTATTTTACTATAACCTTATAATAAAAGAAGCATTAGCACGCATTGCTCTAGCATCCTTCTTGAAGAGCTGACTTCAATCTTGTAAATTTGAATCCTCCCTTCCTTTATCTTCATGAGAATGAAGAAGGCTTACTCAAATTACATTTCTGCCTATACTCAGAATTTGTTTATCTGATCTTACCTGGATTGTGGCTCTTCTTCCTGTTCCCACTACAGTTACACAGATGTTAATAGGATCCACAATCCACAATAGGATCCACTTATCTCCATAACTAGCTCTTCTTCTAATTCATGCATATCCTCTTTTTACAATAAGATTTGCCTTTTTGCAAATCCAGCCCATTGTAGCTTGCTTATTAAACCAAGATTAACCAAACCATGATTTTGTATAAACCAGGCTATGGTGTGATGCTTCACTTTAAATTAAACCATTCATCTTTTGATATCTGATTTATGGTAGCAACTTAAAAAAAATCTTTATATGTGTAAGGTTGTTGGCCCAACCCTATGTGCTATATGTGTTACCCAATGTGATAGACGAAGGAATTCATGCAAGGTAGGGGGAAGTAGAATTCAAAACTATTTGTATGCAGAAATAAAAGAATATACTTGGAACTCAAGTCTAAAACAAGTGCCACTGCTGAAATTCAACACACTCTTTTTATACTATAAAACCACACATATACTTTAGAATTTTTTGATCTTTCATCACTTCTTTCTGATTTTTAAGGCATGAGCAGTTTAGGCTAATATCCCATAATAAGCATGGACACTTAATTAGCTAAGCTTTCAACTTCTGGTTGTTGTTTTTTTAACAGGCTAATTATAAACTTTATTTTACCTCCTGATCTTTGCCTGGATGTTGTTAACTATATTAAACTCAGATAAGCTTAATGTCATGTTACCTTCCCTTGTTCCAGTAATGGAACCATTTGCAAAATTCTTCAGGACAATTACAAAACCACATCCTACCCAGCTAGATTGACATTCCTCTTCTATGAAATGTTTGTGGTCAGCCTCTTTCTGACAAATGCTAAAGCAAGTGTAAGCTAACAGATGATTCTAACAATGGCCATCTCAAGCAGAAGCACAAGTAAAATGATTAGTTCAGTCTAAAGCAAATGGATGGCTTTATGAAATATTTTAAGGGTCTGTTAGCAAGACAATAGGCCAAATATTTAGCAGACCAATAAGCCAGGCCCTCAAGTTGGTTTCATGATTGCACTCTTACATAACATTAATTTTCAAATGTGGATGTTGTATTTTTAATGTTTTCTTACTATACATTTCTGTCTTAGTCTTAGGAGCAAACAAGAAAACAAATCAATAATAAAACAAGCAACACTGATTCCAGAAATATACTATGTTGAGAAAAGGCTTAGAGCAGTGTTTCTCAACCTTGGAAGCTTGAAGATGAATGGACTTCAACTCCCAGAATACCCCAGCCAGCACTGCTGGTTGGGAGATTCTGGGAGTTGAAGTCCCACCCATCTTCAACTGACTTAGAGGAAGAGAGGAACAGAAAAAAATGTAAACCTGTAACTGGAGGATATCCCTCTACTAATTATCTGATAATATATTTTTTTTACATCTTACATTTGTTACTGAATTTGTTTCCTGGTCTCTTGTGCTCCTTAAGAGTGAAAATCTGTGTGGTGCCCTAAATATTTGCAACGTCTGAGGGATTTCTTGGCATCAATTAAAAGAAACAGCACCAAGCGAGGAAGTTCCAGCCGAGCAAACATTGGATCAAAGCCCATGAAGCTTTAATAGGGATTTGGAGAGACAGTTTTATTTTCCATGGCTTCTCTTTTCTCAGTGAATGTGTTTTTCCACTAATCTGTTTTAGCTCTGCTTACAAACAAAGCAAGAAACCATGACAAAGCCAATGCAGGCTTTGTGTGGCTTGTTAAAATTACTAGTCCCTTAAGGGTGGGACAAATGTCTGGCACAATCAATACTTTTGTTGTCCCTCAGTGCAGCAAACCAAGCAAGGTATCTTTGGCACAGCTGTTTGTATAATTAATAATGTGTCTTCTGCTAGTCCCTGAGTCACAAGGGCTGCAAAGAGGTAACTAAAATATATATTTGCCAAAGTAATTTGATTGCTGCTTGGACCTGGACTGTATTTTTCAGATTCAGAAGTTTCAGACTTCTATACTTGAGAGCAAAGTGACATTTACAGGACTGGGAAATTTGGGGTGTTGCATCTCCCCAAAGTGGCCAAGTTTCAGAAAGGCTGATTTATAGTATTAAAACATATAGAAATAAATAAAGATGCCAGTATCACAAGGAGAATGTTGAGCCCTTAAGAATTAATTTGGAAACTTTCACAAGTGATTGGCAATCTTGCAAGATTTTGCAAAAAAATTTTTTTTCCCCTGAGCTCTGCTCAGAGCTCAAAAGACACCAAGACCAAGGAGAGACTGACCTTATACATCAACTACCATGCTGACTGTATCAAATGCAAGATCAATGGCCCGTGTCCCTATAACCACCACTGAACAACCAAAACTAGGCATGCACGCCCTTAACTTCCTCCAGATCCACCACTACAGACCAGTGGTGGGTTTCAACTGGTGTTACAACTGGTTTGCTTTGTGCACGCGCTTTGTGCATGCTTCGCTCGTACACATGCCAAACGTGAGCTCCATGCAAGTGCATTTCATTTCAGCTGAGGCACGGCAATCCACTCTGCCGTGCCTATCAGCTAGGCTACAAACAACCGAATATAGGTAGGTATAGTGCAGGAGCGGGCAGGAGGGCCCAGCTGATGGTTGGAGCAAATTGGTTTGCTCTCACCTCACCATCGCCGCTACCAGCTCGCCCGAACTGGGGTGAACCAGTAGAAACCCACCACTGCTACAGACCTTAAATGCAAGCTACTTAACGCAAGAAGCCTTGCAAACAAAATGCCTGAATTCCTCCTCTTACTATGGCTATATTGAACATTATATTTGTCTGCAAGACATGGTTGACTGCATCCTTCCCAGACTTCATTACCACAGTAAATGACTATCATGTTTACCGGTCCGACCATGCAATACGTAGGTGGTGTTGCTATCTTCTATAAAAAGTCCCTAAATCTGAAAAAGATTCAAGTTACATAGGAGCTTGCTCTTCCTGAGACCATCGTCTGCGAACTATCCTTAAATGCCACATTTTACTTCTTCCTATGTTGCAGAGCCCGATTATGACCTCGTTCATATGAACAAGCTAACTTCACTACTGACATGGGCAGCCTCCTGCCCACACCCTCTTATCTTTCTCGGTGACCTCAATTTACCTCTTATTAATTGGACCCTAAACGAATAGACAACTGAACCCATACATGCAACCCTGTACAATGCCGTCACTGGTCTGGCATTGGATCAATTAGTAACAAACAACACTAGACTTAACAACTGCCTTGATCTTATCTTCTGCAACAGTCTAAACTCAATTTATGGTCTACAAATAAAAGAACCCTTTTCCAACAGTGACGACAGCATGATTGACTTTTGTCTCAATTTAGGTCCTTACAAAGATGATCATAATGATGAGACCCCAAATTATAGCTTTAAAAAAGCCAACTATGATCTCATAGCTGCTGACCTCTCATCTCTCGATTGGCACATTCTGTTCACTGGCTGTAATACTGCTGAAGACCACTATAACACTTTTATAGTGTTATACAAACCTGTATGGCGGTCAATGTCTGGAATGCACTACCTGACTCTGTTGTTACATCCCCAAACCCCCATAACTTTAACCTTAAACTTCTGCTGTTGACCTCACCCCATTCCTAAGAGGTCTGTAAGGGGGCGTGCATAAGCGCACCAGCATGCCTTCGTCCCTGTCCTACTGTCCCCATTTATTTGTACCCATTTCCTGTATTAATATCCATGTTGATTCTTATTCCTGTTATCTCACACGTTTGACAAACTAACTAACTAAATAAATAAATAAATAATTTTTGACTTTTGTAAAGGATAGGTGTGTCAAAAGAAATTGCTAACTCTTGTGCTAGGCTTAATGGAGAAAGAGGTGCCCAGTGACTTTTTAAATTGCCAGTATTAGATAGGTAATATTTATTTTGGTCAGCAGCTCAGAATGCTTTTATGTGCTCAGTGTTGCCCTCTCCCAAGCACTTGTAAGCCCTCAGAGACATTTTGCAACAAGCCGTAATTATACTCATTGACTTATAATAGCCAGAAATCACTTGTGCAGATGAACTTTAAGGGATCAAAATATTGACCTCAGTCAGCACCACATTAGATCATGGCAGGGGGGGGGAAAGAAAGGGGAGGATTTCAGAAATACTCAGCCTGCAGTGCCATGCCACTGGGATACTCTGGAAGCATTGCTGCTTGGAGTGGGTGGGTGGTGGGTGGGTGAAAGCCATGGAGCCAGAAATTGGCATTGGCATGAGTTCCCAGTAGTGGGAAAACCATCAGCCCTAACCTAACTCCTGCACATCTCAAGGCTCTCAAAATGCAAGTCAGGAGTTTTGCAATTCAAGATTTTCTGCCAATTTGCTGGAAGAATATTTGCTTAACCACCAAGCAGAGTTAGCACAGTTAGGTACAGTGCTGCTGAAGGAACAGTGCCAAATCTCTGTTGGAAAGTGCTCACATTTAACCAATGTTCTTTCAGCAAATGTACAATTGTTCAGCTCTTAAAAAATATAAGACTGTTTAAATTTTGGTTGAAGGCCTTGATCACCCCAACAAAGTTCCTTCTCAATCATTACCTATATACTCAAGAATTGCTCACCCATGAAATGACCATCTTGGCATGATGGGAGGGCTCAGAACTTCAATTACCCTGAGAGAGAGGCAGGTGGAAATGTCAGGACCTGATAAAATCACCCTTGCTAGTAAGGTCAAATGAGAAGTGAATATAAGACTAAATGACAATGGGGTACAGGAAACCAAAATAAAATCAATCTTGGGAGAAGTAATGACACTTTGTCTTAATTTTGGACATACCCGTATTTTTCGGAGTATAAGACGCACCTTTCCCCCCCAAAAAATAGGGTGAAAATCTGGGTGCGTCTTATACTCTGAATGTAGCCCCGCCCAGCTTCTCAAACGAAGGTTTCAGAGGCTGAAAAAAGCATCAGAAAAGAAGCTTCAGAAAAGAAGCCCCCAAACAGAGCTTCAGAAAAGAAGCCCCCAAACAGAGTTCTGTTTCAGAGACTTTCAGAGGCAGGAAAAAAAGTTTTTTTCTGAAATGGAGTTTCAGAAGTTTCAGAGGCAGAAAAAAAAGCAAAAAAAGGCAAGGCACAGAGCTCACAACCAAGGAAGCTGTTGCTAAAATTCACCTCTGGGAACAGTTGATTGGGAGTATTCCAGGAGGCCGATCCACCTGCCAATCAGCTTTTTTCTTATTTTCCTCCCTCAAAACTAAGGTGCGTCTTATACTCCCAAAAATACGGTACATACATACCCATCACACTGTTTCCTTCTGGGTAAGTATTATTATGCAAAGTGCAGAAAAGAATATAAGTGGTAAACAAAATGAAATAAAGCCAAGAGCTAAATAAAAAAGAAGGAAACCCAACTAAATCTAATTTACACTTTTATTATTTAACATGCTTCTCCAAACTTTGCCACTCTTGTAGCAAATGCTGCATCCATTCTCATTCAATCTTTAGTCCAAATGGCCCAAACTTTTTGTCTTGTTTCCACCTATTAATTTTTGTCACTTAATAAAATATCCTCCCCTCTGATTGCATTCATTAGCTTTTTCCCAAACTCGTCTCTTATTCTTCCATTAACACCATTCAATGGAATGCAAATCCAACTATCATACTCTGTGAGTTCTTTTTCTATTTATAAGGGTTGGTACTGGCTCAAGGATGTATGATGTGCATAGGCCACATTGGCTGATGGCACCACTTCCCACCATTGTGAAGATTTGTATTTTTAGAATGATTCAGAAGGAGGGGCAGTGCTTTGGTTCCCTAGGCTAATGCCTACTTGATCCTAGCACAAAGCCGGCACTCAAAAGTTAAGACCCTAAATTATACCGCTTCATATTTCCAGGATTACGTTTTTGTCAGTGGTGGGATTCAATATTTTTAACAACTGGTTCTGTGGGCGTGGCTTAGTTGGGGGCGTGGCTTGGTGGTCATGTGACCGGGTGGGCGTGGCTAGCTGGTCATGTGACCGGGTGGGCTTGGCTATGTGCATAGGGACTACTCAGAGGGCTGAAAAAAGTCATTTCTGACTGGTCCTCGCACTTATGACCATCCTCACATTTTTGCCCATTGCGGCATTCTTAACAACCGTGTCAGTCATTTCACCACTACTTCTCTTCACCATGGTTACAAGATAGGGCATAAAACGTAAAACGTGAGGACAGTCGTAAGTTCAAGGACTGGTCAAAAGTGCGAGGACCGGTCAAAAATAACTTTTTCAGTCTTCTGACTAGTCCATATGCACATAGGGACTATTCAGAGGGCTGAAAAAAGTCATTTCTGACTGGTCCTCACATTTTTGACCGGTCCTCGAACTTATGACCATCCTCACATTTTTGCCCATTGCGGCATTCTTAACAACTGTGTCAGTCATTTCACCACTACTTGTCTTCACCACAGTGACAAGATAGGGCGCAAAACATAAAATGTGAGTACTGTCGTAAGTGCGAGGACTGGTCAAAAGTGCGAGGACCGGTCAAAAATAACTTTTTCAGCCCTCTGAGTAATCCATATGCACAAAAGGATACAGCAATAGAGAGGGATGAAGAAAGGAGAAGAGAGATGGAAAAAAGAAGGAGAGACAGGGAAGGAAGAGAAGGGAGGAAGGGAAGGGAAATTAGAGTAAGAGTGAGGGTAAGAAAGGGAGGAAGAGAGGAGGAGAAGAAGAGGGGGGGAAGAGAAAGTAAGAAGGAAAGAAAAGAGAGAGGTGGTAGGTTTGAGGAGAAAGATTGCTGTACAGTAAAAAAGATGAAATGGAAGAAAGGCAACCCCAAACAAATATAAAGATATTAAGATAAAGAATGAATTGTTAAACTTTAAAGAATAAAAGAGAATAAATATGAATAAATAGCAGTAATTAGAAACACACATACAAACATACAATGTATTTTCTTTGAACAGAGTATTTGGCCAGTTCACAAATTTAAACAGTGTTTAGTCATTTCAATTAAATTTACAATTTCTATATTTCCTTTTTGCCATATTTATTTCTTATCTATTTTTTTTAAAAAAAACAATATTACCCTTCATCGTCATCTCTAATCTTAATCAAATTCAATTTTTCCCTTCTATTCTATATTGTACCCCTTCTCATTGTCATCTATTTTTATATCCATCCTCACATTGGTTAATTATGTAATTATGTAATACAGTTGTTTAATACAAATTCAACATTTTAATATAAATCAATTAGTTATATAACTATCTTTTTTGTATATTAATCAATATGAACATGAATATTCCAATTATTTCCATGCAATCCAATTTCTTACAAATCAATTAATTATATTTACCAATAATAATAAACCAAATAATTTCCCCCATATATTCCTCCAAACCACAATTTAACCATTTCTGCTTTCAACGCAATATACAATTAATAGTATCTCCAGATGGAAGCCAGCAGACTCCCTAAAATATGTCTAGAGGAACAGCAGATTTCAAATCCTCAAAGGTATTCCTGGCTAACCCGGCTGTCAGAAATATTGAACCGATATAGCGTAGGGTTCCCGTTGTGTGACACACTGAACCAAGTTAAACAATGGATTAAAGATATACATGGGCAAATGGACATGGCAACCCTTTCAACTAATCATTCCCTTAAACTGCTGACAGCAGTTAAAACAACTTTCACTCTGGAAAAGTATTTACATTTAGAAATGCCATCAGTGGAGAGACAGTTATTTGTTAAGTTTAGATTCGAACTTCTAGATACCAACGTTAGATTCGGCCGTTATTGGAAAATCCCGTATGACAAAAGAATATGCATATGTGGGGTAAACTTCGTGGAGGACACGGCGCATATAATATTCGAATGTAGTCTCTATCAAGAAGTAAGAAAACAATATCTGTCCCCAATTATAAATACATTTCCCCACTGGAATATAAACCAAAAATTAGCATTTCTGTTGAGGGCTGACTCTCCTCCCCTGGTAAGAGCGATCACTCGATACCTTAAAAGAATGATGGCAATACGAGCCAGTTATATCAAAAAAAAAATTATCGATTGTAAGGAAGATGAGCTCAGTTAGAGAGGAGCTATCCTATTTGGGTTATCTAGCCTTGGCAACTTAGCTATTGAAATTTGATATTGTAAAATTTTAATGTCATCTATCATATATTTTTAGATTGCTATTTTTGTAACTGTTTTATCTTTTTCCCTGTTTCTTTTCTGTTTTGTTTGAAAAGGCCTTCGGGCTATTCAATAAACTATACCATGACTAGTATCTCAATTATTACAATTCCCTATTTAAATAGAGCTTTTTTTCTTTTGTGTTTTAAAATCTTGAACTCTCCTCTTTTTCCCTAAAGAGGAACTACCACTTTAGGGAAAACTACCTTTCCACTAAAGGTAGTTTGCACCTACCTTTTTTGGTGAGGAAAAAGAAAAGAAATCTGCCTGCTTAATTTTCCAACAGTTTTTGCAGCAACAGTAAAGCAGGCTTTTACTTTCAGTTTCGTTTTTCAGCATAGATAGGGGGAAAAAAATCTGCACTCTTTGCAAGCAAGCAGCAGAGCCCTGAGCAAAACAGCTGAGAGCAAATCAGCTGAGAGTCGGGAGGCCGATAGAATCAAGGGGCTAATTAGCCTATGCTGAAGCTCCGCGGGCCAATAAAATTACAAAAAAACACCGAACCGTTTGTTAAATTGCTGGCTCGCCTGCTCCTCGCCCACCACTATTTATTGGCAATAAATAGTGGTGTGGAGGGGCAGGGCAAAGGGCAGGGTGAGCCAGCAATTTAACAAAGGGTTTGGCCGAACCTCCTAGAATCCCACCACTGGTTTTTGTCTTTCCATGCATGTATTCATCAATCTGCTCCACAAAATAATCTTCTACTTATTACATCATTCCCCTTTCTGTAGTTTCACAATTAAAGTAGAGTTTTATTCCTTTTCTTTCATTTATTATGTCCTTTATTTAATCACTAACGAAACTGTCAAAGAGTTCAAATTTAGAGTTCGTGTGGCTTGGAGGATTCCTACTTCAGTTTTGATAATTTCTAAAGCATACTTAGTTCAGTAATACTTAAATGCCTTAGAGCCATGATGGAGAACCTATGGCACATCTGCCCAAAGTGGCATGCGAAGCCACGTCGCCTGGTACGCGCAGCCTTGCCTGTTTGTCTTCCGGGTTTCTGGTGCACATGTGCACGTGATGATCAGCTGTCCTTCACGCGTGCGGCAGTGCCAAAAACCAGTGTGCGCATGCGCGCTGGCCAGCTGATTGTCAGGTGTGCATGATTGCCAGAACCCAGAAGTTTAGTTTTTCCGGAGCACGATCCCTTCGCCCGCGCGGCAGTGCCAAAAACCACCCTACGCATGCACGCCGGCCAGCTGATCATTGGGCGCGCACATGCATGTTAGAAGCTAGAAGTTTGGCTTTTCTGGAGCATGGCCCCAATGAGTGCACACACACAACGTTTCCGCGCAAGCTTTTCGGCACTTGTTGCCAAAAAGGTTTGCCATCACAGCCTTAGAGGAAATAGATAATATATATTATTTAATGTGACTATGTTAAATCCTGTCTGTTGTCTCTTTAGACTTGCTTGCTTTCTGTCTTCATGGCATTTAAAAGGAATCCATTCTAAGCAGCAGGCTTGGTATGCCATCTATGTTGCAGGTTGCTGATTCCCGAAAAAAAAAAAACCTTGCATTTTTTTACAAGAAAAAATTCAGGATCCATAAAAAAATTATCTTTCTGTGAAAATTCAGCAACAAAAGAAATAGAGTTTATGTTGCCTCTGTTAAATGAAAAAGGGCATGCTACTACATTGTATGGAATTCTGTTCTACAACTTATTCCATGATTATTAATCTTGTTCCTTAGATATATTACATATTTTTAATTACTGCAGTCTACAGATATATGCATATGCAGTTTTATTGTCTCTTTATCAAGGTTATAGGTTTTCTTCTTCACCTCGTGTATAATTCTTCTCTTATGCATACTGCAGAGAATTCTGAGTTCATTGGAACTTTTGGTTTCTCATCTCCACACTGAACTTTTTGACTTTTCCTTATCATCCCACCTTTTGCCAGCGATGGCTGCTGTAGGTTTTGTGACCTAAGCATTCACTTGAGTTGCCCTTCTCATTTTGCTAATCTAGTAGAGAAATTATTGCTGGGCCTCTGAGATTAGTTAAACAAATTAATTGCATGTGAAGTTTGTTATAGGAACAGGGAAAAATCAATTTGTTGTACTTCATATTTATTTTACCTCTTCTTTTTAACAATACATAATTTGCCCCTTATCCATGTCTGATATTGTATGTACAAAGTTTAAAGTGAAAAACCAACCCAAAGTGTAACGTGTAGTCACTTGGAAATATTTAAACATGCTATGTTTGAGGGAGCCAGTTTTATTTCTAAAGAAGGATATATCCAGATTGCTAAACATCTGTTTCGTTTTAGTTTAAAAATGCACAACATTTCTGTAGTTTCCTCTGCAGATTCAGATAATATATTTATTAAAATATCAAATATTTGGCTTCTACATGTTGGACTGAACATTTGGATATATATTCAACTCTAATCTTCACACCCAAGAGGTTGAATGAGAGACTCGCAAAGACATGCCCCACAGCTCTCGGGCAACTTTCCTGTGTGTTCTTATGATATAATCTTGGTGTTGGTAATCCTGTACTCAAAAGTTTTCTTCCCATAATTTCTGAAGATCCTTAAGAAGGACATTTCACTTCAGTGAAAGTAAAAAAAACAGCCTCCAAGCTGCCTTGCAACACAACACAGATTCTTGCCCACAAAGCAAAGCAAAACAGTCGCGTTGCTTTGATTTGGCTGCCTTGAGCAGCACTTCAAATAAGTTTCATCCAACTTCCAAATGAGGCAGGCAAAGCAACATGATTCTTTGTGTCAAACCAAATCACATCACCTCTTCCATATGGCAAAGAGATTTGGGTTGCCTCCATGATACAAAGCTCTTCATTGAAGTGAATCTAAGCTATTTCATGCAAGCTTAGTACAGTTTTCTGTTTTGGTGTCTTATTTTTCAGAATATCTTTGAGATTGGCTTAATTATGTCTTTTGGTGGTGTTTTGAGTTTTTTGTTGTGAAGTAATGTTTTTCGTTATTTCTGATGTAACAGTAGAACATACAGAAAATTTGGATTAATGGCATTAACATTAACAGTTCTCAGTTTGTTATTCAATCAGAATAACCATATAGTGGCTTTGTCATTAATTGACTATGTGTTTGCATGGCATCTTAATGCATTTACAGCTCGTCGAAGCATTCAGTTGAGAGCATGGAAGGCACAAACTGCAAATGTAATAGACTTCTCTGACACTGTGAAAGGGGATGATGATAATTGGCAAACTATTACCAGGCCGAAACATTAGCAACTTATTCCCACAACAGGGAAGAGAATAGCAAGTTTCCCTGACTTTTAAGAGGTGGTTAGCAAGAACATCAAAGACTTAACACCCTAACAACCTTACTGATAAATGGAATAAGATTATGCATATATAGTAAAATACCTATATCCAGTTTTGAAGATGCTGTAACTAATCCCCATTCCCTTTCCTTTCAATAAATCTGGTTTATAAGATTATGAGAATCGGGCCTTCCTGCTGGTAAGTAGATGCAAGAGGCTTCACAATAGGAAAAGAGGCTAGTTTTCAGGCCAGTATATTTCCTAAGTTTTACATATTCATCTGGAAAATCTGAAGTGGACTTCTACATGCATTAGCCCCAGTTGAAATGATTGCTTTTTGCATAATCTTAAATGTGAATAAAACAGGATCCTGGATCACATAGGCAGCTATACCCGGAGACTCCAGCTGATCCAGAATGCAGCCGCACGGGTTGTTACGGGAGCCCCTCGTTACTCCCATATAACACCCTCCTGCGGGGGCTGGGCTGGTTACCAGTGGTTCTCCGGGTCCGCTTCAAGGTGCTAGTTCTCACCTATAAGGCCCTACATGACTTAGGTCCGGGATATTTGCATGACCTTCTCCTGCCTGCCTCTCACCGTCCTGTTTGCTCACATAGGGCCACTCTCCTCAGGGTTCCGACGGCGAGCCAATGTTGTCTTGCTGTGCCCAGGGGTAGGGCATTCTCTGTGGGTGCTACCACCCTCTGGAATGAATTACTACCGAGCTCCGGACAGCTCCTGATCTCCGTTCCTTCCGGCGGGACCTGAAGACTTGGCTGTTCAAACAAATAGGCTGACTCTGATTCCGGGTTTTATTATTTACTATTAATTAGTTATTTGGTTTAAAATGGGATTTTATTGTACTTGTTTCTTAACTTGTGTTCGCCACCCTGAGTCCTTCAGGAGAATGGCGGCATATAAATACATGTAATAAATAATAATAAATAAATAATTATAATCATGACAAATATGAGTAGAGCTCTCATTCAGATCTCTGGCTGAAAATAGAGAAGTCAGAAAAAGGAGTCACAATCCTTCTTTACTCAATTGGAAGACCCTTATGTGCTGATCTGAAGGCCTAATTGGGATGATGTCACATGCAGAGCAATGGTCTGGAAATAGATTGATACCTAAATGTTCATTGTTCTTTGCTTGATAGAAGAAATTAGCATCCATCTGTTTCCTATATTTCCCATTCAGGAGCAGCCTAGATCAGTGATGGTGAACCTTTTTGGCACCAAGTGCCCAAACTGGAATGCGCGTGCAAGCAAGTGCGCATGCCGGAGCACCAGAAACCCAAAGACCAGCTGGCTGGCGTGCATGCCTGTTTTTTGACCATTTTTGGACAGCTTTTGGGCTGTTTTGGGGCCATTTTCAGGCTGTTTTTTGGGCTGTTTTGAGGCCATTTTTTGCCATTTTCCAGGCCGTTTTCCGGGCCAAAAATGGCCTGAAAAACAGCCTGGAAAATGGACCCAAAACAGCCTGTTTTTGGGGCCATTTTCAGGCCATTTTCCAGTGCTCTGGTGCCCCTGAAGACCAGCTGGCCAGCATGCATGTGCACAAACCAGAAGAGCAGCTGGTGATGGTGCACGTGCCCACACAGAGGCTTTGCGTGCCACCTCTGGCACGCATGCCATAGGTTCGCCATCACAGGCCTAGACTTACCTATCTTCAACAGAATACTTACACTACACATTTTGACTTCATTCTCGTAAAATTAGAAAATGATATTTCCACCCAACATGAGAAAAAAATTGATCTAGTTCAATGACAGAACACTCATTTACTTTTGCCTACATTTGAATGATTTACAGTTTTCCATTTTTCCCAGACCACTAAAACTAAAGTATTGATTTTGGTAAATTCTTATAAAAGGAAAATGAGAAAAATTGAATATTCACCTATTTGGATCAGCCTCATTTTTAAATAAAGTTATTCCAGCATAACAAACCTCTATACAATATTAGCATGCGGTAGAGCTATAACAATAAACAGGTGATAAATTAAATATCCCATTCTTGATTAAATTCATAAGGACTAAAATTGAAAAATAAAAAAAATGTTGGTGGAACGGTTTTAAATTCCATGTTCTTTTCATTCTTATGAGAAATTGTGTGAACATTAGTTCATTCCTATGAGAAAATGAACTAAATGTAAATAGTTTGCACCCCTTCCCTGATCAAAATCATATTGAGTCATCTATGGAGACGTAGATTTATTGCTTCTTCTAGTTATATTATGAAGTCATTAATGGATAGCTGTTGTCTGTTAAGTGGAAATTATATTTAACATTTTAGCTTATCAGTATGTTTGTTTGAGTATGGAATTAAAAGCTGAAATAAATAAAGTTCATTACCCGGGACTAAAGAAGGACCATAAACAGTTCATTTCTTCACAACTGTCAATTGTGAAGTTTGCTGATTTTAGAAGTCTGGAATGGAATTTAGAAACCCCCCAAATAAAAGAAACAGTTGGTAGAAATGAAACCAATGGCATTGATAATGGCCTCTGACCTGACAGATAAGAGGAAAAGAAAGAAATTGCACCAATTTCCCAGTAGTTTCTGGAAACCCTTGATAGCTATTATACCCAATTTTGCTTCTTCACTCTAATTAGGGATTAAGCATTGGTGACCCATTGATGGATAATGGCTAGGGTGAATCTAGCTTGTGTTAGCAAGAAAGGCTGCATATTTCTTAAACCCTCCAAATGTTACTGAGGAGAAAAAAGAGGAGAGGAGAGGAGAGGAGAAGAGAGGAGGGAAGGGAAGGGAAGGGAAGGGAAGGGAAGGGAAGGGAAGGGAAGAGAAGAGAAGAGAAGAGAAGAGAAGAGAAGAGAAGAGAAGAGAAGAGAAGAGAAGAGAAGAGAAGAGAAGAGAAGAGAGGAAATGTGAAAGGAAAAGCAGTCTGTGGGCCAAACCACTTGGCCTGAAATTAACGGAAGAGTTTTTGTTTTTGTTTTTGTTTTGCTTTGGAGATCCCGATATTCTCTGGAAAACATTCAGTTCTCATCAGTTCTAATTAAACATGGACAATGAGAAGGGACTGTAGGAAATGTAGCATCGCTGACTCGGCTCATAGTGAAAAATGGGACAAATTAAGCAATTCATTAACTGTTTTTTTAAAAATATATCAGTACTTCAGAAGTGGTCCTCCTGTAGCCCCTTGAGCTTTCATTTTGCAATCTTTGGAGCACTTCTTAATATGAAGACTGAAAATGGACTTGCTGCAATATAGGCACTACAGCAAATATATCCCCCTTATGAAAACAAACACAAAAATGAACATGAAAACAAAACACATCATCCATGATATTTGTACTTATGTACCCATAGCTGTCAATCCTACAAAAGTATTAAATTGTTTGCTCCCCATCGGTGGAATCATCCAGGTCATAGTTGTCTCAAAGATGCTTTTTCAAAAGGCAAGTGAACTGTCTTTTCCCTGAGGGGAAAAACAGTCCAGTTGCCTTTTGAAAAAGCACCTTTGAGATCATTTGCTCCTCATCTCTCCCAAAGTTCATGGTAGTCCTAACCTTCCCTAGTTTTTCTTGCTCTTGCTCTTAAAGAGTCTGTTTCCTGTTTCCAGGAAAATATTTGCAAACCACAGATGAGTATCCTAAATGCATCAGGCCCACCATGTATGTGTGTTGGTTGAAATTTAACAGTTTATAAATCCCCTTTGTAACCTCAATGTAAGAGACTCACATTTAACAGTTTTCAGATGCAACAGGCCTTATTTTTGTCTTGACATTCACTTAAAACATGTCACCTGAACTCTGGATCAGGCAGTTAAATTTAGGTTGAAGTGTAAATCATTGCATCATTTGCATCAATTTATGTTATTTGCATAAAGATATAATTATGCAAATATAATAAATAGCTGCAAATGACATGATTTATGATTTAATTGACATTGTCAAGCACAGGAAGTCAGGGGTCCAGGCAGTTGAAATGAATATAAAGATTTATTACAAGCTTAAGTTCTCTATAAGAATCTGAGCTACTAACAGTCAAAGAAAATTGGCAGTAGATAAGAGTCAATGGAATTCAAGGTGGGCTGGACTTAGATCTCTTGTCTATGTGAAGGGACTCAAGACTGATGATGATGCATTTGACTTCTCCTTGGGCTCAGGTTGGTCATCTCCTACAGACATTTGAGAATGGCAGACACTTCTCAAAAATCTCCACTGTTACTACCTTGTAATTGTTCATCTAGTCCTTCAGATTCAAGAAACCTAACTTGGAATAGCAGTGTAGGAGCTTCTTTTTCCCTAATGGGTCGTGGATAACCAGTCCCATAATTCTCAGCAAGTGAGACCTGACATTCTAATTTAAGTGTGAAGTTTCCAAGGGTAAATTTATGCATTGATGTATCTGATCCCTTCATTGTCAATAAAGATTGGACTTTCCTGATGGCACAAATATTCAACATTTGTGGTGCAAATAAAATATTTAGCTTTCAGTGCTCCTTTATAAAATGCCAGATTAACATCTCATTTAGTATATCAATTGTGTTTAACAGCCTAGGCAATAGAAATATCTACCTTAATCCAAATCTCAATAGGCATTTCTTTTCACTTTTTAAAAGCTATGTGAAAATTAGGTCCTCAAACCTATATTCAACTGGGGAGGAATGTAAATAACACATATATGAATAAATCATGTTTGCCATTTCTTATGTACTACACACGCAGAAACACACAGTGTTAATGGATGTAGATTCAAAGAAAAATAATATGATCAGCAGCAAACTAAGTAGATATTATGGCAAGGGGAAGATTGTATTGCCTTTTCTATATGACTCACAGAACTTATATTTTATTGTTGTGGTAAATTAAACCAGTTCTTCAGAAGCATTATAGCAATCCCACTTTTGATTTGTAAAATAAATTCCGGGAAAAAAAATCCCCATTATAAAAATGAACTATAAATAACTTACAGTTCCATGTGAGGCTGGTATCATATGCACATTGTATGTTTATGAAATGAAAAAAATTACCACAAGAAAAGGAAAGAAAGAACCTGGAGTGGCTTTGATTGCAGTTTCCTTTTATTTGTTGCTGTAAACCGAGAAGTCCAATGCTGCAGTACCTTGTAAGCATGTTAGCTCTGTGGCAGGTGATTCATCATCTGCCTTTGATTCCTTGACAAGACATCCTTCACTTCATTGTTCAAGGTACAAGTAGCCAACAGATACTTCCAATCAAACAGATCAGCAGAAGACAATTTTAATTCAATTTACAAACTCCAGAAGGGTAGATAAGTCAATCAAAAATGTTTATGGGGGAATCCTATCACATAAATGCCTGAACCAATGGTTTCCTGTTTTGCTGAGTAGGTTAATTCGTTTGCAAATCCAATTAGAAAAAATATGGGCAAAACAGAAGACTCCACACATGCCGTAGATGACCAAGGTCAAGGCCTATTGCAGTCTGTTAAATGTGAGTCTCTTACATTGAAGTTACAAAGGGGTTCATAAACTGTTAAAGTTCAACCAACACACATACTGTATTTTTCGGAGTATAAGATGCATTTCCTCCCCCCTAAAAGGGGGTGAAAATTTGGGTGTGTCTTATACACCAAATGTAGCCCCACCCACCCACCAGCCCCCACCCTTTGGCCTATGCCTCCCAGCAATTTATCTCCTTGCAGCAAGCAGCAAACAGCCCATTTCAGCTTCAGCAGAGCCTAATTAGCACAAGCAGTTGATTGTCAGTTAGATCAGCCTCCCGACCCTCAGCTGTTTCAAGATATAGGAATTTCCATTGCCTATTGCTACGCGGGCCTCCACTGTTTGCTGCAAGGAGGTAAATTGCTGGGAGGCAGATTTTTTTTCTTGTGCTAATCAGGCTGTGCTGAAAATGAAAATGAAACTAAAGCAGGCTGTTTACTGCAACAAGGTAAATTGCTGGAAGGCAGAGGCAGATTTTTTTTTCTTGTTTTCCTCCCCAAAAAAGGTAGGTATGTCTTATAGTCCGGAGCGTCTTATACTCCCAAAAATATGGGTACATGGTGGGCCTTATGCGTTTAGAATACTCATCTATGGTTTGCAAATATTTTCCTGTTTTGCTGAATAGGTTAATTCATTTGTAAATCTAATTAGAAAAAATATGGGCAAAATAGAAAACTCTACACATGCCATAGATAACCGAGGACAAGGCCATGGCAAGATCCATGGAGTCTTAATTAGTTCTCATTGGTTCTCATTTTTAAAGGTAAAGGAGTTTTAGGTTTTAACAAAAAAAAAAAAAAGGATTTAACAATCATTATCCACACATTTAGCACAGAATATACTCCAAGAATATATAACCTAAAGCTACTGCTAAAGGGGGACATATGGTGCTCATGGAGCAATGAAGGGATGTATTTTAGTGCCATTTGTTTTTGCCTTATGTCTCATCTTATGTCTCATCTCACTCCCCAAGATAGCTTATGTTCCATCAGTGAAATCAAGGTTACAGTTTGAAATTTATCAAACATACATACAAAAACAAAAAGAATAGGAAAATACAGGAACTCATGTCAATTATTAGAGTATTTCCAATATGATGATCAGATGCAATAATTTAGGAAGAGAAAGTAGATAGTGCCCATCTTTCAGTGGCTTGATGAAGATCAGCTGTATTTCTGATTCGGTATCACATATTTAGACTATGTGCTTGTTGCCTGAGGAATCCTGGAAGAGGAGCCTAGTGGGACACCATGGAAAACTTGGATTGTTCCATTGTAATCACGTCAATCATGGCCAAGTTGAGCAAGTCTGCTCAACTTGGCCATGAAGATGCATACTTATAACTAGTCAAATCCCCCCCCCCAAAATGGTTAAATATTTATTGATTTCTTAAATAGACTTGTAGGGCCACCCAATTCACACATGGCGACTCCAAGTGACACACAATGTTAAAAATCAACAATATTAAAATCCCAGAATACCTCAAACCCTGGCAGTGACAAACACAATCATACAAGCTACTTGATTGGTTCTGAATCAACCTAGGAGACCCAGGCCCACTGACAAAACCTTGTCTTCAAGATCTTCAATCAATCAATCATAATAGAGCTGGAAGGGACCTTGGAAGTCTTCTAGTCCAACCCCCTGCTTAAACTGGAGACCCTGTACCATTTCAGATAGGTGGCTGTCCAGTCTCTTCTTAAAAACCTCCAGTGATGAAGCACCCTCAAGTTCTGAAAGCAGGTTGTTCCACTGGTTAATTGTCCTCACTATTAGGAAGTTTCTCCTTAATTCCAGTTTGCTTCACTCCTTAATCAGTTTCCACCCATTGTTTCTTGCACTGTCCTGCACTCTGATGCTTTGTGGCAGCCCCTCAAATACTGGAATATTGCTGTCATGTCACCCCTAGTCCTTTTTCTTTCTAGACTGGCCATTCCTGCAACCATTCTTCATATGTTTTAGTCTCCAGGCCCTTAATCGTCTTAGCTGCTCTTCTTTGCACTTTTTCCAAAGTCTCAACAACTTTTTGGTAATGTGGTGATCAAAACTGGATGCAGTATTCCAGGTGTGGTCTTACTAAGGCTTTATAAAGTGGTACTAATTTTGATTTTAAAGTGGTATGTGATTTTGATTCTATGCCTCTGTTTATACAACCAAGAATTGTATTAGCTTTTTGGCTGCTGCTGCACCTGCTGGCATATGTTTAACTGAGCGTTCACTAGGACTCCAAGGTCCCTCTCACAGTTACTGCTTTTGAACTAGGTTTCACCTAATCTATGAAAGCAATTGTTCAGTTCCAGAGTGGTTTCATTGGAGTGGGCGAGAGTAGATAGTAGGGGCTCTTGGTTGTTGTTTTCTTCTAAAAGTGACATGTTTCCATCGATCTTGCTCTTTAGGTACATATTGTTTCTTTTACAGAAGCTGTTTGTTCTGGAAGCTGTTTGTTCCTATCTTCTGGAAAAGTAACAAGGAGGGGGCCAACCTTATGTCTGAGGGAATGATGTTCCAAAGTGAAGGAGCCACTACAGAGAGGGCCCTTCTTCTAGGTCCCATCTGGCATTCTTCTTTAATAGATGGGACCTGCAACATAACCCGCCTTCCTGTTTTGGTGGGCCAGGTAAATGTAACTGGGGAAAAGTCGAAACATCATTGAAAGATGACTTTGAATTTGTTGCTATTTGGCTTGGACTAGAAATTATTTATTTTATTTATTTATCAAATTTAGAGACCACCCATCTCACTCTTAGAGTGAGTCTGGGTGGTGTACTCTCAAAACTACTCAAGACTACACTGGGACCCTTTGATTTACCTGTCCAACCTGAATATTTCAAATATTTCATATTTTATGAAGATATGCCCTCTCTTTAAAGAGATACCCCCAACATTTCACAAAAGGATTTTATTCCTTTACTACCTGGAGCCATTGCTCTGAATAATGATCCTTCTGGAAGAAAGCAGTCACTTTTTCTCTGAACTGATAGAAAGGAACATATTGTCTGCCCTCTCATGGCACTCTGTTCATTTAGTAATTTTTCTACCAGCTTTTTCTTTTCCACTTCCAGGGCTAGAAAGAGTGCAAGCTAGAGACCAACTTTGGACTTGTAACAAATGACAAATGTGTGAACTCTGAGCTAGATGATTTCTGAAATGAGAATGGATTTTTCAAATTGAAAAATCATTGCTGAGAGTACATTCCTCATTGTTAGAAACATATTGGGGCACGAGTGGTTTAAACAACTCGTAAGAGACATGCCTTCCATATGGTATTCAGCTGTGCCAGCAATGGTGTTAGTTTCAGAATAATTGCCTGGACATCTACAGGCCTAGAGGCTTATATTGAGATGAACTCATATTGCAAAAACATAACCTGAAATGAATTGGATTTTTGACCAAGAAGAAAGCAATTCATGTTTCTTTCAGTTTCATGCAAGACTGAATCCATGGGCAAATTTACATCCATGGGGTCTTGTTAATCCTATGAGGACCTCATAGTGTAACCATCAAAAGGGGGCTGCTCTAAATGTCATTTCATAGTGACTATTTCTATATGGTCTGCATAAACAGCAATTCAGCATAAATGCAGTTCTTGGCTAATATTCATTCATATAATATAAATTTGGGTCTAAAGTTGTTGATCTGAAGTTGGAGAGACCTATAAATCTACAGGAAAAGCTATCTCCACATCCACGAATTTTTATAAGACAATAGGCATCAATTTACATCATATTCGAACATGGTGAAATGAAAACAAACCATAGAGGATAATCTTATAATAAACACCATTTAAGTGGAATAAATGGCAGCAGAAATCAAAGTACACTATAATTTGTAATCCTGTGCAATGGAAAACTTCATGAAATAAGCATAATTTATGGGTAGTTCTGAGAGTTGTGTGAGAATGTGTACAAGCTGCATATATTGAGTGATTATATATACAAAACTATACATGTAGTTTAATTTGCACAGTTTAAAAGGTGAAGTGTTTTTCTATTTTTTTATATCTTGTAAGCTGTCCAGAGTTGCCTTATTGGGGAGATGGTAGCATATAAATTTAATAAATAAATAAAATAAATAAAAAGAACCACAGAAAATTAGATGGCTGAACAAAACCAGCCATCTGGAATAAAGAAAAATGTGAATACAGGCAGTATTTACACAAAGTGGATTCCCACTGATTGTCACATGTCTTCTTTACAACCCATTATCTTAATACGTAAATGCAACATTTGTGCTTATTGGGTGTTCATCTGTTGTTTTCAAGCTTTCTTTCTAGAATAGAGAAAACAGACTTCTTCTAGCTGTTTCGTCTCTCTTCCCCAATGCCATTGCAGTGGTTACCATGGCCACTGGGAGCTTGATTGCTTCAGGGTCCAGGTGCCACTCATATTCTACCTTCTTTCTATCTTTACTCATTAAAAAACAGTCTAATAGATTCTCTTCTCCCAAGTTAGTGAATGCTGAATATAAATACAATATTTTCCATCTGTAAAGCACCTTGGGCAAAATTTGCTTCGGTGATAAAATAGTTTCAGTCCTCAAAGAGAAAACAGATAGAATAAGAGTGAGAGTGAGTGAGTGAGTGAGAGAGGGGGGGAGAGAGAGTGAGAGAGAGAGAGATTTCAACAAGCTACTTCAGATTTTTATCATCCTGATTATTCATAAGAGCTTCACCATAACATCTGATCATCTGCTGTCTTTGCCTATAATCTGGGGTAGAAATCCATGAAGATATTTTTTTTTTTTTGCATGAAATATGAACTAAGAAGAAATATGTTGGGCGATAATACTAGATTTCAGTGCTGCTGAAAGTGAAGAAGACCTAAGTATGATTATTTTGAAAGTAAAAGAGGAAAGCAAAAAGTTGGGTCTTTTTTTAAAAAAAAAGAATCAGGAAAACAAAGACCATGCCTACCATGAAACTAAAGGAATTTAAGATAAAAAAGTGAGATTACAGAAGCTGTTGACAGTTTCAATTTTCTAGGTTGCAGAATCAATAAAAATGGTATGCAAAAGAGATTTAGAGAAGAATAATGAAGGCCAAGATGCGTGAGTCCTACATGATAGGCTAGACTAAGAAACCACTGTCATACAAGTTAGGACTACTTTTACTGTAACAGTTGTAATAAGAGAATCTTGCAAGTCTGAATGCATTTTCCCCTCCCTTTATCTTTGTGTAGTCTACGGAAGGGCTTGTCTGAGATTTTTTCTCAAGTTAATTTCTTGACTCGGGCTCAAGCTACCTGTCTCTGACCACTGTCTTAGTAGCGGCTTAAGCCCTCTACAAAATGTTGGTGGGATATTTATAAAAGTTCATCAAAAAAGTGACATTTCAATAAAGAGAAAAGTTAGAATGGTCTTCCCTGTTATGATAAACAAATGGGAAGGATGTGCTCTGTGCAATTGTGAGAGGAAAAAGATCAACTCCATTGAAATATGGTCTGAGGTAAACTGCTTCTCATTCTTTGAACAGCCCAGAGAACTAACTATTCAGTACCACAGAAAAGCCTGGATGCTCATTACAAGCAAGGACTATGAAACAAAGTCTATAATTCTTTGGATACAGCATGAGGACTGATGCATCCATGGAAAAGATTATGCTGGGCAAGATAAGCAAAAGGCAAAGAACTCAACAGTTTATATGAGATGGCTAGACAGAGTACTGGGAACTACAAGAATACACTTGAAACATTCTCACACTCAATAACATTTAGAAAGGAACAAATTGTTAGATATGGTGAATTATTGAATGAAAAGAGTGAACTTAAATCGAAGCAGGAATTAGAAGAACAAGAGATAGAAATGGATTGGTTTTCATATATGCAAATTCAGTCTAGATATGATGAAGATTCTAAGAATGAGGGTTTTTACAGTAATTTGACAAATTTAGATAAAATTTTAACAGGTTCTGATGACTATGTTATTAAAAAATTATATAGTTATCTATTAGAAGTTAAACTGGAAGAAGGACAAGTTAAAGAAACAATGATTGCATGGGGGAAAAATTTTGGTCATGGGATTGATTTAGAGAAATGGCAGAAATTGTGGTGGCAGAATTATAAAATGACAAGGTCAACAGCATATAAAGAGAATTTGTATAAGATGTTTTACAGGTGGCATCTACCCCTGGCGAGAATAGCCAGAATGTTCAAGAACAAATCGGAGAAGTGTTGGAAGTGTCATCAGACTCTGGGTTCATACTACCATATGTGGTGGACATGTGCAGAAGCCAAAAGATATTGGACTAAAATCCACACATGGTTGGAAAAGATGATAAAGAAGCATATTGACTTTAAACCAGATATATTTTTATTAGGGATTTTACCAGAACATATAACAGAGAACTGAGATACTTAATTGTGAATGTCTTAACAGCAGCTGAATTGTATTTGCTAAAAACTGGAAAGGAGAGAAGATACCTACTGATGATGATGTTATTAAGAAAATTTTGGAATGTGCTGAAATGAGCAAATTGACATTTGAAATTAGAGAACAGGAAGATAAACAATAGTACTTGATATGGGACTTATTTTATCAATGGCTAGATAATAAAGCATGGAAATGAAATATGAAATATGAAATGGATGTAATAATAAAATATATAAAGTGATTCTTTTTTATGGGAGATAAGCAATTGTTAAATAATTGGTAAATGAGAATAATAATACAAAGGGATATAATAAATTGTCAAATAAGAGAACTTTGGATATGGGATTAAACACAAAAGATCTGTAAGCAATCGATATACTTTCTGTAATTGTAATGGATGATGGTTGTTTTAAGTTTTGTTTAAAAATAAAAAACTTTTTTTCAAAAAAAAAAGAATACACTTGAAAGAATTGCATAATATGGTGACCAATAGGACAGTTTATAGAGTATTCATATTCATAGAGTCACAGGAGTTGACTATCACTCATTGGAACATAACAACAAACTGGAATAGTAAATGAGGAGTTAAAAATATTAAGCATCTTGCCTGCATTTTGAGGACTTTTTTTTTTTTTTAAAAAAACAAAACCTAAACTCACACATGATGAATCTGGGCAGTTTACAGGATTAAAAATCATCAGGAGCAATCATCTGAAGGTACAAAAGATGGCACAATCACTGCTCTTAGAGTCTGCCAGTACTGAAGAATCTGTTAATCTCTTGGTAGTCTGTTTCAGTAATCTGCCTGTTATAGTTGGAATGCTTTTGTAGACACCTATCTGAAGTTTTACCTTGACTTCACTAATCCCTATAAAATAAAAATTTGATTTAACCTTAACTCTGCTTCCTTTTATGATAAACATTCTCTCTTCATAGTTGGTTTTATATTCCACAAAACAGACAAGTAAAGAGACTGATGTGCAATGATAATATAAACCAAAGCATTTCTTCCAAAGGTAGATGAATAGAAACAATTTTAGGAAACTCCTACAACAAAAGAAGAGTACTGAAATCTAGTAGAAATGTAATTATCTTACAATGTAAATAAAATATCATTTACAATAAATTTGACCAGTTTTAAATGTAGCTTGAAAGGTCATCCTATAGGAGCAGGGATGGGTTCTACTTACCTGTACTACTGGTTTGCAGCGTGCACAGGATTGTGCACAAGATGAAGATGGTCCATAGGTGTCCAGATCCCCTTTTTTTCCTGAGAGCAAATTATTCATTTTACACTAGGAAAATAACAGAGTCTTAGGTCTTCAAAAACCATTTTTCAAATATTGCTAGCTATCCGTCACATAATAACAGCAATTATATCATGAGCACAATCAAGCATTTTGATTTTGTACTTGCAAAATTCAGTTTCTTTTCACAGTATTTCTTTCTTATGGTGAGTTATTTCCTCTTATTGTATTGTCAGATTTGCCAAATTCACTTTTTTTCTCCCTGAAATAGTGTTCTTCCTCAATTACTTTCTATTCCCAAAAGTGCTTTCAGATTTGTACATTTTGACTCTACCTGTGTCTTTTCTATCACCTTTCTTAAACTCACCTGGGTAGTCAGAGAATGAGATCCAGGCCTACTGTTGCTAAGATAAAGTCATTGCCCCCTGAAAACCATATCTTAAAGAGCACCGAAGATAGCCAGATGCAAATTGTACTCCAGTATGAACCTATATGCATGCAATTGCAATATATCCTGATATGTACATTTTTGTTTGAAAAAAATATCTCTAAAATATAATCTTTTCTATGCAATTTATCTAGGCAAATTCAAGTTTCTTGGCAATTCGGCATCAAGAAATAATCCTGCAAGGAATTATTAGAGGACTTCTTAAATGATGTTTATCAATGTCTCCAAAGACACCACCTATCCAAAGTAAGTATAGGAGTTGGTTGTAAGGAAAGAGAGAATTTACCAAAACACATGGGAGGAATGTGAAGAGTATGGATGATGTAGGCCTGATAAAGGCAAGATTGTGAACTTTGAAACGAAGCTGAAGAAAGAATGTAGACAGAAGCAGTTAGTTCAAAAACATGGACAGTATATGGAAAAAATAATATACATGGAGAAGGTAAGGTGAAGATGAAGGAAATAAAAATAGCATGATGGCAGATAGGAAGGCGAGATAATGAAGCAATAGGAAATGTGATGATCCAAGCTTCCACCTCTTTTCTATATGCATCCTCCTGATGGCACACAAACAGCCCAAAGAGTTGGAGCTTGCAATATGACACAATGTGGTAAGTAACTGTATCAAGAGCTTCTCATTGAACAATCATTCTAGAGCACGGGTGTCAAACCCGTGACATATCACGGGGGACGTATCGTGACATTTTTTGCCCCAGCGGAGCCAGGGTAGACGTGGCCTGTGCGTGATGCATCCGGCCCATAGAGTGTTCAATAACTTTGTGCAACAGTATATTTAATAGGACTGTATAAACAATCCAAAAGAGTTAATTTGAAAAATATATGAGCATGCTCAACTGTTTTGCTTTATTGATGGTTGTGTATACCAGTGATGGGTTCCTCCCGGTTTGGTCCGGTTCGGCTGAGCCGGTAGCGGTGACAATATGACATCACCGAATCGGTTCTCCCCCCCCCGCCCTCCCGCCCCCCACCCCCCCACCTTATTCTTTTTTTTTAAATTTGATTTATATGCCGCCCTTCTCCGAAGACTCAGGGCGGCTTACAATGTGCTCAGCAATAGCCTTCATCCTTTTGTATATTTATACAAAGTCAGCTTATTGCCCCCACAAACTGGGTCCTCATTTCACCTACCTTAGAAAGGATGGAAGGCTGAGTCAACCTTGAGCCTTGGCGAGATTCGAACCCTGCAGTAATTGCAGGCAGCTGGTCTTAATAACCAGCTTAATACCTTTTACCTTTTATTTGGTCCCACCCCCAATCTATTGCTGCCTCCTGAGTCCCAGCTGATGACTAGAGGGAAAAAAACTGTTTAAACTCTTGCCGCGGGGTTTCAAAGGGCCGTCCTACAGCTGATCAGTGTTAAAAGCAAACAAATGAGTCGGGTCGTAAGTGCGAGGACTGGTCGTAAGTGCGAGGACCTTCCAGAAATGACTGACCAGCTAGCCACGCCCACTTAGTCACATGACCTCCAAGCCACATTCACAAAATAAGCCACGCCCACAGAACCGGTAGTAAAAAATTTAGAACCCACCCCTGGTGTGTACGTATACACAGATTTAGGCAGATAGCCTCTGAAGCAACTGTATAAGCTATGCTGGCTGAGTAATTATAAGAGTTGAAGATTACAAGTCTTACAGTTGCCAAGTTTGGAAACCCCCGCTATATGAGAAGGGTGTAAAATTGCTCTAAAAAGCCTCCTGACACTTGAAGTATATCTGTGTATATTCCCAAAAGCTCCAAAATGTGATTCATGAATTGATGTTTATAATTTTGTTTTGTTTTGCAGAAAGTCATGGATCTGTACAAGTGGTGATATGCAATCTCTCTGAAATCACAATAATTGTGAGTTACCAAGTTTTAATGAGCTGTGAAGAGCCTCTTGGGAACTCACCTGCATCCTCTCACAATTCTTCAAATTGCTTCTCTCAGCAGAAAATGCAATTAGGAAAAGCAGAGAAGGTGCAGTGCTGAAATGAAGCAACATCAGCAAGACTTTGGCTCCTTGGTGAGAATCAAATCTATAGCAGAAATTAAAATCAATGTTGTTATCTTTATATATCAACATAAATGCTTAGCTTTTGTTGCAGCTTGGAAAGCAAAACTGAATGAATCAATAGGGATGTTATTCATTAGCAGGCATAGGTTTCAGTGTCCCAGATGTTCATGCATTATCCTATCTAGCCATCTTTATAACTTAAAAATATCTTTTTTATTTTTATTATTATTTAATAATTATTTATTATTATTAAATTATTTTTGTGCACAATTTTCTGTAATAAATGCATATAAAAACACAACTGTCCTCTTTCTCTCTCTCTCTCCCCCCGCCTCTCTCTCCCTCTCTCCCTCTTGCTCTTTTAGTTTTACACATCTCTCTAACTCCTTTAGAGGAAAATGCCATACAGCAGCAGGCTTTGGTTTCGAAGTGTCACTAACACAAATGAAATAAATTTGAAATCTTCCTTTAAGTGTAATTCATATGAGAGGTGCAATGTATAACTCAAAAGGAAATAGGCTGTGCTCCTGGTGTGAGACAAATCTTGCTCTAGGTGACTATAAATGGTAATGTGAGAATGGAGAAAAGAAATGGCCAGCATGTGCTTCAGACAATAGTTTTTCATTTCAGTCATGGACTCTTAGGGCAATGCAGTGGCTCAGGATTTAAAATGTTTTGTTTGTCAGCTGAAAAGCTGGTAACCCAGGTTCAAGACCCAACTGCCATGTGACGGGCTGAGCTCCCATCCTTGCCCCAGCTCCTGCCAACCTAGCATTTCAAAAGCAAGCAAATGTGAGTAAATAAATAGGTACCACCTTGGTGGAAAGCTCACAGTGCTCTGTGATGTCATGCTGCCCACATGACCATGAAAATGCTTTGGACAATGTTGACTCAATGGCCTTAAAACAGAGATGACCACTGCCCCCTAGGGATGGCAGTGACTCTTTTTCCTAGTGCAGGGGTCGGCAACCTTAAACATTCAAAAAGCCATTTCGACCTGTTTCCCACAGAAAAGAAAACACCGGGAGCCACAAAATCCTTCCCATGCCTGAATATTTCCTGAGAGGCCACAGAACTAGCATATGTAGTTGAATTAAATGTTCTGTTTTTTTCTGAAACTTTTCTTTTCTTAGATTTATCCATGGTTGGCCTACCAGAGCTCAATAAATTGCGTGCTGACAGATATCACACATTGGCGGTTGTAACACATATTTTGAGCGACAGGGAGCCGCAGCAGAGGGATGAAAGAGCCACATGTGGCTCCAGAGACATGGGTTGCTGACCCCTGTCCTAGTGTATTCCCGCAGGTGCAAGGTCCACTTTTCAGATCATTGAATGCCACTTTGCATGGTCAGCTGCGTCTCAAGGGCACAGGCTCGGGAGTTGCATATCTTTGTTGATGGTGTCTTGTCATCTCTGTTTTGGACACCCGCAAAGTCTCTGGCCATTGACTTCTAGGGATGGCAATGACTAGCAGAGTAAAGTCTGCAGGGACTCATGGACTCTTGGAGCTGGATCAAGTTGCACAGCTAATCTTTGTGACAAATCTAGGAATGCTGTCCCACTCCAATTTCTGAGCAAGACCCACTCCATGCACTAATACAGGAAAGGAATGTAGAGTGGCCAGATTTGATTCTTAGCAGCCATTCTCGCATTATCACTAGAGCCAGATTAATTTCTTATAGTGCAGTTGTCATGTTCTATGGTCTTTCTTTCATAGACACAGAGAAAATAGCTAATGATAATGCAAGGATCTTTGTAAAATAGAGTCTATTGAAAGAAAGAAGCTGATGGAAACCTTGAACAGGAATACTTTGCACTACAACTTTTGTTTTCACTACAATCTTGTTGAAAAATAATAGAACAATTTATACAAAAGTGATGGTTTATGAAAGCACTAGTACAAGCCACAAAAGGAAAAAGACAAAAGACTGAAATGTAGATAGGCAACGTGGAAGTGAAAACTGTTTTTAATGTTGTAAGCCTCCCAGAGTCATTTATGTGTAATTTATTTAATAAATAAATAAATGAAATTTATGTAGATAAATAAACTCATCTACAGTATGTATAGCTTCCTGGCATCTTTTAGCCCTTTTTTTTCCCCTGCACTTCTGCTATGCTTCTATCCCACTACTATTTTTGACCTCTACTTTTAACTGTTTCAATTCATTTTAGTTTTTATGTTTTTTATTTTAGTATTCATTGTATTTTGTGTTTTTATTATGCTTCATGCTGGGAGCATTTCCTGTTTGTTGATTCATAAATATTGGGTAAGAAATATTCATCTAAATAAATTTGACAAGCAAAAAGTCTGCATTACTATTAATCTTCTCATCGTTTCTATCACCCATCTCCTCCCACTTATGACTGTATGACTGTAACTTTGTTGCTTGCATCCTTACGATTTATATTGATTGTTTCCTAGTATGGTTTGATTGCTTATTTGTACCCTATGACTATCATTAAGTGTTGTACCTTATGATTCTTGATGAATGTATCTTTTCTTTTATGTACACTGAGAGCATATACACCAAAGACAAATTCCTTGTGTGTCCAATCACACTTGGCCAATAAAGAATTCTATTCTATTCTATTCTATTCTATTCTATTCTATTCTATTCTATTCTATTCTATTCTATTCTATTCTATTCTATTCTATTCTATTCTATTCTATTCTATTCTATTCTATTCTACTCTACTCTACTCTACTCTACTCTTATTTTATTTTTGATTGGGTAACATTCTAAATAGAACGCGGGGATATTATAGATACTGTACAAAGCAAAACACTTCACAAAGTGTCCCATGATACTTTGGTCAGCAGGCTGTTAATGTGTGAGTCTCATGGTATAACATTAGTTGGAGACATAGCTGACCCTGCAATCAAATTCAAACAGTGCTAATCAAAGAAACTTGACCAAATTGGAAAGGTATTGAGAAGATACCAGGCGGGAGGGTCTTGGACTCTGTACTATTCAACGTTTTTATTAATTACTTGAGTCAAACTTATCAAGTTTGTAGCTGCTACACAACTGGATGGGGAAGTAAATACCCTACAAGGAAGGAATAAGTGGCCTTTGCAAATTTTCATTCTATAGCAAATTGAGTTGCCCGGTTGTTCCTTCCAATACAAAGGAACACTACATGAAAAAAAAAAAAGGAAAAGCTTTGAGTTATAAAAATAGCTCTTTAACAACCCACTTCCATTATGGCAGAGTAAAAAGTAAACACTTGCTGAGGGACTCCATGCATTTCAGTGAGAAGGACAATGTAACAATGTGTACAATCGATAATCCTTGTTTCTCCTTCAGATTTTAGAGCCTAACAATTCACTTTAGGCCAACTATTGGAACAGTATGATGAAGTTGGCAGAGGCTTGGTGAATATAAATTGATAAAGTCTCTGTGAGGTTGCAAAATACCTGGTGAAGTCACCAGAGTAGAAACCAGGAGACTGTGAGTTCTAGTCCTTAGGCATGAAAGCCAGCTGAGTAATTTTCTGTCAGCCACTCTCTCACTCTCATATCCCAACTCACCTCATAGGGTTGTTATTTAGGGGAAAGTAGGAAATAGGAAAATAAGAGGAGGAAGGACTATTAGATATGTTTGCAATCTTGAGTTATTTATAAAAATAATAAAGGTGGGATAAAAAAATTAAAAATAACTTGTCATTGGTAGTTCTTCCTCTCCCCTCCCTTCTTATTATTGATTACAATATCTGGTATTTATTTTTTTATAATTTTGTCCTAATCTATATTTTTATAATCTACTACAGATTTGCAGTCAGTGGAAATGCTTGAACTCAGATATGTTATAGTATGACAAAGCCTTATTGTGCTAGTTCAGTTTTATAGTTTTATGGACACTATACATTTCTACAGCCCTCATGTCATTCATTTCTTATTCAGGATGGAAAAGAAAGGAGTTGAAGACCCTTTAAAATTTTTACTTTAACACTGATTGATTGGAATGAATTGCTTATTAATCAAATAGAGTTGGATATTCGAATTTTCTTGTTAAAATTGAAATGGACTTAACTTTTGGAAAAGAGAAAAGCGATAATTAAGGATTTGTCATCTTTAAAAGCCAGACAAAGAGATTAAACGGATTGTTACATAAATGTTTCAAAATGGCGATTGAAGCTGTTATTAAGTGAAAGTGTTGATTGTGGAAACTTTTTTTTTTTTCTGAAAAGAACCTATTTGACTTGTTACATATTGTGGATTACTTTGAAAAGAACTTTGGTTTTTTGAACTTTGGAGATTCCTATTCTGTCTTCTAATGGCTTTATAAAGAAAAAAGAAACACAATGACTGATAAACTTTTAACTGACTGGCGCAGCAACAAAAGGTTTGGCGCAGGAACAGAAGTGAAGAAGCTGATGGATTTTACTGGAAACAGATTCTACAATAGAATTAAAAAGGATATGCAGAGTTCTAAGCGTGGAAGTATTGACTTTGAATTGAAATGCTTATGGACAGATAAAGAAATGAAGAAGCAAAATAGATAAATTAGACAGCAATGTTTGAATGCTTAATTGTTTAAATGGTTCAAAGTTTAAGTGAGCTTTAAATAAAAACAAGAAGTGCTTATGGTAAAATAAAGATAGAAAATTAAAAATAAAAGATAATTAAAATAGAAGTGGGAAGTTAAGGTGACTAAAAGTGATATTTTCATAAAAGCATAATTTGATTTAACATGTTTTAGTTTTAAGTTGATTAAGTGGTGGATGATAATTATGATTAATTGTTAATGATTATAGATGATATACTAAGGTACACAGATGGAAGTTATAATTGAGATTGAATTTAACACATGTTGGAAATGATTAATATTAAGAAATAGATGGGGATACACCCTGGAAGAGTATAGTTGGAAACGGTGGATTAATAAACAACATATTGAAGAAGAAATTTTTAAAATAAGTTAGCAGAATAGTAGTTGGAGTTAAGAAGGAGAATAAGCTGAAAACTCAGCCAAAATAATGTAATGCTGGAAATTAGCCAAATAATAAGTGGAGTTATGGAGGAGAATGCTGTTAATCAGCCAAAATAAAGCATGCTGGAAATCAGCCAAAACAATGGAAAATGCTGGTAATCAGCCAAATAATAGTTGGAGTTATGGAGGAGAATATGCTGAAAACTCAGCTAAAATAAGTAATGCTGGAAATCAGCCAAATAATAGGTGGAGCTATGGAGGAGAATGCTGGAAATCAGCCAAAATAAAGCATGCTGGTAATCAGCCAAAATAAGAGAAAATGCGGAAATCAGCCAAATAATAGTTGGAGTTATGGAGGAGAATATGCTGAAAACTCAGCCAAAATATGTTATGCTGGAAATCAGCCAAATAATAGGGGGAGTGATGGAGGAGAATGAGGAGAATACATTGAAGAATAATTATTAATAAAGGGTGAAAAAGAAAATGTTGGGCGATAATTAAAATGAAAATTTTGAGATGTCTGTGTAAAAGTTTAAGATTAAGATAGGATGAATTGGCTCTAGAAAACGAGAAAAATAGAAAGAAATTTTGATTAATAAATTAAAATAAAAATTAAGTTGCATACATTTAGAAATTAGGATTTGTGGTGATAAAATTGTAAGGTAAATATATAGATTAATAGATTAGACTGTTTTTGTGTTTAATGTTGATGTTAAAAGGAGCAATGGAAAAAAAAATTAGAGCGGTATTGAATTTTGATTTATAATTGAATTTAACTAGTATACCCATTTGTGACTGGACCAAGACTTCGTTCTTGTGAAAAAAAATTTTTTTATGTTTATGTTGGAAAAAATAAAAAAAAATTACAAAAAAAAAAAGAAAGAAAGAAAAGAAAAGTGAAAGGGGAAGAGAAAAAGAAAGTAGAATATCAGTGGATGACCCAAGCTAGAAAGGTACTTCCAGAGCTCCTAGTGAAATATATAAATATTAAATAAATAAATTTAAACATTGAGATAGGTCAGAGAAATATATGTCTTAATTTTACGGTGATAAAACTGTGAAAAAAATGCTATTTATCCTGTTTTATTTCTTTTTGTCACATGCCTTCTTACTGTATTGGGGCAAGATAACTTAAAGAGGTAACTATCAAAAAGATCAGTCCTAGCTGCAAGTCACCTGTTGGGAAGCTGCAGAAAAAGATATCTACAGAAGAGCTTCAGTGCAGACTGACTAGTATCGTCTTAGCGTATTGAGGGCAGCGTTTCTTAACCTGGTTACATTTAAGAAGGGTGAGCTTCAACTCTCAGAATTCCCCAGCCAACATGGCTGGCAGGCATTCTGGGAGTTGAAGCTCACCCATCTTAAAGTTGCCAAGGTTGAAAAACACTGATTTAGAGTTTTAAATATAATGACTATTTTTTTAATTGTGTCAAGAAACAGATTAGAGTTTGTAGCTATATTCTTGATATATTTGAAGAATTTTTCTTAACATATTCAGATTTTCCTGGCCAGAGATGGTCTGTTAGGTACAGCACCAGTGCTGATGAGAAGTAGATGAATGTAGCTTCAACCACAACAATACACGAGCAAATAATAGATACAAACTCAAGGTAAACCGTTCCAAACTCGATTGCAGAAAATATGACTTCAGTAACAGAGTGGTCAATGCCTGGAATGCACTACCTGACTTTGTAGTTTCTTCCCCAAACCCCCAAAACTTTAACCTTAAACTGTCTACTGTTGACCTCACCCCATTCCTAAGAGGTCTGTAAGGGGCATGCATAAGTGCACCAGCATGCCTACCGTCCCTGTCCTAATATCCCTTTTTACTTACTCTTTTCATGTATTCAAATTAATGTGGCTGACACCATCATGGCAAATTTGATGAATAACCTGCATTTATCTTTCATGAAGGCTCAAGGAAGTAAGATTCCATAGTAACTCTAATTTTTAATTTGCCTTGTTTAAGTGTGACTTCAGTTAGCATTTCTTGGAATTAGCTTTTTAAAAATGATATAATGTAACAATAGGAGGAAAAAGTGTTCCATTAAATAGCCAGTTTAAAATACACAGCATGTAGTAGTTTCTCTGCACTTAGGATATACATAGTAATCATTCTTCAATTGTGCCAATCAGAGGAGGCCCAATTAGGAAGTTTTCAGTAATTTTCAATAATTTAACTTCAGGTTATCAAGTAAACTATTGACTTCAGTAGAACAGTTATAAAAGAAGAAAGGATCCTTAAAAAAAATTGATGCCACCTCATTTGTTGTAATAAAACTTACATTACTTATAGTACTGCATTGTAGTGCTAGGCACAATTAATACAGACATGAAGATCATCTAATTGGACCCAGTTACGTTCGGTCATGGGAAATGTTATTCGTTCATCTGAAAGCATACTGGGCACCTGTGGGAAAATACTAGGAAGGAGATTCTAACCTGCAATTGCAATAGCATTAGCTTGTTGATATACACATTGTATAGGAAATCACATAGACTCTAGACTTACAGTCGTGTTACAGATTATTGCAAAATGTAAGAATATAGTACATAGTTCATATTATTACTTTTACAGTACGAATTTCAGGGATTTGCCCAAGAATGTGTGCATGTGCTTGTGTGGGTGTCAAAATGTCAAGATGGTAGCTAGGATTATGTGATGAAATTTCCTTTTTTTAAAAGAAAAATTGTACTTGCCCAACACATGTAAAAAAAGAAAGAGGCTTCATTTATGTGGTCATGACTAACACCCTGATTTTTATGACTACTCAAAAGATATCCCTGTTTGTGAGTTTGTGTATGTATGTTGTGTATGAATAGTAAGTTCTTAACAAATAGCTTTAAACCTATAGCGTATACACCAGGGGTGAAATGCTCCTGGTTCAGACTGAATCGCCCGATCCGGTAGCAATGGAGGCGGGTGGTTCGGAGAACCGGTAGCAAAAATCCCTGCCCCCCCCATGCCCAGCTGAGCCATGCGATCATCAGAGGCTTTTTTTCTTTTAAATGGCTCTGATGATCCAAACTCTGACAATCCAAGCTGAGTTGCCTGATCGGCAGAGGGTTTTTTTAAAAAAAATCTGATCTGATGATCAGGCAGCTCAGCTGGGATCGTCAGAGCCTTTTGAAAGCATTTTTTAACAACCTCTTTGCCGAATTGGCCACGCCCACCCAGTCACATACCCCCCCCTACCAAGCCACGCCCACAGAACTGGTAGCAACAAATTTTAGATTTCACCACTGGTATACACTCAGATTACAAAAATGATGGCAGAAGTAGAATGAATGCAGTTTATGTTGTTTTTAAAGCCCTGAAACTCATGCAAAATGGAGTTTAAAATTCTAGGCCAGGTTCCTCAGTGATATCATCACATGATGTCTTATTCCATGGCTCTTCTCTGATGAAAACAAAAATGGTTTTAAAAGTATGTTTTCTATCTTAAACAGAGTATTTGTTCTGGACTACAAGATGAGTTTCGCTCGAGATATTTAAGGGCTTGTAATGTTAAAAGTGGGATGCAGTGGCTCAGTGGCTAAGATGCTGAGCTTGTCAATCAAAAGGTCAATAGTTCTGTGGTTTGACTCCCTAGTGCCGCGTTACGGGGTGAGCTCCTGTTACTTGTCCCAGCTTCTGCCAACCTAGCAGTTCGAAATCACGTAAAAAATGCAAGTAGAAAAATAGGGACCACCTTTGGTGGGAAGGTAACAGCATTCCATGTGCCTTTGGCATTTAGTCATGCTGGCCACATGACCACAGAGATGTCTTTGGACAACGCTGGCTCTTCGGCTTTGAAACGGAGATGAGCACCGCCCCCTAAAGTTGGGAATGACTAGCACATACCTGTGAGGGAAACCTTTACCTTTAATGTTAAAAGATCCAGTGGCTTATATTTACATCACTTTGGTTTGCCAAATTCTGAGTTACCTAGTTATACATGTACAGGTATGGCTGCTTTTATTCCATATCAGGGTTATTTGTCTACCTGATTCAGTCTATGCTCTGGCAGAAGTTTACAATTTCATACCTGATCTTTCTTTAATGGAAGATATTCAATACTTTTTGCATGTAAGATATATGCTGGTTTTGAGTTGTGGGTTCTCCACATTCAACTATGTCAAAATGTGATATTTTCAGTATGCTGCAAGAAACAAGATATCTCTTCCTAGTGATCAGTGGTGTAAATAACTGTATGACAGGTGCAAAACAAAACAAAAAATGGGTGGCACCTTGATCATGCATTTCTGGCTACCATCCTGACATTTTGACAAATGCATACACCCTTTACTCACAAATCCCTGGAAACTTCATTTCAAAAGTAATGGTGTGGATTATATATTATCTTTTATTTCTTTCATTGAGAAATTATGTATCACTTGTATCATTGAAAAAAATGTGGTTTTTTTCAATAACCTATGTATAACTGAATATAAGACTACAATCTGTGAGAAACCTTTTGCCACAAATAAATGTAAACTGCACAGAGAATTTTGGATATTCGATGGCTATTAGTTTAACATGGGCTCAAATTATCTTACTTAAGACACGTTATACAAAGATGTAGCTCTCTAGAGAAGTTTCTGATGCTGGGAATGGTGAAAGAAAAAGGGAGACAAGGATGACCAATACCAAGCTGGATGGCCTTAGAGATCAGTACACCTGAAAAAGCATGGGGAATATATAGTTGCTAGTAGTTGAAAAATACTTGATGGCACATCATAAATTTATTAAATAAACAAAGAACTTAGTGTCAAGATGCTGCAGAAAAGCAGGAGTTACCATTTGAGCATTTTAGCTTTGGTTTATGTTACAAAGAGAGGTAGGAAGATTCCAATAGGTTTACGGTATTTAGTAAGGCAAAGCTCTTTGAATTCTCCATGCTTTCCAGGTCTAATTCTTTTCAAAACTATAAATCTAACTGGATTCTAAGTGCAAATCTTTCTGCAAGCAAACCCTAATTTAAGAAAAATAGTCACTGTCTTTCTGAGTTACTGTTTCTTCATTTAAATAACTTCTGAAATGGTTTTTCTTACTTCACAGTCTTTTAATTTACTGCATTGTAATGGAATCATTGTCTCCAAAACTATCCTTTTCCTATTAGTAACTGTCATTGGGGGATATTTCTGCGTAACTGCCAATAATTTTATTAAGTTGTCTTTTTTTCTGTGAAAACCTATCTTGGAAAAGGAATTTAACAAAGCAGTTTCCCACTTCCCTTCTCCCAATTACTGATGGGCAGTTTAGGAAGTATTTAATCAAACAAATATGAAAAGTTTTTTTTAAAAAAGATCAGGTTAACAATGCAAATGTTTGCATATGAATTTATATAAACTACATTTTTTTTAAAAAAAATACTTCTTAACTTTACTTGATGATTCATAATGTGACCCCCTCACTGAGTTACACAAATATCATATTATAGATGAGATAATTTCAGAAAATGTGCTTTCTGATTTTTTTTCTTAAATGAATACAGCTTGACAATCAACAAAGACAAGGCTATATTTTCTCTATTAAATCTTTTATTTATAACTAATTGAAGATGTAATTTATATTGTGGCAGGGTAAGCTGCCCTGATAATCTCAAAGTTATTTTTTTTTCTCTATTTCAAAACTGAGCTCAGGGTCACATAGACCTTGCACCTAATGAAAACACTTGATGCAGGCATGTCAGCCTTTATAGATAACATATATATAAAAGATAAGCAATATATATATAAAATATATAGATAAGATAACATATATATAAAAGATAAGCAAAGTCATTAAGCAATAGGAAAGGAGGTATAGAAGAGCAGGCAGAGTTGGGGGACGGAGTTAAGCAAGTCAGCAGCCTGGAGTCATTACATTCCCAAAAGTGATCTAAGTCCAATTGCTCTTGAATTGACCCTTGTCTCATTCCAATTTAGTACTGAACTTTAGTTGACTAGATTGTTATGTATGGGCTTAAGCCATAAATTTTCTTAACTGCAAGTCAATGTATGGTCCTGATTCTTTGCGCCTGATAGGAAGTTATTGGGCATTACCAGTGTTATTTTTGTAAAGCATGGCCTGGAGATACTGTGTGTATTACGAAGCATGAACTGAAGATGAACTGAAAACCCAACAGAAATGAACAGGCTGAAAAGAGAGAGAGAGAGATCTGCAGAGTAGATTGGCTGATGGAAAGAACTATAACTTTGGGAGGACATCAACATTAACTGTACAATGTGCTAGTATTCAAGAAGCAAGGGGGGAAAAACTCCTTCTTCTCATCCTCATCATATATACAAGTGGTCTATCTAAAAGTAGCATAATTAGAAACACTGTAACTTGGCTAGCAGCATTTAGAAAATTTCTGTTCCTGTTTCCCATCCCCCAACATACATGGAAGTTTGCTTATTGATTGATTAATTGATTGATTGAATTTATTTGCCGCTCACCTCATAGCAGAAAATCTGGGCAACATAAATTGTAGTTATGATATTACTATATTACATATTAAGAATATGGAAGTTGACCTCCTTGTTGTTTTCTTTTTCATTTTAGCTAAAGAATAACAATAATAATAATAATACAGAAAATAAAAAAATAAGAAAACTAGATAATAATAATAATAATTAGAGCCAAATATGGATTTTATTCTATTTTAGAATAAGAGAACATCTTCTGATATCAGGCTCAGCACTGTAGTAAAAATCTGCTATAGTTATCATTTTAAAAGGGCTGACATCAAAGGCCTCTGTTTTGTCCAGCACAGTCTGTTAACATATAACATCAGAGAATGGGTGACCATGTCCCAACCAGTAAAGTACAAAAGAAAAGCCAGAAGGAGCCATAGACAACGAAGGAAAAGAAAGTGATACCATACTCATATATATATCATTGTTTATCAGAAAGCATAATACCAGAACCTCTTGTTCAGCCATGCCATTTTTAGGCAAATTTGGAAAAACTGTATGAAGCCCTGATGAAGAGCTGCTAGTCAACTTTTAACAGTTCTGGGCTGGATGAATTAATGCTCTAACAATATTCCTATATTCCTATATTCCAATATCCAATATTCCAATATTCCTCTAACAATCTCCACCTAATCTAGGCTATCCTGCACAATGGCACTCAGTGTGGGTGTGAAATAAAGGCCTGAGGTTTTCAATAGTCTCTGATTTTGTCCTAGATTGTGGGAGATTGGCAGATGAGGCAGTTGCAGCACCCCTGCAGTCATAAGGGTGGGTGCACTGCCAAACACTCAAATTTTTATTAAATGATTTGGGAGTGCTACAACAGGACACTGTTCACAGCTCCCTTTAGCATCATCACAATTTTGAACGCTCATTGAACGAATAATTATTAAATGAGGACTACTTGCATGTCAAATGATTGGGAAAGCACAGTGTTCCTGTGATACAATAGGCTTTCTCTTCTCTTCAAAGCAGGGGTGAAATGCTCCTGGTTTGGACCAGATTGCCTGATTTGGTAGAGATGGATGCAGGTGGTTCAGAGAACCGATAGCAAAAATCCCTGCCCACTCCATGCCTAGCTGAGCCACACAATCATCAGAGGCTTTTAAAAAAAAATTAAAAAACATTTTTTCTACAACCTCTTTGGCCGAAAACATGCTTCTAAAAGTAAAAAATGCTTTTTACTTTTAAAAGAAAAAAACTTTTAAAAGAAAAAAATGCTTTTAAATGTCTCTGACAATCTCAGCTGAGTTGCCTGATCGTTAGAGGCTTTTAAAAGCATTTTTTTTTACAACCTCTTTGGCCGAAAAGGTTGTAGAAAAAATGGTTTTAAAAGAAAAAAAAGCCTCTGATGATCAGGCAACTCAGCTGGGATTGTCAGAGACATTCAAAAGCATTATTTTTAGAACCTCTTCGGATGAAGAAATTGTAGAAAAAATGCTTTTAAAAGTTTTTTTTAAAGAAGTTGGCCATGCCCACTCAATCACATTACCCCCCCACCAAGCCATGCCCACAGAACCGGTAGTAACAAATTTTACATTTCACCACTGCTTCAAAGTATTAGATTTTTATGTGTAACGGATTACAGATAATGTAGTAAAGGTGCATAAATAATTTTGGTAATATTACTACACATATTTATATAGACAATTTAATCAAGGGCTGGAAGAGTTCTGTGAACCCCACTGATTTGTTTCTTCTGTGGTTTCTCCAATCACAAGGCAGTGGGAGGAACGTTGAGATGTAAGATGTGTATCTCGAAGTTTCCCCCTGCTGAACCGAAACAGATTATGTAGATGTGTGATGACTACAGTCTCCATGTGAGGACAAGAGGTCCACACCAATTATTTCCCCTTTTTGATTTCTAGTGAAAACTAGCAATTTCAAGCAGGACTAGGGATGCATGAATCTGCCAACTTCACTATCTCTCCACATTTGTATTTTAAACAACTTCTTCTTTCCACTTTGGTAATTTTTAAAAGTAAACAAAAGAAGCAAAATTCTTACCCATCTGTTCTGGTCAATTACGTAGACAGTACATTTCACACTTGCATGACATGTAACTGTTAGAGATGAAAGCCCTGACAAAAAAAATGATGCCAATCACTACAGTTGTATGAATCAGTTAGTATCTAGCAGGGCTTTGCGGAGACCCAAATTTGAAGGGAAGAAGATGATTTGAAGCTCACAGATGTGTGCCTGTAGCACCTGTCAACAACTCCTTAAAGAAAATACATCTTTTCTTGGACTTGAAAGCTGGAGTGCAGTCATAGGAAAAGACACATCTCATTTAAGGCATTGCTGACAGATGCTTTATTATGCTGCATGTACTTCAAATCACCTTTCCCCCTTTGAATCTAGATATCTAGTTTGTGCGGCATCAAATGTATTGGAACATTAAATCTATCCCATTGTATTTCCACATAATTCTGCAAATTATTTTTAAATATGCCAGAAAATTACAGGAGATCTTGGTGGATCCTATGAATCAAATATTAGTTCAATTAAATCATTTTTCAACAATTAATTTCCCCACAATTTGTTTTAAGCATAATTGAATGCACAAGCATTTAACTCATCAAAATTTTTCTTAAAATCTTAGTTTCTTTCTATCCTATTTATAAACATGTATTCAGTTTTAATAATAACTATAAAATGAACCGAATAAAACTTTTCTTTCTTTCTTTCTTTCTTTCTTTCTTTCTTTCTTTCTTTCTTTCTTTCTTTCTTTCTTTCTTTCTTTCTTTCTTTCTTTCTTTCTTTCTTTCTTTCTTCTTTCCTTCCTTCCTTCCTTTCTCTTTTCCTTCCTTCCTTCCTTCCTTCCTCTTTCTTTCTTTTTTCTCTCTCTCTCTCTCTCTCTCTCTCTCTCTCTCTCTCTCTCTCTCTCTCTCTTTCTTTTCTTTTTTTTTCTTTTAGCAGGTTGCATGATACTAACATAGTGATGTCATCAGACAAGGTATATGCTGAATTTTTGCTTCTGAAGAAATGTTTACAATTGATAGAAGGTTCCAGCTTTTGCACCTTGCTTTTTCTGGTAGCCAGCATCCTTGGTTTAACCAGAAGTGATTTCAATGATTAGATGATGATTAATTAAAGATATAGTATTATTGCAGTGAATGAACAAGCAACACCTGGGTAATATGTCTGGGTAATTGTCCCTCTGTAAAGTTATGTGGGAATGACTTGGAAGAAGAGGAGGAACCACAGCTAGATAACAATCAGATAAGAGGCAGCTTAGCCCTCAGAAGGAAAGTGGACAGGGCAAACATCTTAAAAGAGATCCTCCCTAGTTTATTGAGCTGTAAAAGTAGTGGGAGGTGAAATTTACTTTTAGATTTGCGGGATTCTGTTGCTTAACTTTACAATAAATTAAACCCAGTTTTCCTGGCTCTGCTACTTGTCTGAACTACCTTGCAAGCTAACACCCTCCTTGAGTAACTTTGCTTCCAGCCATCACTAATGGGGAAAAAGCACACAATAATATATAAACTAATTCATAGAAAAGAAAATCTTCCAATTAAGGATGGAAAATTCATTGTCGTACATAGCCAAGGGCATTTGTATCTAGCTTTTCAATGTCTAATAATAGACATTGACAGCTATCCCTATTAGTAATAAAAGACTGAATAGTGTATCGTGGTTCACAGAATAAAGTGTCTGTTGCTCTCACCAAAAAACCCTAAAATATTATATAGTGTTTTTTTGTTAAATAAAAAATAGAGCAATAAAAATGTAGAAAGAATAAAAATAGTGCCATGGCTTAACTCCCCTTATTTTGTTTTATTTACATGTTATAAAGATGCTGAGAATCAGTTTGGTGTAATGCTTAAGGCATCACACTAAAAACTGGGAAATGTTACAAAGAATGGACTGTGAGACCTTGTTACTCTCCCCAGTCCTTGGAAGGGGGCAAAGTAGGAGTGGGTTCTACTTACCTACCTTTACTATCGGTTCGCAACGGGACCGCATGCGCAGATCACCCATGATGATGACGTGGTGGGTGGGCAGAACCTCTCGCCGGTTTTACTACCAGTTCTATAGAACCGGACCGAACCGGGAGCAACCCACCACTGGGGCAAAGACTTCCAAAAAAACTTGCCAAGGAAACTGTAGGCAAGCAATTACCAGGCGTGAACACTGACTCAACACAAATAAATAAAGATGCTTGATTACCAGACATACATATCAGTGTGTTTTTTTTTATTGCCTACCTTTTGTGTGTTGTTATATAAAAATAGCTGTATAACCCCTTTATCTGATCCACTGTAATATAAAGTAGCATACATTTTCTTATCAACTATCAGCTAATTTAATATATTGCACAGATATTTTGTCAATTTTAGTGCTAAGTGTCAAGAAGCCCTTGGACAGTAATACTATAATGTCTCCTCCCCAGAATACTATTGTTACTTTTGTCTTAGTTAACAGGACTGTTCCACAACTCCTGATTTATTATTATTTTTTTTCCAATCAGGTCCTATAGGCTGATTTCATCTTTGGAACTGCTACTTCTTCTTCATTTGCAGCAGTGTTGCTTTGAAATAAGAGCTCAATTACTGTTCAGTTCAGTATAAGCCATCTAATGTATTAAATTATTCCAAATACAGTCCTTGAGTTGTCAAGCGCTCCACTTGGGATAATCTAAAATGAAGTAAACCAATTATGGAGATAGTGGCTGCAGTATATAAAATGAGAGCAAACCCCACTCCCTGCTAACACTGATGATGTTATCTATATTGGTAATGAAATGTCTGCAAGAAAACAACCCAGCTCAGAGAGCAACAAGAATCCCACAGTTCAACCCTGAGCTACAAATATATTGTTGGTAGTGGCTGCAATGGCAGGCAGTTATATTTTTGAATGGGAGCTGATGTGTAGATTGCTACAACTGAAACCGTTAATGAACTCTGTAGGTTATTTATTGCATTGGGGATAATATAAGATGGGAAATAACAGTAATTTGAAGCATCACTACAAATTTAATCAAAGCTGAGTCCTTTAAAGCTCATATTGGTACTTGCTTACTTATTGCAACCCCACACAGCAGATCTTTGTATTGTGTTTCTATTGTTTGGGTTTGATGAATGAAGGCACATCATATTTGCATGTTCTTCATAATCTCTTATGGTTTAAAGCAGAGGTGTCAAGCTTGATTTCATTGAGGGCTGCATCAGGGTTGTGTTTGACTTGGGGGGGCAGGGTGTGTGTGGCCAGGGTGGGCGTGACCATGGCCAGCTCAACATCAGGCACAGGTGTCGGGGGCACCTGTGCCAAGTGCTAAGGCAGGAGTTCCCTCAGACCCTCCCTCACTCTCATTAGAATCTCCCTCCCTCCCTCCCTCCCTTCCTCCCTCCCTTCCTTCCTTCCTTCCTTTTCTTTGAAAAGGACGGCCTCCTTCAGCCATCTGCAAGTGAAAATGGAACTCGGGGGGGGGGTCTATGAGGTCCCCTTGGCTCCATTTTTGCTGGCAGAGGCACTGCCAGTCCTTTGCTGTTTCCAGGATGGTCCTGCGGGCCAGAGCTAAGCACCCCATGGGATGGATCTGGCTTTTGGGCCTTGAGTTTGACACCCCTGGTATAAGCATGCTTTGTATTGTATATGGTAGGTGGGCAACTAATTTTTCCAAGGGGCCACATGAGGAACTGAGACTGTTGTGGAGGGATGAACCAATAGTTCTTGGCTGTGCTCTGCCCACTTGGACCATGCTTCAACCAAGACAAGTATAGGTGGCTGAGCCTGGGAAGCCTCACATGATGACTGCTGCTGCTGCCGCCTCCTCAGGCACAGGTGCAAAAAAGTGCTTTCTCTCCTCATCCTCCTACAGCTACCAGTCAACTGAAGGAGTGCATGGCTATGGGCAGGCAGAGCTGACTGGGCTTATTCTCCCATGAGCCAAGGTGGAGCAGTGGTTAGAGTGCAGCACTACAGACTACTTTTGCTGACTGCTGGCTGCCTGCAATTTGGCAGTTCAAATCTCACCAGGCTCAAGGTTGACTCAGCCTTCCATCCTTCTGAGGTGGGTAAAATGAGGACCCTGATGGTTGGGGGCAATATGCTGACTCTGTAAACTGCTTAGAGAGGGCTGTAAAGCACGGTAAAGTGGTATATAAGTCTAAGTGCTATTGCTATTACTATCCTTTTACATTTGGTTTCTAATTTCCAATTGTCCTTATGAGGCTTGGAGAGGGACAGCCAAAGGGCCAGATATGACTCTGGGTGGGGAAGGGATAAAATGCCCAGACCTAGTAGATGGGGCAGCTTTCTTGCTGGAAAGTGGTATTCAAATAAATATAAATAAATAAATAAATATAATTTTTGTAGTTTATAATCTACAAAATTATTAGGTTTCCTGCCTAATAGAAGGCCACCAAGGTCCCTTTCAACTCTGTTATTCTATTCTATTCTATCCCTAAACCAGTGATTTATTTGATAAATCAGAACTTTATTGCTCTTCTTTTTATAGCACAGAGTAGAACATGCTAGGTGTTCAAGAATAGGCCCTTTCTTCACATTCATCTTTGAAGTTAACTTTTAAATTAATATCTTAATCCAGGTAGCAGCAGGAGAGTTTTGCTTTATCCCATCTGTTTCAGACTCTTTCTATCACTTTCTCTCTGCTGGTCAATAGGGGTCATGCTAATGCTTATAATGCAGTGAAGCTTAACTAAAAGACTAAAGTCCTTTGCATACTGGCATTATATTTGTATGGCCATGTGTTATTTTTCCTTCTAATCTAATACTTGCTTTTCTCATTCGCCCAGTTGAAGATTCTGTGCAAGGTTACTTTTTTAAAAAACTCCACTTTGTCTCAAGCAGTGGAATCAAATTATATTCTCATGCAAGAACTTCAGTAAAGGTGTGAGTACATAAGACTTTAACATTGTTTCACTGTATTTTCCATTCCAAAGTTAATTCTTATTATGTGCACAACAACCTCTAATTTCTCTGTTTTTTTTCTTCCCTGCAGTTTACTTGGCAAGGTTTTTCAGAAGTGGTTTGCCATTGCCTCGTTCCTAGGGCTTAGACAGCCTGAGAAAGCTATCTAGCTGACATTTGGAATTAAGGTGGGACCAGAACTCACAGATTCCTGGATTCTAGCCTGATGTCTTAACCACTACATCAAATTGACTTTCTATTTCTCCTATATAAAACTTCATCTGTTATCCACTACTCAGTCAAAGTATAGTATCAATCCTTTTCCTGTTTGGTATCTCCTACATATCATGCAGAGCTGATCTTTTGAATATTTTATCTATCGTGCTACTTTTTGTAAAATTTTGTATTTTATTTGCTGATTTTTTTTAATCCACATTTCCCCCAGTATACATATTTATGTGTTAATTTCCCTCATGCATTCTTTTAAATGCACATTTTAAAATAAAAATATGCAATGTGAAATTCTGAGAAGCCTTAAGTACCAAAGGATAAGTGAATAAATACAAAACGAAGTGCAGGCCAAAATCCTTCGTGTTTCATATGCTGTAGTGATGGCCATATGCAAAGAACTCTCTTTTAGCTTAATCTATTCCATTAAAAAAGAGGGAAAATAAAGGGTGAAATACACACACACACACACACACACACACACACACACACACACACACACACAAAACAATAGTTACAAGTAAATATGGTCATTGAGGTTAGCATTTATTCAGAGATCTTTATGAAAATCTAATTTGTTTCTTACATTTCTAGGTAATGAGATATTTATATATATCTCTTATCACCTCACTTGATATTTCCCCAGCCAAATGGTTGATTGCAACCATTAATAGAGGAGCAGTTAGTACAGTATGCAGCTAACACTTAATAATCCTGAGTGATTTATCTAGGGAGTTTTGCTGGTTGTACTCCATTAATCTAGAAACAGAAGATCTGTTCAGTTTGTGCAATGGAATATTATAGCCAAAAAAATACCCAGGGTAGGATTATTAAATGCAATCTACATTTGTGGTGTCAGCTTTACTTGGGTTTTGTATAAGGTGACCAGATGTCCCGCTTTTGGCGGGACAGTCCCGCTTTTGAGCAATTTGTCCCGCGTCCCGCGGCGTTTTAAAAAAGTCCCGATTTTTCATTCTGCCTCCTGAGTCCCGGCTGCCTCCTGAATCCCCGCTGATGGCTAGAGGGAAAAAAAACTCTTTAAACTCTTGCCGCGGGGCTTCAAAGGGCCGACCTACAGCTGATCAGTGTTAAAAAAAAATGAATAGACCCATGCCTGCAAAAATAGAAAAAACAGCCCCTGTTAACAGCTTCCGCTAGGTTAATTAGCTGCAAAAAGCTGCAAAAAGTTCCTGGAGCAGATTTTTTTCCCCCTAGCTATACTGAAAACAAAGGCGAAAGCGAAACTAAACCTGCAACGTGACAAAATGAGGCAGAGAGAGATTTCTTTCTTTTTCTTTTTCCTCACCAAAAAAGGTAGGTACAAAACTGCAAACAATGGGAAATTTTGGGCAAAAGAGGAGAGTTCAAGATTTTAAAACACAAAAGAAAAAAAGCTCTATTTAACTAGGGAATTGTAATAATTGAGATACTATTAATAATTGTATATTGTGTTGAAAGCAGAAATGGTTAAGTTGTGGTTTGGAGGAATATATGGGGGAAATTATTTGGTTTATTATTATTGGTAAATATAATTAATTGATTTGTAAGAAATTGGATTGCATGGAAATAATTGGACTATTCATGTTCATATTGATTAATATACAAAAAAGATAGTTATATAACTAATTGATTTATATTAAAATGTTGAATTTGTATTAAACAACTGTATTACATAATTACATAATTAACCAATGTGAGGATGGATATAAAAATAGATGACAATGGGAAGGGGTATAATATAGAATAGAAGGGAAAAATTGAATTTGATTAAGATTAGAGATGAGGATGAAGGGTAATATTGTTTTTTTTAAAAAAATAGATGAGGAATAAATATGGCAAAAAGGAAATATAGAAATTGTAAATTTAATTGAAATGACTAAACGCTGTTTAAATTTGTGAACCAGCCAAATATTCTGTTCAAAGAAAATACATTGTATGTTTGTATGTGTGTTTCTAATTATTGCCATTTATTCATATTTGTTCTCTTTTATTCTTTAAAGTTTAACAATTCATTCTTAATCTTAATATCTTTATATTTGCTTGGGGTTGGCTTTCTTCCCTTTCATCTTTTTTATTGTACAGCAATCTTTCTCCTCAAACCTACCACCACTCTCTTTTCTTTCCTTCTTACTTTCTCTTCCCCCCACCCTCTTTTTCTCTTCCTTTCTCCTTCTCCTCCTCTCTTCCTCCCTCTCTTACCCTCACTCCTACTCTAATTTCCATTCCTTCATCCCTCTCTATTGCTGTATCCTTTAATGCATATGGACTACTCAGAGGGCTGAAAAAGGTATCTTTGACTGGTCCTCACACTTTTGACCAGTCCTCGAACTTACGACTGTCCTCACATTTTACATTTTTGCCCTATCTTGTCACCATGGTGAAGAGAAGCAGTTGTGAAATGAGTGACATGGTTGTTAAGAATACTGCACGGGCATAAATGTGAGGATGGTCATAAGTGTGAGGACCAGTCAAAAGTGTGAGGACCTGTCAGAAATGACTTTTCAGCCCTCTGAGTAGTCCCTATACACATAGCCATGGCCACCCGGTCACATGACCAGCTAGCCACGCCCACCCAGTCACATGGCCTCCAAGCCACGCCCACACAATAAGTCACGCCCACAATGGTGTCCTTCTTACCAATGTTAAAATCTGTTCACCTTACCCTATACACATAGCCATGGCCACCCGGTCACCTGACCAGCTAGCCACGCCCACCCAGTCACCTGACCAGCTAGCCACGCCCACCCAGTCACATGACCAGATATCCACGCCCACAAAATAAGCCACGCCCACAATGTCCCTCTTTACCAATGTTAAAATCTGGTCACCTTAGTTTTGTATGCTCTGGACTATGTTTGCTTCTAATGAAAAAAAAGCTACTTATTTCTAATGCATTTAAGCATGTCAGTGCAACTCAAGATATAATTGCTGACAATCTTAACCAATTTATTGGGCCTTGAGATAAGATGCAAATGCTAATCATTCAGAGGTTGGTTAAAAGAACCTTCCTCTTAAGCATTCTAGCATCCCCTTTTTGAGAATGAAAATGAAGTGGGGAAGGGAGAGTCATGTTGGGAAATACAAATTAGAGAATTGGAATTTCAGTAGAAATATTCATTGAATTTAAGAATCTAAATATATATGAATGGATTTGAAAAATAACATAAGAGTATAATCCTTTGCAACATAATTCATGGTGTATGAAAAAAATGAAAAGCAATTTACAGAAGTTGAGAGGCTGCTGAAAACATTCATTTTCTATGTAACAGGAGTTGTCTTACAAGAAGCTAGACCACTGATTCATCTCACTTAGCAGTTGCATTAGCTAGCAGTGAGTCTCCAAGGCAGCATTTTTTTCAACTGGGACAGCTTGAAGATGTGTGGACTTCAACTCCCTGAATTCCCCAGCTAGCATTCAAGTTGCCAAGGCTGAGAAACGCTGCTCTAAGGAGAAGCCAGGGATTGGAACTTGGACCTGTTAAATTTAAATTGTGCACACTCACCCAATGAGTATCCTTGCCATCTTCCATTGTCTATTGTCAGCATAGACAAATCTCCTAATATGATTAGAAGACAGTAGGAGGCATAAAACCAACATGCTATCCTTAGGAGAACAGTAAATCCAAGAACATCAGTAGCACGAAACATGATTATGTAATATTCAGATGGTTGCACTAAACTGGTGAATGACTGTCTTGTTTTACTGATTACAAGTAGATTCATTCTACAAATGAATAGCAACAGTTTGCATATTATTTGAAATTATTCTGAATAATCTTACAAAATGTTCATTTTAAATCTTGTCCCATTGTGAGGGATTATTTAAGCCTTAAATGTTTTTTTCTTCATCCCACTTTTCTTCGGATTTATCACTTGGTTAAACTATTGCCTAATCTGGAGAGCAGGAACTGCCCAGAAGTAGAAACACAATGTCCATCAATAAGTGACATCTTTAACTGTTGTTCATTTGGATTAAAATGTGCATCCGGGAGAAGCTACAAATATACATTTAAATACATATTCATTTATTTCATAAAACATAAATCTCAACTTTTTAATAGTTTAATATTAAATATTAATGTTTTTTATATTTTCAACTACCTCAAAGTAATTTTGTGTTTGAGAAAAGTATTTGGAAGAAGTGTACACCTGAAAAAGCTGAGTGAAAAAAAAATACTCTCTTAACCTACTGTATGCTTTAAAAGCTTTTTTTAAAAAATGCATTGGCTTTTTAAATCCAATGTAAAGTTCAGAATTGTGATGCTGTTTTGTTTCAGTTTTTCTTTTAATTAAATAGAAGGAAAAAGAAAAAGCATATAAAATTTATGAAGAAAGAAAAGGGATAAAGGGAATATATGTATATGTTTATCTATTTATCTACATCTATGTGAAAACTTTACATAACCATTTCAGTATGTTATAGTCATTTTACAATATAATCATATAACTAATCTGCATTGAAGCAATCCATTTTTAACTTGCTAATAATTTTAACTCTGAAAGCAATTAGTAGTTACAGCCGTATATTTGATTTTCTAGTGTTGAAGAATAAATCTTTTCAGGATAAGTATGGCACAGAGAATCTACTTTCTTTGTCCAAATGCCAATTTCCATTTGCTAGAGATACAGTGCAAAAGAACATGAACATCTGAAAATATTAAATCACAGTTGTGTTAATATATGTAATAACTAGCTCTTGACAAGGAACAATTATAGGACATTGAACAAATGTATGTTTAAATGAAGCATTGATCTCATTACAACTTCAGCAGAATGACAATTTACTCAAGCCTTTTTTATATACAGTAAATGAAATGAAATCCAATAAATGCAAAATACCATTTGTTGTTGAATAAGATATAATCTAAGATCTATTGACATTTTGAGTATTAATGTTAGCATTTTATCTCATCACCTAGGCAAAATAGGAACCTTTAATTTTTATTCCATCCAACCTTTAAAGTTTGCATAGCAAATTGATTATCAACAGAATTTTATAAAGATTAAATTGTAGGCTTTTTTCTGTCATAGAATTTAATAATCACTTGTAGTAGATTAAGTGTTTCTGAAGCTGAAAATTACATAAGTACAAATTAAGAAGTCAATAGATGTTGCAACTGTAAATCTTGCTACTGAGCTATATTAGGCAAATAATATTTATCTTTTGGAGGAAAGAGAGATAAAAATTTGTTTACAAATTAATTCCAAATATGAATCACAGCTTTCATCCCAATTTTCCAAAAATTAAAAAAATTAAATCCAAAGATCTATATATCTATATGTTTGATTATGTAACATCAAGTTGGTGTTGACTCTTAGCAGCCACAGTGTACCCATCATTTCTGTAATTTCGTCCATTCATTTTCTTTTGGTCTCCTCTTCTTTTCTCACAATCATAGACAAAAGCAAGGTTTTCACATAATGTTTCCAAAATCTGATGAAGTGAGCTTAGTCATTTGGGTTCACAAATGAGAATTCTAAATTTATTCATTCTATGATTCATTTGTTTTCTTGACTGTTCACTCCATGGTTCACAGCAGTGTTCTCTAACACTAAATTTCAGAAACATCAATACCCTGATAGAATTTGTTAAGATGGCCAAGTTAATCTGGTTGATTAGAGAAAAGATAACTATGTTTATTGCAATTGGAAATCCCTGATGGATTTTGTATGCCAAACAGAAAAAAAATGAATGTATTACCTGTAGTTTTGATGGTATAGAAAGGAAACAGTCAGGGTGCCTTTAGAAAAATAGGTAAATCTATAATTGTATTTATAACTTCTGTAAGAAGATTGGAAGACGATTTTTCCTTCTTTTCTTTTTTTATTCTACCTTATACACTAGTTTTTTCTTTTATTTGCCCCCTTTTACTTTTTCCTTCTTACTTTATTTAAATTTGCATTAATTTTTACTCGTTTTTAAAACATCTAATAAAATTATATTAAACAAAATGCATAGGATGGATTATTGGTGTTTCTTTCCTCAATATTAAAACCATGCTAATCTTGTTCCATTCCAGCCTCCCTTAATATATGTTCAGCACAGGGGTGAAATCTACTTACCTTCTTTACTGATTTGGAAGTGCCCGTGCCGTGTGCCCGTGCTCGCTTCGCTCGTGTGCACGCACATCATTACATGATGGTTGATGGTTAAACTGGGAAGTAATGGCACCCGGGTGGTGATTGCTACCGGATCGCCAAACCACAGGGAAAAATTGCTACCGGATTGGGCAATGCGGTCCAATCCGGGAGCATTTCACTCCTGGTTCAGCGTATAGGTTAAACTAGAGAAACTAGTTACCTTTGGGATATCACTTCAGAGATATTTCTCTACCAGATTTTTCAGTATCTTCAACACTGACTTTTCTTGAAAAGCCCTTAAAAATTCAGGGAGATGTTGAACTTGATAGCACAGTCAAACATCAGGAGTTGACCACAGAAAATGTTTAATGACAGTTTATATTATGTTATAAAACACTTGAAAAGCTTTTGCCCTGTGATGTACTCTTTTGCCCAGTTAAAGGTTATAGACACAAGAGTTCTAGTAGTATATAAATGAATAAGGTAGAATGAGTTGTGTGATGGCCTAGTGATAAAGATGTTTTCCTCCTACTTGGAAGGTTGAGAGTTCAATCCTAGGTAGTGGCAGATGTTTCTCTCTAGGGCACAAATAGAAAGTATCTGCTGCAAACTCCATGTAGGCATCAGGAAGGGCCTCCGACCAGTAATGCTCAGCTCCATTCAGTCGCTCAACTCTACCCTGAATCAAGGGATTATAGGGTTGTAAAAGAAAGAAAAAAAAGGGAGAGTATACAGCCTTGCCTCACTCTTTTACCAACCTGTAGTAAATCTGTTTCACCATTTCCATCCAGACCGAGACTTCCTGAATTGTGTATGAGTTTTGCATGGGGTCATTGAGATATACTGGGATTCCAATCTTCATAAGGACATTTCATGGTTTGAGAGACCTCCCAATAATCAATTAAGCAGATATTGATTTAATTTTTACTCTTTGGCTTTTTCAATTAGCTACAGCATCTCTTGTTCCTCAACCTTTTCTTAAGACAGCATGAACATCTGGCATCTCTTTTTCCAAAGAGGATTGCAATTTACATTGGATGATTTTATGCATTATTTTGCTAGATTGTACAATTAAGAATCTTATATGATAGTTTGTTAAGTGTCTTTTGCTAATGATATGTAGATATTAATATCTTTCAAACTGCTGATCCCTGTGTCATTTTCCAGTTTAGCTGATATAGCTTGGTTAGAATCTTCTTCTATTACTTGCCATATTTATATAGATAATAGGATTGTTACTCTATTGTAAACCTGAGGAAATTTTGATTTGAAGAATGGCAAGCCAACTATTTAAAATAAGTAATTTTCCTTCCTTATCTACAAAAGAAGAAATGATATTTCATATCTGTCACAATATTATCATGATCACTATTCAAAATCAACTTCTTTTCTTCCCTACACCTTCCCTCCCCTTCCAAATTTTTAAAATATAAAGTCATTCAGATCAAAATGGTGCTAGGATATTAATCTTACAAAAGCTTTCTGTTATTTTTTTTCCTTTGTAACTTGCTTCAGGAATTACTCCTTAAACTAACATTCTCATTTGAAAATAATGCTCTGTGGAATTTGTATAATGGTGACATCATTTTTATGCTATTATTTATTTATTTATTTATTATTTATTATTCATATTTCTATGCCGCCCACTCTCTGAGGACTCTGGGCGGCTTACACCAAAGACAGTATACTAAATGGCATATTGCCCTCAACAATCTGGGTCCTCATTTTACCCACCTCGGAAGGATGGAAGGCTGAGTCAACCTTGAGCCGGTGAGATTTGATCCACTGATCTGCTGAACTAGCAGTCAGCTGAAGTAGCTGCAGTACTGCATCCTAACCACTGCGCCACCTCAGCTCATTTTAACTCTGTATATCCATAATTAAATTGAGAATGTATGAATCAGTGGTTTAGCTTTTCTTTTTTCTTAGTGACCTGTGAGGATTTCTCTGGATTTCTCTGGAAAAATCATTTTTGTTGTTGCTTTGATTATAGTTGTATATATATTCCTCTAGAAATATCTCCTCTTGTAATGTCAAATAAATTCTTTTGAAAAATGGCTAATCTGAACAGTGAATTTTAGAGGTAGCATCCATTTTTAAAAGTATAAGATAAACTCAAGGAACTGAACAAAAGAAAAGAGGAAAGGAATGGGATGGGATGGGATGAAGGAACAAAAAGTCCAAAATGAAGATGTTTGTTTCATGGCAGTGTGAAGGGGAAAACAATGTTGTTTGTTATACCCGGTATTTCTAGACATGAAAACCAACTGTAGTTCAAATGATGGGCCATCAAAATTAATTTAGCTTTTCAAAAATAATATGAGAGAAATGCCATGACACATCACACATTATCCAAGATAATGTTTTGATGAAATCTCTTTTCTCATTCCTTAATTTTTTTTCTTCCATTGCCAAATAGATTCTATTTCTTATATCCTCATGTTCCTAATATTTTAGAATTTATTTCAAATTTTCTTTTGTTGATACTTTGCTTTTTATTTTTTTGTTATTAGTTGATGAAACATTTGTGATGTTCCTTCCTCCTTTTCTATTATTTATTTTTCCATCATTTGTAGCTGCTTTAGCTGCCTTCACTTTCTGAGGTTTTTTTCAGGCTTTAATTGAGATAAAGGAAACAGAGAAGTTGAAGATCTTAGATGACTGCATACTGAAATACAGGAAATGCACACATTCCCCCCAGCAGTGGGCTTCAAAAATTTTAGCAAGGGGTTCTCTGCCTGGTTGCTGGGTGGGTGTGGACATGGTAAGCGTGGCCTAGTCAGCCTTCTGCACCATGGTGGGGGGACGTTTTTGCCCTCCCCGGGCTCCAGAGGCTTTCCTCAAACCTCCAGGAGGGTGAAAACAGCCTCCCCAGGCTCTAGAAGCCCTCTGGAGGCTGGATACAGGCCCATTTCTGGCCTTCCTGAATTTCTAGTAGTCCCGATTTTCACCCTCCCTGAGCCTCCACACGTGGCCTGCACTTACCTGCATCCAAAACGGGCCACATGGGGACTCCTGGTAGGGGCGGGAGGGGGTGGGAGGGGCCAGCCAGGAGTGGGATTTGGGGTTCTCTGAACTGCACAGAATCTTAGCTAGAGGTTCTCCTGAACCCCTGCGAACCCCCAGCAGCCCACCCCTGATTTCTCCCCCCCCAACTCTGTAGCTAAGGGAAGTGCAAGCAGTTCCTATGCTACCTAAGGGAATGCCATCCATTTCCTGTTCTTTGGGGAGTAAAGCAAGAAGTTTCTTATTCTCAGGTAGATACTGCATATCTGGTACTATCTAATATATTGACAATTATATCACTCCTGTGAGTCTATACATTGATCACAGGTTATCCTGACTTTTGGATTTTTTCTTTTTTGCTTGCATCTGGTTTAAAACTAGTAGCTAGCATAATTAGATAAGAGTGGGGCTATAGTTTACACTGGGAACTGTTTCATATTACCTGGCAGTCTGCCAATCAGCTAACTGGCAAGCAGTTAGAAAGCTTGATTGTTGTGAGAGAACTCTTTTCCCAATTGTGATAGTTATTAATTTGATGATTGGTAAACTGCTGGGAATACTGTAGCTATGAGGGAGTCAAGTTTCTAGTGCAACAATATATATTTTGTAACAATTTGCCAATCAGTATTATGATGCTCCCTGTAGGGAAAATTTTCATTTGTGTGCATGCAAATATATTTGCTGCACCTGCTTGAACATGGCTGATTTTTGGAAGCTAAGCAGGGCCAGGCTTGATTAGTACTTGGATGGGTGACTAATGTAGAATTCCAGAGTTGTAGCTAGACCCAGGAAATGATAGATGGGGAACTATTCTTGGGCAGAACAAATCTACTCCATTGGCATGTGTTTAAGTTCTTACATGGTGAGGTAGCAGGTGTAAATTATGAATAGAATTGTATATTACAATCTGGTACAAAGTGAGGGAAGGTTTAAGTTAAAGCTCTCTGGAAGTGTAGACTCTTCTCCTGCTGTAAAACATACTGATGGTTGGTTGAACCACCCCTTCTTGACCATTAGGCTGAGGTCAGCCTGAATCTCTTGATGCCTATAGTTCATCAAGATGGAGAGCTCTTAGCCTTTCTAACCAGAAATTCTGCCTTTAGTTCAGCTCTAGCAAAATACAGCAAAAGGAGCTTTGAGTCTTCCTGTTCCTAGCCCAGACATATAGACCTTAAGAAATCTGGTGTCAATCCTGATATACAAGAGTTAATTATAACAGTCGATGTTGCATATATTAAAATTTGTAATAATATACTCCTTGAAAACAAGGAAACCAACGTCTTTAGGTATATTAAAAAGAGTTTCTTGGGGAAAAGGAAATTATGAAAAAATGATGGAAACATAAAAATAATGGAATAGAACCATTACAGAGACAGATCTCCAAATAAAATCAATGCAATCAGCCAAGCTGAACTGATCACATATTCCTTCCTTGAGTAAGATCTTCCTTGTTGCAGAGAGGAATCGCCGGCTATTTGTTGGTAGAAAGGGCCGTTATTTTTCTTTCTATTTTCCCTTGTGTTGAACTTTTACCCTCAATTAAATGTTAACAATTAAATGAAGGCTAGTCTTCCTGTAGTTCACATGATTGAATCAACCCAGTCAAGAATAGTTCTCCATCTATAACTTCCTGGACCTAGCAACAAAATCACAAATGGTTTAGGTGTTAAATCCACTTTTATAGTAAGAACTATTGATAGATTATAGTGGCAGTTTAGTTTTCACTATCGGTAGTTATGTAGTTGTGGAAAAGGTAGCTGATGTCAGAGGTTCAGTTTTCAATGTGAAAACTGATGATGTCATCAAAATGCTCTGCGCATGCGCAGATGAGCGCGCGCGCGAGCAAAGCAAGCACACCTGTGCGGCCCCACTGCAAACCAGTAGTAAAGGTAAGTAGAACCCACCCCTGGTTTGCTCAAAAATAGGTGTTTGGGAAAATGTTCAGGAAAAAAATACATTTGTTAATATAGCCTTTGTAAAAAGAAAAAAGGCACCCTTTATTGCGCCAGTACAACCAGGCCAAAAATTACATTTGCATTTTACAGAAGATTTGAGTCAGAGACACATGCCTTAATAACTGCAGCACCAATCCTCCTTCAATGTTACAAATCATACTCTAATTTCCAACATTACACATTGTAAGCCGCCCTGAGTCTCCGGAGAAGGGCGGCATATAAATCAAATTTTAAAAAAAATTAAAAAAATTCTTCGGGATAAATATCTTAATAATGTAACATTACAAGTGACAATTTCTTCTCATGCATTTGTTATTGCTTCCCTTGTTTTCCCTGACCTTTAATTTACATATTTGGTTTCGGTTAAATTTGAATCAATGTAATATTATGATTGGAGGTACTACATTGGATCAACTTCATTTTCTGAACCCATTAAAATCCTTTTCGGTCGTCAAATCATTCTGGATGCATCCAGTTTCATTCAGCAATTCAATCTGAATCATCAGTAGAATTCAGATAGGCAATATAATCATTCAGAATTTCTAAATATCCTGCCTACTTCAACCATTGTTCTCTCTAAATATCTAAATATCAGAGTCATCTGTCTACAAAATTGGTTGGTGAACAATGAAATATCACTTTATGACCAGATTTTATATTTGATTGAACATGATTGTAGCTCTCAGAAGGACCCAATTCTATTTGATAATCAGGGGAAAAAATACATGGCACTAGGTTGGAGAAAGCTGAAAGATAATGCTTAAGACAGCTCTATATTATGGCCTAATGGAGCAATTATTATATTTAATACAGGTTATGTTTGTTCTGGTTAATAACCAAAATAAAGTATTTCACCATATTTAGTACAGTTTATTAAGGCCTTTATGTAGACTGGCTGTTAATATTACAATAAGTCAACAACGTGGTCCTTCTGCTTTTCCAACAGTTTCTAAATAAAGTAACTGATGTGATAGTTAAACAAACTGGGAAAAACTGTTTTCATTTAATATGAAAGAAAGGAACGAATATTTTAAAATGGTACCAACTGGCAATAAGCTTGGTACAGGCTTTAAAACATCAAGTGAAATGAACATTGCACTTAACAAAAGAAGAATACTAGATAAAACTGCCAAAGGGTCATATTTATGATACCTTAAAGATCACTAGTTTAGTAATTTGGAGGCAACTGCTTCTATAAACATCTGATCACTGCATTAAAAGCTAAATAAAATACATTATGTACTGTATAGCCTGTTTAGTTTGTAACAACTCCTAAATGACTAAACATATTGAAAAGATCAAAACTCTATGGTATCAATTCATGTTAATGCTGCACATGATACAGCTTATTAGAACAAATGAGCACTAAAATATAAAAAGAAATTTGTATTATAGGTGCTCCATTTAATAGAATGCAATCATTCTCTTTCTCTCTGTCACCCATAATTACAACAGTGTTATTAATCTAATACCTATTCTTGCTGTAAATTTGTCAGTGACTTATCTACAGTTTTGAATCCAGCTTTCATGGCCGATTTCTGGAAGATCCAGGATATCTTTACAACCGCAATAGCAATTTAGCTCATGTTTCACGCCTTCATAATGATCAACATCTGATGGACATCTGAGTACGATGCCTATTTTTTTTGCCCCCCAGTCTTTTAACAGATTAAAAAGAATCTTATAAGATCAAATAATTGGTTCTCTCTGGAAAATTATAGTACAAAGGGCATGTGCATTAGTATGCCAATAACTAGCCCTAAAATCACAGCTTTTTCAAAGTTCTTGTGACCTTCAATTCAACATACCCAAAGAAGGCTAAGGTATTAACCTAGCTGGGATAATAATAGGTTAGGAAGATGACAACAGAGTATCTGATAGAGAAGTATAAAAATGGAGATAATCTGGCATATGTTCCTCTTAATTTTCCATCAGATTAAGGACATAAATATCAGTGTGTGAGGTGGAATTACTTTCAGTTGAATTTGTCTATTAGTTAATTGGATGTGAATGTACACCTTACTGAATATTTATGCTACCTTTATAATTTATGCTCCACAATTCTTCACCTTTTCTTTTAGAAACCTTATAGCAATGTGAAAAGTCATTCAGTTAAGGTTTCTGATGCAACTTTCCCTCAGATGTGAGGTGGTAATGCTTGGCCTTTTGCAACCATCATTCACTATTCACAGCCACAAAATTTATCACTTGGACAGTTAAGAACTGTAGTCAACAGGGGTGGGTTCTACTTACCTTTACTACCGATTCGCAATGGGGCCATGTGCGCTTTTTTGCTTTGCTCCTGCGCGCACGCTCTTTTGCACATGTGCAGAAGCATTCTGATGACATTGGCGTCGGTGGGTGGAATCTCCCTCTCGTTTTACTACCGGTTCTATACAACTGATCTGAACTGGGGGCAACCCACCACTGGTAGTCAACAACTTGAAGTTTAGGAAAAGTCTGCCAAAGAGTCACAGACCCAAAACTGATATGAACTGATCCTAATAAAACAGTGAGCAGCATTCTTCCACATTATCTTCCATAGGAGCAAAAGCTTGCCTTCCCCTCCTTCTGTGAAATCTGACAGGTAATCCATGATATATGTGATGCCTGCTTACCCTGATAATACTTCCATGTCACATTTTTGACTTAAAGCAATGCACAGAAACATATTTTATGTGTAAACTCGCCAATTAAGAAGGCAAATGTTATAAAAATACAAGGATTTATTGGCATGAAATTTACCATCTATCAATGTTGTATAAACTGTTTTACATAAAAAGCCATCTGGAAACAGATTGTTTATCATATTTATACAGTTACAACTTGGTGGTTTAAAGCCTATGTGTAGCTCATTAAGTGTCAAGATGGTGTTGCAAGGAGAGGTGGCAGAGCTGATATTCTGCATGATGCATGAAAATTAACAGAGGCATTTAGACAGTGCTGCCATTTCAAATTAGCATTTATGATAACTGGGGCTGAAAGTATTCTGAGAATAGAAAACAAACCTTAGGCCATAGAGCTGTTTTTCGCTGTAACCTCCAGGAAGGTTAAATGATGTAGAATGATCTACGTAAATATGATAATATAAAGAAAAGTCTGAGTCCATTAGCTTAGCAATGAAGCTTTGGCAAGTTGCTCTGACTTTCTGGCACTTTTCTCTTCAGAAGAAATCATGGCATGTCATAGGTTACAAGAGGGAAATTCAAACTGTTAAAGTTTTCACAATGAACACAACAATAGTAATGAATTGCAACAGAAAACTAAATTTTTCAAAACATACTTTTAGACTTAAGAATGGTTTGTGATGCCATATTTTTCGGAGTATAAGACGCACCGGAGTATAAGATGCATCTTAGTTTTTGTGGAGGAAAATAAGAAAAAAGCTGATTGGCAGGTGGATTGCCCTCCTGGAATACCCTCAATCAGCTGTTCCCAGAGGTGAATTTTAGCAACAGGTTCCTTGGTTGTGAGCATTGTGCCTTGCTTTTTTTTTTGCTTTTTTTTCTGCCTCTGAAAGCCTCCGAAACAGCTTCAGAAAAAAAAGTCTCTGAAGCTCTGTTTGGGGGCTTCTTTTCTGAAGTTCTGTTTGGGGGCTTCTTTTCTGAAGCTCTGTTTGGGGGCTTTTTTTCTGAAGCTTCGTTTCTGATGCTTTTTTCAGCCTCTGAAACATCCGTTTGAGAAGCTGGGCAGAGCTACATTCGGAGTACAAGACGCACCCAGATTTTCACCCTCTTTTTTGGGGAAAAATACTCCGTCTTATACTCCGAAAAATATGGTAAATGTCTCCATTCAATTTATCTCTTCTTGCATTAGAATGTTCAATGTGATTTCCAAAATATTAAGACAATGAAATGTACAATGCCAAACACCAATGTAATGGTGTACAGGTATCAGTATCAGGTAAATAGGTAAATAGTTTTGAATTTCATGGACCCCAGAGAAGGACCCTGGGAAAGGGCCCTGTTATATTTTAGCCATTACCATACAATCCCATAAATGTATTCACTGAAGCCAGCAAAACTGAATTCATTGCTCCAAGTCAGTGTATAACTTTGCATTATTTTACAATTATCACAATTTCTTTCAGCTGATCTTTAAAAATTGCCAGATAGTTTTGTCATTATGTAGGTGATTTGAATAGATTGTTATTTTTTTTCTTTCTCACTTATCTTTAAAATAAAAGTTCTGAAGCATAATTTTTCATAGTATGATATCTATGTGACTAATCAGAGTTGCCACATTAATCTGTTATATTTAATTGTGTTATTTGCATATAAAAGGGCTGTTTACAACATCACCCTCATTCTCTTTGTCTCGCATGCATATTCCCATTATTCGGCCGATTATAAATATAATAAATGAATACATAGGCATAGTAATTTTTGAAAACTTGGGTGGAGAGACAAGATTTTTGTATGATTGATGCAGCCAGTATATATAAAAACAGAACAGTTTATCCCTTTCCAGCAGAAAAAAAATTAAACCATAGTATCTGACAGCTGCTCATAAATTTGAATAGTGTAAAGTCAGAAAGAGTAATTGGTGTGACTTGTTCCATCTTTTCTGCCTTGTACAAGTGATCAAGAAAAATCATATGATCCTATCAGTCTTGCCAACTCAGTAGTACCTCAGTAGGACAAGTATGCAAATTCAGTAACAAGCCAAGGCCAAATAACCCAGCAAGTCAAATTACTAACCATGTCCAAATTAGACTGTGACCCTCCGTTCTAATTAATAATACAAACATGTTCAGTTCATTCACACTTTAGGTCAGTAAAACCTGTGAAGAATACACAAAAAGGAAATAGATATTGAAAAGGAATCTAAGAAGAATATTTTCAGGAGTCAAATTAAATTGACATGGAGAACATTCTGTGATTGCTCACATAGTTTATTAGCCTTAAAAGTCAATAACAAGTTTTAGCTGTATTTGCAGTATGCCTAAGCATCAGCTTTCCAGTTCCCAAAGGATAAATTATCTGGAGTGAAATATGCAAATAACTAGAATTGGAGATAATTTATTCTATGTTTACTGTTCCCGGTGTCATACCCTCTTAGATGTACTGGAACCCTAGAATATCCAGTGATGTTGCAAGGGAATTCTCAAAGTTGTAATCTCAAATTATTTGCGGGGGGGGGATATTATATATATATTTTAAAAAGTTGTAAATCAGAATCCAGGACCATCTGCAGATGGCCAAAAAGTGAAGATGATGACTATGACCACAATCACAAACCGGAGCCCCTTTTTTGTAAATAATAGGGGTAGAGTTTCAATCTTACAATTGCATCAATTGTCTTTAGTTTTTAGTGGTGGGTTCCTCCCTATCCGGCCCCCCTACCCCCCACCCCCACGTTATTCTTACCTTTTATTTGGTCCCACCCCCATCTATTGCTGCCTCCTGAGTCCCAGCTGATGGCTAGAGGGGAAAAAACTGTTTAAACTCTTACCGCAGGGCTTCAAGGGGCTGCCCTACAGCTGATCAGTGTTAAAAGAAAACAAGTAGTAGACCGGTGCCTGCAAAAATACAGGAGTAGATCAGTGCCTGCAAAAATACATGAATAGATCAGTGCAGCCTGGTAGACCAGTACCTCTGCTAAATCCTAAATAATTGTCACATGACCATCAAGCCATACCCACAAAATAAGCCATGCCCACAAAAAAGCCACGCCCACAGAACCGGTAGTAAAAAAATTTAGAACCCACCCCTGCCACCATGGACACCCTTAACAACATGCATGAAAACTACATTAACAGATACAGTCTGACAATTTGTGAATGAAGTAGTTATTATAAAAAAAAACTATAGCCAGGAAAAAGTGGCTGTTGCTAGTATTTTAATATATCATGCAAATATTCCAGGTCTTCGATATAATTACTGCTACCAATTCTGCTACATTTCATTTTATTCAGTCTTGAAATTAATAAGTTAGCTTGAACTTATTTACTGAAAATCAGTAGCATGGGAGGAGGAGGAATGCAAAAAGACTTCTTGGATGAGGAGTACACTTAATTACTGTGCTACAGATAGTGTACCTGTGATTTATGTCTCATCATAGCAATGATGTGCAGATTTATGCATATCCTACCCATAATAGTGTTGCATCAGAATATATTCTTATGTTCTATTCTTTTCCCTTAAAGTATTATTGATTAATTCATTATTCTCCAATATATGCTCTTCTATTAAAGGTAAAGGTTCCCCTCACACATATGTGCTAGTCGTTCCCAACTCTAGGGGGTGGTGCTCATCTCTCTTTCAAAGCTGAAGAGCCAGCACTGTCCGAAGACGTCTCCATGGTCATGTGGTCGGTATGACTAAATGCCAAAGGCACATGCAACGCTGTTACCTTCCCACCAAAGGTGGTCCATATTTTTCTACTTGCATTTTTTACGTGCTTTCGAACTGCTAGGTTGGAAGAAACTGGGACAAGTAACGGGAGCTCACCCTGTTACATGGCACTAGGGATTCGAACTAGACTGCTGACCTTTTGATTAACAAGCTTCTCTATTAGGCCCTGCCTAATATGCTGTCTCTATTTAACATTCCCAGATAGCTAAATATCTTTAAACACATACCTTTGTTTTCCACATCATTTTGGACCTAGATAGATATGGGTGCCATGAATTATATATTTATTTGTGCTGTGACAGCTTTTGCTTCGGCAGATTAAATCATTTCTATTGAAAATAAATTAAGAGACAATTTTTCCTACATTCTCAGTGATGATCTTGTTTATTTATTTATTTATTTATTTATTTATTTATTTATTTATTTATTTATTTATTTATTTATTTATTAGTTCGATTTATATGCCGCCCTTTTCCGGAGACTCAGGGCGGCTTACAATGCGTTAAGCAATAGCCTTCATACTTTTGTATATACCTGCTTAGTAGGGCTTTTGCCCCCCGCCCCAAAGCGGTGTTCTTTTTTATACAAAGTCAGCTTATTGCCCCCACAAACCGGGTCCTCATTTTACCTACCTCGAAAGGATGGAAGGCTGAGTCAACCTTGAGCCTGGTAAGATTTGAACTTGCAGTAATTGCAGGCAGCTGGTGTTACTTAACAGTGCTTTAGTCTGCTGCGTCACCAAGGCTCCTTTTGTTGTCCACTAAACTTCTCAGGCTAGTGATGTTATGACATAAGCAATTCTAGCAAGGCTACAAACAGTTGAATACATCATTTGTATTTATAAATAGTTTTTGACAGACCTGGTACACAGTTGATATAAGTGTTAACAACATTTTTCACCAATCAATTGGACATTGTTTGCATCAGGTTTTCTAAATTTAGTTGTAGGTATTATCTTATATATTGAAATTGGTGGTGAGAATCAATAAATAGATGCTGTGATAAGATACTTAACTGGATATCATTGATCAACTATCACAGTCCAGCAACTTTGCAAAGTCTTTCCAAGGTTTTCTTCACAACCACATATTCTTTTTTAATTTTGATAATTAAGAAACTGTCATACATGATGCTATGTGTTGAATGGGTTGTTTAAATAGAACTGATTAGTTTGCAAAATAAAGGCATTTGTTTTAGTATTTGGCTGAAGGAAACAGCTAATATAATTTGGTCACATTTGTGAAAGAACATGGTAATTCATCACAAAAAAGCCTTTCCATCATCACAACAAATGGTTTTTCTGTAATTTTTTTTTTAAGATTTAGCTGAGAAAGAGTTTTATATTCTCAGTCTGGTATCTCCCCAATGCTAAACAAAAAACAGAAGTTTAAGAAGTGAAATATAAAAACATAGATTGTAATAGAGGAAAGAAAATTATAGTTACATAATTTTATACCCCTGCAATAGAGGTAGGCATGAAAAATTCTGGTTGAGTAGATTGAGATGCTCTGATTCTAAAGAATGGTAGGCTAGGTAACATACCCCCTCCCCAAAAGACACAGATATAATATAAAATGTGCTTATTGAAATGCAACAGTATTCATATTCATATCCCTAATGGATGTATTTCAGCCAGTAAAGGAGTTTATCATATTATCTGGGAAAATGTTTATTTGTGTTTTGTTGCCATCAAGTCAGTATTGACCCTTAGTATCTACCTAGACTGGTTCTTGCAATTTCCTTGGCAAGATTTTTGGAAGTGACTTGCCATTGCCTTCTTCTTAGGGCTAAGAGTCCAAGGCCTTCCAGCTGACATTATTCCTAAGGCAGGATTAGAACTCACAATCTCCTGGTTTCTAGCTTGATGCTTTAACCAATAAACAAACGGGATCTCTATTTGGGTGCGTTACTGAGTTGACATGACCTAGAATTTGTATGATCTTTGACAGCTGATAAGAGATTTAGTGTGCTATTTTATACTAATCTGAGAAATATACATAGATCATATCAGACTGTCAAGATCCAGGCCATTAGCAGCCTAATCGGCTTAATCAAATCTCTTATTTAATAGAGACCTCATTGGAATAAAACTGCCCAAAGTATTTAATATAGTAAGGGTTTATTTTTTTCAAAATTAAATATTAAAAAATGACAATACTCATTGGTCATGTATTGATAAAAACAAGCAAACAATATATTCAACTATACTTTACCTTTTAAAAGGACTTCAAAATCTGAAGATTGCTTCATTGTAGTAATTCATCAAGCTTTATTTTGGTTTCCACCTAGGTTTCACTTTCTGTATTAAATTTCATTCTATTTCTTTCATGCTGAGAGTGATAAATTCATTCCATGTATTTAGATCAGGAAATGACAATCTTTTCAGAAGCCAGTTACAAAAGAAACAAAATTAAAAATTAAATTGGTAAAATCACATCTTACTTGTAAGATCTCACATGAGAATATTAAACTCTGTTTCATTTTGATGACCTTATGAGATTTGGGTTATTCTTTTTCAAATGAATTTAATTTGGGGGCTCCACAGCTACCAACTAGGGATATGGGGGTGTTTTGGCTTGCATATTTGCCACATTTCCAACCTATAATGCTTAATTGGATATTTAAATGTCCTTTAAAAAGCTTCTTGTGGAAACTGAAGGTTGCTCAGAGCCATACAGAGAACTTTACAGTAATGGAATTGGAGAAACTAAATGTGCCCTCTTGGGTGAATATAAATTGTCTCTACTACTGAATGCAATACAGTATCATCTTATGAAAGCTTCCTGACTCTTTAGAATAGCAATCCTGAAAAAATGAATGTTTCAGGTGATATGGAATGCTTGGAGTAACAGAAAAGCATCAAGACTGTAACACAGATGGAGATTAAGCCATCTTTGCCTCTTAATGTCAAAACTGTCATCTCTCTCTCTCCTTCTCTCTTCCAGAGTGCCTTAATCAGATTTATGTGGCAAAACATATTCATGGGCTGTTCAGCTTTGTTTAGTCAGTCTTGTCATTCCTGAGCAGTTGCCTGGAGATGGAGCAAAGAAGGGAAGAGATGTCTTGACAGCTTCCCTGCGTATATTCATGGTAAGATTTCAGTCATCATCATCATTATTACTGAAAGAAATGCCTTACCAAGGGTGCAAAGCAGGACAATGTGATGTCACGCTTAGCACACAATCACCATCAAGACAGTATATATAGAAAGCAGAATATTTCAATCTGAGATCAGTAAAATGCTAAGAGCTAAAGACAAGAATCAACATCAGCATTTAAAATCCACAACAACCATAATAATTCTGACTTTTAAGAAGTAATTAGGCAGCAATTTCTGTGCTGTTTGAATTGATGCTTGGGGAAAAAAAGCTTGATTAATCTCTCGAATGAAACAAGATTGTTCATTCTTTCTCTAACCCAGAGGGCATCTCTACACTCCTTTACATGTGGCCTGTGCATATCAGAAGTGGTATTCAGCAGGTTCTGACCAGTTCTGGTAGAACCAGTAGCAGAAATTTTGAGTAGTTCAGAGAACCGGTAAATACCACCTCTGACTGGCCCCGCCCCCATCTATTCTCTGCCTCCCGAGTCCCAGCTGATCAGGAGGGAATGGAGATTTTGCAGTAACCTTCCCCTGACATGCCCACCAAGCCACGCCAAGCCACTCCAAGCCAAGCCACCCCACGCCCACCAAGCCACGTCCACAGAACCAGTAGTTAAAAATTTTGAATCCCACCACTGGTGCATATGTGAAAGAAACTATGAAGAGGAGTAAAGTGTTTACCATGGCATGAATACATTTTGTGTGTTCATCCATTCATCCAGGCAGTTTATCCATTTTTCAGACTACTTCCTAGAAAGAAATACTAGAGAAAGGAGCCTATAGTTCTCAGATATTATTCAGCTACACCTCAAACATCATTCACAATTGGATGGAAGTGTAGCAAATTACACTTCAAGACCTAAAAGGCTACACTTTCACTTGCTATTATACAAATCAAGAGTGGGCAGCGATTTGATAGAGCATATTTTGGGGGTATCCAGTACAGTTTGAAGATCTTCTGAAAGCTGCTTTGATTTAAAGTCCAAGTGAAGCCTCCACTTGAAGCTGCTTCACAGAGCATGGTGTCCCTTCATTCTCAGAACAGTGGTCATGTTGCTATGCTTTGTTTGGCATCCTAACCCCTCCTTGCTGCTTCTTCAATACTTGCAAAAGCTGAACGCTAGATGCTAAGAGGAGATCTGAAGATAACCTGGATGAGGCTGAAGCACTTACCTAGCAAATATGCAAAAGCCTTTTCCTGCTTTTGCAAGGGATAGATATGAGGAGACAATGGAAAGGTTGGAGGCAATTAATATACTCCACTGAGGCAAATCATTTTGCCTTTTTGCCTTCCTCACACATGAAATTGTTTGTCAAAGTAGACCTCAGCTTCTTCCCACAGGCCTTATGTTCAGGGGCCCCTGTGTATGAGTGTATGATGGTGTATGATATAGAGCAGGCAAGACAGATATTTTTTGAGTCCTTTTAATTTAACTTTGAGGAAAATCTTTATCTAATGGTTAAGCTTATATAATCATTTCTCAGTGCTTCCACATCAAAATGGAAGAAGACTACACTAACTCATTTTTAGCAATTGTGTTCAAGTAGTTACTCCAGAGACCCACACATCAAATACATTACTCAGAACTCAGGCTGCTTACCCTTGACTTAAAAGTACAGGTAGTCCTTGACTTATGACCACAATTGAGCCCCAAATTTCTATTACTAAGCAAGACAGTTTAAGTTAATTTCACCCCATTTTATAACATTTCTTGCCACTCATGTTAAGTGAATCACTGCAGTTGTTAAATTGTCAATACAATTGTTAAGTGTATAATAACACTCAATTAATACAATGGCTTTGCCATTGACTTTGCTTGTCAGAAGGTCACAAAAGGTGATCATATGACCCCAGGACATCATCCCAGGTCATAAATGTGAATTAACTGCCAAGCATCTGAATTTTGATCATGTGACCATGGGAATGCTACAACGGTTGTGTGAAAAGTATGAAAAATAGTCATAAGTCACTTCAGTGCCATTATAACTTCAAACAGTTAGTAAATAAACTGTTGTAAGTCGAGGATTATCTGTATTAACTGCAGGAAGATAAAGCCTGGGACCATTTGACCTTTGTATCTCCTATTTCTCACTTTACATGTAAATCACTCAAAACATAAGCATGTTTAGCCACAAAGATGGCCTAATTATGTCCAAGTAATTTTTTGAGCCTGTATATTCTATTCAGATAATTTATAGTGGCAATAAACATTTGTTGCTCTGGAAAAAAACAATAACCAACCTCCAAGGCTGCTTCTGCTTCATTTTATTAAATATGCCATATTGAGAAATGTCAACTTTCAATTCCTCCTTCCTGAGTTATTCAATGTATTTAATTTTCAGGGGCAATAATCTCTATGTTGGGAAAGACTGATAATTTTAAGTGCCTTTCTGTTGATTAATTAAATCCTATGGCAAAGATTATATATATTTTTACTTCCTATTCTTGAGCTGTGGTTCCTGTTTGTTTGTAAATATGTAGCATTTGCAAGACTTGGGATCTTATATCTCTATAGCTTTAAAAGGCATGTGATAATAATTTCTAATTTTTAACTTCCAGGAAATAAATACATTGAAAAGGATCACTTGGAAGGCCATTTCAAACTACACTGATATGATTGGTTTTGCTTATTACATGGTTTATTGTTGAATGCATCTCCTCCGGTGACCTGATGTTCACTGAAGGTAGCATAAAAATGACAAAAGGACTGCTTTTATGCATAGCCAGTAGAGATGAAAGGATTGTTGTCCAACAGAGCTGCTTCACAATAATGACAAGTGCAAAATGTGAAGCAAAGTATATAATGCATGCATCCATAGATATAAGAAAGGCTCAGCAACACTCTAAATTTGATTACCTGCACTGACCTGTATTTAGATATATTGACAAAGATGAGCTGGGACAGTCAGTAGTCAGTTCCTATTCGATTATAATAGTTTGAATGAGATGGACCAAATGAGCTGGAATTATTCATTAAACCAGCAAAATCTGCTTGTCACTTGCTTTTATGCTTGATTAATGCTGACAAGTGATGACTTAAAGCTATCTGGTTCTCAGGCATTTTAGAACGTGCTATAAAGCATGAACAGATGTTGGAGTTAAGTCCCCCAAATTTGACAAATCAGTGTGACTGTACTGAAGACAGTAAATGGACAGCTTGGTAAGGAAAGCTTCTATTGATTTGGTTTTGTTTTTAGATCTGAAGACCTACAGGGTCAAAGAAGGTTTTGCTGGAAGTCAAATTGGATTTTGGTAACATAGATGTGAATAACACAGTTTTCAACCATTTTGTCTTTCTAGTTTTAAAATGGTCCCTTTTGCTTGATCTTGTGAATTATACGGCAGAGGTAATGCTCCAGAAATATTGTAGTATTATTATAAAACAGCTATTATGAGTTCCATGCAATTGGCAAAATGACTGTCATCAGAGGCGTGGCCAATCTCTCTCTCTCTCTCTCCCTCTCTCCCTCCCTCCCTCCCTCCCTCTCTCTCACGCACACGCACACACACACTCACTCACACTCATACACACACACACACAAAGTGCACACATGAGCAAACATGCACAGACAATTGGAAGGAACATTGGAGAGATTGTTTCAGGACATCCCTCCTACCCCAGGATGTTTTGTTATAGCAATCTAATATAGTGGAAACTAGGCTCTGGAATGGGAAAATCCAGGTTTTATTGTCCCCTTGCAACCACAAAGCTCACTGGAGTATTCAAGTCAATCATTCTCTTACTTCAAAGTATGCTGCTTTGAGGATGAAATTAGAAGAGACACCCCCCCCACCCCCGTCCCCGTCTATATGCTTAGATAGAACAAGTAGGATAAATCTGCAAAGACTCCACAGTAAACAAATAAAGAAATAAATAAGTGTACTAGAGTCATTCATCATTCTTCTTTTCTAATAAGGCCCATGGGGCTTCCGTTGAGCCTGAATGCATGCTTGCAATGCAAAATGATGCTATAGACTTACACTTTGCTTTGTACTATGCCTCTCTCCATTATAGTTTACCATGATTAAAAAAAAAGTTAATTAAATGTCAGGTAGGGAAGTGAGCATGGAGGGTATCAAGAGAGACATCTTCAGACACATTATAGAGTTAAGTTGTTTTTTGAGGTATGTTATCCAACAGTTCAGGCCCAGCTTAATAGCATTAAGATTGATTTACTGTGTTGCATTAGGACCATTGTGCATTCTCTAGCAATCCTTACTTTATTTGCTAACTTCATGAATGAGTCTGATGCAAGAAAGAAATACACAGAGAAGGATTACTGAGAATTTTGTGTCTTCCTGGCAAGTGTCCAAACTCATTAAGGCATTCTGCCTGCTTCACACTTTAGAAACCACAGCAATAAAATGAATCCAGTCCACAATTAAAAACAAGTGGCAGCCAAAACATGAAGCTCCAGCTTTTTAGTTGCCTTTGAGTCTACAGAGCAAATATGTATAATGTCAACTAAATAGTTTTCAGTAATTGCTTCTAAGCCAAATAGATTAATTGTTGTTGACAGGAGTAAAAGATGCTTTAAAAAAAAAAATCTCAGGTGTAAAACATTTCTTCTCTGAACTCATTACATACCTGGCAAGACCAATGATAGTGATTTATATCTTGGAACATGTTCCTCCTACATGGAAACTTTCTTTTTCCAATAATAAGGAATTTCTAGTCATTATTTGTTTGAAGACAATGTTGCTCTCTCCTTGAAATGTTCAATGCACAACTGAGATGCCATTTCTAATTCTCAGTTGGAAAAGCTATCTAACATACCTGCTAGGGAAAAAGTACTAAAGGGTGACTGAGTTATTTTCATTTTTACTTAAATGTTGGTTTTACCAAATAGAAATGCATGTTCTGTTTGACCTCATATGTCTGGTGCAAGAAGCCTCCATAATTATTAATCTGATTTTTTGTTAACATTTTTTTCCAAATATACAATATCCTCTTCCTAGGTTATACATAGGTATTTTTCAACAGTAAAAATGTTCATGCACACTTTTTTCTAATATATGTGTTTTTGAGATGTAAACTAGCTCTTAATATGCTGGAAAATGTATGCCTTAGTGAATTTTAATGTACATTTAGGGTTGTTTAAGGCCTGAAATGCTGACATGGAGAAGAAGAGGAGGAGGAGGAGGAGGAGGAGAGGTGGTGGTGGTGGATGAAGAGAATACTGTTAGATACAGATTTACTATGTGAGAGGACGAATATTATGTTGTGGGATTGGCAAGCATAAAGTTTTTAGGCCATAGGAGGTGAAGGTAAATTGTAGTAGGCAACATATGAGGAAAGTATAATAGAGTATTAGCCTGCTTATACGTTGAATTATGAATGTAGGCAATATGAAAGTTAAAATGAAAGGAAAAAAAGTATCTACCTGAAATGGTATCGTGTGAACTTGCGAGAAATATGTAGATGTACAAATTCTTGTAGTCTATTCAAATGTTGATAGGAATCAAAGCTCCTTTGGAGAGGGTGCTAATATTGAAATGTGTCTCTGATCACTAGCATCTTGTTAAAAACATCGTAGTTCTTTTCAGCTGGCAGGAGTTGTCATGAAAAAACAAGAAAGAGCAATAAGCTATTTCCCAAATGTTTAACTATCCGTAAGACAGCAGTTCCTAATGCAAAATTAAATGTATTCATTTGAATAGCAAAGGAGTGCGAGGGATCTGGTGGGTGGGTGGGGGCGGGGGAGGGTCTGTGAAACAAATGTCTGTCTGAATAAGGAAAAGCCTGTTGAGCATCAGAATCATACTTCAAAAGAACTCCTTTCTTGGTAAATTGGATGACAGCCTTTGTGCAAGGAAGAAAGCTTGCAAATCCCAAAATTCAAAATATTGAATGTCCTTGAGACATAGAGGTGGGGGAGGGAGTAGAGAATGACAAACCTGGGATGCAACAGAATGGATTCTACTTTAGTAAGATCCTTCTTGAAAACCTTGGGAAAAATGTAGTAGCCTAAATAATCCAAAAGAAATAAATCAAATGTACCTTTCTTATAGCTTATATTGATAAAGTTGCAAAACAGTCTGAACCTGTTCCATGTGAGTAATTGGATCCTCGGAATAATATAAGAGGAATAACTCCTCTGCTCACAACAGAATACCTTATGCCACCAGGCTTGAAATTTTGGGATTAGACAATTTAGAACTACTCTGCCTTCGGTCTGACCTAAGCGTAATAAACAAAATTAAATGGACAGCTTGGTACCTGTCAGAACCTGTCTGACCTGTCAATGACTACTTCAGCTTCAATTGCAATAATACACAAGCACACAATAGATACAAACTCAAGGTAAACCGCTCCAAACTCTATTGCAGAAAATCTGACTTTAGCAACAGAGTGGTCAATGCCTGGAATGCACAACCTGACTCTATGGTTTCTTCCCCAAACCCCCAAAACTTTAACCTTAGACTGTCTACTGTTGACCTCACCCCATTCCTAAGAGGTCTGTAAGGGGCGTGCATAAGTGCACCAACGTGCCTACTGTCCCTGTCCCCATTTATTTATATCCTTAACCTGTATTCATAATCATGTTTATTCTTATATCTGTTATCTTATACATATTTGACAAATAAATAAATAAACATAAATAAGTTAGCAAGTCATCCATATAAACAATCAGATTTTTACCATTAGTGATATGATTCATCATATATATCATGAAGATAATCCAAAAGGCATTCCTGTTATTCATATTTTATGCAAATGTTAAAATCAGTCAGATGTTTTTTTTCTTTTTCATATGGATCAAATTATAGTTTTTCTGAAATCTGAATCTAAGTGTGTGAAGAGTATATTTCCCTTTTGTTTATATGTTTAACACCCTCAGAGAAATCTACTAACAGAGTTTAATTGTGGGCAATCCTGAGTGAAATAATCGTACTATGTATACAAGAATATAGAAATAAAAAAAATCCTTCAGTGGCCTTGTCCAAGGCTCGTAAGACTTTACAATTTTACTGTTTGAATGGATGCTTTGAGCTTTTCCAGGTATTGTCATTTCTATCTAGAAATTAAGTAAACCTTCACAAATTGGAGGTGTTCAATATAAAGTTTGTTATTTTCAGAATCCTGCTTCACATTAGCAACATCATTAACTTTTACCAAAATGAAAAGTGTTATTAATGTGTTTTTGGGAAAAAATGCCTTAAAATCCTTTCTATACAAAATTATAGTTCAGCCATTCATACATTGTATACATGCATACATTCAACCAACTTTAACCTTCATGTCTGATTTTCTTTTATCACTTATCTAAAGAAAAGAACCAGTCTAGATCTTGGGACAATTAATGCAAATATGACAACACAAGCTGCATCACTGAAAAAGAATATAAACTGAAAAATAATAGACACGGTAAGGAGGGCCCTGTCCCCAAAAAACAGTCTCAAGTTTGAAGTAGGGATTCAGTAATCTCAAAAGGCTTGATATTTGTTTCAAAACACTCATTCTGCCGAGTGTCTTGTCTTTCTATATATTGCAATTTACTTTTGTAATACTCCCAACCTTGAAAGATTATACAATTTCTTGTTTCTGCCTGGCCTTAACTGTTCAACTGCCAGATTGAATGTTTTTGAGTCTATAATTCTCTTCCCAAATTTCAGTAAAAAACAAACAAACTTCCATGTGCATGAATACACATATGCAAGACACACACATTGCTTGGACTGAACTAGGAGGATTTATTGGATTGGGCTGTATCTCAAACTGAATCATACTGCTTCAACCAATTTTGTAAGTCCATGTAGGACTCTTACAGACTCATCTGAACTAAACTGTAACTGTGATCCTATGGCAATTCAGAAAACATGTGCTTAGAAGACTTTATACCAGGGGTGAAATCCAGCAGGTTCTGACAGGTTCTGGAGAACCGGTAGTGGAAATTTTGAGTAGTTCAGAGAACCGATAAATACCACCTCTGGCTGGCCCCAGAGTGGAGTGGGAATGGAGATTTTGCAATAACCTTTCCCCATGAGTGGGGAGGGAATGGGGATTTTGCAGTATCCTTCCCCTGCCACGCCCACCAAGCCACACCCACCAAGCCACACCATGTCCACCAAGCCACGCCTACAGAACTGGTAGTAAAAGAATTTGAATTTCAGCACTGCTTCACACATCCCTATCCTGGAGGAGGAAGAAAAGTAGAATAGAATTATTGGACAGAAAGATTCTAATCAAAATAATTGAATAGTGAATAGACCTCTATATTTGCCTTTTTGAAATCTGGAAGAATGTAACTCCATGTCTTAACATTTTGTTCCCAGAGACCCACAATATACTGTACATACTTTACAAGGCCCCCTATAAGTTAAGGAGAGAGAGAAGATGATACAGTTTTATGAATGGAAGTTCTAGCTTCCAATCGAAAAAAATCATTTTTTCAGGTGTCTTCAATTACTATGTTTGTTAGACCATCACATAGCAATGCGTCATAGCTCCCACAGCAGCAAAAATTATTCTATGGCATTATCATAGGTTTCTAAAAGAATGTACCACTTGTGCTTACTTGCTAAATGCTGGAAATCTAGAAACTTTTGCTTCTACCACTCTATTTGCTAAAAATTTTGCATCCGTCACTCTTGATCTATTTTAGCTGCAGTTATAGGTAGAAGAACACAATACATAAATTTAAATTGTTTTTCTTTCATTGTAACTCCTTAGTCTTTTCTTTTGCCATCTGAAAATTCAGGGCTTTTCGTTTTTTTTATCATGAATACAAGATATCGTATTTTTCAGAGAATAAGACACACTCCCCCCCCCAAAAGAGGGTGAAAATTTGGATGCGTCTTATACACCGAATGTAGCCCCGCTCACCCACCGGCCCCCACCCTTTTAGAGCTTTTGGAGGCTACAAATGCAGCCTCCCAAACGGAGAGCCTCTCAAGCAGATTTTTTTTTCTTATTTTTCTCCCCCCAAAATAAGGTGTGTTATACTCTGGAGTATATTATACTCTGAAAAATGCAGGTACATACAATTTGTCAAATAAATAAGTAAGCATCATATAGAAGAAAGGGAAACAAATCACCCCTAATACTTTATTTGTCACTTTATAATAGTTGCTTAAGCATCTGCCCATTTATATGGTCTCTCTCTCTCTCTCTCCCTCTCTCTCTCACTCACACACACACAAACAATTTACAGAAATTTTTAACAGGAAGTATTTTTATTGCATAACTCGCCCAAAGCAGATGAGAGTCATCATTTTTATACTCAGAAAACTTAACATTTCCTAAAATAATTAATAGAATTTGCCAAGAGATGATGAAGATTTTAGTATCTTTCAAACATGAAATTTGTTCCAATATATTCACTCATGAGGGATTATTAATGGACAATAGCTATAGCCATTTGTTGCTTTCTCAGAACATGACAACTATACAGTTTTAGATTCTGACTTCATAATAAATATGACAGAACAAAGGAAGCATGTTCTCAATCTTGAAATCAGGAAGAGACCCTAAGTCAAGATCGAAGTCATCTCTATTAGAATCCCAATAGCAAGAAATCCTGTAATGTGGGTCACTGCCAATCATATATCCAGTGGTGGGTTGCTCCCAGTTCACCCTGGTTCAGGCAAACCGGTAGTGGCGGTGGTGGGAGGCTCTGCCCACCTGCCCAGATGTCATCAAAAATTATCTGTGCATGCGCAATAACTTCTGTGCATGCACAGAAGTGCCGCGCGCTCACAAAGCGAGCGTGCACACCTGTGCGCAACCCATAGCAAACTGATAGCACTGGGTTTTGAAACCCACTACTGCATATATCCAAATGTCTAATGAACTTCTCATCCTGTCAGACTGATAAGTAGAGCTTGCCAAACTGTACTAGAGAGGCTGGCAGCAAAATTTCATTGAAAATCAGAAAGACTGCTGTAAACAGGAGGCCATAACACCGGAATGCAGTGATTTAAATGCACCACCACCTGTATTTTCCATAATATATGTACATGGTCAATAATAACTAAATGATCCACTCAAGAGGAAACAGCAAATGTAGAAGCAAATCTTATGGAACATTGACACTTTCACTAGAGAAACAGAATGGTAAAGAATATTTTGTTGTTGTTGTTGTTATATTCTAGTGTAACTCTTTAGATGTTAAAGGAGCAGCTTGTGGATGATAATATTCAAGTTTTCTCTGCCCATGGAAACTTCCAACATAACTAAAGATCCTGGTTTTCCAATGTTTTCCACAATATTTATGCAGAGACACCATAGAAATTGTAGGTTTCCATTATGGGATGGAGTTCTTGAGCTTCTTTGGCTGGTGAGCACATCTAGAAACTGAAGAACATATTGTGGACACAAATTACAAAATAAGAAAGTTAAGCGAGAGAGCCTGGAGGTAGCCAAGAGAAATATCCATACAATTACAATTTACAATACAAATTACAATTATCTGGCATTGTGTACCACTGCATGTGTTTGTTTATTACTGCATATCCATTTCATGTAATTAAATCAATCATAGCTTTAAAGAATAAGCTTGTATAATACCTTTATATAATGAGATTTTATAATTTCAGACCTGCATTGGAATGGAATTGTTTTTCCTCACTTATCTTGAAAGTCTGTGTTTCTCTTTGAAGATTATAAACTCTGGAAGATAATTCTTCACCCATCTGTTGAAACAGACACAATTTCAATTCCCCCTCATAGAACAGGGGTGTCAAACTTGCTGCCTACAGGCCAGATATGTCACCCGCTGGCCACCCCCACCCCCAGTTTAGCGAAGGGGGAAAAAGTTGCGATATGTCACATGATGACATGTCGTCGTGAGTTTGACATCCCTGTCATAGAAGGATGTGGAAAAGTGCCAGCTAAGACCAGAGAGCTTTACCCAAATTGCAAATAATACTGAGCAAGAAATTACCCTCTCATGTTTGCTTCCTCCTTGATCTCAAGAACTGCTTTAATAATGCCCAGTTTCCTTCCTTGCCTGTTTTACTTCCTCCTCTGTGTTTCCAAGGTCTGTTAGGCATTTCATCACACATAGAAAGAAATACGTACTGACAACTGCTTGAAAGACTATTGAAAGCCACTTCTTAGTATCTTTTTTTCCTTTTTCTATATTTAACTTTTTCTTCTTTTCTTTCACTTTTTGCTTTCTCTTGGATTTCTTTATTTTTCTTCTCTTCTTTACTTTATACTAGTTTTTTTTATCTTCTTTTAAAAAAAGTTTTAGTAAAAATTATATCTTACAATTCATCAAAACAGTATTTTTTCTTTTTCTAATACTCAGAATACTTTTACAAATGTAAGTTTCCTGAATCTAAATAAACCTCTAATAAGACATATTGTTTCCCTATTTTGCTGCAGTTCACAAAATCTCAACCTCCGAGATTCCCAGCTTTCCCCAAAGCAAAGTATTTCATAGAAATGTCAATAGTTGAAGGAATACATCAAGACAGACTAAAAAGAAAAAAGAAAGAAAGAGGGGGATTTTAAAGGATAGCATAAAATCAGTTCCATGAAGCTACACTACATATAAATAAATAGTGAGATGAAAATGTTTAAAAACATTATCCTCTATGTTTAAAAGCTAGGGCATCCTTACTTTTTAAATATATTAAAGTGAGTACTCAACATTATCTGGTCACATCTAACATACCCATTTTGGCAAGTTGTGTTTATACTTAATTATCTATTGCTGCTTTCAAGGTCGTTTCTAGTCACATTATTTAGCAGGAGCAATTCTTGTCCCTTTTTATCTTTTCCCCTGATGAATCTTAATTGTTCATCCTAATCAAGAGCTTGAAAAATACTCAACATTAGCTGCTTCCCTTTTCCCCTCTGGTTTCAGTGGTTGGAAGATAAAATTGACAAGAGAAAAAATATATATCAGTAAGAGATTAAAAAAAAAAGACAGATTCCTGGAAATCAAAATTATTGATTTATGCTTTATAGTCAATTTTGGTAGAAAATTCGGAGAAGAGTAATTAGAAGAAGACAATTTAATGAGGTTTAGGATAAAGCATGTATTGATTATGTAACAGGTGATCCTTTGTGGGAATAGTTGATATCCAAGTTAGGACTGGAGCAACATGGCAATGAGACGAAGTGATGGGAAATGCATAGTTGAAAGATCAAAGATTGATGAGACACTGAATAATTAGGAGAACAGATAGAAAAGACGAAGGAAATTTTGCAGCAGGATTAGAGGCTACAGATTGCAAAAAACTGGAAAAGGAGATTAGATGATCTCAATAAATGAGGTGGGTTTATAATATGACTACAGCTTGAACATGATTTGTTATAGCACTTCATGCAGATTTTGGATAGTTTGAAACACTGTTAGGATCAATTGCTGCTCTTTTTTTTGGCTCAAGTTAATGGTGGTGCTGTGGTTATAATGTAGTATTGCAGGCTAACTCTGCCCACTGCCAGGAGTTTAATCCTGACTGGCTCAAGGTTGATTCAGCCTTCCATTCTTCCAAGTTTGGTTAAATGGGAACCCAGATTGTTCAGGACAATATGCTGACTCTGTGAAACACTTAGAGAGGGCTGTAAAGCACTATGAAGTGTTATATAAAGTCTAAGTGCTATTGCTATTGTTATAAAACTTTCCAGTGGTCCAAGAAGCTTCTAAAGGGACTACTAAAATTATCACATAATACAAAGCTCAGAAATGTTGAGCATCCCTACAACGAATGCACGGAAACCAGTTGTGCCTTGGGTCAATTTCATACCAGTGGGATAACTTCAAAACCCCAGAAATTTCTCCCTACAGTATATTCCCACACCATCACAACACCATCTTTGCCAGATTAACATAATTTCTAGTGGACTTTTGGGGGAGGTATAGTGAACTGAAAATGGTTCTGTGAAAGTAGAACCAATGACCATGGGAAAAAACAAGGAACTGTTGTCTAGACTTGGAATGTCTTTGGTTCCTTGGAATGTCTTTGGATAAGAAGGGGATGGGAGACCACCCACATGTGCTCCAGATGGCTGCTCTTCACAAGAAGACCACAGGATAAATTGCTTTTCATGGGTTTGAGCATCAAGAGACAATGGGATTAGCCATTTTGTTAGATGGTAGAGATTTTTAAAGGACATTAGGACAGCAAATAATAAAGCTAATTTTCTAATCATTTTTGGAAATTGCTCATTAACTATTTCTGGGCCAAAAGAAAGAGTAGCAATTGAACCATCTGTTATTGTATTTAACACATAGAAAGTCCCCAAACAGCTTCTAGTCTATTATAAAGCTATCTAGTCCATTATCTCTAATCAAAGGAGTTAATTTGACCATCTCTGCTAATTGAGTCAGTTTTAAAATCCATTCTTCGATGGTCAGCATCTCTTTTCCTTTCCAGTGCTTGGCATGTAAAATTCTCCCTGTGATCACCATGTGAAGGGATAGAACCCCAAATTGATTTTTGATTGGTTTGTCCATAATATCTTTTTTTTAAAAAAGCTGCAGTCTTCATTAATATTTATATCTAAAGTATGCCTAAAGATGTTGTGCTGGATCTACAAAAGAAACTAGCTGAGTTTTTCAAATTTAAAAGAGAAATATAAATGACAAACTAAAAGTCATCTAACGGCCAAGATGGGCATTGTATTAAACAAACAAATAATGATCTGAATAATTTCTTCCTATTGGGTTTACAAAAGAAGCTTGTTAAAGCTTTGAGGAACTCTTTGCAAATGGAACAAAAAAGAAATCAAGAGAAATCAAATCCTATTGGAATGAACTAAAGATTAAGACTGTTAAAAATAAAATAAAAAATACATGAAGTTGATTTATTTGATCAAGGTTAAAGCAAAATATGTTGTTACTTCTGACAACCCTTTATGGACTTTTTGCTGATACCAAACCAGAATAGATGGTGTATGGGTATGTTTATAAATAAAGAGGTGGGATATCAAATGAAGAGATAAATGTTTGTAACCTTATAGAGGCTAAAAAGTCACTAATTTTGTTTATATTTGTCGTGACGAAAGTTGGCAGTCTCTTCTTTATATATTTCTTTTCTCTTTCTTTAGTATAGTCTTCCACTATTTTTTCTTTTTCCTTTCCCACCCCCCGTGCCATCGGAATTAATGAAGCTCCTTGGATGAGAAGAAAAATGTTTTTCTTCTTCTTCCTCAAGGAAAAAAATAGTCCAGATGCCTTCTGAAGAAGAAGAAGAAAAAAAAAAAGCCCACCTTTGAAACAACTATGACGTGGATGACTCCATGGACACCTTTTTTCTTGTATTTTTATTCTAGAATAAAGAACTTTAGACTTCTATGCTTTTCTTTAAGTTTAGTTTGTGTTAGATTTCACTATTATAATTAAAATCCTTAACAAAAATATATTTAAAAATTAACAGTATTTCTATAGAAGTTCTAAACCTACTTTTTCTTCTGCTTCCCTGCTTTTCCAATTGCCACTTTTGCACAATTTCCACACTTATTTACAGAAAAGCAGGTAAAATTGGAACATTTTAATCTCAGCTTCAGATTTACTGTCCATCAGTTTCAAACTTACTTTACAGACTATGTCCAGTTAACAGCATTTTAAAAGAGGTATCAGCTCCCAGGTCAACAACTTCAAAACTTTGCCCACAATTTAATTTTTAAAAAATAACTTCACAATGAATTTAGAAAAGGGAAAGTTTTTCCTGTCAGACAGCCATGATGTGAATTGCAAATGTTCTTCTCTGTTTCTTTCCATTCCAGGTTTACAACTGTAGATGGAAGCTTCAGAAATATGAATCCAAATAACAGCTAAAAGTTAAAAGTTCCCCAATGGTGGAGGGAAAAAAAAAAGCAAACTGCATTTACAATGCATATTTATTTAAAAATATTGGTGTTTCAAGTCAGTTTCAATCACTGGAGTTATATTCTGTTCTTTATCTGCTTGGAATTTTATCTCTAATGAAAAAGGAGAGAATAATAATGAAGGAAAAGAGGACAAAAGAGGTTGCTGTCAGTGCTCATCTGTTTTTCATTCAGAAAAAGTATGGTGCAGAGTTTTATCATAGTGATAAAGAAAGTTACAATAATGTATTATCCAGTCTACAGGCTTGAACAGAAATTTCTGTGAGGTACAATTCCATTTAGGTGATTTAGCAAAGGCAATCTTGGGATGTTTTATTGATGAGCACTGGGATATTTTTAAGGATTTGTGTTCTTCTGTGTACTAGTTTCTTTTTCTTTTTCTTTTACTTTACTTACAGATATGAAATCTTTGTGTAGGTTTAAGGTTATCATGGGATTTGCACTTCATTTGAGTCTGCTTCAAGTAGGCAGTGTTTTATCCACAATTCACTTTCTTTAGCCTTTCAAAAAAAAAAAAATCTAATCCATTTTTTTTTTTTTTGCTTTTGAATATTGTAAGTAATAGAACGAGATATCAGTTAGAAGCTGTACGGAATTCCAGAGTTCATACCAGAACAAACGTGGGATCTTAATTTTCAGACAAGTTGGAATAATTGTCTGGAATTCCTTCTTTCCTTCTCAGTTTTATCTCAGTTGCTTATTAATTTAATACAGCTGCAATAAGCAAGATTTAATGACTTGCTGTTGGAAGCGTTACCAAGAAAATATTTGCAATTTTTGAAAATGAATGGTGTGTTGACTCTTGTGTTAACAGACTATGACAGTGGGAAATGCTTTTGTATCATCCCTTTACGACAATATCCCTTCCTTTTAAAATCATGGCCATTATGAAGAATGGGTTGTACTGACACTGATAGATACATTTTCTGATTACATAGGCTGACCAAATTCTGTATGACACTATTTCTATAAAATTGTAGTTAAATAACTCCCAGTAGGAGACATAAATCAAGAAATCTGATAAATCAAGCTTTAACTAAATAGTGTTGGATTCTGACAATTTTAAGATTTATGGTATAATAGTCTCATTGTGGCTTCTGTGTATCTGTGTGTATGATTTCGTTCTTTGCATATGAGGAATGACTGCAGTAAATAAATCAGTGTTAGCATATCTGGGCAGCAGCAATCTAAAGGCCATTCGTTGGGAGCAATTCTTTATCTCTTTACTAAATATGGTGACTTTCTCAAGAATTGCTGCCTACTTCTAATAATGCTGAACTAAAATGTGAACTCTTCACTGGGTGCCAATTTGAGCTGCTATCTCTCTCTAAGAACAGAAAAAGCTGCTTTTTATAACACTGATTTGTTTAGTATGATAATGGACAACACATAGCAGCAGGGTGAGGAGTTAAAAAAAAAACCCAAAACAAAATTAAAGATGACAGCCATGATTGCAATTGAAGCCACACGCCTAGTGTACCTATGTGTGAAGTTAACACACATGCAAGAGTGTCAGGCTTTAACTGTGCAGTCATGATTGCCATTTCGATATTTTGTTTTTATCCTGTGGATGCTATTGATTCACAGGCTACCAGACTGCACCTCTCGGTCTTTTTATTGTCCTATCAAAAGTGAATCCGATAATATTGTGTGAACTACAGTTGCATACTGTATGTACATGTTATTTGTACTTATATAAAGAAGTCCAGTGGAATCTATATTAGGTTCAAGACTGGATTATCTATCGGAAACAATGGACTTTTTGTAATGTAATAGCAGGTCTAATGAAGAGAATATTAGATACTCTCTTTTGCCAAACTAAATTTTATGTTTATTGTTTATTTAATTGGCTACTAGAACAATCTAGAATAATTGCATCATAAACAGCCAGTCATGGAGAAACACATGACACATATTATTGGTGGTTCCAAGCATAATTGCAAATAAATAGAATTATACTACAATTAGTCACAAAGTCAGTAATCCTACATTTGTCTTAGCCACTTAGATAATGTTAAATTTAATCTAAATGGTGGCTTTTACAATAATAACAGCAGATAAGGAAGATAGATTACAAATATCTGCAGCTGCAACTGCAAATGAATTAGGGAGGAAAAATATGCCATTCATTATTAACTGCATTTATGTCCTAACATCCCTGTAAATGACCTTTCTCCCCTCAGTTTTATTTTCACAACAATTCTGTGTGATAAAATAGGTCAGCATTCCTATCCAGGGCCTCCAAATGTAGTTAGAACCTCAATGCACAGAATTCCAGATCAGTTGGTCCTGATGAGGAAGATGATGACTAAAATTTATTTAACCTCCCAATTGCTATTGACTTTAGTCATGCAAAGAATCCATAAAAACAGATAAAACATAAAATGACACAGACAGTTCAGACAGAAATGATTTAAAAGTGATACAAATCCAACCAAACACGGCTGCCAAAAATGCAACAACATATTAACTACAGACTTGGACTGAAAGCTACATTTTAAGAGGTTTTTGGGGTCCCTGCTCTTAACTCTGGAGTGTGGGGGCTATCACAGAGAAGGCACACTTCCTTGGATGACAATACAGGATGACAATATTTAATAGAAGAAACCTGAAGACACCCACTCTAGTGGAATATACGAAACAGGCAGAAACAATTAGAATACAGATAGTCCTTGACTTATGACTGTAATTGTGCCTGCAATTTTGGTTATAAGTCATGACAGTTGTAAAGATGGCCACCAGATGGCCATGCCCGATTTTATTACTCTTTTTTTGTATCAAACATTAAGCAAAATGTAGTTCCTGTGGAATGTTTCTTGGTGGAAACAAGAAGTATTCAGCAGTTTTTGGCAAAACACTTGTAAATCACAGCCATATGACTGCAGGATGCTGCAAATGGCCATAAATATGGACGGGTTGCTGAGCACCCAAATGTAGTCACATGACCAGGGGAGGGTAGATGTCAGAACTTTGAATCTGGTTGTAAGTCTCTTTTTCAAGGTTTATTGTAACTTTGAATGTTTGCTAAGCAACTGGTTGTAAGTCAAAGACTACCTGTAAGTGGTCCCTCAGATATCCAGGTCTATGTCAGACAGGGCTTTATAGATAATAACCAACATTCTGAATTGCACTTGGAAGCTGATTGGCAACTGACATAGCTTGCTTGTGCCGCTGCATTTTGAATCTGCTATAGTTTCTGGGTGGTCTTCAGGGTCGACTCTAGATCACATTGCAGTAATCCAGTCATGAAGTGATCAGCCTGTAAGCAACTGTCTGAAGAAACTCACAATCAAGAAAAGAGCACCAACAGTAATTATAAATCTGGAAACTATAGTCCACATAAATCCAGGAAGTTCCAGGTTTGGAAAGCTGCTATAAATTACTGCTCTACCACTGTTTCATGCTAACAGAGTGAAAGAAAAAATCCTGAGGAAAAAAATAAACCCAAATAAAGAAATCACTCTTTAGCACTAGATAGTGCTAAAACCTTGAAAAGTTGGATTCCATTGGAATAAAAAGAAAATGCTATAGAAAGAGCATTGAATATTTATGACTATAGCCACTATCTGAAATAATGCTGTCTGTAGCATTTGGGTATTTATCCATTCTTCTGGGTGGAAAAGTTTTATTTTTTTATTTTTATTTTTCTACTTCAAAAGAAAAGAAAATCATGATGAAATTTCTTGGAGTGAGACTTCTTGAGCTTATCTTATTTTTTAATGAGGTGATCATGAGATGGGATACTAGTGTCAGATTTAAAAACATAATTGTCCCTCCCCCCTTATATTAGTTCTCATTGTGTTTGATATAAGATAACTTATTTTCATTTTTTCTTTCAAAGAACACGAGTTCAGTTAAATTCTCATGGACAGAGCATGAGGTAGCCAAGAGATATGTATGAATATCTTCTTTATCCCTAGATTATACAATAATTTAGGCCCACTATATCTGACCTGCAAAAGCCTGAATGATTTGATTATAGCAAACAGATATGAAAATTATTTGATTCCATTTAATGGCCATTTGTATTTTTCCAATTCAGATTTCAAACCTTATAATAATAATAATCTCACAGGTTTGCTTCCTTCTTGACTTTCTTTGGTCTAATTCAATCCTGACAGAAGACATTTTAAGAAAACACCACATGAGTCGTTCCTAGTACTTGATCAACCATCAGCACTAAAAGTGAGCTCTGCTAACTGAGAAATTTGTAGAATGAATTTTTATTTTCCCTGAAGAAATTCTAGGCCATCCATTTTTATGCCCTCTCAAGTGAAAGAGGATTTAGAAAGGCTAAGGGTGCCTGACCAGGGGTGAAATCCAGCAGTTCTGGAGAACTGGTAGTGGAAATTTTGAGTAGTTTGGAAAACCGGCAAATACCACCTCTGGCTGGTCCCAGAGTGGGATGGGAATGGAGATTTGCAATATCCTTCCTCCAGGAGTGGGGAAGGAATGGGGATTTTGCAGTATCCTTCCCCTGGAGTGGGGTGGGAATGGAGATTTTGCAGTATCCTCCCCCTGCCATGCCCACCAAGCCACACCACACCCACCAAGCCACGCCCACAGAACCAGTAGTAAAAATAATTGGATTTCACCACTGTGCCTGACCCAACAGTAACATCTTAATAGTATTGAGTAAATATATTGAATGCTGGTAAAAGTAAATTTGAGTATTTCATTTATAATGAATCCTGGGATACAAGGACCTTAAGTAGAATGATTTTTAGCTATTTACCTTTCCTTTACCAGAAAACCAAAAATGAAAATGACCTTTCTTCCATTTCAGAAATTAAATTGTTTGCCTCCATCTTGGTCTGATTAATTTCTCTGGGCTGTAAATTTAAAATTTAGAGAAAAACAGAATTTGATGAGATCACTCCCTAAAAAAGAACTGTAAATGGCTCTGATATACTGTACTTATGTATGATGTTCCTCTTCTGTGAACTACAGCAGTCTTAGTTGCCATTGTTGTGTCAGTTAACTCCCAAAGGAAAATATCATGAAGGAATTCTCCCTCTGCTGCATTTTTTGATTGAGAAATAGAGTCTGTCATAAAGGTTGTGGAACAATATATTCATGTTTAGCTGCTTCATAAAGTACAGTCTAGTAAGAAATATAATTTCATAATTTTCATACATCTATTTAATCTTTCCCTGCTAAATGATACAGTTTCAGCATGTATACTATTATGTTCCAGTTCCTATTTTTGGATTTGTTGATGACAGGTGGCCACATGATAAGCTATTAGAACTTTTAAATGAAAAGTGCAAGACATTTGATGGTTTTATTTGAAAACTGAGGAATGACCTATCATTATTGGTCAATGACTGAAATAAAGTTCGGTCTGACCGATCATCTCTTTCCAATGATTAATATGAGTTTTTGCCTAGAAGGCTTCACCCCATTCAATACTTCTACCCCTCTCCACCTTTTAGTGAGATAGGGATTTCTTTATTTTATAGAATTCATAAATCTGTTTCAAGGGAGGAAGCTGTATTTCTGGGCCAGCAGCTGGATGAGTAGTTTAAACTGAATGAATAAAACTAGCAATTTTCTAATCCTCAACCTGAAGTAGAGATTTATGGCTACGTTTGACCATCAGTCAGATGTGTCATGTGTAATTCAACACTCCAAGAAGACACGTGGCCCTTTGATAAAGTGCAGGGAGTGTTTGGAGGACTTGTGATAAAGCAAAGAAATACTAGAATAAGATTCATATTTTCATACATAAGATTCTGAAAATGAATATAAAAATTAAACATTAACCTCTTTTAGGTTTAATGGATAAAGAACTTGAACAACATATGTTTATGTTGACAGCAGAAAGAAGGCTTTATACACAAAAATGGAAAGATATGTTAAATTCCATAATGGAGGAATGGCTGGAAAAAATGATGGAACCAAATTAATTTCTCTAATAATCAAAAAAGAATACACCCAATGATGTTTCTATTTGGAAACTGTTTTTTAAATTTTGTACCTGAGATGTAAAAGTTAAAAAAAAAGTATTATTGATTGAATAATAATATTTTATATAAAAATAAAATGTTATTATTTTATTCTACTCTGCTAAAAAGAGCCAGGGTTGATGTTTTTCTCTATTTTCTCCCCTTTACACAATACTTCTCTCTCTCCACTTTTCCCTTCCTCATTTTGCCACTATTTTCATTTGTATTTTATATTTTGATATGTTTAATAAAATTATTAGACATACGAAATACAGAGAGGCTTACAAACATCCCATACTTGTATTTTTAGGTGAAAAATACAACAAAACCCAACAATCGCAATAATTTGTCCATGAAACTGCCATCTTATTGCCATCTGTGATTCTTACTGTTTAATTTTATTCTGGAAAGAATCAAATTTTTATAATGTGCAGCTGTAGAGGGCAGATGCATTCAAACGAATATCTTATGAATATGGGAATGTTTGCAGCACTAAGCACTCTGATCAATTGCTGAGCAGAAGCAAAATTTGTGGCTGAAGTAATGCTTATTTTACAAAAACCTTGAATTTTACCATCCTGATGCCAAGAGGAGGCTCAAGAAATTTCAATAGCAGATCTGATCTCAGAGTATATTTCATATGTAAATCCACTCCAAGATTTCTAAGTTACATTTATTTAAGCAGGCTACTGTACAGTAGTAGGCAAAATTGTGGAAACCTTTTGGGAGAAGTGTAGTTTTGAGGTTTTATGGCTAATAACACCACTTTTTTTTTTTGGGAGTATCAAGATAATCATATTCCACTACTGGACTGGACTGGGAATAGCCCAGACCTTAACCCAATTGAAAATCTATGGAGCCAACTAAAGAAACTTGTTAGTCAGAAGCGACGCAGCAATAAAGCCCAGTTAATAGAAACAGTCATTCAATCTTGGTTTCACATTATAACAGCTCCAGAACTAAAAGACTTGGTTCACTCCATGGGAAGATGTTGTAAGGCCGTAATTCATGCTAAAGGTTATCCAACTAAGTATTAACTGACATGATAATTGTTGTATATCTCATTTTTTCTATGGTGATAATTTTTGTATATCTCATTTTTTCTATGTGTTTCACTTTTCTTCTTTATACTGTAACTCCTATTCTAATAGCAAATCCTTCATAAAAGTTATTGCATTACATTATTGATTAAATTATCTTCCCATTGATATATAATTTTATGGTATTACTAAAAAAAAAAAAAAAGAGAGAGAGCTAGTTTTAGAAAATACACTTTTCCCAAAAGGTTTCCACAATTTTGGCCACTACTGTACAATGATCCTACCCAGGAGCCTATGAGATGCTATCGGTTTCCTGTGGTCATTTGGAAAGTTTACCAACAATCTGGCAGATAGTACAGTGGGTGACAAATTAATTGCTTAGACAGGATGAAAACGATAATCGGTATTACCTCTTGGTTCACTGAGGAGCTCTTTAACACGAAGCATCTGAACTCAGGACCAGCTACTGTGTTAAAACAGAAGCCATACAAGAGGTGCACTTTTCTTTTAAATTCAGAGCAGTTAGGTAGACTTTGCTAACTTGCACATAACCTTCTTTCTTTCCTGCCTTCAAACATGGAAGCTCCATTTGATAAATTACCTGACAGCCTCATTAACTGCAAAACTCCATCAGTTCTTTCCAAGTAATCAAAATGTTACTTAGACCCAAAGAGCAAATGGATAGCTAAAGAGGAAGCCAAGCACAACCATATTAATCCTGTGGTATGGATCGACATTTGTCACCTATATTGAAGTTTGTTATACTGAATGGAACCCTGGAGACCACTCAATTACCTTATCTCTTAGCAATTAGGAACCTTCTCAGTTCAGTTTGTTAGTACAAGGAGAGAGGAAAAGAGAGAGAGAAGCAGGTTATTAGATTAACAGTGGCCTTTTGTTTACAGACCTTTAAGGAAGTAGTTGCGTTGTTTTTGTTTAAATATTACTTTATTTAAGAAAACAGGCACAAATGGCTCATTTTCATTTAACACAAATGTTTGAAAGAATTCTCTAGAAAATTCTCTAGTTTATTATTACACAGGTTTAGGTTCACCATTAAAAAAACAAACAACCTGTTGGTGAATTTGGAACAGGAGGTTTTCCTATTTGTATACTGTATATGGCTTTTCTTTCCTTTTCCATTGTTTAGCTAAATAATCCCCACCATTTTATTTCTTTTTTCTAATAGGAATGGATATTCTTATCTGGTTTTTCAAAAACAGGTCTCCTAAATTCACTTATATCTTATTCAATTTATTTTTTTTTCTATTTAATTTTCCTCAGTAGATTGTTGGATCTTGAAAGAAGTGAATTAGCTAGTTGGAAGTGGATGTGACTTTTCCTGTAGGTGAGCATATATGTATATGAATGTACATACATGCATACATACATATTACATAGACACATAGGAACCTATATCTAGCCATGATTACTCCCCAGATGACAAAAGTTGGATTGTGATATCACTATATAAATGTCATTCTTTCAAACTTGCTCTGAGATATCACTAGTAAGTACATACGGGGTGGAATTTGCATGGTTACACTGTCCCCCTTGTCCCCCTATATATGTCTCTGTCTATAATGTTAATAAAAACTAAACTGTGTAAATGAATAGACTTTAGATAGATAGATAGAAATTAAAGCTTAGATCAGAGGATTTACAATGCTTAGCAATAGCACTTAGACTTATATACTGCTTCATAGTGCTTTACAGCACTCTCTAAATGGTTTACACATATTGCCCCCAACAATCTGGGTCCTCATTTTACCAACCTCAGAAGGACAGAAGAGCTGAGCCAACCTTGAGCCAGTGAGAATCGAACTCCTGGCAACGAGCAGTGAGTTAGCCTGCAATACTGCATACAACGGCTCAGAAACATGTAGTTACATCTAAAATATAATGTATTTTATATAATATAAAATATAATATAAAATATAATATATTGTGAAGAAGGCTCAGAAGAGGCTGTACTTCATGAGAATGCTCAGGAAGATAAATCTATCTTCTGTCCTACTATCGCAGCACCATTGAGAGTGTTCTGACATACAGCATTCTTGCATGGTATGGGAGCAGCTCTATAGCGGACAAAAAAGCTCTACAGAGAATCATTAAAACTGCCCAGAATATCATCGGATTCCAGCTACCAGCCCCGGATGACATCTTTGAATCTCGCTGTTTGAGAAAGTTGCATAATATTCTCAAAGACTCTTCCCATCCTGCTTACAATCTTTTTGAACTGTTGCCTTCTGGCAGAAGATACAGAACAATTAAAACTCAGACCACACATTTTCTGAATAGTTTTTATCCCAGAGCTATAATTGCACTCAACAATGAACTAAAGGGCCACCAACAGTGAGCTGTTGGACAGTATTACTTGGTCTGTTGTGTGGATGTTTGGGTGGTTTAGGGGTGGAGAATTGTGGTCGGTGGGAATGTGTTTGGGATTGTTATGTGTGTTGGACCTGGTCTTTGGGTGTTAAATGAATTTCATTGTATGGGTATACTGTGTATACATGTATAATGACAATAAAGTTATTTATTTATTTATTTATTTATTTATTTATTTATTTATTTATTTATTTATTTTATTGTTGGTGATGGGTGGGGGTGTGTTTGGTGATTGTTATATGTGTTGGACCTGGTCTTTGGATATTAAGTGAATTTCGTTGTATGGGTATACTGTGTATACATGTACAATGACAATAAAGTTATTACTATAAATACTGAATAATCCCAATCCAGCAAGAACAGGGATGAATAATCTTTTTTTTTTTTTTTTTTTTTTGCTGCCACACAGATAATCAGCATGTTCAGCTAGTTCACTGAGAAGAGTTTACTGCTTTCCACAAGGTAAAAGAAATTGGTGCAGTTTATGTGAAACCAAATTAGAGCAAAAATGGCTAGATTTATACCGATGAACTTTCTGGAGATGGGAAAAAAAAACCTAGAATTTGATTTAATCTGATTATTTATGAATGAGAGCCAGCATGGTGTACAGTAGGGATGTCAAACTCGATTTCATTGAGGGCCGCATCAGCGTTGTGTTTGATCTCGGGGGCCTGGGTGGGCATGGCCAGGATGGGCGTGGCCATCTTGATGTCACTCGTGTCACGGGTGTCTGTGGTGGCCTGAGTGCTCTGCCGAGCTCCATTTTTGGGCATGATGGCCTCCTGCAGCCCTCTGCCAGTGAAAATGGAGTTTTGGTGGGCCACGCATGCCCCCCATGCCCCATTTTTGGCTGCAATGACCTGCTTCAGCCTTCTGCCAGAGAAAATGGAGCTCCATTTTTTCACAGCAGAGGGCTGCAGGAGGCTATTGTGGCTGAAAATAGGGTCTGGGAGGCCCCACGTGACCCTCCCAAGCTCCGTTTTTGCTGGCAAAGGCACCGTAGGCCAGTCGTTTGATTTTTCCAGGCCAGGACCACAAGCCAGATCTCAGCACCTGCGAGCTGGATCTGGCCCCAAGGCCTTGAGTTTGACACCCAATCTATCTTCTTAATAAATAAATACTGTACACTGAACAGTATTTATTTATTAAGAAGATAGATTGAACATTCTGGGGTTCCAGTCTTTCCTTAAGGATAGGAAATAACAAAATATCATGGAGGAAGGCACCGGCAATCCTCTTCTGAAAATGTTGCTAAGAAAGCTACAGTGTGTGGACTTGGCCATGAAGTTTGGAAGCCCATCCCATCTCCAGTCAAAATGCATGGAAATATATTAATGATGTTAATGCAAAACAATTTTATTGAATTATAGTTTTTACAAATTTTGAGATGAAATCAGAATAAAAGCAAACATTAACGTAGAATCTGTGGTAATCTTACATTACTTTAATCAAAAGAAGAAAGGAAGGGTGCTGAAATCTGTCCTTGAATTTCACAAAAATTGATTCTCTCCACAAGGCTCTCTTGTTTCCCTCCATCTTCTCAGGGAGCTTTCACATTTCTTGTGTTAATTTTTAAAAATTTACTTTGTTCTTAGAAGGTATTTAAGTGGTCCACGTTCTCCTTTTCTTACACATCTTTCCAACATTCCTCAGCTTTTCTGGTTGTCAAAGTTTTCAGATATGGAAAAGACCCAGACAAATAGTTATATGATGATATCCTCTTTTGCATATTAATTCAATCTGGAAAAGCTGGGAGTCTGAAGATTACCAGACATATGATTTCATATTGAAAATAAGGAAACACACACACAGACACACACACACACACACAGACAGACACACACACACACACACAGAGCCTAATTATGATAAACAGATGAACCAAGCATAAAATCTTTGCATTTTTCTGTTTTTGATTCATTTAAAAGCATTTTTCCTGACAAATTGTGTGAGAATAACCAAGAACAAAAGCAGAATAAATTTCAGCGACATTCTGTGAAACTGGAAACAAACAATTCAAGACGTGAGGTATAAAACCTCCATTTCAGAATTTGCAATGAATTTGAGTATGTGTGGGAATCTACTAGATCAATCAAAACTCTCCCAGGCATTGACATAGTATCTTTTGCTAGTATGTTATTTACAGGTAGGGACTGCAAAAGCAATTGTGTGCTTCTGGCATTCCGTGCTTTCTATACTTAATGAATGAATCCTGGTTCCATGGGTTTCAAGTGACAATATACATAAAAATCCAACCTTGATATAAAAATACTATTGAACTTTTAGAAAGAAAAGCAGTCTTGATAAGGATGTTGTGGCTGGTTGAAAGAAGTAAATTGTCTCATTATTGATATGGCCATATTTCTTGTATAATTTTAATCAAAATCTTTAAACAAGAAAATAAAAATTAATCAAACTAATATAAAGTAAGGAGTGAAAAAGTGGCTTCTAATATTCTTTACAGCAGTTATACTGTAAGTACAAGTTTTTTTATCTCCTCTCTCTAAAGTTACATTATATTACTCTTATTTCTATAAACTATCCTATCTAAACATTGAAACTACACCAACCATACTTGGTAATGTTGAATCTTTCCATCACTGGGCATAAGTAATCATGTCACAATCATGATATATTGAAATAATCTTCAATATTATTTATTATTTTATTTATTTTCTAAAAGAAAAGTTCCAGCTTCAATTGAATATTGATCTTTAAAATCACATTTCCAATATTCAGTATATTGAAACACCTTTATACATTCTAGATAATTTCTCTGGCATCATGTACCAATACATCATTTTATAAAAATTTCCATCGAGATCAAACACAATGTAAATTTCATCGATGTAATGTAAATTCAATGTAAATTCATTTTAACTACATCTTTTCCATTGATCCATCTATGTATTTAAACCAAAAATTTGACTTGTCAACAAAATTTTAGCAATTACATGTTTATCATTATATAATTGTATTTCATATTCTGGTTTTCTTTGCTCCATAACATATATCTTTTTATCCATTTTAAATGTTTCAGATAACTGTAAATTTATTATTTATTTATTAATCAAATTTCTATACCGCCATACTCCCGAAGGACTCAGGGCGGTGAACAGCCAAGATAAAATAAAGATAATACAAATATTAAAAAATCCCTTAAAATTATTAAATATTTCGGCCGAAACACAGATTAAAACACCCAATTTATAAAATCACGAATTAAAAGATTTAAAAATTTAAAAGATGGGAGTTAGGCCATCTTTTAATCCCCAAATGGGAAAAGCATTGACAATTATATGCCTCTGTTAGTAAATTTTAAATTTCCCTTGATAGTTTTCCAATTAGTCATGGTATGTCACCCATATTTCTATCTGCCAGTTCTCTTCTATGATATGTTTCAAGATAAGATTTATAAAAATATTTTTGGCACAACTTGGGTTTGTAACTATTCCATATTTGCAATATGGCATGTCTAATACAATTATTTTTAAAGTCCACATTAATTTTAATTTTTTATTCTTTTGTTCAATTCTGTCCGATTCTCAGACACCACCTGGAAAAATCCCTGCAGTTTTCTTGGCAAGGTTTTTCAGAAGTGATTTGCCATTGCCTCCTTCCCAGAGCTGAGTGAAAGTGACTGGCCAAGGTCACCAACATGGTTTTGTGCCTAACTAGATCTCATGGTCTCCTAGTTGTAGCCTGATTTCTTAACCACTCCCCCAACTGGTTATGCCATACCATAAGTATCCATGTCATTCAAAGCTCAGGTTGGGACTGTAAAAGTCTCTTATTTATTAGCGAATCCATTCTTTTGTCCAAATCAAACATCAAGCAGTGAAATACAATTTCAACTCTAGTAAACCCAGTCCTATTTTGTTTCAATCTTGCTACACTTTATATCTCATTTGTGTTTTTCCCTCTTGTCATATATATATTTAGCTATCTCTTTTTGCTATTGTTTAAATGGTACAACCATTGTCAAAACAGGTATTGTGAAATGGCCATTTTTTTTTCAAATCACTAATTTTCTTCCCTGGCTCTTGGCAGTAATGTGGCTTTCTCTTTATATAAGTTGGGGATCAACTTGAAAGATAGTATTCACCCCCACCCATTCGGAAATTTCCCCCTTCCACATAAAATACAATAAAAAGACAATTCCTTATAACAATGGGAAAATATTCCATATAGTCTACTCCTAGCTATTTGCTAGCAGGTCAGGTGACAGAAGTTTAAATTACAATCTAGATGTTAAAATTACAATGATAGATAAGAAATTTACAATTTTTATGTAAATTATAATAATATGTACTACCGTACTAACAACTTATAGGCTATTGACTCCTTGAAAGCTAACATAATAACACACAAATTGTGCTCTCCAAGAGCCTCACCTGTGTCTTTTTGGTAGGACCAATACTTTAGAAAGCATTCCACTGTTCAGTTACCAAATCTTACTTTCATGCATTATCCTGCTCATTGTATTGCCTGAAGCATATCATTTTATCTTAGCCACAGCAGGGCCAGCCTTTCCCCAACATGCTCTGAAGTCTGAGAGTCTACTCTGCAAAAGACACAGAGGCAGAACAGTCGTCTCCGAGATGCTGCTGCATATTGCACTTTTCACTTTTCTGTGAGCTATGAATACAATTTCATCAGTTGTCTTTGTTGCTCATTACAATGAAGAAGGAGCAAAAGAACACAGGCACAAGGGTGAAATAATAAAATACCTACAATTTGCTGTAGGAAAAGTGAAATGGTTGTTAGAGGTAATCAAACAAAGTAATTCTTTTCTTTTGCTTCTTGAACATAAAATCTCTATGTTTTATAACTTATCCCCTTCCTTTTTACTGGGTATTTCAACTGCACTACTTCACCTCTCACTACCAATGTTATTGTATGCAGTTCAGTTAGAGTAGCTTTAGTGCTACAGGTTTGCAGATGAATGATAAATTCCCAAGCTAGTGTTATCTAGAAATGTTATACAGCTGCTCCCCAGATTCCCAGCTACAACTTCCCAAATATTCCCATGCCACGAAGATATAAAACGTAAAGGAAAAATGCATTTAGAATTGTGCATTTGAGAGCAAAGAACTTAAACGTAAGCACCACAATTAAGATGGAAGTGGTTTATGGGAAAAGGCATGCAAAGGTGATGTGAACCAAAAATCTAAAAAAACCTAGCTTCTTCCACTTTGTAACACTATATGTGCTAGGCTTTTGATCGCAGCCATCATGTTGCCATGAATATTATGATATCATTTGGGTAATGATGTCAGGATTTGTGTGCTGTCACTTGGCATCCCTCTCCTCTAGGCAGTTGCCATGGCACTGTAGCGAAGTTAAAATCTACCTTCTATGTTACTCTTTTGTGAATTAAAGAAAAATGGCCTCTCTTTTCCCCTTGGCTGGTGGACTGAATATTGTATCATACATATTTAAATATGTCTCAGATTTTAATTGACGTTGAACTGAAATGTTGGGGTTATTTTACTTGACTAGCTTAAAGAGTGCAATTGAAAGTAACAATGAAAAATCAAGGCTAGCCTCATTAGCCCATTATTATTTTGAAAGACATATAAAAATCCTTACTAATTTCAGCTGCAGGGAAAAAAAATAACATCTATGCTGTCTATGCTATGCTATGCTATGGCTATCTATGAAAAATTATTTCTAGGGCATTTAAAGAAGGCATGACAGTTCTCGGGACTCCAGTTTGATCTCTCTTACTACAAGTAACATTAGACCAGTTTGTTACCAAAGGAACAGGTTCCAAGACATTCCTTCCCTTTTATGGTATATCTTCACATTTTTTCAGTAATTTTTTTTCTATAGACAGCTGCACTGAAATTTAGACTTGGTTTCACAGGCTGAAAATGGTTTGGCAAAACTAAGGTAGCATTTCAACCTTTGATTAGCATACTTAAAGCCCCTACTGACAGTATATGTAGGTTTTTATTATTGCTTGGGTTTGCTATTTTTTTGCTCCTTTGTTTCAATTATGTGGTTATTTTTCCTGTTTTTCTTTTATTGAAATTTGTGAATGGCGCAGAATCACACTAGAAGTCAGGCAATGTACACATTTTAACAATACCAATATCACTATGCTGGTTACCACCTTTTAAAGCCTTACATGGGACGAAGTTATAACCAAGTTATTTTTTTGGGACCACCTCTTCCTGAGAGTATCTGCACATTCCACCAGATCAGAGAGTGTGGATATGCTTCAGGCCCTTCCCTTAAATCTTACTATCTAGTGGGACCCACTTTCAAAGCAGCTCCTGTATTGTGGAACATACCGTACTTCCCTTTGAGATCTGGTAAGCACCCACCCTCTTAGTCTTTCAGAAAGCTATAAAAAGTTGTAAGGTTAGAGTCTGGGGATGAATGATGCAGATGATGGATTATGTGCATAGTTTTTCTTAGCTTTTGTTTAACCATTTTTATTGTTTGTGATGTGACAGCCATATGAATATTATAAACAAATAAATCTCTTTTAAATTAAAAAGGATTCATTCTTTAAGTTCTGAACACATCTCCATCAACATCTTTGACTTGATTTCATCCATGTGATGAATAAAATATTGGGAAACAGAAGTTTTATGATTGTTCTTTGTGGCATTATTCCTTGATACTTCTTTCCAATGTGATAACATCCCTTGATGAGCACTCTGAATATCACTTTTGAGCCTTTTTTATAGTCATTTAATTTTCATGCCATCCAATTCACTCTTATCTAGCTTGCCACTGAGCAAGTCATGGAGTAGTTTCTCAAATTATTTGATGCTCAACATACATGATGTCTATAGCATTTCTATATTCTATTAAACAATTTATCTGAACTAGAATTATGAGTTAAGATACTTTTGGCATGATTTGTTCTCGACAAATCCATGTTGACCACTTGTAATGACTACATTCTTGTCAAAATGCTTATAGTATGTGTCTTTAGGATCTGTTGTACTGAATGGCCCATATCTTAATATGTCTTCTTTTTATTCTGAATTTTTCTTTTTATTTATTGAGAAGATAACAGACAATATTTGTTCTCCAATCATCAGGGACTTCAATACTTCTCCAGGATTTCTCAAAGAGAATATATAGCTAGCCTTATGATGTGATTTCTTTGATCCTGGAGATTTTAACTCATTCCAAGTAAATACGTATTCCCTGACCATGTTTCTATCTGTCTCGAGTTTCAATTCCACTCCTTCAAAAATGGGAAAGACTATAGAGGAAACCAACACACGTCCTGTTTTTCACAAGATATTTGTGAAATATATAGATCTTTCTTAATTGGACAGTAGTTCTGCTGTTTCTTCATTACCTGTAATCATATTACCATCATGGAGCACCTCTGATATATTAGGTTTTTTTCTTTTGAACATATATAACAAAGCCTTATTTTATTATTCTTAGCATTCTTCTTTAAAATCACTTCGGCTGTCTGCAATCTTCTTTAATAAACTGGACTTCTATTTCCTTTCTGTGATATGTTTGTTATTCTCAGATCTTCCTGCGTTTGTGTTGGGTTATGTGTATGTTGTGTGTACATATGTATTGGTTTCCTCTGCAGTCTTTCCCATTTAAAAAAAAAAACTTGATTGGTGTTATTTGTTTACTTACAATATTTGTATACTGGCCATATCACCACACTCCAAGTAGTGTTAAAAAAAAAAAAAACTCACTGGAAACAACCCTTTCAACAAAGCATCATAGCCACCACCATGCAGGGTAAAACAAATATTTATTCATTGTTCCTCTGCACTTTTCTGCATGATTTTTACCATTCTCATTTAATTTGATGGAAAGGTAACAGCACTTATTTACTTAGTGTTGGGAAAAAAATGCCTACTTAAATAAGGAGCCAAAGCAATTGGAGAAAGTATGTATTATTGGCATGCACAAATTACAGTGATCCCTGGGCTCCTCACCAAGCAATTGCAGAAGAGTTGAAAACAAAGCAAGGTTACAGGTGTTGCACTGCATAAGAAAGATAAAAAATATATATTTTTAAAAATCACAGTGTGATCCTTACCCTGGAATGATTTTGATAAGAAATGGTGGGGGGGGGGAGCCTAACTGTGATGCCTCTGCAATTCTTCACACTACAAGAATTCTATCCTGCTAGCTAACGTCATCCTGTTCTGTAAATTATAGTTATTATTTTATCCACATACTTACCTCTTTCATGCCATTCTGTTTACAGTGGAAGGAAGGACAGTTGTCTGGTTTCCATATTGGTCTCCACTCCACAACCACAATACTAACCTTTATTTCAGGGGTGAAATCTAGTAGGTTCTGACAGGTTCTGGAGAACTGGTAGCGGAAATTTTGAGCAGTTCAGAGAACCGGCAAATATCACCTCTGGCTGGTCCCAGAGTGGGGTGGGAATGGAGATTTTGTAATATCCTTCCCCCAGGAGTGGGAAGGGAATGGAGATTTTGCAGTATCTTCCTCTGCCATGCCCACCAAGCCACGCCCACCAAGCCATGCCCACAGAACCGGTACTAAAAAAAATTGGATTTCACCACTGCTTTATTTCAAAGTGCAATTTTTATCACAGTCCTCCTTTAAATCATGAATGTTTCATTTCTACATATTAAGGAAGTTTAAATGAATTAATTAGGAAGTGAATTAAAATTTTGATGAAATTATTTTAGATGTGGAGGCAGGATTCTTTCATTAATTTTAACAGACAAGCAACCATCTGACCGTTTTCAGTCTTTCATGTTATAATCATCTCTCTTGAAGTCTGTGGCTTCCTCTCCCCTCCTTTATTTCAGTTAAATTCAAGAGAAAGATATCGCAAAAGTACTCATGTTGAACTTTTGTGAGATTAGGAAGTGGGGGAAATTGCAAAGAGATGGATGAGTAAAAGAAACAACAGTATTTGTACTTCCAACTATCTCACTATTATAAAATAGACTCAAAAATACCAACCAAACCAGTTTTAAAGAATTTTTGGAGAAGAGGAAAAAATGTGGCTGACTTTGGTAGTCTACTCATATTAGTTGATGGATTCGATTAGATGGACTCCATATAAGAGACTTGGTTCAAATGTATTCTAAGATGACCCATGTACGCCATGAGTCAGACAATTTGTCTGATGAAAAAGTTTGGCACCTAAATGCCCGAGACTTTGTAAACTATCACTTGGCCTAATACATTTATAGCCTCTAAGGGTTTGGGTTCTTCCCCGCTGTAGACCAGGGTTTCTCAATATCAGCTATTTTAAGATGTATGGCATTCAACTTACATAATTCTCTAGCCAGTTGCTGAGGTTGAGACATACTTGTCAAAGTTCTGACTGATGAACCCAACCAAACCAAGCAGGGCTGAGATGATCCAATCTCTTAATAAAGGTAAAAGGTAAACGTTACCCTCACACATATGTGCAAGTTGTTCCCGATTCTAGGTGGCAGTGCTCATCTCTGTTACAATGCTGGAGAGCCAGCACTGTCTGAAGATGTCTCTGTGGTCATGTGGCCGGCATGACTAACTGCCAAAGGCACATGGAACGCTGTTACCTTCCCACCAAAGGTGGTCCCTATTTTTCTACTTGCATTTTTACATGCTTTCAAACTGCTAGGTTGGCAGAAGCTGGGAGAAGTAACAGGAGCTCACCCCGTTATGCAGCACTAGGGATTCGAACCGCCAACCTGCCGACCTTTCTGATCGACAAGCTCAGTGTCTTATCACTGAGCCACCACATCCCTCATCTCTTAATACAAAATCTCTTAATACAAAAGTTTACTGAGTACATCATTTTGGCATTGATGAGGACAAAACTAGATCTGGCTGTTTCCCACACAAATCCAATGACAAAGTTCAGGTTCTGTCTCCCCCACAACTAGAGCAGGTCACATTGCTCAACTGAGTCTCCTCAATTGTTGTGAGAAAGTCTTTCTGGCTCTGATAAACACCTGCCGAAACATCCTTGGTTCTCACGCCTGGCATCTTGATGCCTGAAACCTACGTTCTATCTCCCCCTTCCCTCCCTCCATAGTTTGTTGGCAAGCTGAGAAGTGATAATACTTGCAACAGCAAAAAGCGGTTTTTGAAGTTTGACAATACTGCGATAAGTCAACAAGGCCCCTTCAAGTTTGGTTCAATTGCTAGTGACACCAGGGATATATTGATGCAATATTCTTGGCATGAATAAGGAGGTAGTTAGCTACTGACATCTTCTAAGATTCTTTTTCTAAATTAACCTACAATGTGGAATTTCCCAATCCAGATATGAATCAATCCAACTGAGATTGAGCTTTTGTGATCAGTCAAGATCAGTCAAGCTAAGTGCTCCCACCTAGCTGGGAACAAAAAAAAAAATCAATAACACCCAAACCCCAAATAAAAAATAAAATAAAGCCGGCTTCCATTACATTTTAGGAGAAAACAAGAACCATTTAAGGAAGAACATTTCCTTTCCTTATGTAATTGCTCTGTGCCCCTTGTATGAAGAATACTCTTTTAGTGTCAAGTCCTACCTGAAAGAAATGCAAGATTTTTTTCATCCAGTTATTAAAATTAGGAAGTAGACTTTTTTTAAAAAAAACCTGCCACCTCTCCTTTTTATGAAACTCATCCAATGAGACATTATCTTTGAGGCACGGATGCTCACATTTCAGAATTAGTTATTATTGATCTAATGTTTGAGAAAGTAAATTAGTACAATAATATACAATCATATGTTTACTTCTCAATTCCTTTGTGAAGTCAGGTAAAATAATGGTTTCTTTATTTACTTAAAATCCCTTTCCCCCTAGCTATAAAAGTGCTAGTAAGGAAAATGCTTTTTGATTACTGTACAGCATAGTGGCTGATATTTCAAACTGTAATGGAAGGGAGAAAGCCAGCATCATAGAGTGGTAATAAAAATGGCTAATATGTACATAAACCTTCTTCAAAACCAGCATAAGGGGCTGCAGAGCCCAAGAAATACATTGAGTAGATGTCTTGAGATGGGGACGTGGAGGTGTGTTATTTGTTTCTTATTGTATTGATTATATTGCAGTGATATCATATAAATCTGCTATACTCAGCAAAGACAGTTTTACTGCTCTGCTGTGGTGATTATTACAGAAAGCATAAATTGGGTCATAATTCTAAAGAATTGTCAAGAAACCAAAGTTGTTCCTTCAAAATGGTGTTTGTCAAATCTTCAAGAGGAGATCAATAATTTAGCATGTGCAGGTGTAGAAATGTTGTGGTGTTTATTATTGTTTCTACCAACACTGTCAAGAAAGAGAAGGAGTTTATATTATGTACTTGCTCTCTCCCTCTCTTTCCTGTCTTCTGATTCTTACTAAACATGCAAGATTTAAACATATTCAGAAACTTTCTGAAGAGATGCTAGAATACTCATACATAATGCATTGCAGTTTACAACTTTGCCATTAATAATATTCTAAAGATGATTATACACTGATATTAGACCCTGTTAATGAATGAATAATTCTATTTTTGGTTCATGTCAGTTTCATAAGTATCTCTTTATAACTCTGGCTCAATTTTTGCATTAAATTGTTTTTTAAAAACATTTTAAAAAAATTGACCTGAATATTAGTATGACTTCAAATACTTTTGTTCCACAAATTCTGAGGTTGAGAAACAGTGCTAAATGCAATTTACAAGCTTAATCTTCCAGGGTTCTAAATCTTGCATGAAATTTTATGACTGAATCTTCCAGCCCATTGAAGAATGTGACAATATTGAAAGAAGTCAATGGAGGGGACTGACTGAAAGAATTAACTTAGCTTGCTTTTCTACCTGATGTGATGGTAATGGGGAAAAATGTACTTTATAAGGATGGTTTGTTAACAAAGACAACTATTAATGATGGAGACAAAAAAGACCATATTTCTTCTTAGAACTGAACCTGACTAGAGAATAGTGTAATCAGGTATTTAGGAAGAAAGTAATCTCACTTTCTACTTGTTGTCAGTGTTAACTTTTAAATTCCTGCAATTGCAGTAACTTTCATTTGTTTTTTGTTTTTTTTACTACGAACAGTAATTTACATTCTTCCCATCTCCTGAAACCAGTATATATAATATTATCTTATATGTATATATTAAGTTGTGATTTTCCTACACTTCATATATTTTGTGAAAAAAATATTACCACTTGATATCAGCTTCTTGACATTACATCATTGTGAAATGCCTCATGTTCTTCAGAATTCAATTGTTTCAGCTAGCTTAATTGTGTGGCTAGAGCCAGGAGAGATACTGAATTTTATAGGCCAAATTGTGCATTGCATACTCTCATAACAATCAAGATTCTGAATCAAATTATTTTGCTCATAGGCTAGGAAGAAATCAAGAAAGAGAGTTTTGGGGCTGTTATTATTTTTAATAGAAAGGGAATGATGGACTCAAATCCAATGGGGAAGTTTTCAGGTGCCACGTAGATTGCAATGACTACCATGAAAGATTGCAAAATTGCATTCTATATGGGCAGCCTTATACAAATCACTGGCTCACTTCAGAAGCATGTAAGGATTGAAGATTGATGTAGTATAAGAGGGTCATTGCAAATTTTTCAGTCTGGTGTCACTATTGAACCAAAATAAAAAGCTTGCCAGCCAAAGTCTCAGTCAATCAGTACTTTTCCTCCACTGGCAAGGATGAATGAAATATCTTGCAGGTGGGAAAGCAACAAATCTTCTTCCCATATTTGGAAATCGGTAGGGGATGTTTTGTCAGATTTCCCCAGGTAGCAGACGATGAGGAAGCAGTAGGAACAAGAATGAGTGAATAGGCAGGTGAAGATTAGATTGACGGGCTCATTTGACAATTTTGTTGTGAGGTTAGGCTCTGGAGGCAGGTGTGAACATGCTGTGAACACCTGGTCTTTTTATTTTATGTCTGTCTTCAGCCTCAGGAAATTCTGCACACCACTGGCATGGAATAATGTTCTGTAATTCAATCTCCAAAGCACTGACAGTAGTACTCCTTTGGAGTAACAGCTTGAATGCCAATTCATAGACGGTATTTACAGGCAACAGTCCTGAGAAGCACATTCTATCCATGGCCACTTTGAATGATTACCACAACTTTACAATTTCAGAGGTATGCCAGGCAAACAGCAGCCACTGGAATATACAGTAGTTGATTGGGCAGAATGGGGAAAATTGGGACATCTGCCACTCTACAGATAAAGCATCCCTTTTTTCCCGGGGTATATACAAAAGGTAATAATGCAAAACCAATAGTTTGTGAGGCTGGGAATGAAGTTCTCTAAATCTAGCAGGAGGCATGCAACTATTAAACTGTTGAACATACTTCAAACACCCATCTCTCCAAGGAGCTTCTGTTTTAGCACTCCGTTGTTTTCATTTGTACACATGGGGGCAACTGAAAGGATTATTTCCAATGTATAGAGAAAACAGCTGGCAAAATGAAAACTAGTATTTCAAGGTCTATATGAAACTTTCAATGTGACTTTCCCATTATTAGATATGATGCACACTCTTGAGTCCTTAGTGCATTTCAGTAACAGATCTCAAACTATTTTTGGCCTGTATTCTAACAGTTACTGAAATATATTGACTAGAACTGTGCAAAACTTTGCTGAGATAATTAAATTGAAAAGTGATCTGATGGACTCACTTTAATAACCTGATGTATGAAGCAACATTTCTAAATACAAATTGAACTGTTTCACTTTTCTAATTTTTCAGCAGTTTTTCTGGCAATGCACAATGTAGCAATAGCAATAGTACTTAGGCTTATATACTGCTTCACAGTGCTTTAAAGCCCTTTCTAAGCAGTTTTACAGAGTCAGCATATTGCCCCCAACAATCTGGGTCTTCATTTTACCAACCTTGGAAGAATGGAAGGCTAAGTCAACCTTGAGCCTGGTGAGATTCGATCTCCCAAACTGCTGGCAGCTGGTGATCAGCAGAAGTAGCCTGCAGTACTACACTCTAACCATTGTACCACCATGGCTCTTGAATGTACATGTGTATGTGGAAGCCACTTGTTTCCAACAGAAGAGTCTGGTCAAAGCAAACTGTTCCTCTCTCACCTTATGAAACAGAGTTTCACACGGAGTGTTGAGGTGAATTGCACAGTTCTTTGTGCTAGAAGCACAGATTACACCCACTTTGTGCAGACTTAACATTGAGTAAAACCAGTGTATAGATTATCTATAATTAGTGTCTATTTCAATTTTCCATAATAATAATATAGCATTATTTATTACTACGTGATCTGATAATGGGAATATTAAATTAGATCAACTGACTTGGGCTGTTTTCCAATTACAGATAGTCCTCACTTAACAACTGCCCTGTTTAGCAATCATTTGAAGTTATCACATGGCAAAAAAAGTAGCTTTATGACTGGTCGTTGGACTTATGACCATTGTAGCATCCCCAGGGTTGTGTGATTGAAATTTTGGTGTTTTTCAAACAGCTGGCATTTATGACTGCTGCAGTGTTATGCACATGGTCATGGAATGGAATGGAATATTAAGATTAACATTTATTTCAGCACAATGGCTTTAAGGGTTCATCGCAGTAACATTTTTAAGTACACCACTTCACCTTTTCAAAATGAAAGCTTAGCATAACATATCTAAAGTGTCCAGCAAAGAGCAACAGCATGTATGACTACAGAGGTTTTTTTGTTTTTGTTTTTGCTGGATTTTACAGAACTTCTTTGAGTCTGGAAATAAGGATGTTAAGTTAATTTTTACAGGGAATTTAAGTTTTTGAAAGCTAAATTAATCCTATTTAAATTCAATTAAATTTAAATATGGCCGGGGAACAATATACCTGGTTCCTTTGATCAGCTAATCAGCAAGGCTGACTCAGTATAGCTGATGCCTTTTTCGAACTAAGTACATCAGGAGGCCAGAAAACTTTGCTGTTGTAGGTGGCAGGTCACTTATAGCTTGTATAGGACTATAGTAATAAATTCTGTCCAATTGGTTTGAAAGAATAGCTGACAAAGCAGATGTCCCCAGTTCACAGAGAGGTTAAAAATAAATTTTCACCTCTGTGCTAAGTCAGCATCTTTATATAAAAAAAACCCCCTTCTACAGCATCTTTAATGTATTTCAGCATGCCATAAGGCATATCCAGGACCTTTATGTACTGCTTTTATGCATCTTAACTGGAGTTTTGCTATATCTGATATAAATCAAAATTGCTTTTTATTTTATATTATGTATTATCAATATTGTATATGGCAGCTATATTTCATAAAATTGTTAAAAGAAAAGAAAGGAACCTACTATTAGTTACAAGTTCAAAACAACTATATAGACATATGTACTGAAGTTTTTTTCTTGGAAGAAAATGTTGTTCCTCTGTAGACAAAAAAGAAAAAAGCTTAAATTTTTCTCAGTGGGAAAACTGAACTGTGCTAATAAAATATCCCTTAATCTGTAATATTGGGTAGAAATGCTGGCCTTTGCACTAAGCAATATTAAGTATTTTTCTTTTCTTCAAGCTTTGTTATTGTTGTAAACCCTTTCACTGAATTATTGCTATTGAAGTGACTTATGATAACTTCATATTTAAGTAAAATACTATATTGGCATTCAGAGCTCTTTTCTTTAGAAAATTAGGTATATGTACTATGTGAATAAAACTTACCATTCAAGGCTTAGGAAAACAATCAATTCCTAAAGAGCAACACTGAATGCCAAGTAATAAATAGACATCAGGCAGTGGTACAAAAGTTGATTCTTTGGTCAAATAATCCTAGAGGAGTATCCAAATAACTGTTGTTTGGTTCAATTGTCCTTCAGGCACTGTTCTGTATACCTTTCATAAAGGTTGGTCACACGACATAAAAATAAATAAATGAGATTTGAAATCAGGGATTTCAGATTCAAATGGTTGTAATGGCATGGGGACTAATTTATTAGCCTAAGGGCCATATATGCACAACAATTAAGGTAAGTAGTCAGAAGTACAGCTGTTCAGTTGACATGAATTGCTCTTATTTGGAACAGCATTTAGAACAGCAAAGGTGCCAGGAAAGGAGAAGAAGGTGATCTGGGAATACATGATGACTGATTGCCAGGATTTGTCCCAAAATGTCAAATAAGAAGACAAAAGCTGCTAAACAGCAGTTTAGACTGGATCCACTGGAGAGAAGGCAACAACAAGCACACAACTGTCCATTACCTAGAAGTACAAAGGGAACAAAGCCAACATAGATCAGGGTCTGGGACTTGCAGCCTCCACTGCCACCACAGATTGTTCTTGCTATAGTTTGAGAAAAATGACTCCACAACTTGTCAGAACAGGCAGAGGTGCTTCCTCATTCCTAATCTCTTAATGAAGCACTGTCCTGGGACCTATCAGCTCACCATCTAAATGTAGAGCTATGCATCTCTGTAAAAACGAGGAGCAAGGCTTGCTGGAGTAGGAGAAGATCCCAACCCTAATTTTGTTGGTTGCCTTACATACCAAGCAATCAAATCATTGCTCTTCCACTAGCTCCAAGGACATGAAATCTGTGCGTCACTTTCTTGTCTGCTTAAGGGTCATGATGTTGGTACTACTTTTTTCTTATTGTTTGTGAGTGAACTTCAGGGTACACAGACTATGCTGGAGGGTTGCAGGCACCCTATGGAGACTGTCCTCCTGGATTATATGGAAGGCTCATACAAAGAGCCTTGATAGTACAGTGGTTTAGTGCACCCTGTTATTAACACAGCTGCCTGCAATTTCTGCTGGTTCGAATCTCTCCAAGGCTCAAGGTTGACTCAGCCTTCCATCCTTTCTAAGGTAGGTGAAATGAGGACCCGGTTTGTGGGGGCAATAAGATGACTTTGTATAAAATATACAAAAGTATGAAGGCTATTGCTTAACGCATTGTAAGCCGCCCTGAGTCTCTGGAGAAGGGCGGCATATAAATCAAATTTTTTTTTTAAAAAAGAAAAAGAACAGAAATTATCTTCCCAAGATACGATTGAGTCAGAACTCCCAAAGCAGACTGGGTTTGCATGCCGGTGACCTTCAAACTGCTCTTTCCACATTCATAGATTGGCCAAGCTATGTTTACATAATCCGATGCAAAACTGACTCCTGCAATGAACCAAGGTTAATGGAGCCCAGCAGAGAGAATAAGGTCCAATAAATATTTATTATCTTTCCGATCAGAACACTTACAATTAAGCTTCGCAATATAGGTTGACATTTTTTTTAAACTAAATTAACCATGCCATTGTGTTCTAATTTATATTCTTGTCTTCCATCTCTTTGTAGTGGTTAACTGTGAGAGACTTTGAGAGCCTTTAGAGACAAAGATCTAGTTTTTAAGAGTTTTAAGAGTAAATGAATAAATAAAGGACAGCAAGACAAACCAAGGTTAAGTAAAATATGCTTTAGCCAGGGCATTTTCCCATTGACAGAACTGAAATAAAACATACTGAAGGAGGTAATGTTAAGGATTAAGTTGAGGAATAGATCTGCATTTACTCTGGAAGATGAATTAGCCCTTCCAAGCACCAGACAAGGCCAATGACCTTTCAGATGAAAAGAGATGTTGATATTCCTTGTTTTCCATCTTGTACTTGACTGTCTATTGTGGCTGTCCATAGAAATTGTTCTTGATACAGAAATACTGATAAGCAACCCAAGGACAGAGATACATTTCTCTTTATAGACACTGATAATGGTAATAATAAATATTTTATTTACCTTGTTTATGCCTGATAATAGCAGAGCTTCATTTTTTAAAAAAATGATTACATGAACTGAAAGAAGTTCTAAAGGAATAATATGAATTCAAAGAAAATTTTTAAAAATACTGTCATATATAAGCGCATATATCCAACTAACAGCTTTAAAACATTCTGTGGATTGAGTGCACAATTGTTTCAATCTGAGACACTCATGAAGTAATACCATAAATGCAAACAGGTAAAAAGCATAAAGAGCTTAATTCATGCCACAAAGCATGGAAAAGTTCGAGTACATACACTATAAAGATTATTTGAAATAAATTGCAGAAAACTACATGATCCCAGAAATTCAATTAGTTGTGTTGCAAAAGTACAACCATGTGTTCAAATCATCTCTTAGGTTAAAATGGTTTATTTTATCAGATTGCTCATTTTCTAAATCCTATTGAAGAGGATATAGGGTTTAAATGTCATATCAACAAGAACCAAATGATACCTATGAATATATAAATACTGGCTTTTATTTAAATACAAAAGTTAAGCGGGGGTAGGAGCCTATCAATCAATTAACAGAATAATAGAGTTGGAAAGGACCTTGGATATTTATAGTCTAATCCCATATTCCTATAATCCCATTTTAGACAAATAGAATAGAAAACTTTATTGGCCAAGTGTGATTGGACATATAAGAATTTGTCTCCAGTGCATAAGCTCTCAGTGTAGGGTACATACAAACAACAAAGTAATATAATCATATGTATATAATATAATTTGTAATATAATCAAATGACAATCTAATGTTAAAAACCTCCAGTGATGGAGTATCCACAACTTCTGAAGCCAAGCCATTCCATTAATTATTCTCATTGACAGGAAATTTCTCCTTAATTCTATGTTGGATATCTTTTTGATAAGCTTCCATCCATTACTAATTAAGAAATTGACAACTTTTACAATACCAGAGCTGAACTGCAAACTTAAAAAAAAAAAACCTAGCATTATAAAAGAAGTCAGCACAATTACAGATATACTCTCTTCAGTCTAGCATCAAATGATATAAAATCCAATCAGCCTCCATTAAATGTTTCTACCCCAAAGCAGCATTGTGCAGCTGAGCACCTACTTTTCCCAACATCTGCTGTTAGTAATCTTAATTATCCACAGATTATCTGGCTCAGCTCCTCTTAGTTAATTTTGTGAAGTACAAGCAAGTGGCACTATATCCCTTACTTCATGCAAGATATAACTTGTAATCTTGTTTAGTTGGTTCAAAATAAGTAGCAGAGCCTGACAAACGTGTATAGCATATCAAACACTTTAATGTCTGTCCTAATAAATGATCAGAAAATTTACAGCTATAAAGAGCTGTAACATGTAAATAAAAATGAGTATTTAATTGGTTGCAACATAGAACAAATAGATAAGTCAACAAAAGAAAGCAAAGTGTGATATTCATAACAACTCTCATTAATGAGGAATGGTTAGATATTTCTATTCAGGGTGGACTTCCATAGCCCAGGGAAGGATTCCATGACTGCAATTGTCTTATAGAGCCTAGAATGTGTTCTGTACTACACAACCTGGGAGCATCTTGAGAGTCCAATAAATCAGCCCAGATATAATTAGTCCAACAGTCTCTTTCTATGAGCAGATAGCCAGAGGTTTCAGTACTCAGTTCACAACTAAGGTATGAAACTACTGTCCCTAAGCATACAGTTGTAATTTATAGTGTTATTACTTGTAACCAAGAGTTTTGGGTCAATTATAGCACATATAATCACTGGGTCTTTTTTCATTAAAGATAAAAACTTATTTGTGTTAATCATACTTCATCTGCCTCTGCTAATCATAGCACAGGTTGCTTTTTTAATTTGTAAACCAGCAACATGTAGTTGATTTAACCCTGTAGGCGTTCTCTAGGAACCCCAACTTTCCCGGGCTTCTACGGTGATTAACCAATTGTGTAACTTTGAGTAATCATGTTTTTTTTTAAAATTTGATTTATATGCCGCCCTTCTCCGGAGACTCAGGGCGGCTTACAATGCGTTAAGCAATAGCCTTCATCCTTTTGTATATTTATACAAAGTCAGCTTATTGCCCCCACAATCTGGCTCCTCATTTCACCTACCTTAGAAAGGATGGAAGGCTGAGTCAACCTTGAGCCTGGCGAGATTCGAACCAGCAGAAATTGCAGGCAGCTGTGTTAATAACAGGGTGCTTTAGACCACTGTACTACCAAGGCTTAAGGTGGAGATGACATTTCCATCCCTTTGTAATGTATAGGACATGGGCTGAAAGGAATAAATTCTAGAACTAGTTTTCTGTGTTTAACAAAAAGAACAGGTTTAAAGAGGAGTGTAGATGCTCACTTAAGTGAAGTATTGCAAAGAGGAGAGTAGATAGAAACTGGAACTGGGTCTTGGAATCAGTTGTTGCTTAATTTAGATAACATTCTTACTATGTTTGGTATGTAATTGTCCCAGGACACTCAATGACCAGCCTTTCATTCAAAAAACATGGCAAAAATACATCTAGACAATAACATTTAAGTTCCCACAATCAACAGAGTAAACTTATAGAAGTGTGCTGTATAGACAGGAATACAACCACATGGCTTCATTCATACCTTGGTTTTTTTTTTTAATTTAAAAACAAACAAATTAACAGTGAAAAGAAGATCTGTTTGCTAGAAAATGGTCAAGAAGCGCTGTATAGCAAAAGAAATAATAGTGTTGACACTAACCCAACTTTAAGCTGAACCAGACAGTATTTAAAAAGTTAGGAACATGTCAGATTTAATACTCCATTCATTAATATGTTTACCAATAGAAGTTTCTCTTTAGTGGTAATGGACCATTAATTTTATGGAGCAGAATTTTAATACTTGTCAGCATCTCCTCTCCACGGCAGTTAGCTCAACTGAAATTGCTATTATGTGAAGTCAAGGTGTAGCTAAATTCCCTTGTGGTAATAAGATTTTTCCAGTGAGCTAACACCACTGAGAAAATCCAGACCAAATCTTGCTAGTGTGCTACTTTAATGTATAATTCATTTACTATGAAAAATCTGACCAGATGTATTCTCCAACTTCAGGGCAAATTAAGCAATGCTCCATTGCAAATGTTAAAGTACCTTGTAAACATTGTATTGGAGCCGGTGAGCAGATCTTGAGTTTAAATCTCTTGTAGACTTATCCTTTCTATGTATGTTATCAATTAACCTCCAGCAAATACACAGGTTTCTCCCACTCTTATTCTCCTGCTGGTATCTGAAGAAAAAGATAGATTGTGCAGATTTTTTTTTTCCAAATGGAAGACTATTTTTAATAACTGAAATGTTTCTGCAGTTTGAATAATGAAAGCGACTTTTCTCTTTCAAATGGTAAATTGTTTCAAGCTGAGCTGTTGGAAACCATTAATAATTGAAACAGCTTCTCTTTGGGTAAGAACAACATCTGCTGGGTGGTACATAAGCATAGTAATAACTTGATTTTGAAAGTTTATTTTATTAGTTTGCTATCCTTACTAACTGAAAGGAAGCATCTTTTACTCTGAGGAAGAAGCTGTTATCATTTCTGAAGAAGAGTGCAATGAAATTTCTCTGGGTCTTTTCCAAATGCTTTAATCTTGATATATGGTAAGTAAAAGTCTTTTTCACTGCTGTTTAATTTCAAAAGATGATGATGTTGGCTGATCTCAAGAATCTAAGCAGCATTGGTCCTGGTTAGTACTTAGACAGGAGACCACACACAAAGATAGGGGCGGTTGCATTCTTTATATACAGAATCTAGTTTTAATCCTATGGATCATATTCTATTGTTTTATCATGTATTTATTCTGTAGAATACCACTCAAGTAGCAAAATAAAGTCTTCCTATTTTATCCAGAAACCTATATGGATCTGTTCTGGGGAGTTTTGAGTTAGATGAACTTTTTTTCCTAAATCTTTTTTGAATGAAATGGATTGTGTAAAAGACCTACATGTCCCCAACTTTTGATCTTATATACAACAGGCTGGATATCAGGTTCCAAGCCCAGAACTTCACAGTTTGCATCAGAGGTGAAATCTATTTTTTTTTTACTACCAGTTCTATGGGTTTGGCTTTGTGGGCGTGGCTTTGTGGGCGTGGCAGGGGAAGGATACTGCAAAATCCCCATTCTCTCCCCACTACTGGGGAAGGATATTGCAAAATCTCCATTCCCACCCCACTCTGGGGCCAGCCAGAGATGGTATTTGACGGTTCTCTGAACTACTCCAAATTTCCGCTACCGGTTCTCCAGAACCTGTCAGAACCTGCTGGATTTCACCCCTGCTTTGCATGGGGAACAGACCCATCAGGGAGTGGGATTCAATGGGGGAAAGCAGATATCCAGTATCTGATGTCAATCTTGAGTATTCCAACAATTACCATAGCAAATACTGATCTCTGAAGCATCCTTTCTACTTTTTACCATATCTTCATGAAGCATATATGGTTACATATGACCAGTTTGTATATATTTATTAAATTATTTTTATTTCATTTTTCACTGAAACTCTCCTTTGAAAATAATTTTTGAAAGCAAATTATTCTCCACGAAAGTGAAGGACAATGATGGAATAAACTACACATACCCCCGCCCCCTCCCAAAGAAAAGTGTAGCTCTCTAAATTATTTTTTTTGGCCCACACTGAGGAATTGGCATGAAATAGTATTTTTAGACTGCTTTGCTAACATTTAATTATTTGCTGAAAATCTAAAAGTACAACATTCAACAAAGAACAGAATAAAAGTTGACATGTAGAAAATAGCTTCCTATGCAAAATTGGGAATATACATAAATCCTATGAGTTGTGATTTGAAGGGCTAATTACAATAAATGAATTGAGGAAGAGAGATATGGCTGTCATCTTCTGCTTTGGTGCTAAATTTTTGCCTTTTTGGTTTCCAATCATGATAAATATTCATAATATTGTGAGTGGATCTAATGTATATTTATAATTATTAATTCAAAGGGTGTCAGAGCAGCTAATTAGGCCTGAATCCAGGCTTATTAATTCTCTTAGGGTACTTTTTTCCAAGTCAGTTTGACAGATTTAGGACTAGGTGAATGTGGCTGTTTAACTCTGATAGTTTATTTAAAAAATCCACCCCATATATTAAATGCTTGAGACATAAGGTAGAATATTTTAATGGAGGTAAAACACTCACTGAACATCATTGAATCATACAGTATAAGGCACTCCAGAGGTGATACAAACTTTGATATGAGAGCTAAATATGCCACTTATTCTTTGTCAATTTACTGTTTTTTTTAAAAAAAAGTATAATAGTTCCATAGAATCTTTTTTCATATTCCTTCTTTATAATCTTGCGTAGCTGATTGAAAAATGGGAGACATAGATAATGGACATAGTATTTGCTCCATCTCAGTATTGGATGTTGGCAAATATATTGTTGAACAAACTCCTATGCCACCATACAATATGTAAAGTTTGTCATAATGTATTGTTTGTTCAGATTTTTACAGCTTTAGCTGTAGTCATAATAATTTGAGTGCAGTCCTCATTAGAATAAAGAATAGTCATTACTCAGTGACGAAACCTACTGCTTGAAGGGTTTGTTTAAGTCATTTCCAACTAGAATTGGGAATATTACTACCTGAAATCTGGGAAGGTGCAGACCAGCCTTATTTAATTAACCTAATGATTTCAAAATGAGTTGGATCACAATTCCTATAATTTCTTGGGATTATGGAAATTGAAGTCCCAATATTTATGGAGGAATAGATGTGGGTACTCTATTGGATTAGTCTGATTCAGTAGAAACTATTCAAGCATGTGCCTAAAAAGACACATTGTATAATTCAGAATTATAATAGTAGCTGTGGATCCGTCTCTCTGAATTAGTGAGGTCATTGATTATGCTTGATCTTTTAAGATAATTTTGGTAAAAGAGAAGAATTGTCTAGGGAGCTTAGAGTTAAGTATTAATTCTGCTTAAGAGACTGGAAAGAAAGATGGAAATTGAAATTCTGTATAGTAGGGTACTGCGAAGAATATCAGAAGTTGATTTTTTTTATACCTTTATAACTTTCTTTATAACTCTTTCTTTTTTCTACTTTTTTCTTTTTTTTATTACACTTGTAGCTTTCCCTGTTATTTGCTTTTCATTTTCTCTGTTTTAATTTAATTTGTATTAGTTCTTCTTATTGTTATTAGAAGTAATAGCAATAGCACTTAAACTTATATACTACTCTATAATGCTTTACAGCACTCAACCACAGTGAGTGGTTTACAAGGTCAGCATAGTGTCCCCAGCAATCTGGGACCTCATTTTATCAACCTCGTAAGGATGGAAGGCCACCTTGAACCGAGTCAGGATCGAACTCCTAGCAGTGGGCAAAGTTAACCACCAATACTACATTCTAACCTCTGTGCCACAATGGCTCCTATTAAAATTTTTAATAAAAAATATTTCTTAAAAATCTGGATAGCAGGTATGTCAACATCCAAGACATTTTAAACGATATTCCCTATTTACAAAAACTTCTACTATTAGTTGGATCAGCACTGATCACTATTAAGTCAGAAGGCTACAGAAATTAGATGAGATATCTAAAAGGTAACTTTAGTACTTGAAGAAGAATGAGGTTGTGTAAGGTTGTGATGAAGGGGGAAATCTATGTTTGGTTTCTTTTCTTTACTACATTCAAATTTTCTTTTCCCCCCATTTTTCTATTTTTTTTGCATCTTATTTTTTTATCCCCCCCCCCTTTGTTTACTTTGCATTAGGTTTTATCATTGTGATTTAAACTTTAAATAAAATTATCATTAAGAAGAAAATTTGCAGTTCAGAATGAACAAGACAGCTAGATTTTTTTAAAAAAAAAAAAACCCATCCCAAAAAGCATTATTTAAATATGTTAGAACTAGATGGAATCCTAAGAAAGGATAAATAGATTACAATGAGGAAGTGATAAAGTGGTAATGGGTGAAGATAAAAACACAGAACTCATTTTTTTGTCCTCTTCTAGAAGAAAAAGGGCACCATAACTGAACATGGTTATGCTTCTAGGAAAGAAAAGAACTGTACTTTAATATAGCCAAAGGGATGGAAACTTTGATAATTTTAAAAAACTGTAATCCTTAGAGCTAGATGGATTATTTCCCACATACTGAAGAAAATAGTGGAAGGTGATCTTTTTCAGTAATTTTTATTTTTTGGGAGGGGGGATTAATGGACAAACAGGTTAAAAGTTTTTGGGGGGAATTTTGCTTTTATATATGATAACAGCCCAAAAGTTTCCATATATACAACATAGAAGGACTTACAAATATTTACAATGGAAGAATAGAAGATGACGCTGATGTGGGGAGCTGGTGAAATTCACAGCTTTGATTAAAACAAAAGAGACTGATGAAATTTACTTCTACATGGAAACCACTTTTGAACTTTTTGCAAGAAATTGAATAAAATTTTGGATTTTGGCATTTGATGATCAGAATTATGTAGGATTACAGAAATAATGTAGACTATGGTGAACTCCAGCGTAAGTGTTTGATCTATTTTTTTATGTGTACCTGTAAAAAAGAAAGCAGGAAATCATTTTTTCTATATTATTTTCTCTTTTTTTGCATTCTTATCTTGCTTTATTTTCTTCCTTTTTCTTTCTTCAGTTCTTTTTCTTCTTGCTCATTCATCTTTTATTCTTGTGTTCAATAAAGATATATTTTAAAAAAACAGAACCACTCTCAATAATTTTTGACAAGTCCTGTGAGATATCCAAAGATGAAGAGAACAATTGTTATTCCTATCTTCAAAAAAATGGAAGAAGGAGGCTATCTACACTGGGCAAGGCCTTTAAACAGATTACCAAGCATCATGTTTGTGAGAACTTGGAAAAGCATGCTATAAATTAACAGGAACCAGCACAGGTTTGTCGCAAGCAAATTGTGCCAGACTGACCACAACTTTTCCTTTAACAGAGTTGTTAACTTAACATATCAGTAGAATGCTGTAGATCAACGGTGTCAAACTCATGTTGTCACAGCGGTATCACGTGACATATCAGGACTTTCCCCCCTTTCTCTAAACTTGGGCATGGTCAGCGCATGACTTAGCCAGCCCGCGCACTGAGAGTTTGACAGCCCTGCTGTAGACATAGCATTTGTACACCTTAGCAAAGTCTTTGATCAAGTGTCTCATGGCATTTTCCTTCATAAAATTATGAAATATGGGCTAGTTAATACTTACAGACTCACCATTGGGTGAATAACCACAATCAAGAAATACTTATTAACGGTTCCACTCAGTGGTGAAATCCAATTTTTTTTACTATCAGTTCTGAGGGCGTGGCTTGGTGGGCATGGCTTGGTGGGCATGGCAGGGGAAGGATACTGCAAAATCTCCATTGCCACCCCACTCCAGGGGAAGGATATTGCAAAATCTCCATTCCCACCCCACTCTGGGGCCAGCCAGAGATGGTATTTTCTGGTTTTCCAAACTACTCAAAATTTCTGCTGCCGGTTCTCTGAACTGCTCAAAATTTCCGCTACTGGTTCTCCAGACCCTGTTAGAATCTGCTGGATTTCACCCCTCGTTCCACTTCACTTTGAAAGAGAGCTATCCAGTAGAATGCTGCTACTTTTCCTGTCATAGGTGGGAGAGGCAAAGAAACATGTTTACCAAAATCAGAGGCTTTGATCCATATGGTGCAGGAGAACATTAGGCCATCCCTTAGGCCATTAGGCCAAAGCAAATTGAAAACGAAAAAGGGATTTCTTAAACTGACTTTATTTCCAGCAGCTTGCTTTAAAACGAAGCAGCTTTAAGGCTGTGATGCAGAAAAGTCTTTAAGTAGAACAAGTGGAATTTTAAATTGTCTATAAAGATAATTTGATTCTTCAGAGATTTTTTGGTCCGTTTCTGTTTAACTGTGCTTCCTTCAGAATGTAAGAAACTCTCCTAGGATTTCAGTTTTCAAAGTGAAGTGGGCTAAGGTTTTAACAACTAATTTCTTTCTTCCTTGGAAAAATCAGATTGCTAGTAGACTGCCAAAATAGTATCCATATAAATTGAAACTGCAACTATGTTTTCAGAGAATTGTTACTCATTACCAAATAAAACAAGATTTGCTTTCCACTTAATGTCAATAAACCATAGTCAATAGATGGCTAAGCGTAACATAGGATTGCATTTTAAAAGGGATGACAAGGGGGGGGAAGAGGGAGGGAGGGAGGGAGGGAGAGAGAGAGAGAGAGAGAGAGAGAGAGAGATTGAAAATTAAATATGAGGAAGTAAAACAATTCCATAGAACAGGAGCATAAATGCATTTGGTTTTAACTTGTATGGGGAGAAAAATGTTAGAAATATACATTTATTCCCTTGGCAAGTTCTTACAACTATTCCAACATTGAGCAATTTAAAACCTATGCATTTTTATAATGCCCATTTTTTTACATTTGATGAAAAAAAACCCTTTGGCTCAGGTTAAATTATAAATGGGGGGAAAATGATGCTCTGCCAGAATACTAATAGCACACCTCTGAAGGATCAGCAACTTTTAACTATTTAAAAAAGAGGGATCTATATTATGAGTTAAAGTGGTGGACACTGAAGTTATCAGAAAGAAGAAATTTCTTGGTAATATTAATAATTAGCATCGGTTTATATGGTCCTCCAGAATTACAGATATTTAATTGTTAATCCATTCAATTAATGATCTACATGTTTCTCTATATGACTTCTTTTAGATTTGCAATGTTTCTTAAAATGCGTATTCTTATAAATAGCATTCCCAAATATTTTGTTAGGCTCCTCCAAGAGAAGCAGAAAGTTTCCTAAAGTTTTCCAGGGATTCTATATGAAATGACAAGGACTAAATCATTTTCATAATTCAGGAACATTGTTAATACAATCAATACCAGGCAATGAACCATTTAGATTAATTCCCAAACTGGTATTTTGATTGGGTCTAAATCTAGTACCTTTCATTCCTCATATACCTCTGTATAATGATAATCTAGACTTTTGTTTCTTATATATACTTGCAAGTAGGAGTGGCCTGTTTATATTAACTGTATTTCCATTCTAGGAATTCCTACCTAATAATGAAAACCTGATATATATGATTTTTTTTTTTTGTACAGCTGGGCAGAGTTCCACAAATAACAGACTTCACACAACTTCCATCATTATAGAATTTTTTGTATAAACCCTTGCTAAATATTCATTTACCCATCCCTTCCTACCCCCTCCCTCCCTCCCTCCCTCCATGCTGAGAAATATTTTGAGATGGATGCTTGTGTATAGGTAGAGGGTAGGGGGTTTATACTGTGGATTTTTAATGTTGTAAGTCACCATGTGTTAAGTTGGGTGAATGAGGACACAGCTAGCCAGGCAGTGAGTGACAACAGCTCTTTATTGTAGGGTGAGAACCCAGCAGCTGACCAGGGGAAACAGCTCCCTTTATATACCTTGCAGCTGTGGTGGTCAGCCAATCAGCTGAAGGTCAGTTAATTCAAACTGCCCACCCAAATCTACATACATAACACTCCTCCCCTCCCAGAAGTCACTTGGGGCGGACATTAGCATACAAAGTCTCTCAGGTGATCAGGGTGTGTCCGCACCTTAGTTGACCTGCGCAGTTCAGTAGGAGGTGTGGCATCGAGCAGGTTGGAAGAACTCCCTGTTTCTCCCTGCTCTGCCAATGGAACCTCCGAGAATTCATTGTGGGCGGCGACTTCTGCGGCTGGTCGATCTTCCGCGATGGGGCAGCACTGGATCTCGGGGCCGACAGCTAAGTCCTCCGCTAGACTCGGGTTTGAGTTAGTTCAAGAGTCCTGTTGGTAGCTAGGGAGCGGTTCGTCGAATGCGTCTTCTGTGTTGGCGGCCCAACGCTTCCGTAGCTGGTCAATGTGTCGGTGCCAAATCCTCCCATCTCCCATGTCTATCCTATACGACTTGGGCCCTGTTACCTCCGTGATTGTCCCGGTTTCTCAGAGGGGCCCATTCCCGTAATTCCTAGCGAATATTGGCATCCCTATTGTGAACTCCCTCAGCCTTTTTTCTGCCCCTCTGAAGCTGTCAGGTGAATAACTGGGGTGTAGCCTGTCTAGGACTCCTCAGAGCTTCCTCCCCATCAGAAGTTCTGCCAGGCTCCTGCCTGTGGCGGTGCATGGTGTGGCGTGTTGGGCCGTTAAGAATTTATCTATCCTTTCCTGCCAGTCCCCGGGGCCTAGGCGTGAGATGGCTTCCTTAGCTGTTCTCACAAATCTCTCTGCCAATCCATTACTAGCCGGATGAAACGGGGCGGAGAGGACGTGTCTGATCCCCAATTCTGCTAGGTACCCCTCAAACTACGTGGCCGTGAACTGGAGCCCGTTATCAGAGACTAAGGTGTCCGATAGGCCATGGGTGGTGAACAACTGCCACAGCTCCCTACTGACGGTGTCGGTGGTAGTGGTTTTCATGAGTCTGATCTCCAACCACTTCGAGAAGGCGTCCACTACCACCATAAATAACTGCCCATGGAATGGGCCAACAAAGTCTATGTGGATCCTGGACCAGGGACCCTGGGGCCGTTCCCATTCCCTGACCAGTGCTGTGGGGGGGGGTCTGGCCTAGACTCTTGGCAGGGTTGGCACTTCTCCACCCACTCAGTGATGTCTTTATCCATTAGGGGCCACCAAACATAACTCCTAGCTAACCCCTTCATCCTTACAATCCCGGGGTGCCCCTCATGCAATAGCTTTAAAACTTTTTCCCTTAGGCACAAGGGAACAATAACCCGATCGCCCCACAAAAGACAATCCCCTTGCATTGTCAGCTCACCCTTTTTGTTAGCGAAATGTTTGAATTCCCCGCCCTCAGTCTTTTCCGGCCACCTCCTCATGACCCAACTCGTGACTTTCCTAATCACGTGGTCTCTGGTTAAGGCTCTCGCTACCTCTGCTGAAGTGATGGGTCCCGAGTCCAAGACGTCAATCAGCAGGACTCGAACTCTGGGTGAGGGGTCCTCTATCCTGTCCGGTAACGGGCAATGGCTGAGGGCATCGGCTTTGCCCATGCTCACCCCTGGTCGATGTACCAGGCGATAGGAGTATGCTGCCAGGAAGATGGCCCAGCGTGTCATCCTGGGAGATAGGGCTGCTGGGGTGGGTCGGTCCCCTGCGATGAGACCCAGAAGGGGGCAATGGTCTGTGATGAGTTTGAAGTCTCTGCCGAACAGGTATTCGTGGAACTTCTTGACTCCTGAGACAGCTGCCAGGGCCTCTTTGTCAAGTTGACTGTAGGTCCGTTCGGCGCTTAAAAGAGTCTGGGAGTAGTAGGCGATGGGTGCCTCTAGACCGTTTGGTAGTCTATGACTCAGGACAGCCCCCACGCCAAAAGGGGATGCATCACAGACTAGCACTAAGGGAAGCGTAGAATTGTACTGAATTAGGAAACTCTTGGCCAACAGGAGTTTCTTTACAGCAGCAAACGCTGTAGCTTCAGCCTTCCCCCAAACCCATTTGGACTTTTTGGCCAACAGTCTGTGCAGGGGCTCCGCTACTATTGCCTTGTCCCTTAGAAAAATTGCATAAAAGTTCAATAGTCCCAGGAACACTTGTAGTTGAACCTTATCTTTGGGGGTGGGAGCCTCTTGGATCGCCCTAATCTTGCTTTCGGTGGGGTGTATGCCGGTTCTGTCTACCCTGTACCCCAAGAACTCCACGGAAGGGACTGCAATCATGCACTTGTTGTGTTTGACCCTGAGTCCTGCACTTCTGAACTTCCCTAGGACTTGTCTCAGCCTCTCCCCTAGCTGCTGTGTGTCTTCTGCGGTGATGAGCATGTCATCGAAATACGGGACCACCCCAGGGATCCCCTGTAACAGTCGCTCCATGGTGCTCTGGAATAGTCCTGGAGCTATGCTGACTCCGAATTGGAGTCTGGTACACTTGAAGGCACCTCTATGCATTACTATAGTTTGTGCCTCTGCAGTAGTGCCATCTACCGGCAGCTGCTGGTATGCCTGTGCAAGATCGAGTTTAGCAAAGATCTTGCCTGGCCCTAGGGAATGCAGAAGGTGATGTACGATCGGAACCGGATAGGCACTCTACTGCATGGCCTTGTTGATAGTACACTTGTAGTCTGTGCAGATGTGCACAGACCCATCTGGCTTAACGGGGGTCACAATTGGGGTCTCCCACCGAGCATGATCAACTGGCATTAACACCCCCTGCTTTATCAATTTGTCCAATTCCACGTCGATCTTGGGCTTCAGGGCAAAAGATACCCTCCTTGGTTTCAGCCTGATGGGGGCAATGTTGGGGTCGAGGTTGAATGAAATAGGGGTCCCCACATACTTGCCGAGCCGCTTGTCGAACACATCCTGGAACTCCTGCATCAGGTCATCCTTCAGGTTGCTTTGCACGTTGTGGACTCAGGTGAATCCCATGCCCAAGGCTCTGAACCAGTCCATGCCCAGGAGGCTTGGGAGCTTTCTGCTGACCATGGTGAGGGGAAGCTTCTCCCAGAATTCCCAGTACTCCACCTGGAACTCGCTGATTCCTTCCACGGGGATGCGGTTCCCCTGGTAATCGCGCAGTCCCAGCCACTGATACCGCAGTTGCTGTCTCTGGATGCTGGGGACGGCCTTCTTTAGCTTGTCCCAGGACATGATGGTAATTGGGGATCCGGTGTCTATCTCCATTACACATTCCTGCCCCTCGATGTCAACCGTCGTGTAGGTCTTCTCCCCGGGGGATGTGCAGGTCCAGCCGATTCAGATGGTGCAGGCCTCGAGATCCTCGGATTTTGCGCTTTTCCTGTAGCCGCCCTTCGGATTGGTTCTTGTCCGCTGCGCGGTCTCTGATTGGCTAGTGTTGCTCCGTGGCTTGTAATGGTGGTTTTGCTTGGCTCTGCAGACTCTGGTGATGTGCCCCTTCTGCTCGCATTGCTGGCAAATGGAGTCTCGGAACTTGCAGGTCTGGCACGGATGGGGTCCCCCACAATCGCACAGGCATCTCGCTGACCTCGCCGGTCCTGCCGGTATTGTTCAGTCCTGCAGATCTCTTCGTCTGACTCTCCCTCGCTCCCCGTTCCCACGGTTTCCTGGTGAACCGGGGCTGACTTCTGTGCCGTTCTGCTCTGCGTCGTCCCCTGTAGTCTCTCGGCTGCCTTGGATGAGGATTCTTGAGCCCTTGCCTCGTCCAGTGCGATGTGTAGCATGAGATTTGTCTTTGCAGGAAACTCCTCTGCAAACGAATATCTCTCACTCCGCAGATTAGTTGCTCTAGCAGCATCTCATCGAGGTCTCTGTACTCGCACTGGTTTGTGGCCTTGTGCAGGGCAGCGATGTACTCGTTGATCGATTCTCCCTCCTGCTGCAGCTGTTGCTGTAAATCGAACCGTTGGATGTACTTCAATGGCGTTGGGGTGTAGTGTCCTTCGGCAGTGTCTGAAGCATCTGCCACGAGATGGTGTGGACCAAGTTCGGTTCCGATAGGGCCTCGGCCATATCGAACACCTTGGCTCCACAATGGCTCAGGAACAGGGCTTTCTTCTGTACATCGGGCAGCCCCTGTAGGTCGCTGGCCACCAGGAAGCATTCGAAGCAGGACATGTAGGATCCCCACTTCTCTTTCATGGGGTTGAAAGGTGCTGGCGGCACGTAGGTAGACATCGTCGGTAGATTCTCCAAGTGGTCCGCTTGCTCGCCTGGCTGGATTCAGGTTTGCAGCTCACTTATCGGCTCAAGGCTTCAGCTCTTTCCGTGGCTTCTGGCCTCAAAATCCCACCTTTGTCGCCAATATTAAATTGGGTGAATGAGGACGCAGCAAGCCAGGCAGTGAGTGACAACAGCTCTTTATTGTAGGGTGAGAATCCAGCAACTGACCAGGGGAAACAGCTCCCTTTATATACCTTGCAGCTGTGGTGGTCAGCCAATCAGCTGACGGTCAGTTAATTCAAACTGCCTGCTCAAATCTACATACATAACACCATGTGTGTTGTGGATTGGCTGGCATATTAGTAAATAAATAGAAACTCTTACCCTCAAGGCCTTACAGATTCCATTTTGCCAGATACAATTATTTTATTTCAAAAATAAATTTTTGATGAATTCTTTCAAAATTGTCATAAGCATGTTTATTTGAAAACCATGTACTAGAGAAAAAAAACACTTGTTGAAGAATTAAAAATAATGGATTAAGGTCAAACTCCATTTTAATGGACTCACGAGACCATGTAATCAAAACCCATAGGTTTACTATTACTAAATTACTGGAACTGAGCAAAAAGTACCTTATTTTTTGCTCCAACCTTTGCGTTTAAGTCACCCAAATCTATTACACAAGCAGAGGAATTAACATAAGGGTAATTATGGTATGCTTCCAAATTTCAATTTGGTTCATAAGCTGCTGAATTGAGACCTATTTTGCGAAGGTGGAAGATAGACATTGACTAAAAATAATAGAGCATTATTAAATTTTAGCAGCACAGACATTGCATAGTGCTCCATTGGGTCTCACTATATAATGTTTTAATATAGCTTAGTTGAGATTTGTGTACTTAAGCCACCACAAAATCTATTTTGTCCTGCTCTAGGAATTGCTGCAAGTGAGAAAGACTTATAGCCACTTATAGCAAGCTGTTATCTAGCCACGTTTCTTGAAGTAAACCCATGCCAAATTCAGCAACATCATTCATGAAAGCAGAGTCTTTGGATTTAGCACTCCAACCTGCAATATTCCATGAAAAAAGTGCTAGGATTTTAGAGGCATCTAAATGTTAATCTGAGTTCCTATAGTGACCATTTTAAGAGGCAGATCCTCAAGAATGGTAGGAATATAAACTAGTATATACTGTTTGGTGTTAAGATGAGCCAAGGTGGTGCAATGGTTAGAATGCAGTACTGCAGGCTACTTCAGCTGGCTGCTAGCTGCAGTTCAGCGGTTCAAATCTCATCAGGCTCCAGGTTGACTCAGCCTTCCATCCTTCCGAGGTGGGTAAAATGAGGACCCAGATTGCTGGGGGCAATATGCTGACTCTGTAAACCACTTAGAGAGGGCTGTAAAAGCACTATGAAGCAGTATATAAGTCTAAGTGCTATAATGCTATTGTTATTGCTAAGTTCAAATATCAGAGAAATTGATGTATTTTGGATGTCAGAAAAAACAAAATATCAGAAGAGACCATTCCAGGGATAGCATGAGACTGAGTCACACTTTCTCAGTTTGATGCTCACACATACCCATCTAGCCCCCACATATATAAATATTTTCAAGTGGTTAGAATTGGAGAGTAACACTATAGGAGGATATTGGTTTTAAAAGTATGCCTTCATGACAAAAACCATGAAAAAATATTGTTTAAATCATCCATCTTTGATCATCAATGATCTCAATAATCTATAAGGATTTTTTTTAAAAAAAATTCTGGTAGAGAGACTCAGCATCACTACATACATATTGTAGAGAATGAATAATTCCATCCACTGCAGATTGCTTGAGATATGACTTATGACCTTATGATTGCTCATTCATAGTTACCCTATTAGGAGTGATTTGATGAGTAGTATTAGTAATTGCTAGAGCCACAGCCTTCAGTGTTAGAACTAAGTGTATTGCATCATGCACACACACACACACTCACACACAACACATGCACACAACACAACACAAACACACACAGAAAGAAAAACTGTGGCCAAAGAAATTGGATGGAATTTCTCTGAGTTTTTTCAGGAGGGGAGAAAATGCCCAAGAGGGATTTTTTCAAATAAGGAGTCTTTCTTAGGTGGGGATAAAGTACTGTTGCTATCAAGAAATGTTTTCTCATAGTGTCTTTCTTTGGGATTTAATGGATGTGTAAAAAGCCAAAGATTCTATATGCAGTGATTTTGGCTACCTCAAAATCACACTCCACTAACAATCTGAAATTGTGTTCTTTTTGAGAGATTTTTTAAGACAAGTTACCTTTCATCAGTTTAAATGAGAATTGCTAGAAATAAGGTTGTTGGCAGCCTTTCTGCTATGCAAAACTATTTCTACTGTCTTACTTCTTCATTGTATTATCTTACGTTTAGGTACCAGCTAGACTTTTTCTTAGGCTGCTTATCATTATTGTGGACTGCAACCTGCGCATCTGACTTACAAGTTCATCAGCCCTTACAGAAGTCTTGCCCTCCCCTGTGCAAACCTCTCTTTTCCCCAGATCAAATCCATTCAGAATATGCATATGACTTCATTTCAGCTAGGGATAATGGATTTTAGGATCCAAAACATCGGATAAAAGGCTGCTTTGACAAGGAGAGACAAAATTTAAGCCAGATTTAACAGAGGAACTGTGATGAGACACGTCTGATACTTCATGTAGAAGAGAGCAGCCTGTATTCTGTAGTTCAGCAATATAGCTTGCCAGCATGATCTTGTTTATTTTGCACTAAGGTTAAATATACTCTTCATTAAAAAGAAAGTAATTACACGGGCATAATGCACCACTGACTCTCTCTTGCTTTCTCTGATAAATGTATCGTTGCAGAGAAGAGGTTCCTCAGAAATATTTAGCTGGTAGATCTATTTTTTTTTAACCATTTAAAAATAGTGTTAATTGTTAATGAGTAGTTGCACGGTGACACGGTGGCTCAGTGGTTAAGACGCTGAGTTGTCGATCGAAAGGTTGGCAATTCAGCATTTCGAATCCCTAGTGCTGCATAATGGGGTAAGCTCCCATTACTTGTCCCAGCTTCTGCCAACGTAGCAGTTTGAAAGCACGTAAAAAATGCAAGTAGAAAAATAGGGACCACCTTTGGTGGGAAGGTAACAGCGTTCCATGTGCCTTTGGCATTTAGTCATGCCGGCCACATGACCACGAAGACGTCTTTGGACAGCGCTGGCTCTTCGGCTTTGAAACAAAGATGAGCACCTCCCCCTGGAGTCGGGAACGACTAGCACATATATGTGAGGGGAACCTTTACCTTTTACCTCTTAGTTGCATTCAATACTGATAAACAGCAAAACTATTTTATAGAAAATGGCTGGCTGGCTGCCTGATCAATTTCATTCAGAATGTTCACTAACATTTGTCCCTATTCCAAGTCTGAATTCCCTAAAATAAGACATGCATAAAATATAGATAATCTGAAGCATCAATATCAACAATTATAAACACAAATAAAGCTTCTTGCAGAAAATCAACAAGTCCCTAAGGGGGAACAGTAATTATAAATACATTTTCTTATGTGGATGGACTATTAACAAGGTTATGGTATCCAACAGTTCTGGTCATCTCATTAAAAGTGTAAGAGACATATTCAGTACATATTAGTTAATCATATTACATTAACAGGATAAATACTGGTATTGCTATGACCGGGCTAAGTAATGAGAATTCTTTTGAAATTAATAACTAAATACTGATACTTTTTTTTAGAACACATAGAATGGGGACTTTGTTCTTGATAGTGAGACCCAATTGTCTCCTGCTATTTGCATTGGGATTTTTGAGGGGCAGGCCTTATGATTTGGTCTACAGACAGTTCCAGGGTATAGCACCCAATGATTTGGAGTGGATTTAGGGTTAGATTGAAGCATCAGAGTTAAATAATAGAAGATAATTTTTGTTGTTGTAGTTTTTTAATGACCCCATAATCCCTTGCAGGGTGGAGTCGGGTAACTGAATGGAGCTGAGTGTTTACTGGCTGGGTACCCTTCCTGTCGTCAATGCGGAGTTCACAGCAGATATATTCTCATTGTGCCCAGAAAGAGAAATATCTACCTAACAAGACAAATGATGAGAGAAAATGGTTCTTCTCATTACAAGTAATTTCAAAACATCTGGTTATCCCTAGTCTGACATTCTATTAAATTTCTTGTACAGAACTGAAATTGGAGGTCATGCTGATTGTTCCACCCTCTTGCTTACCTTCATTAGCCAGGTAAAATTGGGTAGTTTACTGGGCCAATCTGAAGAGAAAACAGATCACGTAAGATGATCCTGTGGAGAAATACACCACAGAAGGTAAACTTTATCTGATGTGTTTCTGTAGTATGAAAAGCTGACATTTGAAGTTGTTGTATATGTTTCCCATCCTCAAAAAGCTTCTTCCACAAATGACATTTTGTACTCTTGAACATCAAACCTGCTTATGACTTTGATTAGAATATCTCCAGCTGATCACATATAATTCCATACCACTTATCCACTGCAATTGTCTTCTCTAACAAAGTTACTTGTTTGATCTAGAAACAGAAAATAATTGTTGTCTGCATTTTAAATGAACCAAACAAAATAAATGAATTAAAACACATATAATAAGGAGATGTACAGATTAACAAAATTTGTGCATCATGTCATTTAAAAACTATAGATTGGTGTGGAACTTGAACAAAACACACATATAGCTGAAGTAGCATGTACATGATTGACCTTCAGATTTGAAGAAGACACACTGTTGAACAGATTGTCTGTGGACACAGATTTTATTTATTTATTTATTTATTAAATTTCTATACCGCCCTACTCCCGAAGGACTCAGGGCAGTGAACAGCCATGAAATAAAACACATACATACAAAAAATTTAAAATCAAATAAAATGAATTAAATGAATTTGGCAGAATTTAAAATACCCTTAATTTAAAATACCCATATTTTAAAACACACTAAAATTTAAAATTTGCACTTAAAAGGGAGAAGATTTAGACCAGGCCAGCTTGATGAAATAAAAGAGTCTTAAACTCGTGGTGGAAGGTGCGCAGATCCGGGATCCTCCGTATCTCTGAGGGGAGCTCGTTCCAGATTGTAGGGGCCCCCCACAGAGAAGGCTTTCCCCCTAGGAGCCGACAGCCGACATTGTTTGGCTGATGGCACCTGGAGGAGCCCCTCTCTGTGGGAGCGTACTGGTCGGTGGGAGGCTATTGGTGGTAGCAGGCGGTCCTGTAAATACCCAGGTCCTAAGCCATGGAGCGCTTTAAAGTTGGTGACCAGAACCTTGAAGCGCACCCGGAAGACCACCGGGAGCCAGTGCAGCTCGCGCAAGAGAGGTGTTACATGGGAACTCCATGCCGCTCCCATAACCACCCGCGTGGCCGCACTCTGCGCCAGTTGGAGCCTCCGAGTGCACCTCAAGGGGAGCCCCATGTAGAGAGCATTACAATAGTCCAGACGAGAGGTGACGAGGGCATGAGTGACTGTGCGTAGGGAGTCCCGATCTAGAAAGGGACGCAACTGGTGAATCAGGCGAACCTGATGAAAAATTCTCCCAGTTACGGCCGTCAAGTGCTCTTCTAAAGACAGCCGTGAGATGAGGTAAATTATCAGTCCCAATCTAGCACAATGGGGGAACTAAAAGTCCATTGTTATAGTAACCATGGGTGTTTTTCTGTGAAGTCACTCATGGCTTTTTATCAGTTTTTGGCAGCTCCTCTCTTCAAAATTGGTGAACGCTTCATAGCACAAGGCTCACCATCAGGTTCTGTCAGCAGCCATAGCTTCTAGTTTCTTTGGCTGGATGTTACAATCATGGTATCTTTGTAGTGCTTCATGGTTGACCTCCAAGTCTGTTCCCAAACTCCAGTACATTATAGAGCAACTGCCAAGACAATCAAGAGGCTGTCTATTTGTCTGTTTACATATCTATCTATCATCTATCTATTATCTATCTATCTATCTATCTATCTATCTATCTATCTATCTATTCGTCCGTCCGTCCGTCTGTCTGTTTGTCTGCCTATCATTTATTTATTTTCCTGCCCATTTCACTGTTAAGTATCTCTGGGTAGCTTATACTACACTGGAAAAAGACTGATATATCCATTTCTAGATTCATGTCATTAAATTCCTTATTTTAATTTTTTAAAATGAGCTCTTTGTTCTGAATGCATAGCACATTTAAGCCATCTCTCAGCATTACCTTGATTAAACTTGAGTTTGCTATTCAGCTGTAGCAAAAATCTATAATTTTTCCCTCTGCCTTTCTCTTCTTTTCTCAATTTGCTTTTTAGCATAATGGCACATGTTCACAGAAAAACAAAACAAAAAGATCAAAATGATGTATGAAATGCTATCATGCTCCTGGAGGGGACAGTGTATATGCCATGGAACAGAAATATGAAGAAACCAGTTACCATTAAACTCTTATTTTTTTGCTCAGTGACAACCTGCGCTCTATAGTCTTAACTGCCAGATCAAACTACCTCTGCAAAATATATGGAAGGGATTTTCCAATTAGGATACCTGTGTTAGGTCAGCTTGGGTTTCCATAATATTTATGGAATTTTAGGCTATACACTAAGACAGGGATGTTAAACTCAAGGCCCGAGAGCCAGATTCGGCCCACGGGGTGCTTAGTTCTGGCCTACAAGACCGCCCTGGAAACAGTGATCTGGCCCATGGTATCTCTGCCAGCGAAAACAGGTTCCCGAGCTCCATTTTTGGCTGTGACAGACTCCTGCAGCCCTCTGCCAGTGAAAACAGAGTTCAGGAGGGCTGCGTGAGGGTTGAAGGAGGCCATGGCAGTCAAAAATGGAGCTCGGGAGCCTGTTTTCACTGGCAGAGCACTTGGGCTATCACAGGGCCCCCCAACACAAGTAACATTGAGCTGGTCACGTCTATCCCAGACACACCCACCCCGGCCCCCCAAGGTCAAACACAATCCTAATGCAGCCCTCAATGAAATCGAGTTTGACACCCTTGCACTAAGATAACGAATGAACATCAATAGTTCATACAACATATTATTCATGGATTATCAAATTTTATCACTAAGCACTAGAGAACAGGATGGTGGAAGAGGATGTCTTTATTGGAGTGGAGTTAAAGCAAGAAATTTCATTTGATTCATATTTTTCATTTTAGCAAGTGAAAGTTCGGTTCATACTTGCCATAAACTAATTAATTAAATAGGTAAATTTTACTCATAAACTTGTCAGCATTTCTATGAAATTCTGTAAACCCTTTTCCAAGCATTTTTCCTCATTGAGGTTTGTGCATATTTTGGTGAATGTTTTATCATTTCAAATTTCAACCTCTGTCCTTATCTCAGAATTTGAAAAGCTGTCACTTTTTCACTTTTTACAATGCTGAGATGGACTATGAATCCAATATTCTCATTGACCAAATTTGTCACTCCTCTGTAGACCTTACACTGTGCTAATAGACACACTGGAAAACTCAAGCACACAGTTGTGCTTAGTGTGTATGTGGGTGCTTGCGCCAGGTTTGATACAGAATGCATGTAACTCCAAATTATTCAAAACACAACTTTATCATGGATTCCTTTAGTATTTATACGAAGTCACACATCGTTGCTCAGATTGCCAGGGATATAGGCTGCTACCTGAGACAGGAAATAAAATCTGAGTGATGGGAAATAATGCCTTGATCAAATTGTATCTTCAAGCCTCAAGATCTGAATCTCACTGGAAAAGCATACACTTTTTGTAATCTAAAGAACTGTAAAAAAGAACAGATTCCAAACCTTACGGCTATAAATGAAATGAAATGCTTAATACTATCCCAAAGGGCCGGTTCAGTGGCTCCTAGTCTTTTTTTTTTTTGATTCAGACCATTGCATCGCCATCAAAAGCATCCGTGAATTCTCACATAAGCACACCTTTTAAATCTTTTTAACTTGGACTATGTCAGAAGATATTAAAAATGTGGGTATACTATATTGGCTCATTCATAAATGTATCGCTCTTCTTAAGTACTTTTATCTGTATTATCTTCCATAGCCCTCAGGGAACAACTGCAGTAGACTTGTGGGAAAGCAGAGGTTTACAGTTCATAGGTAGGGAACCATTAATGAAACTTTTTAACCCACTCTGATCTCCATTAGATATGTTGCTGATCTAACATTCTGGGCTTGGAGTCAGGGGATTTTGCATTTGTTGCAAAGGCAGACTGAAAGCCCTTTGATTATGACAAATAGATTTTTGCAGAAAACAAAGAGGAGGTCAACAAATATACCTTGTGAACAGACCAGTGCAAATGTATTGCACTGTTTTAGGGACTGAACCCTCCAAACACAATACAATACTTTTGTATTGATAATTCAGTGCCCACTACTGCAACGAGAGAAAGAGAGAGAGAGAGAGAGAGAGAGAGAGAGAGAGAGAGAGAGAGGGAGGGAGGGAGGGAGGGAGGGAGGGAGGGAGAGAGAGAGAGAGAGAGAGAGAGAAAGGTAAGTTCCTTAACACAGTTATGATCAAAGATACAATTGTTGTCAGGAAAAATATATCTCAGTAGAAAGGTGTATAATATGCTGTCAGATTCTAAGGTTTTTTTTTTAACTGATTGACACTTTCTGGAATTAGATTAGGAGCTTGCCAAGTACATATGAGGTCATTGCAAACTCATTGTTATGCATTATTGAAGTTTAATATCAAAGGGACCATATGCCCCATGTCAAATCAAGCAAATTGAGCCTTTCATATTAAAAAAAAATATAAAATTCACGAGGCCGAATGCTAACTCTTAATTTCTAGCTGATTTGACATAAATATCAGATATTTTATTAAAAATGCCTACTTACCCCTATATGGACATCTTCTTACTACTTTTGCTTATAATGTCACTGTAATTCAAGGATATGATCTTGGATCCAGGAGATGGGAAACATTATAATAGGACAAAGATTTCTTGACTGGATATAAAGCAAATTTACATGGGGGGGGGGACATGACATTTCAGTAAAAATACATAAATAAATACAAACCTGACCTTTTGCTTTGCCTGATTTCATTCTTAAATTAATGCTCACAGCATTAACAGAATTACTGTATTTATTGAGGTATCAAATATGTCAAATTAGGATTTCAACATTTTCTAAAAATATTCCTTAAAATAAATATTTCACTCATTCGTGCAAAGGAAGATGGAATAATTTGTTAATTCTTATGGTGGTGGGATATCTGCAATAGTACTTATTGCCATCAATGTAAGCAAAGTAGTATAATGTAAAATGCAGATTAAAAGGAATGTCATGACTTTGGGAAATATTTGCTGTAGGGTTGCAGCATCTTGACAAAACATCCTAAATATTGGCTGCAGCCAGGCCTTCATATTTGCTTCAGAGATGAGGGAATCTCCCCTGCTTTTGAACAATTTTAGACATAAGATCATTTCATCACATTTCTTCATTAAGATACATAGTAATCAGTGCATTTCTCCACCCACCTCACAAATATACATTTCTAAATGTTTTTTGATTATATATTTGTTTCTGAATTATGGTTGGGTATTTTACAAAGTATAGAAGCCAATGGATCTCTAAATGATAACTTGCACCTTAATATAAGAGAGGATCAAAGCAGTCCATATAATAGGTATATTCCTAATTTCACTATAACTCAGTTCCCAATTTTTTACAAATTGAAGGATTAATTGAATTAAAAACCAAAATGGTTTTTAAAATCAGGAATGGAAATCTCAACATGAAAAATATGCCATTACATTTATGAAAACCTGTATTCTATCAAAATTTATTAGAATTTATTAGAATATAGATGCAGTGTCAGATTATATAAACTGTTATATCTTTAATCCCTATCGGAACTATGTAAACATCAGGCCAATTTTCTGGACTGCATCTCCTTCCAAGCTTTTACTGATCTTTTAAACAGTATTTTTGTACGTAATTTTCTAAACACAATTTTATATTTTACTTCATATTTTCCTATCTACATCATATTATAGGCATCTTTATCAATAACCTTTCATAAATCAAAATATAATTCAAGGAATGGGTTTAGTTTGAATTGACCCAATTTGTTCTTAACAAATCCTTGGTAACTGGTAGCACTTGCTATATTTCTTATAGATGGCACATAAATCTATTCTTTGCAGTTTGTTCTCTTCCTTTCATCTTGCTTTGGCTATAATCAGAAATACTTTTTCCCCTGAAGGTTTTGTGAATATTTCCCATTAGCTGCATTTTTCCAGACATACTCTTTGTATTTATGACTTCATAATTCTCAAATCTGTCACAATCAGTGCTGAAGGAGCGTGGCAGGGTGTAATGAAATAATTTCAAGAGAAATGTTGCAACCCAGCAGCAATCTGCTTTTCTCTCCCACCAGATGCAGAATGAATAATATTTTGGGACATGTACTTATAAATCAGTGCACCCTTTAATTAAGCAGCACATTTGACTACAGAAGAATTAATTAGCAATTTGTGGCATCAGCCATGGCCTATTATCAAAATGCCTGTAATGCAATCAAATGCAATTGCTGGGGTGCCTTTAGAGCTAACTATGAGCAAGTTGCTTTAGTTTAGATTTTGGAGTTTCTTCAAACACACTCAGACAACAATCTGCATTTAGAATATTTGTGTGTTTTTCTTTCATTGTTTAAATCAACTATATATATCAGACCCGGCACTTGATGGCTTAGCTCTGATGGCTTAGACCAAGGGTGAGCTGCATGTGGCTCTTTCACCCCTCTGCTGTGGCTCCCTGTCACTCAAAATATACGTCACAACCGCCAATTTGCGACACCTGCCAGCACGCAATTTATTGAGCTTTTCAACCCCAGTAGGCATGGATAAATCCAAGAAAAGAAAAGTTTCAGAAGAAAACAGAAGGTTTAATTCAACTACATATGCTAGTTTTGTGACTGCTCAAGAAATAGTCAGGCACGGGAAGGGTTTTGTGGCTCCCGGTGTTTTCTTTTCTGTGGGAAATGGGTCCAAATGGCTCTTTGAGTGTTTAAGGTTGCAGACCCCTGGCTTAGACCCTGGTGAGTCAAAGGCAACATTCCAAGTAACTAATCCTCACCTATGCATGAAGTATGTGGCTTCAACTACTAGCTTCCATCCTTTGAAGTAGATCTTATTTTGCACACCTCCCAGTTCTTCTTGTGAACTGGTTGGCTTAGTGAAATTTGGTGAACTAGTGTTTAAATGGCCCTGCCTTTGAGAAGGAATTATAGTGGATGGCTTTTCAGTTTCACACATAAAATAGTGATTTAAGGTATTCTCCTGCTGAAGATGAAGGCAAGGCAGACATTTCACTGACAACATAACCCATAGAAGTTTTCTGCCTTTATCTCAGATTAGATAGCTGAAACAATAAAATCTTTCCTAGGACTGTTTAGGTATTACAGCTGATTTATACTACACTGTCCCACTGGTGCTCTTAGTGGTCAGATCAGAAAACAAGAATTAAGGTGGATCAGATGGATTACAGAATGTCAAAAGATTTTCAAAAATTTAAAAGAAGCCTCAAGGCATAGCCTTAAAAGACTTAACTCTGAGTATTACAAAGTTATGTTTCTGATGTCAGGCTAGAAGTAGGGTTACTACAAATGTAGGAGAGTAGCGACCGTCCTGTGGTCTATCTTTCCAAGAGGAATTTGTCATACCAATTTTGCAGCCCTTATATTGGTTACAGTGAGCCGAGGTAGCGCAGTGGTTAGGGTGCAGTACTGCAGCTACTTCAGCTGACTGCTAGTTCAGCAGATCAGCGGATCAAATCTCACCGGCTCAAGGTTGACTCAGCCTTCCATCCTTCCGAGGTGGATAAAATGAAGACCCAGATTGTTGGGGACAATATGCTATTTAGTATACTGTCTTTGGTGTAAGCCACCCAGAGTGGGCGGCATAGAAATATGAATAATAAAATAAAAATAAATAATACAGTAAGTTTCCAAATGTAAGATAATATACTGGTTTTAACTTATAAAGCACCAACTGGTTTGGCATCCAGGTACTTGAAGGATCATCTTATCCTACCTGAATCATAGAGTCCTGTATGGTAATCTTGGAAAAGCTACTAATTTAACAAATAAGGTCAATCCAAACTAAACTTATTCCTTGAGTTATATTTTGATTTATGAAAAGTTATTGATAAAGATATCTATAATATGTTTGTAGATAGGAAAATATGAACTAAAAGATGATATCATGTTTAGAGAATTACATACAAAAGATACTGTTCCTGAATTATGATCAGGTATTTTGGAAATTATGGAAGCCAATGGATTTCTAAATGATAACTTGCACCTTAATATAAGAGAGGATCAAACTGGTTCATATCAGTAGGTATTTTCCTAATCTCAATACAACTCAGTTCCCAAGTAATTTTTATTTTGATGATTAATTGCATGAAAAACCAAAATCACTTTTTAAATCAGGGATGAAAATCTCAATTTGAAAAATATGCCATTATTTTCAATGGAAACTTGTATTTTATCAAAATTTATTATAATTTTGATACAGTACTTTTTAAATGTTTTTAATATGTTTTGTTATTGTTTTTTAACTTTGGGGTCAAACTTATATATATATCTTTTTAAATTGTTTTTAATGTTTGTATCTATGTTTTTTACTTTGTCTGTACACTGCCCTGAGTCCTTCGGGAGAAGGGCGGTCTATAAATTTGATAATAAATAAATAAATAAATAAATAAATAAATAAATAAATAAATAAATAAATAAATATAATTTTTTATATCTTTACTTCCTACTGATACTATGTAAAAGGCCATATTGCTGTACCACATTTCCTTCCAAGCTTTTCACTTTTCATCACTTCTGTAAAGGGGGGGGGGAAGCTAGGAGATGCTGTTTTTTAGTCATTGTCCCAATTTTATGGAACATCTTCCCTTTACACCTAGCAACATTCCTAATTAGCATGTGTTTTTAACTTGTCCCTATAGAATAGCATGATAATGAATATGGCCAAAGACTCCCCTCTACCAACAATTTTTCCATTATGAACAACTATGAATATAGACAAAAAATTGAAAAAGGCTTGCAATTATCCTGACTGTGCTAGCTTTTGGAGTTCAGTGCATTTTTTTTAAAAAAACATGAATCATTCAAAAGTGCAATCCCTATTTTGTAATGGGAATTGTGTTGAAATCCTGCAGCCACATTTATTGGTACGAAGAAACCTGTCTCACATTGAATGAAAGAGAAATGATGGAGTACTACGTATATGGTTTATTGCTTTTCCTGTTATTCTACCATAGGATAACATGTGCAGCTCTTAGTTTGAAGGTACAATAAATCTACACCTTTGCAAAAGCTAGGAAAAGTACAATCAACCAATCTAGGTATTATGTATTTCTTTTTAGTTCCAGTATATTCAATCCACAGAGTTGCAGTGTATGCAAAAGAATAAGGTGGAGGGAGGAGGCATATGTTGAAATATTATAGAGTGACTTCCTATTTATCAGGTTTTGGGGCATACAAAAATCTCTGCATTTTCATTTTGAGTGGATTATATAGCAAATGCATTTTCAGTAGTGCATCACATGATGGTCTTGCAATGCTGCAGTTAAAACATTTGGCTTCCAGTGGCTTTTCATCACAGATGGGTTCTATTCATATCGCACAATAGACTTCTTGTAAAAACTTGCTTTGGAAAAGATTAAGAGCAACAGTAAGGGAAGTTACAAAATGGAAAGCTGTACTTTAGCCGTACTAAAATTTCAACAGGAAGGTTTGCCAACTATTAGCTAGATATAATGGGTATGTACAGTGGTGGGATCCTTCCAGTTTAATAACCAGTTCGGTGATCGCGTGCTTCACACGCGCGTGTGTGCAGTTCAATGAAAAATCACCTTCCGCGTTAGTGCTAGGGAATTAAAACAGCTGAGGCGTGGCAATCCGCTCTGCCACGCTAATCAGCTGCAAAGATAAAGGTAAGTAAAGCGCAGGGGTGTGTGGGCCCAACTGATCGTCAGAGCAAACCGGTTCGCTCCCAGCTGATTGTCAGAGCTACCAGTTCGTCCGAACCGGTCCAAACCAGTAGAATCCCACCCCTGGGTACGTAATCTGGATGGGATGCAGATAGGTGATTTTATTCAGAAAAAAATATGTTATTAATAAAAAGTATATCCATGCCCTGTCATTTTTGGCATCCTATTTATGGAACTGTTGTCATTTGTTTAGGAGAATGACCAATTGCTAGGACTGAACAATATTTGTGTTAGAGCAGGGGGGTCAAACTCATGGCATCACATGACGTATTGTGACTTTTCTTCTCTTCAGAAAACCGGGCATGGGCGCGGTCAGTGCATGACGCATCCGGCCTGTGGGCTGGGAGTTTGACAGCCCTGTATTAGAGGGTGTGGGGTCACAGAAGCAGTGACTCCTGTCAAAAAAATTCATGTGTTTGCTCTGACGCCAAAGTTTTAGAATTTGATTACTTGTTTCTGTGGAAAGTGGTAGATAGAAGTCCTAAAGAAACCAGCACATAGGCTGATGAAGTTGTGGGATGAGAAAATGGACTATTTTATTAAGGTCTTATTTTGCTCTTGGGATGAAGGAATGTGATCAAGCCGTTGAAGTTTGATGCTATAAGAAGCATTCAGAATGTGTCAGTCTATTGCATGAATCGTCTAGTAGGTGCAATATGAGCAACCGTATATTGATGTGTAAGGTTGTCTCTCGATCATAGATCCTAGCTTGCTCAAATGCAATTAACCAGATGTATTCGCTAAGCATCAGAAATATTTAGTTAGCAAATAGAAGACTGAAACGTTTGGTGAAGAATAAAAGTGCGATGAGATTCTGAATGTGGGACACTTTTTGATAGTGTCAAGAGTAAATCTTTGCAAAACTGTACATAGAGGGTAAAGAAAGAAGTAATATTAAATATTAACAAATTTTATTATTGCTTTACTGTGCTGTTTTGTTTTGTTTTTTAAAAAAATCTTACTAGTGTTATAGAATGCTACCCAGTGGTGAAATCTGAATCGTTTGCTAATGGTTTGCTGGTTGCGCATGCGGACTGCACACCAAATGAGTGCTGTGCATGTGTATGCGTAGTACACACCAAATGTGCACTGCGCGCACACGCATGCACAGTACGCTCCAAACACATGTTGCGTGCGCGCACACATATGCACCTTACGTCCCAAAAGGAGGCTTGGGAAGGTAAGTAGAACAGCGAGGGGGGGGGAATCAGCTGTGTTGTGTAATTTAGCTTCGCTAGAAAGCAGGATTTCCTGCTTTCTAGCAAAGCTAAACCACACGGCACAGTTGATCATCAAAAATACCGGTTTGGAGGAACCCGAACTGGTAGTTTTTATCACTACTGGTTTGGCTGAACCGCAGGGAACCAGTAGCATTTCATCCCTGATGCTACCCTGAGGACCATTGCATCATTTTCTCAGCATTTTAGCAGGAGAAAACCCTTAAAACACACAGCCAAAAATAACAGAAGAAATTGGACGAGCTCTTTCTCTTTCCCTCCATCCAAAGATTAAGTCACAATGCAAACAGGGCACCAGATAGCAGCTGTTTAGGAGATACTCAGCTTTGGAAATAGCCCTGCTTCTCAGTGCAAGCATTGTATTTATGCCAATAGAAAGGAAATGTTTGCTCAAGGCCATTACTTTTTTAATTTGCACTGGGATGTGACAGCCATTACAGCTGCAAGACAGACAGGTTGCTTATGTTTGAGCTAAGTCTTTTTTTCTGCTTTGTTTTATTTTATTCCACCCAGCATAGATCAACCTGAGAAAAATATGGAGATAGGATGGGGAATCTCATTTAAGGCAATTTCTGCAAAATGCAGGTAGATATTTAATTCACTTTTCACATCAACATCTTTAGCTGATTGCTGGAAAGAAATCCAAATTCCCTTGAGGAAATAAGTTTTAAAATAAGCTACACTTGCAACACTTTGAAGTGAAAGTTCTCCCTAATAAGTATTTATATGATTGGATATTTTTATTATTATATTGTTGTTTTTCCCGGCTTTCACAGTTGCTTGTTTGTTTCCTTTATATCTTTTCTCTCTCTCTAGAGGATGGAGAGTTTTATTATTTAATAGTAAAGCATCAGCCCTTATTTATGATGATAAATAAAAAGATTATTACTTTACTTTATTCAAATTTCTTTATTCTTTATTACTTTATTCAAATATTCAAATTATAAATATATCTGGAGAAGGAAAGAAAAGAGAAGCTTCTATTTTGGCAAAGTTCAGCTGTCTAAGAATCTTAGCTTTGCTTTTAATTATTTCATTTATTAGATCTTTTAAAATCCCGCTTTTGTTATTTTTATGAGTAACTCAAGGCGGCAAAAATACATCCATCCTCCTTCAATTTTCCCCCACAATAACAATTCTGCGAGTTGGGTTGGGTTGGGCTGAGAGAGAGCGACTGGCCCAAAGTCACCCAGCTGGCGTTTATGCCTAAGGCAGAGTATAAGAGTTATGAAGATGACCAGTGGATGGTAAATTATGCAAAACAGTAGCCATTGCAAATTTCCTAATTTGCAAATTAGTACCAACAACAGGATAAAACTGCTTAGGAAAAATCCTATCAATATCCAATATCTATGCAATTATACAAGTTACAGAATTCAACAAAAGCGTAGCATGTACAAGTTGTAATTATGCATTAAGAGATTTATATGTCAATTTAGCCTAATACTTGTGACTCCATTGCATTTGTGCAGAAAAAGAACAAATAAATCCTTGTGTAGCTGGAGATGCAACCAACATATTTCCTCATTAAAACATATGTCTTTGCAATATCCTAAAATTACTGTTTTCTGGGAAAAAATAATTACATATATTAATTTCATTTTCAGACAAAGTTTAATATTTTCAGATGCATATATTCTTTTGAACTGCATATCTACCGTATGGAAAATGACAGCTGGAAAATTCTCTGCATCCTAATTATTGCCGAGAAATTATTTCTTCAACACTGGAAATACAAATTTATGATCCTACTGTAATTATCCAATGGATTGAAAATACATTTCTTTTATTCCTTTTCATACATAAGTGCTAGTTTTTATTGTTGTACTTGTTATATACTACATCCACAATCAGATAAATGCTTTTATCATCAAAATGTTTTTGTTATTTATCTTTTTGTCGTTTATCTTATTCTCTTCTGCTTCCAAGGCATTAACAATAGCAGAAAGGAGGGAGTTCCATTTGATCCTTTAAAGCATCTGTAAAAAGATAGAGATGTATATGTAAAAATATTCTGAAAACTTGACTTAACCCAAGTCCCACTAATAAAAAATTCACCTAATAGACTGAATTGGTCAGAAACTAATTTTCTGAAATAGCTTTCCTTGAAATGAGTATCCTGGATATTGTTTTTGAAAAACACAGCCTTATTTTGATTCAGTAATAGTGAATAATATGGTGTATAAGCGTATATAAGGGGCAAAGAATTTAAATTTGGGGTTTTTTAATCTTCTTACTTTCATACTATAAAAAATACTATAACATCCAATATTTTAACAAGCTGGAGATAGGAAGGATATTATGTTAGGCAATGTCCATAATTTTTGTTTAGGGGAAATGCTAGTTATTTATTCATTTTTTATTAGATTTTTATCCCAACTTTCATCACCTTAGGGCAGGATCTACACCAAAGATTCTGTCTCCTATTTTTCCCAGAAGTACAATTCTGCTGGTGGGCTGGATTGGGAAAGAGTGACTGGCTAAAAATCACACAGTAACTCTCCGTGGCTGAGGGTGGACTTGAATACATGGTCTCAGGGTTTCTTCCCAAGTGATGGAAGCTTCCATTCATAATGTGGATATTTACTGTGTGAACATCTGTTGAGAAAAACCTTTTTATATATCCTGAGCATATGACAATTTTGATATATAAAACTGTAGGCCTGTCTATAAACATGCCATCATTACTCAGATAACCATGCCTCAGGTTGAGGATAGTCCAGACCTGATGTGGTTTATAGGAAGACTTGATTGAACTTCTTAAGACAGCTCACACTCCCAATCATTATTTTGAAGCCAATAAAGCCCAAAATGTTCTACTATACAGTACTAATATTATAGTACTCTTTACTTAATGATAGTAATTGGGACCAGAATTTCCACTGTTAAATCATAAAGTGTGAAGACCGTGATCGCATTGCTTAGCAATAGCAATAGCACTTAGACTTATATACTGCTTCACAGTGCTTTACAGCCCTCTAAGCAGTTTACAGAGTCAGCATATTGCCCCCAACAATCTGGGTCCTCGGAAGGATGGAAGGCTGAGTCAACCTTGAGCCTGGTGAGATTCGATCTGCCAAACTGCTGGCAGCCGCTGATCAGTAGAAGTAAGTACTGCACTCTAACCATTACACCTTTTAGCAATGACAATCCCAGCAGTTGCCATCATTAAATGAGGATCATGGATCATTAAGTGAGGATGTCACATGAATGCAACTAGCAATTTCCTACCAAGTTCCTGGCTGATTGCAGGCAGGAATTTGCAAGTTTGTCCAAGCTTTTTCTTAGGTGACTTACAAGCAGGTGGTAAGCAGGTGAGTGGGGGAGGTAGAGGATGGTTGCTGCAACCCAGCATGAGTATGGTCTGGTAGGAGAGTACTATGGAGAGTGACTTGTAGGTGGGTGTGGACATGCTATGGAGTATGAGATCTTCAGAATCTTGTATTCTGTAAGCAGGACTGTAGCAGTGCCTCTTCAGAAAATAGGGAGGGGGGAGTGTTTTTTTCTCTTCAGAAAAAGGCAATCAGGATTGGGAGCAACTGGTGACTTTACCAGCTGACTCCACATTGACTTTGTTTGTGGGAAGCCGGCAGGTCATTAATTGAGGACTACCTGTGTTGGTTATGAGATGGGTGTGTGAACTTATTTTCATTGCACTATCGTCTCTCCAGTGCTCTGCAGTTATCCCAGCTTCCCATGTTTCTATTAAATCACAAAAATGAAAGGATTTATGAAGTAGAAATTGTAGTCTAAGATTGCCTTTAAGCTTCTTGTTATTTGTTTTCAGTCTCTTAAGTGAACATTTTTTAAAAATATGAAATAAAATCATGTAAATTAATTATACTAAAGCAGTTGACTAAAAAAGTAAAAGATCACAACTGTAAAATTAATAAGCCTAGCAATAAAAAAGGGAGGGAAACAAGGAAAACAAAAGAAAAATACCCTGAAAACTTTGATGGTATTGGTCAGTTTTCTTTTTGTCGCTTTGCTTGGAAAAAAAAAAAAGATCAACGCAATGTTGATGAGCCATGTACATAAACAATCCATTGCTCCCAATCAACTATGGATTTCTTCCTACCATGTTGCTACCTTCCTACCATAATTGCTTTAGACAGCTCTCATGCCCCCCAAATCTATAGTTCTTGATAATTTAATAGATACTGAGGATGTTGCCAAGAGGAATATTATGCATTCTTATCATGCAGTGATTGATAGTGAGCCTTGTCAAAATTCTTGTAGGTATTAGCCTGAAATATAGTAATAATCCAATTCCTGATTTGTATTTCCAAAAGCAGGGTGATCATAACCTATTACATGTAGTCCTCACCTTATGACCATTATAAAGCCTGCCCATTACAGTCCCAAGTTGTGATGGTCATTAAATGAGGTGACCATGTGATTGCCTCGGTTAAAGACCCCCCACTTCCCTAATGCAGCTTGCCCCAGGCAGCAGACCTTCTCACTGCAGCTCCCACTTATGTACCATATTTTGCGGAGTATAAGACACACTTTTCCCCCCTAAAAGAGGCTGACATTTTGGGTGTGTCTTATACTCCAAATGTAGCTTTTTTGAAGCTTTTTTCCAGCCCTAACGAGGCGCTAGTGAGTGAAGTGATCTTCCGCTTTGCCTGCTTTCCTCATTGCTGCTCCCTGACAATCAGCTGTGCTTTAGAAGTTTTTTTCCAGCCCTAACGAGGCGCTAGCAAGTGAAGTGATCTTCCTGCTTTTCTCATTGCTTCTCTCTCCAACAATCAGCTGTGCTTTAGAAACTGTTTTTTATCCCCAACCAGGGGATAAAACCAGCAAACTAATGTGCTGAAGCTGATCAGACTAAGGATGCTAGCCAGATGAATACCTGGTAGGCAGAATTTTTTTTCCTATTTTCCTCCTCAAAAACTAAGGGGCTTTTTATACTCTGGTGCATCTTATACTCCGAAAAATGTGGTAATTAAGTCCCTTTCCCTGGTGGTATGGGAAGCTTTCACCCTCTTAACTTTCCATGGTGGAGGACATCACTTAGAAAGCATCTCCAGTTGCGACATAGTTCAGGCACAAGGACCAGAATTCTTTCTGTACAACCACTCTATAATTTCACCATGATCGGAATACTTTTGCATAGATTTTTAATGTTATCCATCCATCCATAATACAATATTATTCTGTTTGGATCATTTCCGCTAACAAATATTAAGACTGCCCTATGGTGTCCTGACATTACATACATTAAAAAAAAAAAGTTTATTCTGATGTCTGTGTGTATATGTGTGGGTAAGAACATGTGTGCATCTTGGGTGTAACACAGGCTGTGGTTCACTATTTATTATATGCAATATGCTAGAAGTTATAATATATCTCCTCATGCTCTCACAAGATTACTTTTTCTGGCTGCATGTCTTGAAGGCTTCTTAAACATGCTAATTTTAAAAAACTTTTCTTAGCGATAAGCTATTTACCAGTGTAATTATATTTCTGTGTTGATTTTGGTTGGGAAGGTGGTGGTAGGGAAAAGGATGAAATAGCTTCGATCAGTAGCTTTTTAGTGGTCATTTTCTCCACTTCCTAGCAAGCCTATTGAAAGCGCTTGTAGAAACAGCATCCATTATTAACAGATAAATGTTTTATTAAAGATATCGAGACCATGAAGATTTGTAACTTTAATAAACCATTTTCTTATTTTAAGTCTATAACATTATATGTTGAACAACTAGGGATATCTTTTAAAGGATTGTAGTCAGGCATAGCCTCAGAAAATTGATAATTTTGCTTGTCTAGGGAAAATCTAACTGAGTTTAAGAACACATTGATAAAACATTTTTTAAAAGTTTGGAGTTCAGAAAAAGGTCTTGCTTTTTATAGTTATGCTTATACATTAGCAGATACAATTAGACAATGGTTTAATTATTATAGTTATGCTTGTACATTAGCAGATACAATTAAACAACGGAAAAGTTCAAAGGGTAGTGTTCATTTAATTTACTTATAGAAATAATTTGCAGCAAGCTCAAGATCATTGTGAGTTGGAATCTATTTGTGAAATTGGATCTCACAAAATTTATTAAGCAAACTTCCAATATTCTAGTCGGATAATCCATGTTAATTATCCAAGTATTGTCTCCAAAGGCTCTGGAAAGTTCTGTGCTGATATAGATTGTTATAGAGCTTCTAGATATATAGATACAATATACGGTATCAACCAACCAAGAAGGCATTGCTTCCTTTGCAAAGTAGCTAATAAATTGATGCTTTTAGCTTATATGCAAGTAAACAGACATGACAAGAGCACTCAAGGCAGTAGAAGAGGAAAACTACAGCAAAAAAAAAAAAAAAAGCATATCTGAAGTCAAATTTGCATTGGGAGAGTGGTGAGGAAAACATCACTTTGTTTGCTTCTGCCCTGAACCTGTTGTCATCTTGTTCTTGTGACAGAGCAACCAGGGAGTATGAATGAGCTCAATGATCAGAAAAATGTTGAACGAGTGTGTCTCTGTATTTAAAAAAGAAAAAGCCCAGGGAGAGCAGCTAGCTTAGGAAAAGAAAATTTGCATTAAAAAAAAAAAAACACCCTTCCAGGCTTCAAACCAATAGCCTTCTATTGGTCATGCTAATGTTATATCTTTTGTGATATCTCAGAGAGAATAAAACTATTTTAAACCCCCAACACAAAATGTACCCAGAGTCAACATTTGTAATGGGACCAAGTAAATACAGAATTATGTTCTCTGTTTCTGCTATCCAAAAATAGTTGCTAGTCTGTTCTGGCAACAGGGCAACTGGGAAATGCAGCTAAGCACAAAGTCATTATATGGAGATTCTCTAATTTACACTGCTGGCTTTGAAAATTATCTTGGGCAAATTATATTTAAACCTTGAATTTTGGACTATCAACATATTTAGCTCCTCACTTGCAATTTTAATTACAGAGCCTTACTCTCTTTGTCTCTTTGGAAGTGCTTATTTGCCAATGTTTTTAAGCAGAGAAACAGAAAATGTTTGACAAAGCGACAGTGAAATATATTTATACTATTTGGAAAAAAAATACCGTTTCTCTTCTCTGTTCTTTTCATTTTATTAATAAGATCTAAATTGCATTACTGTGGTCCATTTCCAGACATTCAAATATCAAAAACCAAGTAATCTTTGCTTATTTTAGAGGTGAGTATGCCATCATCTTTCATATGTTTAATAGCAATGAGTTATTCTCACCCTGAACTAGTTATAACCCAAGAATGTGGAGTATACCTAGAGAAGTAACTGCTTCTTTCAATACTTTGCCATTAATCATTTAAGAACTAGATAATGCCAAATAATTGGAAATAGGGAAAAGTATATTCCAGTTTATATCAAAAGATTGAATTCCAGTCCCCAATTCTTCTCTGTCCCAACCGCTTAAGGACAAACCAAGTTAATAATGATAGGAATTTCATCTAAGAAGAATATCTTCCAAACAGGACATTCAAATTGACCAATTAATAGCTTGGTGAACCTGGTCAGATAATTTATAAGTGATCCCTATTGTATCTGTTTTGAGGGATGTGGTGGCTCAGTGGCTAAGACACTGAGCTTGTTGATCGAAAGGTCAGCAGTTCAGCAGTTCGAATCCCTAGTGCTGCGTAACAGGGTGAGCTCCCGTTACTTATCCCAGCTTTGCCAACCTAGAATTTTGAAAGCACGTAAAAAATGCAAGTAGAAAAATAAGGACCACCTTTGGTGGGAAGGTAACAGCGTTCCGTGCGCCTTTAGCATTTAGTCATGCTGACCACATAACCATGGAGAAGTCTTTAGACAGCGCTGGCTCTTTGTCTTTGAAATAGAGATGAGCACTGCCGCCTAGAGTCGGGAACGACTAGCATATATGTGCCAGGGGAACCTTTACCTTTATCTTATTGTATCTGTTTATCTCAGGGTTAGTAATAGGGGCTGATTTTAAGATATATATCCAGGTATGCATCTATACCTGGATATTCCCCTGGATATTGTTTTCAGCAATAGACGTGCAAAGGGAGATTTGTGATGGTTCCTTTCAGTTAAATGGACAATCAGGAAGCACAGTAGGCACATATCCTTCTTCAATGGAAATAGAAGAGACAAAAAAAAAAAGCTTATTAGAACATCTACAGAACCTTCAATCAGTTATAGCACTCTGTAGGATACTTTGCCACATATGCCTTCATAATTATCATGCTACCAGAATGCAAATATGCAGACAAGAGTTGACTTGGTGTCTTCATGGTACATATTCTGTCTGTTTTGGACCTCTGCTATTTATCTTGTCTGCTTTTTAAGCTTAATTTGCTTTGCTAATTAAGGTGCACTGGATAATTTACATCTATTTATAACCAATACAATAATTAAATCATGGGTAAAATACTTTAAAATACTCTAAATGAAAATTTCCTTATACTTTAGACATTGCCTTTTCCATTCAGTTTTTCTCATATTTATTTATTTATTTATTGGGTTCGATTTATATGCCGCCCTTTTCTGGAGACTCAGAGTGGCTTACAATGAGTTAAGCAATAGCCTTCATACTTTTGTATATACCTGCTTAGTAGGGCTTTCGCCTAAGCGGTGTTCTTTTTTATAAAAAGTCAGCTTATTGCCCCCACAAACCGGGTCCTTATTTTACCTACCTCGAAAGGATGGAAGGCTGAGTCAACCTTGAGCCTGGTGAGATTTGAACTTGCAGTAATTGCAGGCAGCTGGTGTTACTTAACAGTGCTTTAGTCTGCTGTGCCACCAAGGCGCATATAATAATGAGCTGTTCTTTAGATTGGTCAACGAGCATTAAAAATTATCTCTTTTTTCTTTTTGTAGCACATTCCACATAGTGTTTTTCCCTATGCACCTATTTAAGCCATTTTTGGGGATAGCTGAGAAACAAGAGGGAATCTTTTGACTCTGTGAGAGTCTGCATAACTTGAACTATGCAAACTCAGAGGCAAAAGCAGGAAGAAAGAAATGAATACTTAGAAAAACAGAGTAGGAAGGGACCTTGGAAGTCTTCTAGTCCAGGGGTGTCAAACTTGATTTCATTGAGGGCCGCATCAGGGTTGTGTTTGACCTCAGGGGGTGGAGGGTGGAGTGGGCATGACCAGGGCGGTTGATGTCCCTTGTGTCGGGAGTGCCTGTGGTGGCCTGAGAGCTCTGTCAGTGAAAATGGGCTCCTGAGCTCCATTTTTGGCTGTGACAGCCTCCTGCAGCCCTCTGCCAGTGAAAATGGAGCCTGGGGGTATGTGCAGCAAGCGGCCCTCCCTAGCTCTGTTTTAGCTAGCAGAGCTACCGTGGGCTGGTCCTTCACTATTTCCAGGGGGCCCCCGCGGGCCAGACCTAAACACCCTGTGGGCCGGATCCAGCCCGCGGACCTTGAATTTGACAGACTTCTTCTATCCAATCCCTGCTTAAGTAGGGGATGCTATACTATTCTGGATAAATGGCTATCCAATCTCTTTTTGAACAACCCCAATGATGGAGCACTCACAACTTCTGGAGGCAAGCCATTCCACTGATTAATTGTAAATTAAATAATTGTAAAACTTGCCAGACTTACAAAATTTGCTAGTTTGAAATTTGGCAAAAACATTTTCATTTTAATTACAGTTTTTCTATCTACTATGTTTTTAAATTAAGCCCAGTCATTCACAGTTGTATCAACACTTTTAAATCCATATGCTCACTAAAAGTAACACCAATTGATGTCATATAAACAATTTTAAAAATCAATTTACACTACTCAAGTGACTGGGACTCTGTGTGTGAAAACCTGGTTATTCTTAAATGACTGATTTAACCAGTTGATAGCCCATATTCACAAGAGAGGAACCAGAAAAAATAGAAATACTTGCCTTCCAAGATAAAAACAACACTACAGACAAAGAGGTGCATGAGCAAGCTTTAAAATGAAACTCAAGTTTCATTTTAGAGTTTCTAAAGAATTTTATCACTGTACAATCCTGGATGTTTGACAACAGACTGAATAAGGTCTTAAATGAAATAATTGCTTTAAAGCATCGGGGAATGTGGTTTTTAGTTTTACACAACCACCTTACCTATAGCATTATTAACTATTAAATATTAAGATATAAACTTAAATCAATTGAATACATAAATTAATATAGAGAACTTATTTGAAATGTATTTGATGGGACATTTGCTATAGGGCCATTTGCTGTAAAAATGCAAGGTTATGGCATGAACTCAGAAGAAAGGGAAGAGATATGTATTTGCAAGACCTGCATAACAAAGATAAAGGTAAAGGGAGTGTGGACGGGGCTCCTTTCAATGTAGAAAACAAGAGTTGACTGTTAGGGACATCATACAAGACCTATTGCTAAGGTAAGGAATATGATTAAGACAGAGCCAATAGAAGACTTGCTAAAAGTCTTATAGGATGCCTGTTACTTAACTTTTAGGAATAGGATTGAAATAGAGCCAGCAGAATATTTTAGGGTTAAGGTTGAATCAGTGGTGGGATTCAGCCAGTTCGCACCAGTTCTGGAGAACCGGTTGTTAACTTTCTGAGCAGTTTTGCAAACTGGTTGTTGGAAGAAATCATTAGGGCAGAGAACCGGTTGTTAAATTACTTGAACCCCACCACTGGATTGAATCCTTTGTTCTGGGTCCTGGCATGTTGCTGGCCAGGGCCCCTTTTGCTAAAGCGCTTCAATAAAAAGAAACAAAACCTATGTCTAACATTCTTCATTGGCTTTGGCACCAGGCTCAGACCCAAATTGGGGACAACATTTAATCGGCTTTACCATTAGTATGAAGTACCCAAATATGGTCAGTGTAGGCTAGATATAGTGCTATATCTAAACTATTACATCTTTTCATATCCCTTTGTTTTTTTCACAACCTGATCCTTTTTGTTTTAAAAAACTTAAGAGAATGGAATCTGGAATCCACAATCTCATAGAGTCATTAAGTCTCTTAAGGGGCTATTTTTCATCATTTTAATTTTTTGTCTTAACTGATGCTTAGCTTTCCTTACACAATATATTTATTTTCTTATCTTAAAGGAACTCAATTCCTTACACAATGTCTTTTTAAGTACATTTATTCCATTATAAAGGAATATTTAAAACATGAGTGTGATCTGGATAGGACTTGGAAAGCAGACCTCAAGGAAATTCCAGAGCTGTTGATTAGACTGGGAAGCAAAAAATAAAAACAAAATTTCTATTGTTCCAAATAAACAATATGGATATTTCTATCTAGCCACCAGGAATTGAGCTTGACTTAAAGAAAAAAAAAATCATCTTTAATACTTTTTTTTCCTAATGCATCCACAGCTGGCCTATAGACCAGCCTCTTTTATCTAATTAGTCAGATAAATTGAGCTGGAGAGATGGCTGACTAAATTACTGAACAAAAAATAACTTTCCCTTTCTTAATGTTAAATAGCAAGGGAGGAGTTTGCTAAAGTCTTTTTAGGCTGAATTTCCTGGAGCAGCAACTGGCTATAGAGAAAAGAAAAGCATCAAAGGCAGTACTTTTAGGTAACAGGAAGGGAAAAATGTTTTCTTTCTTTTGGCGTTATTCTGATATCTCTAGTTAAAGGAAAGAAAGAATGTCAGCAAATATAGTAACTGAGCTATGCTGAGTGTTGGAGTAGACCTTTACGGAAGGATACTTTTCTGATGGTTCATAAGGCACTGAAATTAAAGTGAGTCAACAGTTAAATAAATCTTGCAACATAGCACACGTGACACACAAATGCCATTTTCAATTTATTTAAATTGTTACCCTTTAAAAAAAGAAAATAATATCAACTCTCATTACAATTTCAAAATGTCAAAAATGCTAAATAAACCTTCATAGCTTCTTCTTTACCACAACAACGTGCACTTGCAAATCAGTCATAAACATCATACCTTCTTCAACTATGCTGAGTGCTCCTATCCATTGCAACTGATTACAAATGTTCTAACTAGTCTTTAGCTGGTAGTTTAATAAAGGGTGCTTTTTAAAATTTTGGGCTTTTGAAAGCTATATTTTCTAATGAAGTTCAGTTCCCTGGTATTCTTGGCACTATGTATTTTTACTACCTTTCATTCTTGACTTTTCACGTTGATAGTTTAGTAAGGTTCCAACCTAAACAGAAGCTGAAATCTAAAAACTACAACTAAAAGTTAAAGAACTATTTGTTCAGCCCTGAAGAAACTAATTAATAATCATAACATTAGCCTCTTATAAGTCTCACTTTTGTGGATCAATTTCTTTCTTCTAATTAAATGTTGCATTAAACCAGAGTTTTGGATTGGACATTTGCTTGACTTTTCCCATCACAATATATTAAAATTATAGCAAATTCAACAGTCCACATCAGAGCTCTTGATATATTGCTGAATAATATCTCCAAGCAGCTTTCTGTTTGCTGCCCTACTTCTGAAGGATGCTGTAAGTTGCAGTTCATAACGTATCAGCTGCTACAGATTGCCTATCATGATTTGTATTAAATCCTAAACTCATCCCTTTTGGTGTAAGAATTATTTAGGTAGAATACAGAAAAAGAGGAAGAAGTAGTAAGTCAAGCATCCTTCCCCCCTACACTATGAAATGATAGCTTTGCCTTGTCACAAAAATAAGCACCCAGTTCATCATCCACTTTCTCTAAATTAACAAATGCACAAGAAACTTACTGAATTTTTCAGAGTATAAGATGCATCTTTTTCCCCCCTAAAGGGGGGTGAAAATTCAAGTGCATCTTATACAACGAATGTAGTTCCGCCCACCCACTGGCCCCCACCCTTTGGCCTCTGCCTCCCAGCAGTTTACCTCCTTGCAGCAAGCACAAGAAGAAACAGCTCGTTTCAGCTTCAGCACAGCTTAATTAACACAAGTTGATTGGATTGGCCTCCCGACTCTTAGCTGTTTTGCTCAGCTGTTTTGCGCAGACCTCTGCTGCTTGCTCCAAGGAGGTAAATTGCTGAGACCAGATTTTTTTTTCTCTTGTGCTAATCAAGCTATGCTGAAAACAAAAATGAAAGTAAAGCAGGCTATTTGCTGTTTGCTGCAACGAGGCAAAATTGCTGGGAGGCAGAGGCAGATTTCTTTTTCTTGTTTTCCTCACCAAAAAAGGTAAGTGCATCTTATAGTCTGATATTGTCTGATATTCGGTGGCAACTATTGCAACAGATAGTACAACGGTGACAGAAAATAAGACCAGGGTCATTCCATTTCAGTCAGTTGGTGTCTTTCCAGAGAACTGTCGATCATTCCAGGCTGCATCCTGACTTGTTTCTCTCCCAGCTGATTTTTATTATAACTGGACTGTAACTTTTAAAAAATAGTGTCTGAATTTTCTTGTCTTTCCCTCCTTTTACATTATGTAGTTTAACCAAAATCAGGATGTGAAGGATCAATATTTATAAGTTGTTCTGGACCTCTGCGGCTAAAGCGTGGAGATAAGATTTTAAAAAGAAAATCAAGTTTTCATATACTTCAGATACAGTTGAATTACATGATTATAGTCCAAAGATTCTTTTAAGATGTCTTTCTTCCCTAAGCTTACTTTAATAAATAAGACTCAAGAAAATGTGCAAATCAAGAGAGGACAGAATAACAAACAAGGGATAAGACAAGGCATTACACTGTAAAGATGGCTGGACTTCAATGTTCTTCTAAATAATTAATTGGTTAATTTTTCAACTATGTATTTTAAATAATAACATTCATTGCACAATTAGTGATAAAATAGAATAGAATAGAATAGAATAGAATAGAATAGAATAGAATAGAATAGAATAGAATAGAATAGAATAGAATAGAATAGAATTCTTTATTGGCCAAGTGTGACTGGACACACAAGGAATTTGTCTTTGGGGCATATGCTCTCAGCATACATAAAAGAAAAGATGCATTCATCAAGAATCATAAGGTACAACACTTAATGATAGTCATAGGGTACAAATAAGCAATCAAATCATATTAGGAAACAGTCAATATAAATCATAAGGATACAAGCAACAAAGTTGCAGTCATGCAGTCATAAGTGGGAGGAGATGGGTGATAGGAAGGATAGTAATGCAGACTTAGTGAATAGTTTGACAATGTTAAGGTAATTATTTGTTTAGCAGAGTGATGGCGTTCAGGAAAAATATTTTAGGAATGCAAAGCTTCATTTTTTTATTTCAGAGAAAATGCTCTGAAACATGTGACTAATGACTAACGGTAAATAAATAAATTTTAATAAATTTCTAAACTCTGTTGCAATCCTGAGTTTTAAAAATAATTTAAAATGTTTTTATGCTACTTGTGCTAACAAATACAGGTGGTATTTGTCATAGACAACAGATTTGGTTTATATCTCACAACAAAACCAGTATTCCTACTGTTTAATATACAAAACAGAACCATTCTCTACTTTTCTTTTCCTTTGGTGTCTCAAAGATGGGTGGTTAATCTTTTAGCAAGCAGTAAAGTTCAGTTAATGCTTTCTAAATTCATTGGGAATTTCAGAGCAGAAGGTGAATGCTGTGATATTTAACTACAGCAGCTTAACTGTGACTCTTTGCCTCATTCCAGTGCCATAATTAGCACAATCTAATCAAGTGTTCTGAGAGTAGCTAACTGAGTACACAGAGCTGGTCTCGTCTCAGGCTTCAGGACAACACAAAATGAAAAGCAGCTCATTCACTTTTGCAACCAAAGCCATTCTTATTCACTGACCCCTGTTCTTAAGTCTGTGATAATAGAAAAGAAAAGAAAAAAAACCCCTTTTCCTCTCTAGCCTCTTGCATATTTATTATTCTTACTATTTACAAGTTGACAGCTCCTCCAAACTGACATTCTCCACCCAGAAAAATAAAAAAACAAACCTCCTCTGAGAGATGTTTTATTTGGAGGGTCATGAAGTTCACACACTTTAATTGAAGGGTTTTCCCCCCCCCCAACTTTAATCATGAAAGCTATGAGAGAGTAAAAGTATCATGGGATAACTGGAAGTAAGTGCTCAAGCAACAAGTGGAAGAACCATGAATTTTCACACCTGCTTAGTCAGTCATTCAGTTATTGTTACTCTATTTATAGTTTGCCTTTCCACTAAACTGGATTAACAAGGTGGCATGCACACATGCAAAAAAATGCCCAAATGGAAAAGAATGAATGAAGCCAGCACATCTATTAAGACATATTCAAATATAGCTAAAACTGTTTCAAAAATTCCTTTTTAAAAATTCAAAATGTTGGATTTATAAAAGTAGAGCAGAAAACAAATGCAACATCTAATGAAATCCATTACATAATTTGTTCCTCTGCCCACCTCTATTTGTACTCCAAGTGGGATCACATATACCTCCACAACAGCCATTTTTGCCATAGTAGTGCCACTAGGCTTCTGCTGAGAAGGAAGCTTCTGCTTTCTGCTATCCATCATATAAGTTGGATTGTTTTCATCCCAGCTAGTTATATTCTTCTTCTTCTTCTTGGCCATATCCGTCATCGGACATTGGCAACCATGTTGCAATTCTATTTTTGTCAACAGCTGCATGAAAAAGTGTTGCTGAGTTTTGTCCAAAGCAGTCCCTTAGGTTTTGAAGCCATAATGTTCTTCTTCTGCCTGGACCTTGCTTGCCTTCAATCTTTCCTTGGAGGATTAAATGAAGGATGCCGTATTTTTCTGGATGTCGCATCACATGTCCAAAGACTAGTTGGTTATATGAAGAACTAGTTCTTATATGAAGAACTTAGCTAGTTATATGAAGAACTGTAACTTGGTCCCTGAACAGCTTAGCTGTACCAATAGATGGAGTAAAATAAATCAAGATGGCAATCAAAAAAGGGAGACCAAAGCATCATCTCTTTGTACACATGTATACAAAGTACAAGCTACTTTGTTCAGCCATATCCACCATCTTGATTTATTTTGTTCCCATCCCATCCCCACTGTTACCAAGCTGTTTCTTTTTTTCCCTTCTTCTTTCATTTAATGCATATATTTAGGTCATAAACCTAAAGGCAGGAATTCTCTTGTCTATTTGTAACCCATTCTGCTAATAGATAAAAATGAGGCAATATGATTTATATAAATAACATATAAGATTGCCTATACATATCCATATGTATTCTGAACATGTGCAATCACCATGTTGGGACAATTTCAGAAACTTTCTACAAACTTCTAGGATCTGCCCTATGGAAACAAGGAAAATAAGCAAACTTCCACTTGCTTCTCCCTTAATCCTTCTGAGGCTGACTTCTAAAAGACAATTACATTTAGAGACCTACTCATTAATGTAATTAGATCTCAAGCATTTTAAAATCATATTTCAACACATTTTTCAAACATGATTTAAAAAAACAAATTTCTCTTTGTATCATTAATGAATATAGAGCTTTGCTAGCTGCCTTTGATCAAAGAATGCAATAATATTTCTATTATGATTAAAATTTGAGAATTCATATATTTTTCTGATCTGAACAATATTATGCCTCAGAATAAGAATGAATAGCTTACAGGAAAGTTTAAATATTTTCTTCATAAGATTTTGATTAAAAATATTGATTGTCAGGAAAACAAGAGAAATGGTGCATGATAGATGCAGAAATGTACACTTAGACAGGGTTCATTCAAGTTTCATTTAAAATTTACTGAGAAACTGTTTTGGTCTTTGGTGAGCCTAATAACCTCTTAGACCCCTTTACTGCAACTATTAGGAGTGCACCATTTCTCTGCCTCATTTTCAACTATTTGTCATCATCTTTGCTAATGAAATAAAATATTTCTTCTTTATGAGGGAGCAGGTGTGGTTTATTTATTTCTTTACAAAATTTATATCCCACTGCAGTCATAGAAGATTCTTGGAGGCTCACGATAAGAAGAAAAATGCAATAATCAATCAAACAAACAAAAATCTTACAAATACATTAAAACATGCTAGAATAATACATGGTGTCAGGCTGCAAAAGACCTCTGGGAAAGCTCTGTGTAAAACCTCAGCTCAGGCAGATTCTAATAGGGACGTGCCATCCTGCAGATAACCCAGTGCCTTGCCATAGAGGGGTTTCGAGATATTTCATTTTAAAGATATATAGACAGGTGAACATATTTGCCTGCAAGAGAGGGAGGTGTCTAATTATCATGATGCCTCATAACTTCTCAACAAAGTACAATAGAACAATGAAAATGGTACCATTTATCCTCCCTTTGCAACAGCAAGGCAGATGACTATGAAGAACATGTGGAAAATTTGTGTGGGTCCTGTAAAGCACCTGGTGCAAACCAGAGGTGAAATCCAGCAGGTTCTGACAGGTTCTGGAGAACCGATAGCGGAAATTTTGAGCAGTTCAGAGAACCGGTAGCGGAAATTTTGAGTAGTTCAGAGAACCAGCAAATATCACCTCTGGCTGGCCCCAGAGTGGGGTGAAAATGGGGATTTTGCAGTATCCTTCCCCTGGAGTGGGGTGGGAATGAAAATTTTGCAGTATCCTTCCTCTGGAGTGGGGTGGGAATGGAGATTTTGCAGTATCCTTCCCCTGCCACACCCAGCAAGCCACACTATGCCCACCAAGCCACACCCACAGAATCGGTAGTAAAAAAAATTGGATTTCACCACTTCTTACACTCGTCTAATATAGACAAATAGTCTACATTTAAACTATTTCCCTTTGAACTGTGGGGCAGTGAGCATGGGGAGAGATTCCACCAGGATATTGCAGGAATAGAGAAAAGATACCAAGGGACATGGAGTCCATCCATGCTTGCCAGTTAGTGCTGGAATTTCCCCAGGGATGATCCTACTGCAGTTCACAAGAGAAAAGCCAAAAAGCACAGTTTAGATACCGAATAAAGATGGAACCTCCTCATTTAATCTGCTAGAACTTCATGCAAAAAGCATGAAAATGTTACATGAAAAACCAATAAATGAATGGAAAGTTATGTTATTGGTATCAATAAAAAGATAAATTTATAATGATTGGTGTGGCACCATTCTCATTGCTATATCACATTTTGCAGAAAAGTTATGAGGCATAATTGCACATCCCCCTTATAATTTTGAATTATTTTGATGCATTTTTGACCTGAAGCTGTATCTTGGAAACTGGAGCCAATTAATACTCAGGACTTAATTTTCCTTTATTAGTGACTCAATTCTAGTAAAATTAAGCTACTTTCTGAAACTTTCTGAGGCTTTCTCCTTGTAGACTAGACTAGTGTAATGTAACCTAGTTTGGGTAATGAAATGTCTGCAAGAAAACAGCCAAGCTCAGAGCACCAAGGACTTTTTGCTTCAAAGCAAGTATGTACAGTCTAGCATTCAACTTTTTGCAGAAATATGGGAACTCATTTGTCATATTTCTGTAAAATATATATATATTCTGGATTTTTTTTCACCAGTATTGCAGCTCTAGCTTGGCTGTAAACTCAAAGAAATCTCTGGGGATGCACATTTCTTCTTAAGTTAGAAGAGCATAAGATGAATCTGATAGATACAACTCAATGACTATATAGTTCAAAATATTACGTAGCTATTCTCTCACACACAAATCATTAAACTGAGAAGGCATTAAATAACATTTCTCCCTTGACCACCCACTAGATATTTATGCTTTCAAGATATGAAGATCTGCCAGATCAAGAGTGTTGTGTGTGTGTGTTTGGCACAACCCAAGTGGATAATATAGAAATCCCTTCTCCAGTTTTTTATTAAATGTATTTCATATTCAACCCACAGGATAAAGCAGTGGAAAGATCTGTATTTGCTATAAGATATTACTTCTATCAAGTTATTTCTTTTTGGAACTAATTGCTAGGAACTTAAAGGTTTCCTCCTCCTCCTCCTCCTCTCCTCCTCCTCCTCCTCCTCCTCCTCCTCCTCACAACTGCCCTACTCAAATGCTAAACAAATTTTCAGTGAGAATTGAACAGTCTCAAAAGACTCTGGATTCCTTCACTTCACCATGTTACTTCAGAGTAAAGGAATACTGAACTATTCAGAGAATGGTTATTATTATTATTATTATTATTATTATTATTATTATTATTATTATTATTATTATCATCATTATTATGGTTCGTTGCACAGTCAGTCTGATGTTTAGACTAGATTTGACATCCACCTGTTGAGTCCACCCAAAAATCTTAGATCGGCAGATGCAGTGGTGGGATTCAGCCAGTTCGCAACACTTTGGGAGAACTGGTTGTTAACTTTCTGAGCAGTTTGGCAAACTGGTTATTGGAAGAAATCATTAGGGCAGAGAACCGATTGTTAAATTACTTGAATCCCACCACTGGGCAGATAAATGTGTTAAAAGTATCATTCCAAGTAAAGCTGCCTTTTTACAATTGATTGATGGTGATTTTGCCAATGGTGTCCAAGTGATGCTACAGTTGTTTTAAGGATTACAACCAAGGTGCCTATTACTATTCATACTATCTTTGTTTTCTTTTGCAACTGTTGTTCTATTTCTATTTGTAGGTCTTTGTATTTTGTTATCTTCTCCAGCTCTTTCTATTCTATTTTGTTCTCTCCAGGTTCTGCCATTTCTATTATCCAGATTTTTTTTTGCCTTTCTTATTGACAATTGTTAAGGGTGAGGTGTTATGCGATGTACCCATCTGTTTGAATTCTAAGACCCAGAACATTTTAACTTCATCATTTTATATTACTTTTTCTATTTTATGGACCCACCAGTTCTTATAAAGCACATAATTATTACATTTCAATTATTGTTTTACTCTTTTGTATCATTTGTTTGTTTATTTTGGGAAGTAAGTTGCCTTAAATTGTCTAGCGAGCTATCAATTGAGTAAATAACAGAACATATCTGCAGGATACCCGGATACCTACCTGATCTAGGGCAGTCTTATTGCCAGTAAGAACTTGATTGAGTGACCCATGCAATTCAGTGAATGAGTTACTATCTTTCAATCTAACCCACTTACCTCATGGGGTGGGGGGGGAGTGTTATCAAATTAGAGATTCGAGGTCCACTTGGTTCTTCCAGAAAAAAAGACAAAATGTATTCTATCAATCAGTAATATAATTTTACTTCCTCACCTAGTAATAAAGAATTGCTATTTTGAGATACATTGCTATGGCAGCAATATAATAAGATCCCTTGGACTAAGGATAGGGCTCAGAAGAATAACTAAGTAAACATCCATAAAAGATTTCCAGTATGGAACAGTGTCATTTCATCCCCCATCACTATGGAGATCTTGATGAGCCTTATTCTGTTGGCTTCTGGAATAGACTTTGATAATAACATGGCTTTTTGCTCAGGTGTTGAAGCTCGGTTGTAAGTGGAGCCCAATACAGGTGTGTTCACCTGGCTCAGTAGTAGTAATTGTGAGAGGAAACTTGGAGTCCTAGCTGACAATCACTTAAATATGAGCCAGCAGTGCCAAAAGAGCCAATGCAGTTCTAGGTTGCATTAACAGAGGGATAGAATCAAGGTTCTGTTCTAAGATTGCACTTGGAATATTCCATCCAGTTTTGGTTGCCATTATTTAAAAAAGATATTGAGACTCTAGAACTGTGATGGCGAACCTATGACACATGCCAGAGGTGGCATGCCAAGTCCTCTCTGTGGCATGCTTGCCATTGCCAGCTGCTCTTCTGGTTTCCAGCGCACACATGCGCACCAGCCAGCTGATTTTCGCACATGCTGGAGGCCTGGAAACCCAAGGACCAGCTGACCAGTGTGCATGTGGCACCAGCCACCTGATCTTCGGGTTTCCAGCTCTCTGGCACATGTGAAGATCAGCTGGCCAGCGCACATGCACGAACTGCAAACCTGAAGACCAGGTGGCCGGTGCGCGCATGTGCACCAGCCAGCTGGTCTTCAGATTTCTGGGGCTCCTGCACATGTGAAGTTCAGCTGCCAGCGTGCATGTATGCACCAGAAACCAGAAGGTCTTTGAGTTTTCAGGGCTGTGGTGCACACACTTGTGCGCACACAAGTTCCAGTTTGGGCACTCGGTGCCGAAAAGGTTCGCCATCACTGTTCTAGAAAGAGTGCAGAGAAAAGCAACAAAGATGGAGGCTAAAACATGGGAGGGAGGGTGGCTTGAGGGAAAGCAAAAGTAACTACTGCTTGGGGAAAGCAAGTGCAACTGCTGTATTCCCCCCCCCCCCAGGACACTGTTCTTGTATCTCCACGGAATGTTTTTTCAAGGTCACCCGCCTGGGAGAAGAATACAGCTGCATACCAACTTACACTTGAAGTGACTGTTCTGAAAATCACTTGCACAATAAAATTGTGTTAGAGATGGAACAAAAAGCCGAACAAATTTATGACCGGATCAATGCTCTGTTTCGAAAAGATGTATTGTATGTTTGTCTGTGTGTTTTAAAAAAAAAAATTGCAAAAAAATAAATAAATTGCAGGGGCTTGTTAGGCAGTCTCCAGGAGTGAACAATGCCTCAAAGGCACCACCACTACAAAGATAACTTTTTATATTTTCCATTTTTTTCTTTCCTAGTGTTTTCCTGCAAATGCAGGGTCTGCCTTTTTGTTTGAATTAACCATGTGTTGATCCATTGGTCACAATAGGAATTAACTGACCAGCTTGTTGCCTGAGCCTGACAGAGAGAATGGCTGGCCACAAATCATTCCTTAATATCTTCTATTATTGTTATTTATTCTATAGTGACCAATCAGGATAAAAATTAAGTTTACCAACACCACCACCACAAAAAATTTTTTTTTAAAAAAATGGAAGTTTGCCTCTAATCTTGATATAAAACTTCAGAAAAGAAGAGACATAGCTGGAAAGAAAATTAGCTGTGATCTGTTGACTTCTGCTACTAAAAAAGGATATTTAACCATAGAAGATACCAGTATATGGGGCATGGCTGTACAGAAATCCTGATTTCAAGGGCAAGATGTATTTTTGAACAGGTGAGGTACACATTTAAAGCCTTAAATAAACTGATTTTTCTTGGGATTGCATGCTATTATGAGGTAATCTATAAACCCTTCCTTCTTTCCTCCCTCCCTCCCTCCCTCCCTCCCTCCCTGGAAACAGACTGGCAGGTACAAAGTGGATATCTCATATATTTCCTAATATATTCTTAAATTCCTTCCTGCCCCTGGAACTGAAGTTAATTTTTTTAATTTGCATGTTATCTATTAAGAAATTAAGTATTTTTTTATATTACAGAAGTTTTGGGTACGGTCTCCTGGCTATTGGGATTTCATTAGCTTTTCCCCTTTGACAATTCTTGTGATATAGTGCCTCAGAGGCTACCTGAACAGATATAATAATATCAACACAATTTCCACTTTGAACTATGCTCATCTGCCATAAACAATAGCTAAATTTGGAAAACAGTGTTATCACTTCATTTAACTGCCTAAATGGGAGATGGGGTGTCTCTCAATTATCCTGGTCATTTTATAATTGAATTAGTGTAATATACTCTATGTGGAGCTCTTCTAGAAGAATATCTGTAAACTACAGCAGGTCCAGAATGTGGCAGTGTTGGGAGTGTTGTGCAATGGTCACTTGCTTCCATTGCTTTGTAGGCTGCACTGGTTGCCAGTTGGTTTCTAGGTACAAATACAAGTGTTAGTTATTACCTTTAAAGTCCTTCATGGCATAGAGCCTGGTTTTCTGAGAGACTGCCTATCTCCAATTCTTTATGCCCATTCAATACAATCAAGGAAAAAGCCTATGCTCCAAATCCCATTGATTATGCAGCATCATTCTGGGGAACCTAGGAAGCAGGCCTTCTCTGTTGAAACAATATCCCCACAGAGATTTGTGCAGTTGTAACATTCAGAAAACTATTAACTGCCTGTTTTTTCCCCAGGCCTTGCCATAGGTTGGTTTGGCAGCTGGGGGTGGGAGGAGAATGGATGGAGGTGTGTGGCTTTCACACTGTTATATTTGATATGTCTGCTGAATTGTTTTTCTGATCAGCCAGGATCCCTTGTTTTACTTACACCTCCCTATGTCATTTGCCATTTTTATTTGTAAGCTATCCAGAGTCATCAAAGGATGAGGTGGTCTCTAAATTTTGAAAATATATAGATGATGGATGGATGGATAGATGGATGGATAGATGGATGGATGGATGGATGATAGATAGATAGATAGATAGATAGATAGATAGATAGATAGATAGATAGACAGACAGACAGACAGACAGACAGATAGATTTTTGTTGTTAGTTGCAAAGTCGTGACCCATTGCGACCCCATGGACAATGTTCCTTCAGGCCTTCCTGTCCTCTACTATCCTCTGGCGTCCATTTAAGCTCACGCCTACTGCTTCAGTGACTCCATCCAGCCACCTCATTCTCTGTCATCCCCTCAATCTTTCCCAGCATTAGACTCTTCTCCAGTGACTCCTTCCTTCTCATTTGGTAGCGAAAAGTTTCATCTTCAGGATCTGGCCTTCTAAAGAGCAGTCAGGGTTGATCTCCTCTAGGACTGACCAGTTTCATCACCTTGCAGTCCAAGGGACTCGCAGGAGTCTTCCCCAGCACCATAGTTCAAAGCCCTCAATTCTTTGGTGCTCAGCCTTTCTTATGGTCCAACTTTCAGATAGATAGATAGATAGATAGATAGATAGATAGATAGATAGATAGATAGATAGATAGATAGATAGATAGATAGATAGATAGATAGATAGATGTATAGGATATAGAGATAGATACTGTAGATAGATATAGATATAGATATAGATATAGATATAGATATAGATATAGATATAGATATAGATATAGATATAAAGAGATAGAGATAGAGATAGAGATAGAGATAGATAGATAGATAGATAGATAGATAGATAGATGCTCACAGAAGACATTATGATTTTTGTCCTGAAAACTTTAGTCTAATATTTAAATAGGCATCAATAGACTTATCCTTCATGAATCATCCATCTAAACCATCATATGTTAACATTCCCAAAATGTAACCATACACTGTCTAGAAAGAAGTTATTCTCTTTATGTCGTACTACCCACATATTTCATTGGAAAACACCAAGTTCTTGTTTTATAGGAAAGGAAAAAGAAGTTTCTCGTAGTCTGCACAGTGTCATCTCAGAGCACATAAGTGAATGTAAAGAAACACCAAGAGAGAACTCTCTGCCTATAATGGGATTTCTTTTGTCTCTCTTGATGTATATTATTCTAACTTAGGCAGCTACAGTAACATGATAAAATGCTGAAGTGAGTGACATTTAATAACAGAAAATGTATTCAGAGAAAACTTGAATTGTTAAGTATCTCTAGCAGAATCTCAGAGGGGGCCCAGCCCCAAGCATCATAGCATAAAAATAATTTAATCCTCACCTGATAAAAGGAATTTTTAGAAATAACTCACTTCTTGTTTTATTGAATATAGACTAATTCAGAAGTTCATTATTTATTTGGCAGGTATTTAGCATAACAAATCAATTTAAGGTGACACCTGAGACTAAGTAATTTATATTGAAAGTCAAAATCAAGATTAAAAAGGAAGATTAAGCATCTTGTTTGTATAAGCAGGACATTTTGATCCATAACCAGGTCTCCAATGACTGCCTGACTTTTGCAAATGGTTGAGGGGGTTGGCATAACTATTTGTTGTGTCAAACTGTGCCCCTTTTCTAGTACCTTGTAATACTGAATAGAAGATGAGGAATGTTTACTAAGTGTTGGAAGAAAAATTCACTTACATTTGACAAGTGTCAGGTTCTCTAAAGTACAGATCCTGAATAGACAACTTTTCTGCGTCCAATTTTTGCTAAGAATTTAACTTTGCTCTTCATGTATAATTAGAAGTTAGTCCCACTAAGTCCACGGAGATTTACTGTAAGGTAAGTATAGAATTAGAGCCTTAATGTCAATTTCCTATTACCTTACATTCAGAAATTGCTGTGATGTGACTTTTCCTTGAGGAGTTAGGCTTGAGCAATAAGCTGCCCACCAATATTTGATGTGATATCTCATTAAGATTTGACTAATAATGTATACAAAAAACATGACCCAAAAAAATGTTAATTTAAACAGAATGCAGAATTCACAGATTAGTATTTGGCATTTCAATTTCATTTCTGTGATGTGCATGTAAGTAGTTGAGTACAAAGGAACAAATCACATACAAAGTCATATAGCACTTAGTGATAGCACTTAGACTTATATACCGCTTCACATAGCTTTGCAGCCCTCTCTAAGCAGTTTTACAGATTCAGCATATTGGCCCCAACAATCTGGGTCCTTATTTTACTGACCTCGGAAGGATGGAAAACTGAGTCAACCTTATATATAGATTTATATTTTACTCTATTGCTCAAGGTCTTTTTACACAGTACAGGTAGTCCTCGAATCACAACCATTCATTTAGTGACCATTCAAAGTTACAATGACACTGAAAATAGTGACAACCAGTCCTCACACTTACATCCATTCCTACATGATATTGATCATGTGATCATGGTCACAGGATCATAATTTAGGAACTGGGCAACTAACGTGTTTATGATTATTGCAGTATCCTGGGGTCATGTCATCACCATCTGCAACCTTCCCAGCTGGCTTCCAACAAGCAAAATAGCAATAGCGATAGCACTTAGACTTATATACCTCTCTATAGTTCTTTGCAGCACTCTGAACAGTTTAAAAATGTCAGTATATTGGGTCTTCATTTTACCAACCTCGGAAGGATGGAATGCCGAGACGGGCAGGATTGAACCTAGCCTGACCTAGCCTGACATACCGCATTCTAACCACTGTGCCATCACCAGGGAAGCTGGATTTGCTTAACTGTCACATGATTCATTGACTCATTTAACAACGGTGACTCATTTAACAATGGTGGCAATGAAGGATGGAAAATCGGGTGTGGCTTAACTGCCTTGCCTAGCAGTGGAAATTGTGATTCCAATTGTGGTTGTAAATTAAGGACCACCTATATAAAAATCCTACATAATCTACAGTAAAATCAAAGCTCTAAATAAAACGAGCTTGGGATTCTGGAGTAGTTTGTTAGAAATGAGACAATTATTTGACAGTATTGTCGGCATATTCTCTTAGACATTCTATCAGCATTTCAAAATCTGTGCAGCTAGCCATTCAACCAATAATTAGAATGCTATGTGCTAAAAAAAAACATTCTGCACAATAGGCATTCAAAGGTGTATAAAATTCCCTAAGTAGCCATAATCATGGAGATGCCATTTTATTTTAAAGGGCAGAAATCTGCCTAAGATGCAAATAGAATATTAACATCTAAAGAAGACGTCATTTGACTTTGACAGGAAATTTAAAACAAGATAACTACTTAATAATGATTATAAATTGTTCACAATGCTCCTAAGTGATAGATGTTAAATAACTTTGCAAGAATTTATCCACGAAGATCAATCTGGGTTTTAACCTAAAAGTCAATTAAAAGATAGTGTTGAAACTGTGTTGGATACTTTGGACAGCACAATGAAAAACATATTGCCTTAATTTTTTTTTTAGCTATAGAGAAAGCCTTTGACAATTTGAACTGGACATTTTTATTTAAAATCTTAAGAGATATGAACTTTGGGGAGAATTCTATAAAATAGATAAAATTGATTTATATTTCACAGAAGGTACAATGGATGAAAGAATGACTGTTGCTGAAAAACAGAGGCTTTAGGAATTAGAAGAATATGATTTATGATTTGGGTGGCATAGATGTTTATGGTACCATAAAGCTAAGGTTAATGCAGACTTTAAAAATCGTCTTGTTAGATATGCTATACTGAGAATATGGAACAGATATAAACCTAGGATGTGCCAGAAAATATCTTTGTGGCAATGGTATACCTAAGCATAAATGGTTAACTTAGTCTGATTTATTAGCTTTTTTAAAAGTAGAATATAAACTAAAATCGAGAGAAAACTTGGTGGCAGGATATATATGTCAGTGGTTTTCTTATGTATAATTATCAAAAAGATTTAAAGTAGATAAAAGAATATTTGGTTTTGAACACTGTAAGACTGGGTTTGAAATGGAACTCTGCAGAAATGATGAACATGTTATTGCTAAAACATACAAACTTTTATAGAAATTTGAAACAGAAGAAGAACAAGTAAAAGGAAGTATAATAAAATTGGCTGAAAAATTTCTACTTGTCTGGTCTGGGAACTGGGAGGCCTTATGTCATCTTCTTCTGACAGATCTAGCTTCTCAGGTGGTGTTTGTGATTGATTAGCCTCGTACGATATCTGGCTTTGTCCTTCCTGAGTCTGACATTCCACACCGTCAGCTGAAGCAGCTTCTTCAGATTCTGAAGAAGCTGCTTGGCCATGAGAGAGCCTGGCAGAGAGTGTTAGAAATGATGATCACCTTACTGTGTTGATTGCAACAGTGGAACAGCTTTGAAGCAGCCACTACTTAGCCAAATTTCAGTGCCACCAGAGTAATGAGTTCTGTGTTTTGGATGTATTTCTTAAGCTAGTCCATTTGAGATACATTGATTCAAAAATTGGAGCCCTCTGACACGCTGTTTTTCCCCAATGGAAGATTAATAACTGACAAACAGGAAAATTTTAGTGGTATATGTGTGTCTATATATACACACATGAAACTATGCACTAATCCTGAATCCCCTTTTTATAGTATACTATATAGTATTGTATAGTATATCCAATAATCCTCTCTAGCTAAGTACATTAAGTTATTTTTTTTAAAAAAAAATCACATAGTGCAATATGTACCTAAAAGTTAAAAAGATTAGAGGTCTTTTGAATTCAACTAAATACACAATTTGTTTCCGGCAGTTTTAATTAAATTAATAACTGGAGGATAAAGGTAAATCATGAATTAATTTAACTGGAAAATCCTATAATCAGCTGCACTAATCAAAAAGTAATTTCTAATTCTTTCTGTTTTCTTTTAAAGATTGGTTCCAGGGGTGAGGGCGAGCACCAAAGGAATAAAAATGGACACAGCCAGTCTTTATGAACAAGGATAAGGACACTTCTACTCAAGGATTTTGTGCCAGTTGAAAGTAGTTCCAGACGTCTAATGCTGAAGAGCTGAGGCAATTTATTTTTGGCTCCTCTTCTGTTAAGCTGAAAGCTGAAAGCTAGTTGATTTTAAGATGTTGTGATTTCATTTCCTAACTGGATTTAACATATGACTGCCTATATGTATCAGGCCACAGATTAGGGGCAAGTCCATCATATCTATAGAGGACTTGAAAGTATAAACCCTTCCAGATCCCAGACATATGTACTAAAAGCCTGGGAGACTCCTACAGCAACTTAGCTATGAAACCCAAAAGTTTAGTCAGATCTGCAGAAGGGTACTTGGTACAGCAGTGGTACCTTTAATTTGATTCTATGGCCCTACTTCATATGCAGTTACTGAAATCAGGTTACCCATGGAGCAATATATCTGGTTACAACCAATATCTCTCAAAGAATTGTCATTATGTCCCATTTGCACTCACTGTTATGGCTGTTGTGAAGTACTTGATACCCATGGGGAATGATCTTAGAAAGAGTAATATCTCTTATGCCTACCCAATCAGACTTTTTTATGTATACCAGTCTGCTCATCTACTCATCTCAGTGAATGGATATAGACGTATGTCGTATTATTCTTGCAGGCAGCCATGCCTGATAGTCATAGGACAGATGTTAGTGGCTAGAAGGAAGGATCTGTACCACATTATTACCCTTCTCCTGAAATGGTCAGCCCAACACCTTATGTTTCGCAACCAGCTTATCTTTAAAACATAGCATTTTGCAGTCATCTGATCAAAATTTATGACCTTCCCAGGTTTTTGACTAGCAGAATCAATTGGGAAAGCCAGGTTTGCTTAAGGTCATTGTGATCATATAATCACAATGACCACAATATAATCATTTAATGATCATATTATTCATTTAATGACTGTAGTAAAAATGCTCATAAAATTGGGTCTGGTCATGTGATGACTCACTCAATAACCACATCAATTAGCAACCAAAATTCTGGTCCCTATTGTGGTCATAGGTTGAGGTCTACCATATTACATATAGTATTACTGATTTCTTTAGCTGGTAATTTTTCATGTTCACTACCTAAAAACTAGAAGAGATAAGAGTATTTTGTTAATAAGTGATCTTACTATTACTTGTCTGCTGAAATATTTCTGTTTGATACCCCTTTATTTCTCTTATGGAGAAAAATATGTGAAGAGGTTTAAGCTGTTTGGAAAAGAATTAAATGTTCTTAAAAGATGTTGTCAACCTTATTTTGTTTTAATTTTAGCATTTTTACATGAATAAAGGAAAGATTGCTTTGAAATCAGCTGTGTGTGTTTTGCAGACTTATTAATAGAAAGGTGGGCAGTTATAATATAGCATCTGGTAATGGTTATGCCATTGTTCTTCTTACAGCACATTTTTTTCTGAGCCGAGACAAGTAATGAACCTACATAATAGGAATAGAAGAGCAGGAAACTGATTAATCTGACCCGCAAACCCATACTAGGTGTGACTAGCCTTAACAAAAGGAAAGGAAATCAGGTTTCACTTAATGAACAATTGCCATATATTTTCAGATGATTAAGTTCATTCTAATGGAGAGGGTGATCTGCTACACAATAATATATTTATTGTTGCCGTCCTTCCCCACCATGTACACAATGTCACAGATCAACTGCACCATCATTATTTGTCAATTGAGTGAGGTTGTCTTTTTACCTAGAAGAAACATGATCTATTTCTGCTCATTGTCGCTACAAGAATTCTGTATTAATTTAATTGCTTTCACAACATCAAGAAGAAGAAATAAGTTTGCCATAGTCCAAAGAAGGGAATTGCATTCCATTCAATAGCTGAGGCCCTTTCAAAGATGCTGTTTCTATGCAAGTCCTACCCCTTTTGTATGTATACTATGTGTCAAGAGGGGGGGGCGGCGTTTGCCACACAACACCATAATACCACTTCCATAATTCAGATGGAAACAGACAGAGCTGTGAGTGCCCACATTCCTTGCTTTCCATTTTTAGAAAAAGAGAAGTTCATCTCTTCAACTAGACCTTTAATGATTTTTTTTAAATTGCATTTTAATTGCATTTTGTTTGTTTTATCTGGATGATATAAAAGTGGGACATCAATAATAGTTCTATTTTTGTCCAGTAGGAAGGTCAGCCATCTCTAAAAATATTTCTTTGTTCAAACTTTCAAAATGGGAGCCAAGTAACCTGGTCAAGAAATGGATGAATCAGTTTAGTTTCAGTGCTTCTTATCTTTGTGCATATTTTCTCTTTAGTGTCTTCCAACCCATTTCATGTGAACCTTTGGATTTTAAGACAACACAGCAGTTCACAAACATTTATTTGAATTGTTGTGTTAAATCCCATTTTTGCATAAACACTGTTACAAGACATTTTTGATCAAAGATGCGTAGGTGTTGAATTACACTTTGACTTGCATATGAAGTCAGAAGGCAGTAATTAATTAATTCATTGCATTCACAGTTTGCACGAGCATCTTGATCATATACTGCTATTCTTTCTTTCTGCTATTCTTTCTTTCTTTCTAAAAGTTCTAATTGGCTCTTGGTCAATTTAAATAAATCATTCTGGAAATTGAAGTGTACTCATGAAGTTCAAAGTTGCCAAGTTTGAAAAACACTGGTTTAGACAAACGTGTTATCATTTATGCTAGTCTGTAATCATAATAAAGTTTTGAATCATTGATTGATGTTATCGTTGAAGCTGTGTTTTCTAAACAAATAGAAGTTGTGATTGATGCAAAACACCTATTAATCCATTCTGAAATTAATCAAAATTAATTCTTGCTCAAATATTTGTATTAAGAAATTGTTATACATTATGTTTTCTGCAACCAAATTTGTGTGAGAGAATGGATCATTCCTAAAATTACAAAACAACCCCCACATATGGCGATAAAATTATGGAGCATAATCTCAATAGCAGCCTGTGTATGAATCTAGTTGCAACATCATTCCACAGTATTAATACTTTCCCCATCTTCTGTGTTAATCACTTTGGACACTGAATATGCATACTACAGAAAAATAAACTGCTTCACCATTATCCCCAATTAAAAAGCAAAAGAGAACCAATAAATTAATGCACACATTCAAAAACCACTTACCTGGCAAGGGGAGATACCTTGATCACAAAAATAAGCTTGAATACAAAATATTGTATGCAATACCAATCAGATATTTGGCTGCTGATTTCCAGATATTACCTGTTGTAACAATCTTTGTGGTTTACCCATCATAAGTAAACCAGATTTAGATTGAATTACAAAATGCCTTAATGAGAGGTGGGTTTCAGCAGGTTCTGACCAGTTCTGGAGACCCGGTAGCGGAAATTTTGAGTAGTTCCGAGAACCGGTAGTAAAAATTCTGACTGGTCCCGCCAACATCTATTCTCTGGCTCTCAAGTCCCAGCTGATCGAGAGGAAATGGGGATTGGGGAGGGAATGGAGATTTTACAGTATCCTTCCCCTGCCACGCCCACAAGCCACACCCACCAAGCCATGCCACATCCACCAAGCCATGCCCACAGAAACGGTAGTAAAAAAATTTGAAACCCACTACTGGCCTTAACTAAAGAGAATGTTGGCAGAAAACAATATATAGTCATATACTAGAAATAAAATGATAGTAAATGTTTAATTCATCACGATAAAAAAGGCTCCAAAAAAGGCTTCATGATACCTGAAGAATATCTCTGATACCCTAAGGTTTAATTCATGTATTCTCACTTGAAGTATAAAGGACCTGACTGGAATTATCCTACATTTCATACATTTTGCAAAGACTTGGGAGTTTGGAGAAGACTGTAAGAGTGGAAAAGATGGAAGGACGGAGAATTGGATTACCAGGAGCAGGGTGGATGGAGGTAGTTACTGCCATAATGGGTGCATCATTGGAAGGCCTAATGGATGAGTTTAGGGACAGATTATTGTGAAGAAAACATGTCAGTGTGGTTGTTAATAGTTTAAAACAACCTGATGGCACATAATCAATCACTCAATCAGTCAAATGGTGTGTTGGAGCAGAATTGGAAGAAGTGGTCCACTTATTGCAAATTATGAATTAATTAGAATCATTAGTATTTAATGTGCTAGAGGTTTAAAATTGCTTTTGTTTCTTGGGAATAAAACAAGTATCTGAGACTACTGGGAAAAATTCTTGGGAATACAGCCTGCAGCAGAAATATCTTGACATGGGAATTTTTGCTCAATTCATTTCTTGCTATTAGCCAAAATCTATAAATAAAAAATGAGGGACACGGTGGCTCAGCGGCTAAGACACTGAGCTTGTTGATCGAAAGGTCGGCAGTTCAGCAGTTCGAATCCCTAGTGCCGCTTAATGGGGTGAACTCCCGTTACTTGTCCCAGCTTCTGCCAACCTAGCAGTTCGAAAGCACAAAAAAAATACAAGTAGAAAAATAGGGACCATCTTTGGTGGGAAGGTAACAGCATTTCATGTGCACCAGCCACATGACCACGGACACATCTTCAGACAACACTGGCTCTTCGGCTTTGAAATGGAGATGAGCACTGCCCCCTAGAGTTGGGAACAAGTAGCACATATGTGCGAGGGGAACCTTTACCTTTACCTATAAGTAAAAAAGAATGCCTACAAATGTGAGCCATTTTGGTGTAGGTTAAGACATCAGGCTAGAAACAGAGAGAGTATGAGTTCTACTTCTGCACAAAGTCAGCTGGGGGATTTTGGGCCAGCCACTTTCTCTCAGCCCTAGGAACGAGGCAATGTCAAACTACCATATTTTTCGGAGTAAAAGACGCACTGGAGTATAAGACGCACCTACCATTTTTGGTTCTTTTTTAAAAAAAAAGTTTTGTTTTTTTTATTTTTTAGACAAACACATATACAAATATACAATGTATTTTCTTTGAACAGAGTATTTGGCTGGTTCACAAATTTAAACAGTGTTTCAATTAAATTTACAATTTCTATATTTCCTTTTTGCCATATTTATTCCTCATCTATTTTTTTAAAAAAACCAATATTACCCTTCATCCTCAGCTCTAATCTTAATCAAATTCAATTTTTCCCTTCTATTCTATATTATACCCCTTCCCATTGTCATCTATTTTTATATCCATCCTCACATTGGTTAATTATTTAATATTACAATTGTTTAATACAAATTCAACATTTTAATATAAATCAATTAGCTATATAACTATCTTTTTGTATATTAATCAATATGAACATGAATATTCCAATTATTTGCATTCAATCCAATTTCTTACAAATCAATTAATTATATTTACCAATAATAATAAACCAAATAATTTTCCCCATATATTCCTCCAAACCACAACTTAACCATTTCTACTTTCAACACAATATACAATTAATAGTATCTCAATTATTACAATTCCCTAGTTAAATAGAGCTTTTTTTTCTTTTGTGTTTTAAAATCTTGAACTCTCCTCTTTTGCCCTAAATTTGCATCTACCTTTTTTGGTGAGCAAAAAGAAAAAGAAATCTCTCCCTGCCTCATTTTGTCACGTTGCAGCAAAGAGCCTGCTTTACTTTCAGTTTCGTTTTTTCAGCATAGCTAGGGGAAAAAAATCTGCTCCAGCACTTTGCAGCTAGCAGCAGAGCCCTGCACAAAACAGCTGAGAGCAAATCAGCTGAGAGTCAGGAGGCCGATCTAATCAACTTGTGCTAATTAACTTATGCTGAAGCTGAAAGGGGCTGTTTTTTCTTGCTGTTTGCTTGCAATGAGGTAACTGCTGTGAGGCACAGGCCAAAGGGTGGGGGCCAGTGGGTGGGCAGGGCTACATTCGGTGTATAAGACGCACCTAAATTTTTACCCCCTTTTGGGGGGTAAGCAGTCTCCAAAAGTCAAATACAATTGAATAGGAAAAATAATACCTACAAATTCAACATAACATAGAGACATTCTTAAAACAATAATTAAACCTATCATGAATGGTTCTTAAATTCCCTAGCAGCAGGACCAGTTTGGATATCACATCAAACCTTTTGAATATTTTTAAGGAGCAGCTTAAACGTAAGACTGATTACTGTTCCTGTTTTTCATGTCCTGTATTCTCAACGTAGGTTTCTTTTATCTCTTTCATCTTTCATCAGCCACATTTCCTAGCAAGGCATCTCTGAGAAAGAAGGGGGGGAAAAATGCAAACAGCGATCTACAAAAAACAGAATTAATAAAATATATTTTGTGCATTCATTATAAAAGATATCTGTCTGCAGAGAGAAATACCCAGTTACAATTTTTACTAAGATTAGATCTTAGAAGAGTAGATATGGAACGGAATCACTGCTTGATGGGATATTGCCTCTAACAATTGCAATGGACAGAGATGGAGATATCTATTTGGCTCAAATTGCAAAGAAGAAGAAATGGTCAATAAATGATAGTAAAACTGAAAACTGAAAAATTCCAAGGAAAGCATAATAACAAAATAACAAAGTTGGAAGGGACCTTGGAGGTCTTCTAGTTGAGCCCCTTGCTCAGGCAGGAAACTTTTCTTAAAAGCTTCCAGTGTTGGAGTATCCACAACTTCTGGACATTGATTAATTATTTCAGGGCAGTATTTTTCAACCCTGGCAACTTTAACTTTTGAGGACTTCAACTACCAGAATTCCCCAGCCAGCAACGCCAGAATTCTGGCAGTTTAAATTCACCCATCTGAAAGTTTCCAAAGTTGAGAATCAATGGTCCAGAGTATAATATAAAAATCGTTGCTACTGTATTAGTTTTGAAATTAAGCACATCCTTGCATGCTGACTATTTGATATTTTAATAATATTAATAACCATGTTTCTTTCCATAGTGTGGAAATATGTTGGAAGATGACAACAGCTTTTATTAATATCAAAATATTATGTTTTTTTTAAAAAAAATATTCTGAATATAGTAACTACACCATAGGAAAGATGTAAATCAGATCAGGGCACACGATTATTCATAATACTCTAAGTGAAAAATCTAATTAATATATACATACACCATCATCAGGTCATGCAGTACATTCTGAAATCCATAAATGCAAATTCATTTGATTGAATAACAAATGAAGCCTAATGCTGGTTAATGAGATACATGTAACAAGAAGTAAGATAGTGAGGCCGGCTCACTTATTAATTCAATTTTTAGCTTAGGCTGTTAGGAAGATGCCTACAAATTAACATTCTCTTTAAAAGCAAGTCTTTTCTTTTTTTTAAAAAAAATCTAGCTTTATCACATGAGTTCACATGACTCCTTGCATGTAATGGATTAATGGCTGGCTTGACCCCATCCTTACGGTTTTAAATTTATAATTGGTTTTAATTGGGTTATTTTAAATTGATGGCCAAAATTATTTAATGTTTTTAAATTGTTTTTAAATTTTGTATGTTGTGTTTTTACCATGGCTGTTCACCGCCCTAAGTCCTGTTGGAGAAGGGCGGTATACAAATTAAATAAATAATAATAATAAATAATAATAATGTAGGGAGGAGGTTACAACATTAGGCACATTTTAGTCCCATATACACCATCAGGTAAATCTACCACTTGTGTGAAGAACTCCCATGTTTAGAAAGCACTCTGTCTTTATTTGTAGGAAAGATCTCATACTCACAAATATCTAATAGTTATCCTTTGAGGAAGGAGCTATCCTTTGAGTTCACAGACTACTCTGTACATTTCTATTTTAAGAAGGGATTGTATTTGCTTTCCTTTAGATTATTTTGTTCTTACTTTTTCTAGCCTTCAATACAAAGAGTAGTTGTATGAACAGAAGAGAATATTTGTAGCTCAAGGTTAACTGCAGAGAGAACACCAAGCACTCCAAAGAGTGGCTGTATCAGTTCAAGTCAGAAAGAAGCAGGAGTAGGCTGAGTTGTAAATGACACTACTCCTTCAGAATCTACCTCAGCCATCTACCTTACATGTTCTTCCACAGTTTTTAAGCCTCTTTGCAAATAGAAAACTTGCCCAGTAAGAAAACCTACCATGATTTTTGCTTTTTGTTGAACAAATACATATTAAGACAAAACAAATCATACAGTTTAAAAAACAAAAAAGACAACCATAACCAGAAAACAAATATTGAGAAGATGATTTTTGTTTGTCTGTAGTTTTCAAAAAGAGGTGAATAATATGCTTTCCCCCATATAAAATGAGGGACATGTGCAGTCTTTTTTACTGTTACATGCATAGACAACACCAAATATCCCAAAGAAGAGCTGGATAGTTGGCTTAATCCTTCTCACCTAGTGTTATACAGAGAAAAATCGCCATTCGTTCTGTCCTGTTCTTAGACAATCTGAAAACTGAATGGCTCACACACGCACAGACACACACACACACACACACTCACACATCTAGTTAGAGCAAACTATTCATTCATTACACACCAAGTTGCATTCATGCCAACAGAACAATTTGTTTTACTTTATTACCATATTCCATCAGCACAGTATTTAAAAGGACACCATCAAAAACAATGATACAGTGGAGCCTCAGTTAATAATCAGTGGGCTATTTGGGAGCAAATATAAAATGAAACCATCCATTAGTGCAAACTTCCATTAATGCATTAATGGATTTGAATTTATTTTTGCTGGCTGTTGTGATGCCAGGCTTTCCTGTGCATTTCAAGCAAGATGGGAAAGAATAATAAAACTCATTGTTTGGGAAAGCATTGCTTTGAAATCTCCAGGCTAAATTTCTCTTATGTGCATTTGAACTATATTCACAAAAGCATGGGATGAATAGACTAGATTGGATAGTTTTTTTGTTCATGGCATTCAACTATTAGTGAGGTCAGAATGGACAGTGGTTATTTATTTATTTATTTGTCAACGATGACAAGGAAACAAGTATCAGTACAGACATAGACATGGACACATGAAAAAAATGGCACAAATAAATGGATATAAATAGGCAAAACATAGCCATAAACTCATAAAATGAGTACATATAAATGAGGACAGTAAGACAGGGATGGTAGGGATGCTGATGTGCTTATGCACACCCCCTTAGGAACCTCTTAAGAAACGTGTAAGGTCCACAGTAGACAGTTTAAGGTAAAAGGTATGGGGGTTAGAGAAACTAACAACAGGATCAGGTAGAATGTTCCAGACATTTACTACTCTATTGCTGAAGTTGTATTTTCTGCAATCAAGATTAGAGCGGATTACATTTAGTTTGTATCTATTGATAGCCCTTGTATTATTGTGGTTGAAGTAAAAGTAGTCATTAACAGGTAGGACATTATAGTAGATAATCTTGTGTACTAATCTTAGGTCAGAAAGTAGACGGCGTAGTTAAAGGTTATCCAAGCCTAAAATTTCAAGCCTGATGGTATAAGGAATTTGATTGCGAGCAGAGGACTTGAGTACTCTTCTTGTAAAATACCTCTCTAATGTACTGTGTTTCTCCGAAAATAAGAACCTGTCTTATATTTTTTTGAACCCTGAAATAAGCGCTTGGCCTAATTGCCATGTGCTCAAAAGTCTGATTGGGCTTATTATCAGGGGATGTCTTATTTTGAGGAAAACAGGGTATTAATGTCCGAAATACAGTGTGGGTTCCAGGCAGGTGAGCAGTATTCAAGGATAGGTCTGGCAAAGGTTTTGTATCCCCTAGTTAGAAGTATAGCGTTACCAGAGAGAAACCTTTGTAAAATAAGGTTGACAACTCTTAATGCCTTTTTAGCAATGTTATTACAGTGAGCTCTGGGGCTTAAATCTTTTGAAATGAGTACTCCTAGGTCCTTGACAGAGTGTGGGTCATCTTTTAGCTCATTTCCATCCAGTTTGTATTTGATGTTCTGATTTTTATTGCCAATGTGCAGGACTGAGCATTTGTTAGCAGAGATTTGGAGTTGCCAATTGTTTGACCATTCAGATACATAATTTAGGTCGTTTTGTAGGGTAGTAGAATTGTCTGTGGTTTTAAATAGTTTTACATCATCGGCAAAGAGGACGCAGCCACTTATAACGCTGCCTTGGAGAACACCATTGATAACTGGTGCAGGGTTTGATATAGCGTTTCCAATTGTTGCCTGTTTGATAGGAATGTAGCTATCCACTTGTTATAGCTGCCTAGATGATTCTAATGGAAGCTAAGAGGGAATAGAAGATTAAAGCAATTATGCACTAAAAAGAGAATATTGTTGATAATGGAGCATTAAAAGAAATAATAAATAGCCACATCAAAATCAAGCAAATCAAATTTTGCTCAAGATGCAGTATGGTGATATTTACACATTTCATTTCAGGAACATACTTTATATCTCCATTATTCAATATATCAAGCATCTTTCAACCATGCACGATTGAGTAGGTACTTTTGGTTACTGCAGATCTTGAAATTTTTGCTCCTTATTCTCAGACTTCTTGAATTGGCCAAAATGCAGGCAACTACAGAACAGCTATTAAACTAATAAAAATTCTATTCTATTCTATTCTATTCTATTCTATTCTATTCTATTCTATTCTATTCTATTCTATTCTATTCTATTCTATTCTATTTTTTATGGCAGGATTAGGTAATACACATGAAAATCCAAACTGGACATGGTCAAAGTACATTTTGGCATAGAAATTAAGTACTGCTAATGTTAGTCAATAGTAGAAGAAGGGTCAGTCATTGTGATATGTATTTCTGAAAGTAAGTTCAACCACCTGCTAATCAGTACAAAGATTGCAACACATAATTGGTGCTGAGTGCTGTGATTATATTGCCCTAGGAGCAACCCTAGATAGTATTTCATCTTATCTACCTTTTTTGAGATGATAGGACACAGATATTTTGGATCAGCCACTTCATCTGATAACAGTCATTCTTGAACAGCTTCAGATTTATTATCTGAATAGCTGGAACAAATGACAAAATCTTAGAAATGATAAAATGGCAAACCATGCCATTAGTTTTCATGTGTTCATGTACTTCATACCTTTAACTAAGGTCACTCAAATAGGCAGATATTTATTATTATTTTTTTACTTGTTTCTGTATGTATCTGCTGCCCACTCAGCATGCCTGATAAAGATGTGGAAAAACATGCTTAAAATAGGCGTGAATGCCCTTGAGGTACTCTTCTCCACTCTTATTATTCATTTCATTTAAGATTACATTTAGGAGTGTAGGGTTCTTCATAAAATAGATTAGCTGGGTTTTTTTTTAGCCCAAACAATGGAGTGCTCTAAGTTCAATAAAACAGAAGTATCTGAAACATATGCAAGTATCTCTCCATTTGACAGTAGCTTAGAAGGGGCGTGCATAAGAGCACCAGCGTGCCTGCCATCCCTGTCCTAATGTTTCCTCTATTTGTATCTATTTTATGTATTCAATTCATGGTTATACTTATATATATTACGTAATATGTTCTTGACAAATAAATTATATAAATAAATAAATAAATAAAGATAAAACCAACGTGATATAGACACTATTACATACTGGATAGTTGTTATTACTAGGTTTCTCATACAGCATGAGAGACCTGGCCCAAATTTATTTGAAGAACATCAGTCTAAAGAAATTTGCATTATTAATTTTGAACAGATTGATTTCCAAAATTTCTAAGACAATAGACTTTCCCCAAAAAACTTGTTTATCAGAAATAATGGCAGAAGAAATGTTAGTCCCATCTCTATCAAACCCCTACACTGTACTTCATCATCACTTTTACCAGTCCTATTTGAGCACATGAAATCAGGAAATCAGTTACACACACCTGACCTTCATTCATTATTAACAAAAGCTTCCTTTATCACAGGTATGATTAATACAGTAGTCTGTTTGGAGTTCCAGCATTTCAGATACTTGCCTAGGGGTGACATAATAGCACTGTTCCAACATTTGAGGGGCTTCTACAAAGGCCAAGCTATTTTCCAAAGCACCAAAAAGCAAGATAAGAAACAATGGATGGAAACTAACCAAGGAGAGAAGCAACCTAGCACTATGGAGAAATTTCTTAATGATGGGAGCATTCAGTGGAATAGCTTGCCTTCGGAAGTTGTGGGAGCTCCATTACTGAAGGTTTTCAAAAAGAGACTAGACAACCAATTGTCTGATAATGGTGGGTTTTTGCTACTTATAACCATATAGTAAATTCAAAAACACCACTGCAATTGTAATGATAATCTAATATACCTTAAAACAAAGCTATAAAAATGGAAGCCAGAAAATCTTTTACAGAAGAAAACTTTCAAATGTTAGCACAGTATTCAATTTTATATGATGGGTGGATGTAAATTTCCTGCTAATTTGCATCATGTGAATAAGAAGACATCTGACTATTTGAAAAATGAATAGTAGTGTTCTGTCCCAGATACCGACCCCAAAGAACACAGCACACACAAAGTCTGAACAAAACTTAAATTTACTAAAATAACTCACTCTCTTCCAAACAAAGGTTGTTAATAAACTTTCTTAATAGCCTACAAAAAAACAAAGATAAAGTAATCACAATCTTACTAAGGTTGGCAGAAAGCCCAGAAGCAATTTGCAAAGAATCCAGACGCGAAGGAGAATGAACTAAAGTTATTCCCTACAAATTGCTTCAGTCGGCGTTCCTCCTTAAATAGGCTAAGGGAGTGGCCAATTAGCCCCAAGCCTTACTCTCCTGAGGAGCCACTCCTGCCTTTTGGCAGCTCTGTGCGCCCGTGCATCGAGAAGAGGCTCATCCTCTTCGTCTTCTTCACTTAAAGGAGCTTCTGGAGGTTCTGAAAGCCCTGGCTGAATCCCTGCCTGTGGCACCACTTCTTGTCCAGCCTCCTCATTGTCTGACTTGGGTGCCAGCTGGACAGGCTGCTGGCACAACACCACACCAGTCTCCTCGCTGTCAGAATCAACTACAATCCTCACAGGCCGCTGATGGGCCACAAGTAGAAATGCATACCACAACTTGGAAAATGCTATGCAGAGATTCCATACATACTAACCTGAAATTACAAGAAGGAATGATGTCACTTAAATTTGAGATCCCTCAATCTATGGCACTTTTGATCACAACTGTAGTTACCAATCATGTAAAACAGAACTTCAACTACCCATAAGAAGTTTCACTTTCTCCTCTATTTTCTTGATTTCCATGCATATATTCAGTTAATTTTCTTCCCTCCATGCAAAGAAATTGTGTCTATTAAGCCTTTGTTGCTTGCAGTGGTTTCTGAATCTGACAGTTCCATTACAAGGAGAACACTGACACTAAATGGGACACTTCTGAGGTAACATGCAGGGATATCACAGACAGTTGAAACTTTCCATGTCACAAAAGAATCATCAGCATTTAACTAAGGCAACATTCTTCACACAGAAACATTTTTCAACAAAATGGCACCAAGTGAGAAATGAGATGCCCATATTGCAGTGTTTCTCAACCTTGGTAGCTTGAAGATGGGTGGACTTCAACTCCCAGAATCCCCCAGCCAGCAGCGCTGGGGGATACATGATCAAAAAACTGTCTAGGGAAAATATCTTTCTTCAAACAAGTTGACTGAGCACATATTTAGGGGCAAAGAAATGCTAAACAACCTCATTTTTATTGAAAGAATAAAACAAAAACAAGTGCATAATAAAATAAAATGGTATAGTACTCGATATAATAATAATAGTAGTAGTAGCATGTTATGTACCGGTATATTATTTTTTAATCTCACTTTTTGTCCTAAGAGGTAACTGCAGAGAGGAACTAGTGACCTTCCATCATCAATTTCCTCACCACAAACCTACTGCATATGTCAGGGGTGTTCAACTTTAAGACTTTAAGACTTGTGGACTTCGGCTCCCAGAATTTCCCAGCCAGCTCGAAGTCCACAGATCTTGAGGTTGCTATGGTTGTTCCCCCCTGCTATATATTAACTAAGGTCTTAATCGGCACTGCCTGATTTCCCATTGCCAGTATAGGCTGGAAACCATTGTTAGAGGCAGAAAGAGATGAAATCTCCCTCTAAATCTCAACTTCTTTTCAAAGTAACCACAAGGAACATTTTCTTGCTCCATTCCTGAAGTATAGGACTCTATGTTCTTTTGTTTCAAGGCTTCTATCTGTTTCAGTTTGTTGCAGGCTAATTTCAACATTTCATTGGCTATCTTATAGAAGGAGAAGGAGCCCTTCAACTAAGTCACCACTCATGTCTTTTAGATCTGCTAGGGATTTTTTTTTTACTGTGTTGGCACTATACAGCACCATTTGTGCATTAAGTTCATTCAACTTTCAGTCCCAATCTTTTTTCTTTGCATTTCATATGTTTGCTCTGATACAATATGCATATATTGAGTTACTGTTTGTTTTTTTAATGGAATGCTTTATTGTTTTCCCCTTTAGGGTTGTTATAGGTTCATCAACATAAAGAGCAATACGTAGAAATGAATCAACTGAATTGCTGGAACGTGGGTAGCATATAAATTTAATAATTTACTATTAACATTTCCTTTAAAAATGCTGAGGATTTTCTTCCACATTCCTTAAAAAAAATAATGTTTCTTAACTTTTTCCCCATGTTTGTGTTAGCTGCTCACACAAATGATTCCTCATGTTGCAAGCTGTAAAAATAAAAATAAAAATGGCAACCACACCATCAATATACTTAGTGGTGAGTTAATATCTGTAGCTGAAGTTTTGAAGAGAAATTGTCCCTGATTATTAGAAAGCAACGGGTGCAAAAATTCAGTGTCTGGAGGATAGTGGATTTTAGTGCTTGGCAATAAACTTAATGAACTTTCTAGCATGCTTTATTGCTGGAGGAAGGAACATCTCATTAAAGCAACTGATAAAAATAATCAATGCTAATTTGACTCCATTGGAACCTAACACAAGAAGTAGACGATTATATTCATTTCATTGATTTTTTTTTAAAAAAAACAAAATATTTATTAAATGTTGAAATCTGTTCCTGCTTTAATTGGGCTCTTTTATTTCTATGAATAGAGTCTTCCACCCCAGATGCCTTATTACTGTAGTATTATTTCAATGGTGAATATTAAAATTTTATTAATGTACTTTGCTGTATTTGTAAGCTGCCTTTCTGGATTTCAGCATTTAAAATAATACCAGCAATTCTTAACTTGGAAAGTTTTTTAATCATATCTAATACATTGTCTACTTGTATGTCTTATTTTGTGCTTTTAAACATAATTTCATTAGAATGATCTCTATCAACTGTGATAGGGAAACTGTGTCTTCTCACTGTTTGATTGGAGAAATCTTTCCTAACTTTTAGAAACAAGATTATTATACGGACAAAGATGGAAAAAATATTGACACTTCCATAGGATTGAATCATAAAAATGTCAGAACTAGCAGAAATGGCAAAACTGTTTGGTCAGGAAGAAAACACTTTGAAACTTTTTAAAAAGACTGAAAATCTTTTGTGAAATTTTTGCTAAAAAAGAAAAACATGAAGTGATGGTTTATAGATTTAACGATTGAAACAAATGACAATTAAATAAAAAATTGAAGAGATTTTTTGGAAGAGTTAAGACAATAGGTTTTTAATATATGAGAAGGTGAGAAGTTGTGTTTTGTAATTTTACATTTTTTATTTTTCTTGCACTTCTTTTTTATTTCTGTTCTATATTTTTCTTAGATTTGATTTTTACTTTATATAAAATTCTAAATAAATAATAATTTTAAAATACTGAGACCTAGTTCCAGAATTATATAAAAGACATAAAGCCAGGGTGGCATTTGGGGGTTCACTGAACCCCAGTGATCCTTGGCTAGAGGATCGCCCGAATCCTGCTGAACCCCCAGGAGCCCACCCCTGATTCTGTCCCTTCTGATATGGCTTGCTCTTATTTTTCTATTTTCTCATTTTTTGAAGCATGAATGAAAATTAGTATGGTCTTACTTTTTCAGCTTAATCCAATATTTTTACTATCCAGAGATCAGATCTAACTAGAAACTTGTTTCAGTGGATATTAAAAAGTCAAAAGGATACAAATCAAATAATAATATTATTCTGCTATCTTAAGAATACAGTACTAATTAAAACAATAAAAATATGCCTAAATAATTATTTAAATAAGAAAAAAACCAATTCTTTCAAAATTCTACCACAAGCCACATTTCAAAAGACTTTTAAAAGAAGTAGAAGAGGTCAGGAAAAAAAGCCTTAGAAAGTAAATGTAATTCAATTTAAATTGTTTGGTTTATTTGCATTTTATTTTTTTAAAAATACTGTTAATGAGATTGTTGTTTCATAATTTCTTATTTTTATCACAATAACATTCAAATGTGATGTCATATTTTTGAGGAATTTTGTGGGCTTGTATCACAGCTTGGTCACACCGGGTATGGTACATCCTGCTAAATGAAGAAACATAATTAAAAGAACAAGAAGGAAAAATACTATTCTCTTCTCCTTTTCTTGTATCTCAAATTGCATTTGATTTTTATGTAAAAAATACAGAAATATTTTAAAGTGAGAAATATGAACAAAAAATAAATGAGTAAGGCATTGATTGTTAATTTGGAACATCATATTGTTATCTGAGTTAGAACAGAAGAAGCTTCTTGGATGCTTCCTTGAAAATGCTTTCAAAGAAAAAACAAGAAAGTCCAGTTGACTTTTGGAAAAGATAGGATAACCATGACCTGGATGCAGTGGTGGGTTGCTCCCAGTTCGGTCCAGTTCTTGTGAACTGGTAGTAATGGTGGTGGGAGGCTCCACCCACCCATCACGATGTCATCACTGATGATCTGCGCATGCGCATAAATGTGCGTGCTCCCATTGTGAACCGGTAGTAAAGGTAAGTGGAAAGGATGGTTATCCCTGCCTGGATGTTTGAGAATCTCTATAGACCTTCATCTGTATCTCTTTTTACTTCTATTTATTTATTTGTATCCCACCTTTATTATTTTTACAAATACTCAAGGTAATATATCCAACACATCTTTCTCCTTTTATTTTCCCCATAACAATAACCCCATGAGATGGGTTGGGCTGAGAAAGAGTGATTGGCCCAAAGTCACCCAGCTAAAGTTCATGACTAAGGTGAGACTTGAACTCACAGTCTCCCATTTTCTACCTGGTGCCTTAATCACCAGACCAAACCTATTGTGATAAAGCTTGGTCTAGTAACAAAATCAGCTTTCCTTTGGACTCAGCTGTTGTTCCTACTGCACAAACTACGTGATGTCCCTCAAGAAATAGCTTTGGCTGCTGTCTCTTGGTTTACGGTCTGCATATAGTGAGAGCACAGAGGATTGTCAGGAGGCAAATATTTTGTGTATATGTGTCATAGTAAACATTTGTCTAGGTGATTATTTATTTGCTAGATGTATATCTTATTTATTTATTTGACTTATATATTGCCCATCATGCCTAGATATCTTAGGATCATCAGGATCACTTTTCATTTTATGGATACCTGGGTTGAGAGAGAACAAGTGGCTCAATTCCCTCAAGAGTTTCCATGCTGAGAGTGGAGTAGAGACTGCATCTTACAGCTCCTAGTCCAACACCTGAACTTATGTACCATCTATAAGCTCCCTATGGAAAAGAGAAAGGAGGGGAACCTCTGTCAGAGTCACCTGAAAGAATGATTATGTTCTTTCTGATGCACAGAAGCTGGGATTGTTTGAAATTTTTTTCAGGAAATAAAAGTTAGGCAGGTATATATCAGATACTGAGAAATCTCTCACTGTTAGAAAGATTACTTGGATCACGTTCTCCCATAAGTGATAAATTTTATCTAGACTGTACTGCTTCATACTACAAAAATTACCCCCTGCCCCTCAACAACTGAAAGGTCTGCCTTACAAGAAATAAATATAGCGTTTCTGTTCAGCATTTGTAATGTGCTATACCATGTGATATACAAGAATATATCATTTCACTGAGATTTAGGGCACAGTATGATATTGATAGGAATATCCATCTTTGTATCTTTTGTCAAAGATAGAAGATAAGGTGATGGTTTTTTTAAAAAAATATCTGCAATAAAAATGAAGATATTCTTTTAAATATTTTATACGTATGTATGTATGTATGTATGTATGTATGTATGTATGTATGTATGTATGTATGTATGTATACAGCTGCCCATCTCACAGACTGACTCTGGCTGACTTAGAAAAAAAACTATAAAATAAAATATAAAAATAATCAATCATCAAAAGTAATACTATATGTTTTTAAAGTCATCAGATCTTATAAACAATGGAGCCTTCTTATTAACTCACCATTCCTTTAAGAGTCCCAAACCTGATTAAACAACCAAATCTTGAGAGATTTATGGAAAATGAACAGGATGAGGCCAACCTCACCTTAGAAGGAATGATGAAGCATGAGCCATGGCTTCTTTAAGGGGTAAATGAACAACTCCCACTCAAAGAAAAGTTCATCATAGCTAGAACTGATTCACATGACATTCCCCAGGCAGCTTTAGTTAACCAGGAGGGGCCTCGGTCTAAGGAGCAAATGGAGCTCAGAGTCATGAGGATCTTTTCCATTTCCTCAGACCCAACAGGTTCAAACTCTTTCCAGATATCAGGACAGGACTTCACCTTGGGCATCTTTCCTGGACCTACAACAAAGCCAACACTCAGCTGTTAATGAATTTGAGCGAGTTTGTCTGACAGATGCTGAGCAAATTCTTTTGCATGGCTCTTCAAAGGGACCTCCAAGCCTTTCTCCCCAAGAAGGCACATGTCACCTGAAACAGGGCCACAGGATTGCTATCTACAGAGGCAATAGAGTAGAGAAGTGTGTTGTTTCTGCACCCTTATTGCCACAAGGTAGGCCTTGATAGCAGCTCTTTGATTGTGTTCATCCCCTTTTGAGTGCCCGAGATACTCTAGATATCTCTTCTCCTGCTTTATCTCCCTCAACTATTCTGTGAACCATGGAGAGTGGCACTATCACAAGATGGGAGAGGTTGCATAGCTATGATCCAGCCTGAGGCTGCCCCCTTATTATATCATCTAAACTAGGGATGTCAAACTGGTGGCCTGCGGGCCGGATGCTTCATGCGCAGGTCACACCCACACCAGTTCAGCAAAGGGAAAAACTGTCACAATATGTCACATGATGGCAACGTGACACCGCGAGTTTGACATTCATGATCTAAGCTCTGTAAGGTTTTGCTACCTGGTGCTTTAGTAGTAAAATATTTTTTTACTAACTAAGGGAAAAATGGATATTTTTTGTAGGGGCAATATGAACATCTCTGTGCTACTCTTATTACTATTTTTCTGCATCAAACTGTGGATCATATACTAACTTACATAGCAAACATGTTTTGAGGTTCTGACCATTAATATTCTAGACACTTTACAGCAGTGGGATCTAATTTTCTGATCTCATGGGGTGTTTAATACATGTGCATGCCAAGGCTGTTCTCATTTACTCCAGTCAACTTGAATGCAATCATCAAGGGACTGCATCAGTGGAAGGCTGCCAAAGTGCACTGTTTCAAATCCTTTGCAATTTCTAAAATGTTATACATTCTGATAATATACCAAGAAGCCAGCTATGTCTCACTTGGAGAACTGAAGCATGGAACAGATTTTAGTAAGAATTTAGTAAGTCCAAATTCGGACTATAAGATGCACAAGATTTTGAAGAGGTTAGTAAGAAAAAAAAGATTTTTTCCCTCCTCGGTCCCCAGGATCACTCTGCAGGCCTCCCAAACCCTCTGCATGCCCTGTTTTTTGCAAAACAGGCTGTCAGCGTTCCAAATTATGATCTCTTTCAGCGCTGACATGAAATCACAGAAAGACTTGCTTTAATGCTGAGATGAACTTTCATCTAGTTTCTGGCTCTTCAGCAGATAGCGTTACTTGGGCAACAGAGGGAGGGGGGAAATTCCTGTGAAAAGAAAGTGTATGGGACGAAGAGATGGATCTGGATGGTGGGCAATGAGACATTGGGGTTGAAGAACGGAAAGGTAGGGTTTGGAAGGAGGTGCCAATCTTGGCTGCATCAGAGTTCAGGCATGTCATTTTTTCTATTCTTAAATAAAAGAGATTCATTAGAGACTTTGCGTTTGAGAATAAAGTTTATTTAAGATAGCAACGAAACCTGACAGACAGCCAAGATTCCTCCAAAGCCAGGCTGGCTGACTCTAAATCACCCCGCTCCCTCCCTGACGTGTGGTCGGACTGGAGATTGTCCCCTGACACTATGGCTGAAGCCAAGCTCTCGGAGGAAAGCCTGCTTCAAGCAATGAGTGGAGGAGAAGTGGTCGTGATCCCAGTCAGTTTGGAAAGTACAAAGGCAGTTCTGGTGGCCCCACATGAGAAAGGACATGGATAGTTATGTAAAAAGCTGCACCATTTGTGCCACGATGAAAACAAGACCAGGTTGCCTGCCTGGACTGTTGCAACCAGTAGCTGAGCCAACAAGACCATAGGAGGAGATTGTGATGGATTTCATAGTAGACCTACCGAGGAGCAGTGGGAATACAGTGATCTGGACTGTAATAGACTTATTCTCCAAACAGGCACACTTCATTCCTTGTAGCGGACTGCCCTCGGCCCGCCAGTTATCCAAACTGTTCCTAAACACATCTACCGCCTGCATGGAGTCCCCAGGAGAATCATCTCTGACCGAGGGGTCCAGTTCACAGCAAAGTTCTGGAGGGAGTTTCTACGATCCATAGGGTCATCCCAAGGGCTCAGCTCAGCATTTCACCTGAGCACCAATGGGGGGGCAGAAAGACTGAACGCTATGATAGAACAGTATTTAAGATGCTACGTCGACTACCAGCAGTCCAATTGGGCAGACCTCCTATCTTTTGTGGAGGTCACATATAATAATGCTGTCCACAGCAGCACGGGGTTAACCCCGTTCAAAGTAGTGAGTGGCATGGACTTTGTCCCCATGCCAGAGTACCCGAGGGACCCCCTTCCTTAGTCAGCTTGACCGACTGGATGGCAATGTTGAAAGAAACTTGGGAGAATGTCAAGAGGGCGTTGGCCAAGGCGGCTCAATCTTATAAGAAACAAGCAGACAAGCACCGAACTCCCCAAAGACCATTTCAGTTGGGAGAAAAAGTCTACCTTTCCACCAAGTACTTGAGACTTAGACTCCCGAGTAAGAAATTAGGCCCAAAATTTATAGGACCGTTCCCTATAGTAAAAATAATCAACCCCATTACAGTACAACTACAGTTGCCACGACTCTTGGGGAAGATTCACCCCGTTTTTCACAGTAGCCTTCTGAAACCTGTACTGGGGTCTACCTTAAGGCTGATGCCACGTGCGCCCCCTGGGCCCCTGGTTGTTGGGGGCCAAACTCACTACGAAGTGCAGCGAATTCTTGACTCAAGATGGCACAGGGGGCGCCTCCAATACTTAATTAAATGGAAGGGCTACCCATTGTCAGAGGCTTCCTGGGTGAAGAGTTCAAACATCCAAGCTGACCGCCTTATAGCAAAATTCCATGCAGACCACCCGGGAAAGCCGGGAGGGGGGAGTTCGCAGCAAAGAAGGGGATAATGATACTTATCTTGTTGTGTTTTTCCTATGGGGCAGGTTACATCGGAGAAGTGAAGGGAGAGGGGCCGGATGTCAGCGTTCCAAATTATGATCTCTTTCAGCGCTGACATGAAATCACAGAAAGACTTGCTTTAATGCTGAGATGAACTTTCACCTAGTTTCTGGCTCTTCAGCAGATAGCATTACTTGGGCAACGGAGGGAGGGGGGAAATTCCTGTGAAAAGAAAGTGCATGGGACAAAGAGATGGATATGGATGGTGAGCAATGAGACATTGGGGTTGAAGAACGGAAAGGGAGGGGTTTGGAAGGAGGTGCCAATCTTGGCTGCATCAGAGTTCAGGCATGTCGTTTTTTTCTATTCTTAAATAAAAGAGATTCATTAGAGACTTTGCATTTGAGAATGAAGTTTATTTAAGATAGCAACGAAACCTGACACAGGCCTGTTTTTCGCCAGAATGGGTGTTTTTGCCCTCCCCCAGCCCCCAGGAGCACTCTGCAGGTCCCCCAAACCCTCTGCATGCCCCATTTTTGCGAAAAATGGACCCACAAAAATTTCACAAAAATGGGACGAATGGGGTGGGGTTTCAGGAGGCCAAAAGTGGCTGTATTCAGTGTATAAGATGCACCAACAGTTCCACCCTCTTTTAGGAGGGAAAAAAGTGTGTATTTCAAAGTTTAAGGTACTTTGCCCCCAGGAGGGAGGGGGGACCATAAAGGGAGCAGCAGCTCCACTGTGAATGGAGGGAGAGAAGTTCAGCTTTTCTCTGCCACAGCATTCACTATGAGTCCTTCTCGTGCTCATACACACATTTTTTCCTATCGAGTTCTGTGCACGTGGCTTGGTGGGGAGGGTCATGTGACTGAGTGGGCATGGTCATGAGTGACATTGAGTTGGCCACGCCCACTCAGTCACAGGACACCCACCACCACCACCAAGCCATGCCCACAGAACCGGTAGGGAAAAATTTTGAATGTCACCACTGGATTACTTGCTGTGTTATTAGAACATGTGGGAACTATGTTGTATCTGACTCTGTCTGGACCCCTTACCTTGCTTTGCTTGTTTGCTTAAGTCAAAGAAGTTGAAACTTTCACAGAGGGTCTGACATTTTCTGTTTTCTGCAATTAAAGCTGTCTGACTGAATGCATACTGAAGCAATCATAAATTCACTATAAACAAGGAAGTAATGAGAAGTAACAAACGTAACACTCATTACTTTCTTGTTTGTAATTAAATTACTAAGTGTGTGTGAGTAAATGAGTTAAAGCACTTTTGTTACTTCTCATTACACTTAATTATCATTACACTATTTCTTAAGCGTTTGTTGTAGGGGAGAGTTGAGAAGTCAAAGGCAAGTTTCCAACTCACATGCTTTAGTTAAGTAAGTCCTCTAAGGTTATCCATCCTACTGGGTGATTGATTCCAGTAAAGTATCCATATGTACTACACAGAAGAGAGACATCTTCAAGTCTGTTAGAGCATTCCAAATAAAAGTATGCTAAGAGTAATAGTCAAAGTTTAGAAACCTGCCCAGAAATTAATAATACAGTAGAACCTCTGGTCACGAATGCTTCTGATCACAACCAAATTGGGTTCCGACCAAAAAATTCACAATTTTTTTTCCAGCTAATTTTCCCTTCTGCACCAATTTTTTTTTTTTTTTTTGTAAGCACCAAATTTCCAAAATTAGGTTCGGGTCATGATCAAATCGGGTTGCAACCAAAGTTATGGAATGAATTATGGTTGTGACCAGAGGTTCTATTGTACATGTTTCTCACAAGATTTCATTCCATTTCAATATTCATAGCATGAGTGTTATTTAATATAGGTCTACCATGCAAATTAAATACTTGTATTAGTTTTAGCCAGATCAACTTATGAAAGTCTGGTTTTGGTTTCATGTAGCACAGCAGATAAATGCAGTCTGGGTTTGGGACCACACTGAAGCTCTGCAGAATAGAAAATAGGATGGTGTAGAAATTTCAAGGAAAAGTAAGGGCACCAGAGGCAGGTTTTCATGTTGTTTAAAAACAGAAGAGTGAAAAATCCCTCTACTAGTTTCTCATTTTGCCAAAAACAATGTATCTTCTGGACATATTTTCCAGCGTTATCATTATTTTTTTATTCCTGCAACTGGACACAAAGGCTAGCAGAGGATTGCAACTTTTTGCTCCCCCCCCCCTTTGTTTTATAACATCCAATGCAGAAAATGCACGTCCTGAGGATTAAAGGTGTGTGCATATCCATTCATGTGCTATTAAGGTACTCACGGTCCTTTCTGAGTAGCCATTCCAGGTTTTGCAGCAACAACTGCCATTAATTTAATAGGTTGCATCTGAGGACAGTTTCTGCAGTGATTGCCCTCTTTGAAAATGTATCTACATAATAAAGAAAGCAGGGATTATAATATTTATTTTACCCATGCTATCCACTCCTAACTGAATCAGTAAGTTTTACATCTGCCTTTGCCTTTGTGCTTTGAGTGATAGTCAATTTATCTAGAATATTTTAAAGATGATAATTGTGGAAGAGATATGTTCCTGAATTTTAAATTCCAGCTCTTTCCCCTATCTATTATTCACCCTGAACTCTATATTGCTCAACAGTGCTTTCCTTAGTTACCCATTTTCCCTACATACAGTACATTTCCCTCTATAGTTTGTTTCCTTCCTCACCTTAGTTGTTTTCAACCTTTCATATCTTGGGAAGGACTACCACATCCGGGCTGCAAAAATATGGATGACAAATAGATTGAATAGAAAGTTAGTTTTCTAGTGTTTCTGTCGAGTCCTACCGGAGCTCGCCATCAATGGAAGGTGTGGGAGGAAAAGGAGTGGAGATAAGCAGCCGCAGCGAACACACAAATAGTTCCTGGATAGCAGCATTCAGGGCGATGATTGATGACGTTGCTGGGCCTCTCCGATTCTGCTGTCCTCACTGCTCTGGTGCTCGCAGCTGTTACTGTTAAGGGAGTGGGGGGGTGCTTGATTGATAATCACCGGATGTATGTTTAAGGGGCTGAGTTTTTGTTAAATAGCACTGTGGTGTGATTACACCCAGCGCTGACTTTGAACCAAAACACCGACTTGTACTTTACTTTTGACTGCAAGCTTATCATTGCCAAAGTAAACCCTGATTCTCTGTGCGTTACTGGTGATTATTTCCTATCGCAGTTCTGAACGAACGACAAGCCGAGAGAGAAAGTCAGCGCTTGGTTCCTTTTCGCAAGAGGTGGGGAGTCCCTGTGGCTTTGCAGCAAAGGGGGATATGGCAGAAGGGACAGCCTTGGAAGAGCAGGAGTGTGGTGGAGATGTGGAGGGCTGGAGGGAAAGACGATGGACTGAGGAGGATGAAGGGGATTGGGGGTATCCTGCCTCATCCGGTCCCAGCACCATGGATATGCTACGTGAGCGTTTTGGGGAATCTGGATTTCGTGTCGCCCCATCCTGGCAGCCCTGGGTTGCAGGGCTGGAGCCTCCAGGTTCTTCTTGGCAGGATACAGGGGTGACTGCTTCGGAGACCCAATTCCGGCTCACAAGTCCTAAATTGAGGATGGAGCGGACCTCTAGACGAGAACAAGACCAAGGTGCCTCGTCGGGAGACCTTGGAGCCGGTCCTGAGCCCCAACCAACGCAATTGGCAGGGGGCTTACCTGTTGGGGGTCGCGGGGCGACGAGGGACCGACCTAGGCAGGACAGGAGAGCGACTGGAGCAGCGAGGACCCCAGGCCCCATGCCTTGGCCTCCGGGGGGCCCGCTGGGGCTGTGGGTCCCGCAGGCCGTTTGGGGACCGCCTGCCCTGCAGACTTCCTTTGACGGAAGCCCTGAACGAGTGGCTCTTTTCTTAAGCCAGGTGATAAGCCATATGGACCAATATGGACAGTGGTATCCCTCCCAGTGGGCTATGGTGGTTGCTGTTACGGGGGTCCTGACGGGAGAAGCGGCTGAGTGGGTGGCAGGCCTCCATGCTAAACATGCAAGGGAACTCGTGGACATGGGACGATTTCTGGAGGCTCTTCGTGCCAGATTTGAAGACGAAACAAGCGCCCAGGTTGCAGAGGGGGATTTGTTTGCGCTTAAGCAACGGGGCGTACCAGCAAAGGAGTATGTACAGGAGTTCCGAAAGATTGCGGCTCGGTTGGTGGGGTGGCCAGAACGTCTTCTGGTGCACCAATTCCATAAAGGACTAGACCGTGATTTACGGCAAGCCTGCGTGTACCGGGGCTTGCCCCCCAAGTTGAGTGTGTGGTACAAGGCAGCCATCGAATTGGACGTCGGTCTCCGAGAATTCCGTATACGGGGTGAAGGGGTTGCAAGTCAAGGAAAACGACCAGCAGAACGCACACAAACACCCAAGGAGACTAAACCGAATGCTGGCTCCGGCTTGGGGGAAAGGATCCAGCGGCCTGCGTTTCGTTGCTTCAGATGTAATCGCCTTGGTCATCGAGCAGCTGACTGTCCTCATCCCATGCCCCGCAACTCGGACCAAAACCCCCCTCCTAGAGCTGTGTTGAGAGGCAGAGGCCGACCAACATCCGAACGGTCCCAAATGACTCAAACATCCTGTATGGAGAGGGATCCCCTGGCTACAGATACTAAGAAAGTGGTGGCGGAAAAATTCCCGATTGTGGCTGGGGATAGTGATGACGACGATGAGGACCAACACGACCCGATGGTGAGCGACCCCATCCGACCTTTTGTGGTACCAGTCGTACTCCGAAACCCACGGGCAACCACTGGACGCCGATATGAGGCATTGATTGACTCAGGGTGTACTCGTTGTTTAATTCGTAGGGCAATAGTTGACGAACTTGGGCTGCGGGTTGTGCGGTTGAGAACCCCTATTACATTTGAACAAATGGATGGTTCATTGCTGGGAGGGGCACCAGTGACTCATATAACAGAAAAGGTGCACCTCGATATTGGGGAGCATACCGAAACTATTCGGTTTATTATAGTGGAGAAAATGTTAGAACCAGTAATTTTAGGATTAGCATGGTTGGACAAGTGGGCTCCTACGATATGGTGGGAAGGGGGTTTTCGCAAACTTCGATTACCATTGGGACCTCCCCCTACCAAGGAGGAAAAGGAGCCAGCAGGGGGAATAGAAGTAGAGAGCCCACCAGCAGACACGACGTATCCTAATGTGTATAAGGATCTCGCCAGAGTCTTTAGTGAGGAGGAATGTGAGACCCTGCCTCCTCACCGGCCTACGGATTGCAGTATTGGGTTAATACCCGGGGCGAAGCTACCCAAGCCCCGGATGTATTCAATGACACAACCCGAACTAAAAGAATTACGAAAATATATAGACAAGAACTTGGCCCGGGGTTTTATCACACCTAGTCGATCAAAGATGGCTGCCCCTGTCCTGTTTCGTGGGAAGAAAGATGGGGGTTTACGCTTATGCGTTGACTTCAGAGATCTCAATGCAGTGTGTGTGGAGCCCCTCTATCCACTTCCTTTAATGAAGGACCTGTTAGCTGCCCTAGCCACCGGTCGTATCTTTACGAAACTCGACCTACGCGAAGCGTATTATAGGATACGAATCAAACCAGGGGATGAGTGGAAAACAACATTCAATTGTCCCTTGGGAAGCTATCAGTTCCAGGTCATGCCGTTCGGACTACAGGGCGCCCCTGCGGTGTTCATGCAGTTCATCAATGAAGTGCTGCATGAACATCTGTACAGGGGTGTCCTTGTATATTTGGATGACATCTTAATTTACACGCAAACTGAAGAGGAACATATATCTCTGGTCCGACAGGTCTTAGACAAATTATTAGCTGCTAGGCTGTACGTGAAACTATCCAAATGTGAGTTTCACAAAAAGAGGATAGATTATCTAGGCTATAGAATATCAGAGAGCGGGGTAGAGATGGATCCCAGAAAAGTCCAGGCAGTGCTTGAATGGCAGGCCCCTAGAACCAGAAAGCAATTGCAGAGCTTTCTAGGCTTTGCAAACTTCTATCGGCAGTTCATTCCCAGATTTGCTGAAATAGCCCTACCACTAACAGATCTGTTACGGACCAAACCGGCCACGGCTAAACCAAAGCCGGGACAAGCGTTGACGTGGTCGTCAGCGTGTCAAATGGCTTTCGAGCAGTTAAAAACACTCTTTGCTCAAGAACCAGTACTCAAGCATCCAGACCCAACGCAGGCATTCGTAGTCCAGGCAGATGCTAGCGACGTGGCTGTAGGAGCAGTACTCCTACAAAGAACACAGCAGGGAGGGTTACAACCTTGTGCCTATACGTCTAAAAAGTTAACCACGACAGAGCGGGCATGGGCGATCTGGGAAAAAGAGGCATTCGCGGTCCGTTGGGCATTGATGACATGGCGACATCTCTTGGAGGGGGCGTCTCATCCTTTTGAGGTATGGACGGACCATAAAAACTTAGAAGCCTTACAAACACCCAGGCGACTATCTCCCAAACAGATAAGGTGGGCACAATATTTTCAGCGTTTCTCTTTCCGGTTGCGGTATGTTCCTGCTGGGAAAAACTTCCTGGCTGATGCGCTGTCCCGGATGCCACAGTATAATAGCAAGCGAGAGGAAGTGATAGAACCTCTAATTGCACCTTCCCAAATCCTATTAAGACTTACAGAAGTAGATGGTCACTTACGTACCGAGTTTAAAACAGCTTTACAACAGGATCAATGGGTAATCCAAAACCCCTCTATGGTTAGCTATAATGATGGAATAGCGTGGAGGGAGAATAGAATATATGTTCCAGAACGTTTACGGAACGTAGTGTTATGCAGGTGCCATGATGCCAAGTCAGCAGGCCATTTTGGGTATTTAAAAACTCTACACCTTGTGAGGAGGCAATTCTGGTGGCCACGAATGCGTAAGGACATAGAAACATACGTAAAAGGTTGCACAACCTGTGCAACCGCCAAACCCTGGTCTGGACGACCGTTAGGACTATTACAGACAGTCGCGAATCCTAGCAGGCCTTGGGAAGAGATCGCTATGGATTTCATAGTCGATCTCCCCCCTAGCCATGGCCACACTGTAATTTGGACGGTGGTAGATCTGTTTTCGAAACAGGCCCACTTTGTGCCATGTAAAAGCATACCATCCGCGCGACAATTAACCGAACTCTTTTTACAACATATCTATCGTCTCCATGGAGCACCTAAGAGGATTATATCCGACCGCGGTGTTCAATTCACCTCTAAGTTTTGGAGACGATTTGTCCGTTTAATTGGGTCCTCTCAAGGGTTAAGTTCAGCATTCCACCCAAGCACTAATGGGGCGGCTGAACAGGCCAATGCCATGGTCGAAAGATATATCAGATGCTACGTTTCTTACCAGCAGACGAATTGGTCAGGACTCCTGCCTTTCGCCGAAGTGGCATATAACAACATACCTCACCGCAGTACTGGGTTCTCCCCTTTCCAAGTAATATATGGCCGAGAGTTTTCAGCCATTCCAGAGTTAGATCCCCCTATGACAGACGGTGACACGCCACGCGGTTGGGCCGATAAAATTAGTCATGTATGGCCAAGTGTAAAAACAGCATTACAAAAGGCAGCAGACGAGTACAAAAAATATGCAGACAAGAAAAGAGCTGATCCAAAACCATTCCGGATAGGAGACAAAGTATACTTATCTACGAAATACCTTAAACTCCGACTGCCCAGTAAAAAATTAGGACCTAAATATATAGGACCATTTCCCATAACACAAGTCATCAATCCCGTAACCGTAGCTCTTAAACTTCCCCCTCTGTTCAGTAGGATACATCCTGTATTCCATAGCAGTTTGGTGAAACCGGTGACGATAGAAAGGCCAGGTACCTCGACTACTCCACCGGGTCCCGTGCATACCAACCAATATGAGATAGATCGAATATTGGACTCCAGGGTTCGTAGGGGGATGTTACAATATCTTGTGCGGTGGAAAGGATACCCTGTAACACAGGCCTCGAGGGTGGCAGCACCCGATGTTCACGCTGCCCGATTGATACAACGGTTCCATCGGAAATACCCAGACAAACCTAATACAGGATTGTAACAGTGACTAACATTTGTATGCTTTCTATTTATCGGTGAGCTCCCGGTAGGGGGGGCCGCCTGTCGAGTCCTACCGGAGCTCGCCATCAATGGAGGAAAAGGAGAGTTTCTTTCTTCCATCTAGTGGCTCTCTAGTTTTTTGCAGCCCAAATATGATAGCCATAACTTAAATCCATCCGTTGTGCTACTAAGAACTTTGGGTTCCATTGTGGCAGAATCAAAACTTTATTTTTTTAAGTTTCTAAGACTTCATAAATATTTCAGTGACTTACCTTGTGTTCTACTGACATGGTTTCTGAGTCCCACTAGTGTTGTTTGGTCATTTCCAAATTATCCATAATTTGATTGATGCCATTTCAGCAGGATTATCTATCAGTAACTGCTTCTTATTCTTGTAAATTCATGCTTGTGCCATGAATTATACAATTTAGTCACCTTGTTTCCTGTCAGTTTGTTTTGGTCACCTTCAGTTTATCCGCTTTTTTCTAATGATGCTTGCTTTCACATTATGTATCTAAACTATTTAAGCTTTAGTTTTACTATAAGTGCTTCTAGTAAAGTCTAGCCTTATTTCACAGAATCATAGGGCTGGAAAAGATCTCTCTCCAAGGCAGGAGTCCTTGTACCATCCCAGTCAAATGATTGTCCAATCTTTTCTTGAAAAGCTCCAGCAATGGAACACCCACAATTCTGGGAATCATGCTATTCCCTTGATTATTGGTTCTTACTGTCAGTAAATTCCTCCTTATTTCCAGATTGAATCTCCTTGTGATGAGCTAAGAGCCTCCTTACTGTTAGAATCCAAATATATAGTCTGAGAGGCAAAGCAACCTGAGGAGGTGATAGTAGAAAAGTTGCAGTGGGAAAAGCATGAATTATAGCCTCATGTATTTTCTCTATACTGTCTCCAATAAATCTTTTGAAACATTTTTCCCTGCAGAAAGTAATTACTTTTACTATACTTGCATGCGTGTAACACATACTTCTGTCTTTCTAACAAATTAAGGAACTGTCTACTGCAATCATAGGGATCTGTTAGAAGCCATAGTTTCTAACAGAAAATTTTAATAAATAAATAGTTGTGTCAGAATGGTTATCAAGCATTAATGTGAAAATAGTATGCATTACAAATAATCAGTAATGGCTCATTAAGTCTTTTTGGTTGGGCCTGAGTTCTTGGGTTCCTAAAGACATGTTTCTTGTGGAGATAGGGATTCAGAAGAACTCAGAAGGTGAGCATTGGAATATCACTCCTGTGTTTGATGTGCTAATCAAATGAAGCTGCCTAATCATACCAGGCTGTGAAACCCAATTTATCAAGTGCTGCTCCAGTCAACCTTATAGCACCTTGTCTATATGTTTGCTCCATCTCCCCACAATGGAAGTCTTGCACCTATAGGAATTAATCCTGAACAAAGATCACATTTTCAAGGGGAGATAGGGAGTAAAGAAAGGAGAATTTCTCATAAAAACTATCATAGTAACATGGGTGTCTTTTAATATGATGACGTTTTAGCCAATATAACTGTACAATGATTCAGTATTTGGATTTCAGGGGGGAATTTGCTCAGGGCAAGCTAAAGGAAGAAGGGCTCTGATTAAGCTGAAAACCTCATTACATCATTTCTCAGATATCGCAAGATAATTCATTCAAACGAAGAGAATTCAATATGCTGGTTCATCACTGTGGTTTGACATTAAGCTGTCAGAGCCTTGACAAGTGGCAGTGGAAGCTAAGTAGGATCAAGTCTGGTTACTTTTTAAATGAGAAACCATCAAGGAACTCCAGAGCTATAGACTAAATCTGGAAGGTAAATGCGTCATGGAAAATCACTTCTGTATTGGATGAGCCCTTGAAGTCACCAGACATTGAGTTCAATTCAAAGGCTTGAACTGAATTTATTTGGTTGAAATGAAATTGGACACAGCCAGTTTTTCCTCCCTGCCTAGCTTTGCTCCTGAGTATCAGAAGCCCAGATGTAGCTCTTCCTTCATTTAAGGACTAGTTAACATCATTTTTAGCAACAACATCCTTATTATATTAGCAGGGAGGGGGGATAGAAGAGGACATTTATTCACCTTAAGTGGATTCACATCTGAGTTTGTTTCTCTGTTTTCTCCTAAAAACATTGTAACTGGAAGTAAAAAGCAGATACCATGAGAAGACATTTCCTGTCAATTACACCATAGTTGTATTATTGTTCTCTTTCTTATACAACTTGGATTTTTGCTGAGGGGTAATGTTGGAAAGAAGCTTGCTCAAAATAGATTTGAATTTGTAAAATATTGAGTTTAAGTTGACTTCTTGTCTAAAGGCAATCAAATTTGCCTGTGCATTAAAATAGATTTCCATTTCAGATTTTAGATTAGAAATAGGATTCAGAGTAAGATGGAAGCATCTGAAAGTAATGTTTATGGTTAAAGAGTATGGTAAAGTGCTGCAAACAATTACAAATGTAATTTGGTGTTACTATTTTTAAAAAAATTGGTACTGCTTTTTTTTCATATTTTCTATCTTCAATAGTTTGTGTTTCTTCCTGGATTAGTCATACTGGATGAGAATATGCAATATGCAGTCCAACAATGAATTGTATAAAATCATAGTAAGATGTAATCAATCAAGTCTCCCAACACAATGAGGTCATTAAGTGTAAATGAATGTGATGAATCGTAAATCAAAAGTAAAAGGTGGGTTTTTTTCCTTCTCACTGCTAAAAATACTTAGATATTCTGAATAGCTTTACATAATGTCTAATATAAATATAAAAATTGCAATTTACATAATGAGTCTGAATATTATATATGCTCTAATGTAAGAAACCAGATTTTGTTTATTAGCTGATGAGAGAGAGAGAGAGCATTAAGTGAAATTGGAACAAACAGTTCTGATGGTCCTCCTAATAGCATTAATGGGGGATGCATAATGAAATAGACACACACACACACACACACACACACACACACAAAATCTTTACAAGGACATTTCACATTTTTTCCAAATAGGTCAATTAATATATTTATATTCTGTATCATTTTACACATATCTACTTAAAACTACATATCTTGCCAGTTCCACATTTATCGTTCTAAGAAAATCAACATGAAGATGTTTCATATATTGCAGTGGGGAGATGGTTGTATTGTCTGTGTTGTATGGTTTGCAAATGCCGTTGATGATATTTGTATGTTTTAATCTTCTTAAATATGATTTTATGCTTTATTTGTATTTTGCTGATTATATTTTGCTGTGGTTTTTAATTTTTTAATTTTGCGATTTGTCCAGAATCATGTATGTGAGGTAAACAGCTTTATAGACTGACTGACTGACTGACTGACTGAATGTTGTTCTCAGTGAGTTAGGTCTTTTGGGTTTTTTAAAGTCAAGATTTAAGGCTGTCTAACTTTCTAAATCGATGTGCCATATTTCTCTTAGATATTGCCTGGGGTGAGTGAGGTGGGGGAATACATTAGAAAATAAGATTTGCATGCAGAGATTTTAACAGCATGAGATGTCAGAACCCAAGCAAATATAAGCAAGGAACAGATAATCTTGTAAGTGTCATAATATCTCCATGCTTATGTCTTCTGACTAGCTCTGAAAGTTACTTTTAACACCTCCATAACATATTTGTATTTAACACTCACCTTATCAAATGATAAATCTATTGAAAGTGTGTTATTAGCCAAAGACAACAAAACTGTCAAGACAGTGAGTGGTGTTAGATTATTTTGTCATTTGCTTTGAAAGATCAAGATTTCAAAATATCAGCTATATCAACTGAGCAAAAAAACCCCATATTTTTAAAAATGAATTTCTTATGTTTCACTGTCCAGTAAAATACACTGTCCAGTAAAATACAGCAAAGTCTAGGCACAATGTTCTTATCAGGATAAACAAAGATTAGTAAAATAAGAAAGAGAAAATAGCAGGAAAATATTATATTAAATAGTGGCTGGTCCTTGAATGGCTAAACCAAATATTAAGCCAAAAGTGAAACGAGTCTACAATGCAACTTTCCTTCATAATATAAAAATCTGCTTCTAATATTCCGAGGAGAAGCAGAAGCAGCACTATTTCAAGCTTATAGCACAAAGTCAGGGTTTGAGACTGACAGGATATAATAAAAAAATATAACGGAGGAACCAGACGGATATGTTATCAATAGCAGGAAAGGTAGATAAATGGTATACTTTTTTTTCTCATGTGTTGAAAAAGTCTGTCATCACAATTTACATCTTTATGGAAAAGTATATAAAAAAATAACTGAAATGTGATGAAATCAAGAACAAACTATGTCAATTCTGATAGGGGTTCCTATATTAACTTGGCACAAAGTCTCAACCCAGCAAGAAATGAGACAATTTGAAATGATTTTTAACTTATTTAAAGTCAGGCAGACACGCATCCTGTGTTCCCGTCAAAACAAAATGTAATATCTTCTCCAATACATTGTTTTAGAACTCCGTATGTGGAGTGATGCTATTTAGAAAACAAAGGAGGTTACAAAAATGTTATTTAAAATACTGCTATAAAATAACAGCATTGGATTAAGGGATAGTAAGTCCATTATCAAATCAGAATGTTCCCAATATTGAAAACTGAATTCTTTTCTATAGAAGACAAGACAATAAGGGATAGGCAGATCTGTATTGTCATTATAATCACACTTGCATCCAGATCCTTTTTTTATTTTGACAGATTATTTATATGATAAAGTTTTCTTTCTTGCAATAACTGATATTTTTTCATTCTTCTTCCTCCTCAGCATTCTTTTGCTTCTGCATCAGTTGATATGTTTATCTGACATTCCTTTCCTCTCTCAGTCTGTCCATTCCTTCCTTTCACAATACGTATTATGTTCCAATCTTGTATTTTGCTGAAATAAATGTGTGCAATTTCTTAGTTGCGCTAATTTGAATGTATTCCTATGTCCATTCATTTCTTCCTCCTGCAATGGATGACCTAATTAAATTCCATGTTTATTGTGGGGGGAGCTTATTAGACCAACATAGATCTAAGTCTTTGGCAAGGCAACATTTCAAATTCTATTTGATGTTGTCTTGATCTACTTCAAAAATTGAGGGGCTTAACCCTTGGTTTCCCGTATATTCATCCATTCCAAATGTGTGTGGTAAAAAAAAAAAAGTCATCACTTAAAGCACAAATAATAAATTCTAGCTAAGAAATCTAATATTTACAAGGCAACATTTTAACACATACAATCTTGATAGAAAAAGAATGGATAACAAGTGATCTGTTCTCTGGTATGACTGTTAGAAGAAATAAAAGTACCTATTGATAAGGGTTGCTTTTGCCAACTTTATGATAGCAAATTGAGAATTGGCTATGTTCAGGAGAAACATAGCAGAAAATAGAATGTGATAATAATTGGCTACTCATAAATTGTGTGGTAAAAGAAAGGAATATGGGATCAAGAATGAATGGTTGCTTGAATGAAACCAGAAAAGCTCTACACTAATTTGTTCAAAACTTTGTGTGCTTCATACTCTACGAATCTTTTACTAATGCTTTACTAATGACAATTAAGATAATGTTTACTTTAGTATTTATAATAAAAGTCCATAAAAACTTGTTGGTTCATACGAATGGCTGATCCGTTCCAACATTCTATATCCACAATGTCCAACCAGATGTATTCTGGAAGCTCTCATGCATGTGGCACTTAAGATGTGCTGCCAGGTCTGAGAAAGAAATAAAGAACAAGGAAGATTAACAGCTATTTATAGCCTTGGCTACCTGTTTCTTTGCTTACTCGGATGCATGGTAGCCACTCAGAAACACAATGTTTTCCTCAGGTGAGCTGTGTTTTGCCTGGTTGCTGCTGTATCACAGTAAATGAGTCTTGTGGTTTGGGATTGAAACTCTATTTTTCCACATCACATGAAAAAATGTATGAATTTATTCTTTAGTACAGGAAACTTTAGCTTAGCTTAGTTTAGTTTAGTTTTGTATTTGTTTTACCAAACTTATTTGTTTATAAGTTTGATATTTCAACAGCCTTGAGATTTAGTTACAGATCCATATGCTCTAGATGAACTTGTTCAAAAGCTGCATGCATAATATGATTAAATATAAGCTGTGTATTCACCTCTTGTATTCATAATTGGTGACAAAGAGGATCCCTTTATATTTGTGATCTTTCAGTAGACCATAAAGCAGGCTGCAAAGCCACATGATACAAAAATATCAAAATAATCATACATCTTCCCTTTTATTTTTAGAACATCTACCCTTTCTCAGGAAAGCTTCAAGAATTTTACCTTGATTTATGAGATGCTTATCAAGTGACAATTGCAATTTAAAATAAACTCTAATTGAGTATGTAAATTCATTAACATAGGGCAGATGGGTTTCAAATTGTCTCTTGAATGCAAGGTCATCTCTTCAATTTTAAAACTTTTAAAATTTGTTTTTCATAATTACTGCCATGTAATGTACTGAATGAATGGCGATACCTGCAAGCAAGATCATTTGATGTACAAGATCTTTGTCTGTAATTTCAGGCCAGCATGTCAGGCTTCATCTGACGTTATAAACTAAGAAAAAAGAATAGAGGAGAGTTGATTCAAATGTCAAGCTACTTCATCTTTTTCATATAAAGGATCAAGCACATTTAAAGAAAGAATTAGTAGCAGATAGTTTGGTGGCCTTTCAGTTTTTCCTGATTTTCATTTCATTTTAATTTGTATACTAAAAAAAGGTCATGTCATCATAGCACAGATTTTCACATTAGCCCATCTGTAGTCTGATTTTATGGAGGGTAAAGTCCAATACAAATTTTCATGATGTATAGATACATGCTGATCAGAAAAATCAACCTATGTTTTCTGCATATTTCAAGACAATTCTTTTATGTGGGAAAATTTCTAAATGTTGACTGGGATTTCTTTTTTTAGAGAAAATATCTTTAAAATGTAATATTTGAATCTACATTGTAATACAATGTACATTACATAAAAGAGTTGTGGTGGCGCAGTGGTTAGAATGCAGTATTGCAGGCTAACTTTGCCGACTGACAGCAGTTCGATTCTCACCAGCTCAAGGTTGACTCAGCCTTCCATCCTTCCAAAGTCGGTAAGTTGTTGGGGGCAATATGCTGTCTCTGTAAACCACTTAGAGAGGGCTTTAAAGCACTGTAAAGTGATATATAAGTTTAATATACAATAAGGTAAAGGTTCCCCTCGCACATACGTGCTAGTCATTCCCAACTCTAGGTGGTGGTGCTCATCTCCATTTCTAAGCCAAAGAGCCAGCACTGTCTGATAACAATTCCGTGGTCATGTGGCCAGCATGACTAAATGCCGAAGGCACACAGAACCCTGTTACCTTCCCATCAAGGTGGTCCCTATTTTTCTACTTACATTTTTACATGCTTTCGAATTGCTAAATTGGCAGAAGCTGAGGCAAGCAACGGGAGCTCACTCCGTTATGTGGCGCTAGGGATTTGAACCACCGAACTGCTGACCTTTCTGATTGACAAGCTCAGAATCTTAGCCACTGAGCCACCACATCCCCTCTAATATAGAATAGCTGTTGCTGTTACTACATTAAAAAGGGCGATGACTGAACAGTTAAAGACTTGCCAACTGGAAAGCTGACAACCTGGATTCAAGACCCCAGCACTGCACAACAGGGTGAGCTCCATTATCTTCCCCAGATCCTGCCTAACTATCAGTTCAAAGCATACAAATGTGAGTAGATAAATAGGTACCACTTAGGTAGGAAGCTAACAGCTTCTGTGCACCTCAGCATATAGTTATGCTGGCCATATGACTACAGAAATGTCTTCAGACGACACTGGCTCCCTCAGCTAAGAAACAGAGATGAGTACCACTCCTTAGAGTCAGATATGACTGGACAGGGGAAATCTTTACCTTTATTTTTAATGTATTTTTATAGAGGTCTTTAGAAAAATGCTGATTAATAAGAGAACTAGCATAAATATGAAACAACAGGAACTGTTCTAAAAGGAACTGATTAATTTGTCCTTAAATGGAACAACAAAAGTTGCTTTATACTACTGGCAGCTGAATATTTTCTATTTTGAATGGCAACAACAGGTCCACAGAATTTCCAGAAGAGTCCTTCCAGGTCACTTTTACTGGATCTTTTATATGGAAATACAGGGATAAAACCTATGGACATCCGGTATCCAGATTCTGTACTCTGTTTTCTTTTACTTGTTCTTCCTCCATTGAAAGTTAATAAATAATTGTATATTCTCTTGATTAATTTTTCATCTGTTCCCATTAGAATCTGGTCTAGCTAATTTGGTTTGTTATAAAATCCTTACTCCTGCCTATCTTTTTCATACCTGGATTTTATCTGCAACTGTGGCCACCATGATAGGTCAATCACTAATCCTTTTAGTACTTGTTTTGTTTTTAGTTCTCCTCTTTCATTTAATATATCCTTATATGTTATAATTTTGTCCGTATTTATGACATTGATATATCCACACCTCCATTATGGATAACCATACTGGCACTTTCAAATAGTGTTGTTGTTTAATTTTGGTCCATACTAGCAGTAATGCATTTCTAATATGATGCCTCTGAAAGTAGCTGTGTATCTTGCCCTTCTCACGCCATAAAAAGGTATGCCATCCCAATTGCAGATCATGCCCTTCCAATGTTCCTTATGTTCCTCAGATTAACCTATTCTTTCACCCACGTAAGTGCTGATGCTTGGTAGTACTGTATAATTCACAATCCGAAAGACCAAAACCTCCTCTACTTTTAAAATCTTGTAACATAACCTTAACGCTATAGATTTGAATGGCATTTTAAAAAGTCTAGAAATAAGGTGAGTTTTCAGTCAGAGCTACAAAATTACTCATACTCCAAAAGTGAGGTGAAATATAAGCATCATTTTAACATCATTGTCCTCCAAAATTCTGCAACCATGTCATATTAAAAAATACTTATCAGCTTAAAATTTCACATGGCGCAGCACTTACCTCAAATTATTTATTTACCTGGATACCAGTTTTGTGCCTAGAGGGTGATAGATGGATAACCTCTTTAAATATAGATCAATATGCATATATTGACAATTAGCAAATGGATGGGGCATGAGGAAGAATAACTGCTGAAGAGGGCAATGTGGACATCAGAAGGAGATTTGTTATGTGTACCCACAAGTCTTCTGAAATCTGCTTCGCTTTATATTTTAAATAATATTTTCTACATTTTAAATCATGTATAATACAGTGCCCTGTATTACAATAGCTATATTGCATTGACATGGATTTAATATCTGAATTTAAACCATGAAAGTAAAAAAAAATAGAACATACTATATAAAATATATAAGGCTTTACAGCGTGAAGATACCTTTAGAAGATTTCTCTGTCGCTTAGAAACATTAATAAAAAGTCATCTCATATTGATTTTAGTTTTCAGATCACAGAATTTGAAAATAGTAGAAGAGAAGAACTGTATTTTTGAAGTTAAACTAAAATGTGAAAGGGATACAGAAGACAGAGGCTGGGGAAAATATTCATTTCTTTCATTTCTTGAATGGTGTAATACTACTAAAGATGAAATATAATTATTATGCTCATAGACAGAATACAAAAGCTCCTACTTTTCATCAAAGTTATCTCTTCTTTCTTGGATGTCAAATCTAAATGGGAGAAAGTATTTTTTTTCTTTCTCTCTTGAATTATATTCTTCACAACTGTTTTATAAGCTTATTTAGGCCATCATGTAGTGTAACAACAGCACTGTAATTGTGATAGCTACTTGTTCTGATTTGTAATTATATTCCTGTCATTGGCATTTGCCAGATTGTCTAACAAAGTAACCCTGTCATGTGGCCCACGTCCAACTACCATCCTACAAAGAATGGAAAGATAACAAAAAGGCCACATGTGTATGTGTGTTCATGTCCATGAAGCCTCTGAGGAAACTCCATATAGAGCTACCCTAAAGCCTTTAGCCCTGTCCCCACTAATGACTCAGAATCACCCAGCCAATACAATGTATGCTATCCAAAGTCTACAATGTGATACAGTAGATGGATCAGGCAATAAAAAACTGTCTTCATTATTATTATTTCAGTATATTCAACAGTGGATGGAAGACAGTATTAATCCAGTAGCAGAGATCTTACCTGTGTCCTCCTGCTTTTGGCTGTGTGGAAAGCAAGGCCAACATCTAGGGCTGCTTTGTGAAATAAAAGCACATTAAGCAGCGGTCACTTGTTTTTGACAACCATTACATCTACATTTATTAAAACTCACACAAATTCAACCCTTAGGCAAGGCAGCCTTTAAGATAAGGAAAACGACTTCGATTTCTTCTTGATTTACTTCAGAAACTGAATGGTTCCCCTTTTGTTCTCCATTGATTCAGTCATACTGAAGATTTATGTGGTAAGACAAATAAAACTATGGCTTAAACACAAAGTAATCAAAGAAAAATGTGATTGTTGTTTAAATCACATTACTAGACTTTTCTTTCCTTCTGAGGGCATACTGTACTAATTGCCTAAATTGATTGTATCTAGTTCTATCTATGTATTCTTCCTTACCTTCATCGCCCACTTCTTTTGTGCCTGCAGCTTGTCAACTGAGAGCTTGTTGTTGACACAATTTTATTATTCTTTGAGAAAAAGCTCAAGACAGTTCAGAAATACTCTGACTGATAAGGCATAGATGCAGATGCAAAGAACACTAGAATACATTCAGGCAGCCAAGGGATGTTGGCTTCCCATTGCAAGATGTCCTATATATGTTCTTATATGTTCTTTTCCTGCAAGAACTAAACAAGGCATAGCACTTAACGTTGTCTGGACCTGGTATGCAATCTCAGGGCCAGAATCCAATGTGTTCTGCTCAAGAAGGAGCAGAGGAAAAATCACCTTTGAAGAGGTGAAGATGAAACTGGCCAGTAGTTCCTTAATCTTAGCCAGGTTCCCTTTGAACAGCACTCAGAAATGTGTTGGGCTGTTGCAGAAGCTGTTGCTAGAAGCCACAGACATAAATGGAGAGCCCACCCTGGGAGCTGGTTCTAGCTTGTGTGTGCAAATCTGATTTATGAACAGACCACACTTGAGTGGGTGGCCTGTTAGAAAGTAGTCTGACTGTTTTGTTTATGAGAAGGTTCACACACAGTATTTTATTATGTTAGGAGGTCATAGCACCACCAAGTTTTAGAACCCCTGCAATAACTAATATTACCATTACCAATTGCAAATTCTTTTAGCATCTTAAAAGACAAGCATAGGCATTTGAAAGCACTTCAGAGCTTTTGGGCTAGAAGTCTCATAATTCTCATAATTAATACACAGAATAACAATGTTGGAAGGGACCTTGGAGGTCTTCTAGTCCAACCCCTGCTCAAGCAGGAGATCCTATACCATTTCAGACAAATGGTTGTCCAATCTCTTCTTAAAGAATTTGGAGCACCCACAATTTCTGGAAGTAAATAATTTCACTGATTAATTGTTCTCACTGATAGAAAATTTCTCCTTAGTTCTAGGTTGGCTATCTCCTTGAAGATTCAAAGATCTGGACAGGAGCCACAGTGAGGGGAAAAATTACTCCTATAAAATAATTCAGGATCAAAAAGCAGTGTCAGGTTGATGTTGAGATTACTCTCTTACTGGAAATCTGCTATCAAAGCTTTTATTCTTTTCCTTGCTAACCCAATTGTTTACTTCCCTTTCCAAATACACAGGGAGCAACTAGACTAAAAGATGAAGCAGAATCTTCCTTTTATCTTGCACACTGTATTCTGGGACAGAATATCACTGATGGTGATAAACAATACACACTCTAAGAATAACTTTCTCAGGGCCTCTGAAACCCAAGGGTAGCAATAACATGATATCCTTTAGAACAAGGAAAGTAGAGAGAACTAGGTGTGGTATGGTGTCTCCTGGTGCTCATATGATGCTGCAGTGCAGTGGAGAAATTGAAACAATATGCAGTGTATGAATATGACTTCATCATCTGTCATGAACTGTATCATTGGCTGGGCATATGCAAAGCACAGTCTCCATTATGTGCTACATTCCAGAGGCACTGTTAGATGCTGCAGAAAAGCAAGACATATACTACAAAAGACATTAGGGAATGAGGTTTTCCCCACTATTTTTCCAAACATTTCTATGCTTCTAAAGAATCTTAGCTCATTTCCAGCCCTAAATTCCTTACGAAACCCAATGATGCATTGCTGGAAATAGCTTTGCGGAACTTTAATCTCAAGAGCTATTCCCCCCAGCTGGATTGTTTGCAGATATAGTCCTGGAACCTGTGGTGCTATTATTACTATAAAAAGGGAGGGAAGGAAGGAAAGAAGGAAATTATTTTAACATTTGTTTTTCTGCAGGACTAAACCCTGATGTATTATGGAGAGGAAATACACCATAAACTCATAGAAAAAAAGGGAATGCATCTGAGCCAGGAGATGAAATTAACTGCCTATCTTTTAAAGAAATTCTCTGCCCCTTTCCATGCATCTCCTATCCCCTCTGTTATTGGTCATAGCCTCAAAGATTAGATTCAAAGAATAAAGTTAAAATGCAGCAATAAACTGAACAGGGATAATGCAATAGAAACCTGAAGATGTCAAGATTCACCTCTAAATAGAATGATGTATGATTGATCTAATTCAAGTGGTGTTATTCAAAGGAACAATTATGATCAAATGTTTTTTATGTCTACAATGGTCAGACCCAAATAAAGTTCAAATTTCCCAGGGGGAGAGCATTCTCTGTTGGAGCGCCGACCCTCTGGAATGATTTGCCCACCAAGCTTAGGATAGCCCCAGACCTCCTCTCCTTTCTCTGCGAATTGAAGACGTGGCTCTTCCATCACATAACTTGATCTGCTAGGGGTTGCACAAACTGTAATAATTTTAAATATGGTTTTTAAGGGGTTTTTAACTTATTTTGTTATTTGTATTATTGATTGTTGTTGTAAGCCGCCCTGAGTTCTTCGGGAGAATGGCAGCATATAAATCGCAAAAATAAATAAATAAAAATAAATGCTTTGGGAATCTGATCATAAAACTGTATAGTTTATCTAGACTTTGAGAAATGTCCTTTCTTCCTCAAATAAAACACCTGTGTATTTTTTACATTTCAAGAAGTCTGGGACAACTTATATTTGTGCTGTTCCACTCACACACAGAGAGACACCACAAGTGTAAGGAGTCTTTATTAAGGCATCCAATTGCTTGGTATTCCCCAGCAATTTCCTGTGCTAGCACCAGTTCAACCCCAATGAGTTCCACAGGCTACTCACATGATGCCAACACTAGTTCTCAAGGCAATCCTAGTGGAATCCAGACCACTAGGCAAAAGTAAATTCCCAAGGCATAGACAAGTTCCAAGACAGAGGCAAGTCCACAGGCAAAGGCAAGGCAAGGCAAGGCAAGGCAAAGGCAACAGCTAAAGAGACACAATCTGAAATTCAAGACAAGAACATGCAGCTAGGAAATGAAGATGTTGTTCCCAGCATCATCTCCATCTATCTACTCTGCTAGCCAGCTTCTGGTGCAGCCTACCAAGAGATTGTAAGGTTGCCTCCCCATGAGTAATCAGCCTGATCTTCGCTGCTCCTGCCTTTTCTCTGGCCTATGTGTTCTTGGATCAGGTTCAGAAGGCAGTTCCTCTTTCACATGCTGACCGGTTACAACTGCATGCTTTCCCCACCTGAAGCCTCAGGGCTGTTTTGCTGCAGCTGTGCTTCAGCCAAATCACCCTCAGATGGCTGCTTGGAGCTATTAACCAGCTCCCCTCCTGACATGCCTGGAGTGGTATCTGGGGAAACATCTGGGGCGGTCATCACAAAGTTGTAAAGTTTTTGGTGGTTGGTGAGTTTGAACCTGGTTGTTTGCTTGCTAACCAACTAGGTAACATCATCAGTACTAGTGAGTGTAGGGTTTATAGCCAACAAAGAAGTCAACTATTGGAAGTCGCAAATGTAGCTAATTGACTATGATTAGGATAAATGAACTTGGCCTAAGTTATTTGGGAAAATTGTTTTGACATTTTCCTATGTGGGGAGAATGCAAAGCAATCTTTTTCTTCAAACAACCAAACCAAATTATATGGTTTGGCTTTGTTTTGATTTTTTAAATATTTAATAAATAGTTAACATGCTGCCCCAGTAGATACAACTGACACAGGATGATTACAAGAGCAAAGCAGGTTGGCCATAGTTAGTACTTGTATGGAAAACTATCAAAAAATTCTTGACTGTGAGTTAGCCTACAACTTAAAATATCATCCTAGACAAAGCAATGGCAAATCACTTCTACAACACAGTGAGAAAATTGCATGTATATCTAAAGCAGGAGTTGAGTTAGATTTGAAAGCATTGCTACTATTCATGTTGTATGCAAGGTATAAAAATGAGCAAGCTGGACCAAGACTGGGGCATAAATGAAAAAAGGTTTTTAAATATTTTCACCTTCTGCAATCCTTAATTAACTTGTTCTCTCTTTCTGTGATTTGTAATGAAACTTTGGTTCCACAATTTGCTGCAAGTAGTGCCATACCTTTCTCCATTTGTCCTTGTAACTCAGATGTCATGCCAGAAGAATGTGCCATGTTAGCTTTATTCATGCAACTCACTTCACTAGGGCCCTGGAGGCAGATCATTAAAGTTGACTTAAGAGCTCCTTTTCAACTTGATCTCTCTTTTAAAAATTGCTTTCAGTAAGAGGCAGAAGCTTGCTTCTCTAACTGGCTCTGGCTGGCTGGCTGGCTTGACTTTTGAAGGCATAATGTGACTACAGGTTGCACATGAAGAATCAGTTTTATGGAGGCTGCTGATATGTGATACTGATGATTATTAAGGGGGGATCTGTTCCTCTTGTGCACATTCTAAATATACCATCAGGGCTCCGGACGTCATTGACCAATGACCTAGAATACAGAAGCTCAAAAACATATGATATGCTTCAAAGCAGAGCAGGAAATGTGTGTCTGACAAAGAACTGGATAGTCATTATTCTTGTGTCGGCTTAAGTTAGGACATGTCAAGAATGAAATGTCTGCTAGGAAAAGGAAAATTACAAATGATTTTTAAGAATGAATTTTGAATGTAATTCTGCATACATATGAGCTTGGGGATTTTAAACTTTTAAATTAATTTCAGTAAAGAGGACTCCAAATATGTTCCATATGCTAGGGAATAGATACATATCTAGATGGCCTCCTTGCACTAATATTAAACTATATTTTTGCTAATCTTTAAAGATGCATCTTATTCATCCTATTCTTTAGTTGTTAGGTTGTTTGGGTGTTCAGTTTATCATTAATCAATATTTTTGCATTATTTGTTCCTTTGTTTGCTTGATTGCTCACCAGAATAGAAAGGTAGATATCTATAAATGAAGAGATACCCAGAGTATCAAGATTTTAATGAGTGGAAATTCCATGGTGAAGTCCTTATTGGATCACTGACCTCACTGGGTCAGTGATCTGATAAGGATCAGTCAACTCACCCACAACCCAACTCCTGCCATGTTTTTCTGCTCCAAGTTGAAAACAATATGCCAAAAAAGCATTGTTATCTGATTTGTCTACTATACTCTATTTTGTTCTAGGCATTCCTGTGTACTTTGAGTCTACTGCACAAAATGCCAATTCAGCTAATTTTATCGCTTTTCCCAAAGAAAGTCCACTGCTGTTTTTATATAATAGGTTCATATGTTTTGTATTAGTATTATTCTCCTGTGCTATCAAATTTTCCCCTGGGCTTTTTAAAAATAAATTCACCAGTGTGCTGTTTCATTATTTTACCAGGCCCTTGAAGTAGAAGGGTTTCTCTCCCACTTCCCAAATAGCCCAGATAGGGATGGGTATGCAATCTTTCTATTGTGACTGGATGAATAATTGGTTGTTGTTGTTGTTTTTTAAAAAATCCTAATAGATAGCTAAAGGAAGGGAAAATAGTAATTTTTAAAACTGGAATCTAGGTTTCAAACTGAAGATTTTCTGCATATCAAGTAAGTAATGCACTAGGAAATACAAGAGCAACAAACTTTTTCAAAAAAAAATGGAAATTGCAAGAAAAAGTTTTTGGTCATACTTGTACATTTTGATATTCTTAACTTTGCCAAGTCTCAGTAAAGTCCTTTCAGTACAACTAAAGTCATATTTAACACATCCAGTGAAAGGTGGGTGAGTACACATGTATACACACAGACACAGACACAGGCCCACAGGCACACACATGTACAGAAACATTTTTGGCACTTTTAGCTGGAGTTTGAGATTGTTTAAGATCTTGGATCCAATGTAATTCAATGAGAGTTGAAGATATATCCAGAGTTTTCATATTACTGTTCTCATGTGACTTTAATTCTTGAAATATATTCCCTCACATTTTATGATTCAGTAGTGATCCTAAAAGTTTACTTTGCTTAAAGCTTTGGCATTCAGTGTATTTCTACATGTTGTAAAATATAAATGACAATTAAAATCAAAGAAGCATATGTCTTATGCATAAGTTAGCTTTTTAAAAAATACTGCACTTTTCCTGTTCGTTTTACTTTATCTTTTGCTATGTCAAAATTATACTCAGGTTTAAAATCTGCATTTTAGAACAGAAGTTTTAAAGCAATAAAGGTTCTAAAAATAATAAAATAATAAAAGTTCATTTTAAATCAGAAGTTCTAAAGCTACATCTACTTTTCTGAAGCAAAAAGACTCAAATTACAAACAAATTATCACTTGCAAAGCAAGTGTCAAACAACTCCAGATGCAGATGAAGTAATGGTAAGATGTTGCATTTTAATGGTGCATGTTGCATTTTTGTCAAATATGCTATAAGCAATATGAGATATTTTTCTTATTTCTACTGTGAAATGCGTCAGGCTGTTCTACTATGTGGCACTGTTCTGGGTCCGTAACGGCATTTAACTCTGAACAAATACAAACCTCTTTATTTTTCCACGATGTATCAAAAAGAAGCACTGTTCTTCCAACCGTACCTTCTCAATGTGGAAAGGGTAATTCCTCTCTTCCCAACAATAAACAGGATTTTGGCTATTTTTGGCAATAGTGAATATATTTAAAGCTCCCTTGAAGCAATCCAGATAATACAATGAAATCAGTGGTTTTCTACTTAGCATTTAAATTAAATAAACCTGTAATATCTGATGCCATGTTAAAGTCATTGCTGTTTTATCTTCCAATAGTAATAGTGTTTCCCTCAATGTTATATCTAAATAATATTGAATATTATGCCAGAATTGTTTTTATTTTTAGGCAAAAATTCAACAGGTGCAGCACTCTAAGGATGCTGGAAAAGGCTGCGCTGATTTAATTTCTGACTGGTATGTAATAGTTCAAAGAAAAATTTCAATAACTATACATACCACCAGATTACCCAGCATTGACCTTTGGCTCACTTTGAATGCTTTTCAAGTGAAAGACTCTATCCGATTTGGACTTAACTTCTCCCAAGGCATTGCTCACGCCATCAAGGGCTTCTGGTGACATCACAATAGCACTATAGTCTTTTCTTTCAGCTTATTTCATGATTCATAGTAGCTGGTATTTTATGTATGTTTGGATTTGTAAATATTTACTATAGGGGATGATCGCAAGATGGTGCTTTAGCAATGTGACATTTACAGCTGCTTATAATTTATTAGATAATTTTATTAAAATGATAGTAAATATCAACTCCTAACATCCTGTATGTTGCATATTCTTTATGCTTCCTTTTGTTGCCTGCCAACATAGTTCTTCCCTCCATCTATTTAGAGATGAATGCATTATAGCTGTAGCTGTTTATTAAATTATTGAACAATCTTTTGGTTTATCTGATTAAAATTCCATGAAGATCCTGTTTTAACTTTAAAGCACAAAGCTAAAATGTATCTTCAGAAACATCAATCCCATTTTGTTCACTGAAACTTATTGGATGGCAGTTTAGTCAACATCTACTGCCAAAAGCATTTATTCAGGTGTAACCTACATGATCTCACTAAGGTTACTTGCTTAAGGGGAAAACAGCAACATGACAAACTGAAGAATGAGATGTTCTACTTGAACACTATAAGGCAGTGGCATAAAATATATAAGACAAAGTATATAGAAAGTAGCTTTTTTAAAAAATAAAACATTATCTTTGTCCATACCCATCTTTGTTAAAAGCAGTTACCCAGAATTACACACCTTTTCTAATCTGCAATTACAAGTATTATATCCTCTTGCAAATAGAAAATGCATACAATAGAAATCTAATATGCACCTTCATATTAGCACTGACTACAAATTTTGTTATGAAATAAGCAAGAGGTTAAATCCTAGAGGTCCCATGGATTGTATCACACAAGTGCTGTCATGTTCCCTAGGAAAAATAACTCCAACACACACACACACACACATCCCAATATGGAGTTGTGAATAAGGGTGAAACTTAGAAACCAGAAGAACATGACTTCTAGTCCCACCTTAGGCATAAAAGCTGATTGGATGCCAGTCACTCACTCTCTCAGCCCAACCCTCTTCACAGGGTTGCTGTGATAGTGAAAGGAGGAAGAAAGATGTGTATGTTCACTGCTTTGAGTTACTTTTGAACTAATAAAGGTGAGATAAAAATATTGTAAATAAATATCTCAAATTGTGTTCAGCAAGATCATGGACTACTGGTCAGGAAATATGCTTTTGTACCACTGAAGCAACTGTAGGAAAATTATAATACTATAATATGAGTGTGTGTATATTTTGATGTTATCCTTTGGAGATGAGACTCAAGTCCTTGTGCAATTTCAGGCACAACTGAGACATGACAGAAATCTTTAATATTACACTTCCCCCTCACCCCATAACACTGTTATTACAACTTGGAAAAGTGACTAAACCAATTTTCAGCCACCCCAGTAGCAGTGGATGTCTCTAAACAAACATTGGTTTATATAAAATAGACTATTGTTCATCTAGCTTGAGGAGCGGTTAACTTTTTTCAGCTTTAGGATCACACTATGATTTTCTGTTCTCCACGAGGAGACATAAGATGTGGGTGAAAATGGCATGTTATGGAGGGAACAGGGCAAGCCTATGAATCCAATGGAGAAGTAACGATTCCACAAGAATCGAAATGGGAGTTTGCTGAGTGTAATGGGCACCTTTAGCTCTTGCAAGCCATATGTTCTCCGTCCTCAGTATTATGCACTTGGTTAGATACACAGCAACAGCTCTTCTAAGTTTCAGTTAGAGAGCTATCTCAGCTATTTTTATAACCTGCGATCTTTTATATCCAGGTCACAATTCCTATAATTAAGTTATGACCCATCACCTTCTTTGGAGACTTAACTGAAGTAGGGGCACCAACATTTAAAGATCAAATTTCTGTCACTACAACTTTTCATCATAGTCTTATATTTGGAATAAATACAGATGGTAAATAGTTGAACAGTGGAAGGACGGGAGAGTTCTATTTAGAGTTTAATATTACTGAATTTTTTAAGAAAGCCCTTTGAGACTGTTGCCCCCATCAGCTCTCAGTCTATTTTTAGATTTGTGTCTCTAGTTAGCACAGTGACCTCAGAAGTCAATAGGATGTGTTCAGCATCTATTACATAGTAGTGATCCCTAGTTACAGTACACCTGCCTCTTTAGTGTGTTCTTCAATTTCAGTACAAATTGCCTAGAGATATCCAAAGTCAATCACACTGTTTCCTCAATGGAATACAGAGGAAGGATGTGTCTTAATTAGTTCTTCCACGAAAGTTTCTTGTTGCACTCCTGTTCTAATGCATGCTCCTATTAGTGGAGGAGTGGGTGAACACAGAAGATCAACTTAAATTGACAAATTGAACAGTGATATCAATATTCATATACAGTATTGACATCCTTCCTCCATATAGTGTATTGTATATATTACAGTGATACTTGGATGAATGTAAATTGTTCCTGGAGGGATGGGCTGCTGGAATTCCCTTAGACCAGTGTTTCTCAACCTTTCATAACTTCAATTCCCAAGGCTGGCTGGGGAATTTGGGGAGTTAAAGTTTACCCATCTTCAAGCTGCCAAGGTTGATAAACTCTGCCTTGGATTATTAGAGTACAATGCCAGAATAGAAAGTGATAACTAAGCCTAACTGCAATAGATCATCAATTGTGGCCTTTCCTCATCCCTACAACTCAGTTGTTAAAATCCAATCTATGCTGAAATCTGAATGATTAAAGTGTATGTGTATCTCAGAGTCCTTTATGGAGAGAGTAAATCTTGCCCTTTTCTCCAACCCTCTGTCAGGTATATCAGTCTTGGTAGCAAGATACAATTCTTTATAAGAATTGGTCCACTTACTGAATTTTCTGCCTAGCAGTTCCTACTCAACAACAATAATAATAATAATAATAATAATAATAATAATAATAATAATAATAATAATAATAATAATAATAATAATCAATTAACAAGGTCTATGTAATGTTCATTGTCAGACATAAAGAGAGATTCTGGCCATCAATCTCCCTGTACGTTGAGATGACAACTTGTGATGAATGGTATAGGAAACTAAGATTTCCTTGAAAGAGTAGGTATCTGTTCAGAAATGTCTCTTTCAGAAGCTCTGCTTGGTTCCAACTCTTCCTTACTTTCTGTGGATTCTCCTTTGGGATTTCAACTACTGGGCAGCTGTTTGTTTGTTTTTTTTAAATTTGATTTATATGCCACCCTTCTCCGGAGACTCAGGGTGGCTTACAATGCGTTAAGCAATAGCCTTCATACTTTTGCATATTTATACAAAGTCAGTTTATTGCCCCCACAAACTGGGTCCTCAATTTACCTACCTTAGAAAGGATGGAAGGCTGAGTCGACCTTGAGCCTGGTGCTTGAGCTGTTGATTTTGGACCCTCAGGGTTAGTTCAAAAGGATCCTGGTTGCTATCTGACAGTAATGTTTTGCTAGAAAAGGAACACTTCACACCAACACTTTTAATTTTGTCAATCTTCTCCAAGTTCTTAGTGTCATCTCTTCCCATATTAAGGTTTTTAACAAACAAAACGAGTTTGGAGAGAAAGAATTAACAATAGCTCTGTGGTCCCTCAATTGTTTCAATATTAAGTTTAGCTAAAAATCAATTTTTCCATCCCTGCGGATTCCTTAGTAACAGCTGATGCTTTCCAGACTTTTAACATTCTTATCTGGCAATATGAAGGAGAATATCTCAAAGCTGCTTTTTTCCCCTTTTTCTTTTTTCCAAAGGCAACTGCCCTATGCTTTTCCTTGAGGAAGAAAACATTTTGCTTTTCACCCAAGAAGCTTCATCAGTTCTGGCTGATGAATGGTGGGGAGTAGAAGGATTATATTTGTTTGCAGTTATCTGGTCATTTAGTACTCCCTGTTTACAGAGTGCTAACGACCAGATAACTGCATAGAAATATAATTCCTCCCACCATCCTGTCAGAACTATTCTTTCTATAGCTATATTCTTTATTCTTCTATAACTATATTCTTTCTGACTGCTATCTGCCTGCAATTTGGCAGTTTAAATCTCAGCAGGCTCCAGGTTGACTCAGCCTTCCATCCTTCCGAGGTGGGTAAAATGAGGAGCCAGATTGTTGGGGATAATATGCTGACTCTGTAAACTGCTTAGAGAGGGCTATAAAGCACTGTGAAGCGGTATATAAATCTAAGTGCTATTGCTATTCTATATCTTCCTACCAGGGGTGGGTTCTAAAATTTTTTACTACCAGTTCTGTGGGCGTGGCTTATTTTGTGGGCATGGTTTGATGGTCATGTGACAATTATTTAGGATTTAGCAGATTTAGTCTACCAGGCTTTTAACTGCTTGCAGAGCTGTACCAGTCTACTCATTTGTTTTTGCAGGCACTGGTCTACCCATTTATTTTTGCAGGCACTGATCTACTCATTTATTTTATTTATTTTATTTTATATTGGATTTCTATACCGCCCTTCTCCCTGAGGACTCAGGGCGGTGTACAGCCAGATTAAAAAACATGCAGAACAAATATTAAAAACAATTAAAAGATATATAAATTTGGCCCAATTAAAACTCATTTACCAATTAAAAACGTTTAAAACATTTAAAAACAGTTAAAAATTTCATCTTAAGCCAGCCCGGCTTGTTTAAATAAATGGGTTTTAAGGGCGCGACGGAAGGCACTGAGGTCTTGGATTCTCCTTATCTCTGGGGGGAGCTGATTCCAGAGGGTGGGAGCCCCCACAGAGAAGGCTCTCCCCCTGGGGGTCACCAGCCTACATTGTCTGGCTGATGGCACCCCGAGGAGGCCCTCTCTGTGGGAGCGCACGGGTCGATGGGAGGTCATTGGTAGCAGCAGGCGGTCTCGAAGATAGCTAGGCCCTATGCCATGGAGCGCTTTAAAGGTGATAACCAACACCTTGAAGCGCACCCGGAAGACAACTGGGAGCCAGTGCAGCTTGCGCAGGAGCGGTGTTACATGGGAGCGCCATGCTGCTCCCGTCACTACCCGCGCTGCTGCGTTCTGGACCAGCTGGAGCCTCCGGGTGCTCCTCAAGGGGAGCCCTATGTAGAGAGCGTTGCAATAGTCAAGGCGAGAGGTGACGAGGGCGTGAGTGACTGTGCACAGGGAATCCCGATCAAGAAAGGGCCGCAACTGGCGAATCAGGCGAACCTGACAAAAGGTCCCCCTGGTTACAGCCGTCAGATGTTCCTCCAAGGACAGCTGCATATCCAGGAGGACTCCCAGATTGCGAGCCCTCTCTGTGGGGGCCAATGACTCGCCCCCAATAGTCAGTGATGGAGTCAACTGACTATATCGGGATGCCGGGAGCCACAGCCACTCAGTCTTGGAAGGGTTGAGCTTGAGCCTGTTCCTCCCCATCCAGATCCGTACAGCCTCCAGGCACTGGGACATACACTTCATGTATTTTGGCAGGCACCGGTCTACTCATTTGTTTTGTTTTAACTCTGATCAGCTGTAGGGCAGCCCTTTGAAGCCTCGGGGCAAAAGTTTAAACAGTTTTTTTTCCTCTAGTCATCAGCTGGGACTCAGGAAGCAGCAATAGATTGGGGTGGGGCCAAATAAAAGGTAAGAATAACACGGGGGTGGGGGGTGGGGGGTGGGGGGCAGGGGGGCAGAATTGGTTCTGTGACATCATATCATCACTGCTACCGGCTCGGGGGAACCGGGCCGAACCAGGAGGAATCCACCACTGCTTCCTACCATCCAGTCAGAACTGATGAAGCTTCTTGAATGAGAAGCAAAATGTTGTCTTCTTCCTCAGGGAAAAAACATAGTACACTTGCCTTTCTCGGGGGGGGGGGAGCATCTTTGAGATGACCATGACCTGGATGACTAAGAATATCCAGAGACAAGGGAGAGTAGAATGTTAACAGAAATATATAGAAACAACACAGTTTAAACATGAATGCTTCTAATTTAGTCCAGCTTTCAGATATCAATTTGCAGGACCATCTCAACAGAGGACATAATCAAGAAAAAAAAATCCATGTTTTTATGAAAACTAAGAAATATTGAACTAATGATGATACAAGAAGGGATAAACCAGAATTCATTATTGCTAATTTGAACGTTCCTGACAAATAAAAGTCAATACATGTAATAAATTACTATTTCAGGAAGAGAATTATATAAAATTTTGCTTTCTAGCATGCTGCTTCAGTACATGGTACACATATTTCAATCATTTAAAAAAATGATTTTTTAAAAAAAGAATGAGTCCTTACTTGAGTACCTTACCTTGAGTATGTGTTTTATATATTGATGAAAATAAACTTATTTCATCCAAAATTGTATACAGATGCATGGGTTCTTCTCCCTGACAAAGACCTTAGATTATTAAAAAAGACCCTGAGCAGGTACAATATATCAGTAGAGGTTTGTCAACAACTTTTGTGTGAAAAGAAGCTTATAAAGGAAAGTTAAATGGATGGGGATGGTGTATATTGTAGTACATAAAATTCAGTGACATACTTTCAGGCAGAGATCTATTTTCATCATGCAAACATCATCTTGTTTTATCAAACATTATGGAGAAAAAAAAATAAAATCATTTATGAAAGTTTAGCAGTATATATAAGGCTAGCTTTGGAGGTTACCTGAAGGATGTCCTTTTCCTACCTGACTTAGCATGACTGCTCCAGTCACAAAATGAACTGTACCAATTTTCAAGACCCAGTCTGTATGCAGAGAAGAATATTATCCTTGGTGCTCTCAGAGCTTGATTCTTTTCTTGCAGACATTTCATTACCCAGCTTGGTAACATCTTCAGTGTTAAAAGGAAATGGGACTTGCTTTCTGTTTATACATAGTATAAGGTGACCAGATTTTAACATTGGTAAAGAGGGACATTGTGGGCGTGGCTTATTTTGTGGGCGTGGCTAGCTGGTCATGTGACTGGGTGGGCGTGGCTAGCTGGTCATGTGACCGGGTGGCCATGGCTATGTCTATAGGGTAAGGTGAACAGATTTTAACATTGGTAAGAAGGACACCATTGTGGGCGTGGCTTATTGTGTGGGCGTGGCTTAGAGGCCATGTGACTGGGTGGGCGTGGCTACCTGGTCATGTGACCGGGTGGCCATGGCTATGTGTATAGGGACTACTCAGAGGGCTGAAAAGTCATTTCTGACAGGTCCTCACACTTTTGACTGGTCCTCACACTTATGACCATCCTCACATTTATGCCCGTGCAGCATTCTTAACAACCATGTCACTCATTTCACAACTGCTTCTCTTCAACAAGGTGACAAGATAGGGCAAAAATGTAAAATGTGAGGACAGTCGTAAGTTCGAGGACTGGTCAAAAGTGTGAGGACCAGTCAAAAATAACTTTTTCAGCCCTCTGAGTAGTCCATATGCACAAAAGGACTAACCAGAGGGCTGAAAAAAGTCATTTCTGACAGGTCCTCGCACTTTTGACTGGTCCTCACACTTATGACCATCCTCACATTTATGCCCGTGCAGCATTCTTAACAACCATGTCACTCATTTCACAACTGCTTCTCTTCAACATGGTGACAAGATAGGGCAAAAATGTAAAATGTGAGGACAGTCGTAAGTTCGAGGACTGGTCAAAAGTGTGAGGACCAGTCAAAAATAACTTTTTCAGCCCTCTGAGTAGTCCATATGCACAAAAGGACTAACCAGAGAGCTGAAAAAAGTCATTTCTGACAGGTCCTCGCACTTTTGACTGGTCCTCACACTTATGACCATCCTCACATTTATGCCCGTGCAGCATTCTTAACAACCATGTCACTCATTTCACAACTGCTTCTCTTCAACATGGTGACAAGATAGGGCAAAAATGTAAAATGTGAGGACAGTCATAAGTTCGAGGACTGGTCAAAAGTGTGAGGACCAGTCAAAAATAACTTTTTCAGCCCTCTGAGTAGTCCATATGCACAAAAGGACTAACCAGAGAGCTGAAAAAAGTCATTTCTGACAGGTCCTCGCACTTTTGACTGGTCCTCACACTTATGACCATCCTCACATTTATGCCCATGCAGCATTCTTAACAACCATGTCACTCATTTCACAACTGCTTCTCTTCACCATGATGACAAGATAGGGCAAAAATGTAAAATGTGAGGACAGTCATAAGTTCGAGGACTGGTCAAAAGTGTGAGAACCAGTCGAAAATAACTTTTTCAGCCCTCTGAGTAGTCCATATGCATTAAAGGATTACAGCAATAGAGAGGGATGAAGGAATGGAAATTAGAGTAGGAGTGAGGGTAAGAGAGGGAGGAAGAGAGGAGGAGAAGGAGAAAGAAAGAGGAAGTATGGAGGAGAAAAAGAGGGTGGGGGAAGAGAAAGTAAGGAGGAAAGAAAAGAGAGAGGTGGTAGGTTTGCTGTACAGATAAAGATTGCTGTACAATAAAAAAGATGAAAGGGAAGAAAGCCAACCCCAAGCAAATATAAAGATATTAAGATAAAGAATGAATTGTTAAACTTTAAAGAATAAAAGAGAACAAATATGAATAAATAGCAATAATTAGAAACACACATACAAACATACAATGTATTTTCTTTGAACAGAATATTTGGCTGGTTCACAAATTTAAACAGCGTTTAGTCATTTCAATTAAATTTACAATTTCTATATTTCCTTTTTGCCATATTTATTCCTCATCTATTTTTTAAAAAAACCAATATTACCCTTCATCCTCATCTCTAATCTTAATCAAATTCAATGTTTCCCTTCTATTCTATATTATACCCCTTCCCATTGTCATCTATTTTTATATCCATCCTCACATTGTTTAATTATGTAATTATGTAATACAGTTGTTTAATACAAATTCAACATTTTAATATAAATCAATTAGTTATAAAACTATCTTTTTTGTATATTAATCAATATGAACATGAATATTCCAATTATTTCCATGCAATCCAATTTCTTACAAATCAATTAATTATATTTACCAATAATAATAAACCAAATAATTTCTCCCATATATTCCTCCGAACCACAACTTAAACCATTTCTGCTTTCAACACAATATACAATTAATAGTATCTCAATTATTACAATTCCCTAGTTAAATACAGCTTTTTTTTCCTTTGTGTTTTAAAATCTTGAACTCTCCTCCTAAATTTCCCATTGTTTGCAGTTTTTCACCTACCTTTTTTGGGGAGGAAAAATAAAAATAAAAATAAATCTCTCTCTGCCTCATTTTGTCACGCTGCACCAAAGACCCTGGTTTCGGTTTCGTTTCTGAAGCTTAGCTAGGGGGAAAAAAAACTGCTTTACACTGATTGCCTGTAGGGCGGCCCTTTGAAGCCCCGGGCAAGAGTTTAAACAGTTTTTTTTCCTTCTAGCCATCAGCTGGGGCTCAAGAAAAATCGGGACTTTTTTGAAACGCCGCGGGACGCGGGACAAATTGCTCAAAAGCGGGACTGTCCCGCCAAAAGCGGGACGTCTGGTCACCTTAACATAGTAGCTTGCTCTATCAGTGTTGGTGGAGGTGTTGTTTTTTCTTTGGTAGTTCCTTGATCGCACTACTCTTTACTATAGCTTTATGTCCAGATAAGAAAGAATTAACATTAGGATTAATACCAGACCAACAATCAAACGATAAATAATACCCTGGTAAACAAACTATAATTCAGACAATCAAACAATAAACAATAGCTAATGATGGAACTACTGAGAAGAAAATCACACTCCCACCAACACTGACAGGGCAAGCCACTATATAAGGAGAAAACCCCATTCCCTTCTTGCACTGAAGATGTTACATAATTGGGTAATGAAACATCTGCAAGACCAAGCACAAAGAGCACAAGGACTCCACAGTTCAGCTAAAAATATTCTCTTCTATGCTAAGGATATTATTATCGTATAATTCAGAATGAAAAACTTTCTGTTTCAGGAGATATAATGACTTTTTGGTGTCTGGATAATAACCTTCCTTTCTTTTTTGTCCAATCTTTTCATCCACATTTGTTAGATGCAAAAAACTGTACATTTGCTTGCAAAATAGTGTCTATATTAGAGACCCTAGCTTGCATAGAGTAGTATAAGCACTTTACTTACACTTGTAGCAGATGGCCCAATTATGTGCAAACTGACCAGTGGTTACATTAACAGAGAATGATATAGCAGATAACTGATTACGGCTGATAACTCAGTCTATATCTTCTCTATTTTACTAGAAAAAAGGGTTAAGCAAGTTATAGATTAACCCAAGCCATGTTCAACAGTTGAGGTCAGTATCTCGGAGCCTATCTGATGTGCTCTATATTTTCTTTCCCTGTCCTTTAAACCCTAACTTTAAATCTCCCTTGACGATTTAGTGGCAGCTCTCCATTTTTGAGAACCCTCAGCAATCTTCCTTCAGGAACAGGTGTGAGAATGTTTTTTTAAAGTTGGTGAACAAAGAAAACCACAAAGGAGATTTATGAATCTCTTACAAATACCTAATTCAACACTTCTAAATTGCAAGCAAGGCCACTTTGAAAACAAAATGGCACCATTTTGAATAGGTTGTTTAATGAAGATAGTAGTAAATTAGATCCGAGTGCTAAAGACTTCAATCTGATTCTCAAAGTCATTGATTTTTTGATGTTTGCAGAAGAGGAGTGATATTACAATACTTCATTCGACATGAACTAAGGCATTTCAAGCAAAAGGCTTTGAGCCATCATTCTCTACTTCTTTGATTATGGAATATCTGAAGTGCCAATTTGTGTTGGAGGTTCTAAACCTGGTTGGACTAAGGATAAACTAGAATCCCTTGTCCTTCTGCATAAGTCTTTAAAGCAGCTGCATCTCTCCATTTGGGACTGTGGCCATTAAAAGGACTTCTTAATTAAAGTGCCAGTTTGTTTCAAAGCTGGAATAATAGAAGTTCCTTCTTTTGACATCTATACTGGCATTGTTTCCAGTAGCTCTAAAAAGTTCTTTGCATTTTGTGAGAGAGAAAAAATGTAAATTCTTACTTGTTTATGCCTCTCTCTCTTCCTGTTTTTCTCTGTCATTTGACTCATTCTTGCCAGTTAATTTTTTTACAATCTTTACTGATGTTTAATAAATAAACATCAAAGTGTATTTTTGCTAGCCAAACTGAGTGACACATATGTTTGGTCTGATGTAGATACAGAGATTGATGGGTATGTGCCAGGTGCAAACTACTGAAAATTACCCATACAAATTTCCCACCACCTCTATTGTTCTCTATAGTTCAAATTACCCCTTCTACAAAGTCAGTATTTGTGGTACCACACTAATATATGTGCACCTGTGCATCTCCCCCAGGAAGATATATGGAATTTGGTAGGCAAGTAAATAAGATAAAAGATACTTCTCTCTTCAACATAACCTTCTCCTCCATACCTGTCATCCTACCAACCAGGGGTTTGGGGACAAAGGAGGACTGTGAAATGAAGGAGGAGGGAGCCATCTAATCAGCAAGCACTATCTCAGCTGGTGCTGCAAGGAAATAACCATCCTGCAAGGAAATAACCCGTGGTGAGTGACTATAAATGACAGAAACATCTTTTTTTCCCCAGCCTTGTGTGGGACTACAGGAAGAAGTTTCTTTAAAGCAGTGTGGTCACCCTCAACAACTTTAAGATGTGTGGACTTCAACTCCCAGAATTCCTCCAGCTAGCAGTTGAAGTCTACAGATCTTAAAGTTGCTAAGATTGAGAAACACTACAGCAGAAAGGTACCATGTTTGCTTTACATGAGGTCTGAAGTTTTTCTTCTGAATAATTTTTAAAGTGAACGCAGTTCTGATTTGCAAACATTTTATAGTATTCTATTAGAAACTATGCACAATTCCACCCAAATAACTGTAACAGAATTATTCCCTCATAAATTTGACAAGCTTCCTAAATATAAGCAGTGGCGAATACATAAGGAGAAAAGATTTATGACAAACATCTGTAATACATGAAATATTTTGTAATTATACAGAGAAATAACTCATGTGGCAAAATTTAATTATGCATTCTTTGCTGCCAAATTACATAATGACTACAACTGTCATCTGCTCGGCTACAGATGCAAATCCTAAAGCAACAATTTTGAGCAACAGTTTATAGCAGGGGTGTCAAACTCAAGGCCCGAGGGCCAGATCCAGCCCAGGGGGTGCTTAGATCTGGCCCACCAGGCCGCCTTGGCAACAGCAAAGGACCGGCCCACGGTGCATCTACTCACGGTGCATCTGCGAGCAAAAATAGGCTCCTGAGCTCCCTTTTTGGCTGCAACAGCTTCCTGCAACGCTCTGCCAGAGAAAATGGAGCTCGGGAGGGCCCCTCCTGAGCTCCATTTTCTCTGGCAGAAGGTTGCAGGAAGCTGTTGCAGATTGAAACAGAGCTCAGGAGCTCATTTTCGCTGGCAGAGCGCTCGGGCCACTTCAGGCACCTCCGACATGACTGAAGTCAAGCTGTCCATGCCCAGCATGGCCCCCCAAGGTCAAACACAACTGTGATGTGGCCCTCAATGAAATTGAGTTTGACACTCTTGGTTTATAGCATGAGCCAGTTCCTGTTCTCTTTTCAGTACAGTTCTGGAGAGACAGTCAAGGCTGGCTCAGGATATTCAAGTAGCCAAGGTATTTTGAAATCTGAAATAAATAAGTGAGTCCCCACTCCATGGTAGTAAAAAAAAAACACCACAATAATAATAAATTAAGTAACAGGATATGTTTCTTCTATGTGTCAAGCCCAATCTGCTGACTGGCCAATTCACTCTTTGTAGCATAGACCAGTCTTGTGAAACATTTCCCAAAACAGCACTTATAATATCGGGATGTGCTTTACATCAGGCCATAATGTAATCATTGTGTTTGGTGAGGATTCCTGCCCAAGATGGCTGCTGCACAGTAAGAGCTTTTCTTCTCTCTTACCAATGATCTGCTGTTTTTGCTTGCAAAGCTGGTTATCTGGCAGTGCTGCTCCCTGGATTTGAATGGGAACACAGACAACTTTTGTATGGCTGTAGAGCAGGGGTGGATTCTACTTACCTTTACTACCAGTTTGCAACGGGACCGGGCGTGCGCTCTCACTTTGCTTGCACACACGCGTGCCCTTCTGTGCATGTGCAGATCACCCATGATGACATCATGGTGGGTGGGTGGAGCCTCCCATCGGTTTTACCAACAGTTCTATAGAACTGGACAGAACCGGGAGCAACCCACCACTGCTATGGAGCCATTTGGCAAGGGGAGTCTTGAAGATTCCAATTCCCTCTGGAAACCATAACTGGGAAAATCCATCTTCCTGTCAGTAGTTTTGTTTTCTTAAGCACATGTGGGTTTTTAACTTTCATATTTTGAATTTATTGTTTTACTTTGCTTTTTGCTTTTAAAAGTTGACCAGAGGTTGAATACTGATTTATTTCAACCCATTGCTGGACTTTTTTCTTTTTCTTTCTCTTTGATTTATGTTCTTCTGAATAACCTTTGTTCTCTCCATAAGAAAGCACAGTGTGTTTCTTGATGGTGAAGTGCTTTCATTAGAGTAGAGTAGAGTAGAGTAGAGTAGAGTAGAGTAGAGTAGAGTAGAGTGGAGTGGAGTGGAGTGGAGTGGAGTGGAGTGGAGTGGAGTGGAGTGGAGTGGAGTGGAGTGGAATGGAATGGAATGGAATGGAATGGAAGCAATGATGGCTGAAATCTAAGAAAAGACTGTTGGGTAGAAGATATAGTAAAGTATCTACAAACTACTACTACTATAGTAGATATAGTAGAGCATGCAGGTTTTAGTTGAAAGGATTTTTTTTAAGTTTGATGAGATGATAATGGCCATGGAAAGTATGCAGAGGCAGAAAGTTTGGAATAAAGATTCACAAAGGGACTCTGTTCTGAAAGTTGTAGACCAACACAACTGGAGAACTAACTGAATTGATCCTGTGATCTCTTTGAAGTTCAAGCCTGCATATCCTTACAATACCAGGCATCTGATTGAATGGGGAAGTGACAAAATCTTTTTTTGTACAAAGTCTGAGGAAGATTGGAGAATGGATTTATTATCCATTCAACTGGAAACTTACCTCTATTTAAACTTTATTAGGAAGAAAGGTTCACTGTGGAGACAAAATCTGTTATATTTAATTAGACAACAATTGATAAGACATGGAATTAAAAAACAAACATGGATATTTGATCCAGGATAAATTATTTTTAACTTTTGGGATGATTTGGGATAGTTAAGATGCTATGCCAAACTTTCAATGAGTGAATTACAATAACAGTTGGTTAACAGAGAATTTTGAAACGTTAATCTTGTTTTGTTTTGTTTTTATTCTTCTTGCTCCTGTTAACTACACTACTCAAAAAAATAAAGGGAACACAAGCAGAAGACATCCGAGATCTGATTGAATGAAATAGCCTTATTAAATACTTTGTTCTTTACATACAGTAGTTTATACACTGCTCAAACAACTAAAGGGAACACAATACTACTGTATGTAACGAACAAAGTATTTAATAAGGCTATTTCATTCAATCAGATCTCGGATGTCTTCTGCTTGTGTTCCCTTTATTTTTTTGAGCAGTATATTTTGTCATTAATATAGTATATAGAAGACAGATCAATAATTTGCAAATAAATTTACTAGTTTAAAAATTGGGGGGGGGAGTTGTTTCAAAAGGGATGGGAACCAATATTGTCGTAATATATTACTATTGAGTTAAGGGAGGATAACATATGTATATGTGTTGTTATTTTTTCTTCAAGGATTTTCTTGATTTTCTGAGCATGAGTAAGCTGACAAATCGTGGGTAGGTATAATGTATTCAGAGGTAGACTCTGCATACTATTGGCAGTTTGGGGCAAATTATGAGAGAGGTGCCACCACCATCCCATGTGAATAAGGTCCATATCTCAATTATAGGATATTTCATTCATTCATTATTAGTTCTATAGATGGATAGTTAAGAAGATATAGATATCAACATTGAGCTGCTTCTGTGAGCTGAGATGTTTATGAATATTCATCCCCAAATCCATCTGCTGTTCCATGTATACATATATCTATGGAGGGAAGAATCTGAGGCCTGAATAATGTTATCATCTGTTAAATGTTCCAGCTCCGCAGATCTTCAAATAATTTCTTAACTTTATAATCATTATGGCTCTCCTGTATATAAAGTTCACTTTAGACTGTGATCATGTCCATACGGGCATCTAGCTATAACATAAAACTTCTCTGGCATAGTTTGTCTCACCTCGTTCCTAGCCTATGTGCTGTCCTTAGCTGTATCACAATTAAATTAATATTGACCCCATTATTCTAACACTGTTCAAGACCTCAACGTATGTAAATTGAATGCAAGTCAAAAGACAGGAGTGATCAGAAGAAAAAAAAAGGAAAGTTAGGAATGGGCAAATATTGCTGTAGTTTTCTGTTGATTAAAGAATGTAGATAAGAATATTTATTTAATAGTGGGAAGAAGCTCATCATTAGCTCCAGTCTTCAATTTTTTGGTCTTCAGAATTTAAAAACTATGCATGTGAACTATTTTAATTATCAGTGCTCATTGTCAACCCTTGCAAGTTTAATTTGCATCTCTGTAAATATTTTCTTGTATATTCTCCAATTTGATAAAAATGTTTTTTTTTTACTTAAAGACTGTGGTGTTCGCTTAACAACCGCTGTCAAAAAATCAAGTCCAATCAGGTGTTGACTCATTATATAACTGCAAAATGCCCCCTCCCACATGTTGGGGTAGACCAGGTGTCTCGATAGAAAAACACTTAATCTTTCCCCTGGCTCAAGCTGATGAAGGGAGGAGAACTTGTGGCTCAGAAGGTTAATTCAACTGCCTAACATGCAGGAAGCCCAAGTTCGAATTCGAGTAAGGGTATGGCTAGCTGATGAAAGCTAAAAAGCTTGAAATAGATCTATACTAGCAGTGGTGGGATTCAGCCAGTTTGCACCACTTCGGGAGAACCGGTTGTTAACTTTCTGAGCAGTTTGGCAAACTGGTTTTTGGAAGAAATCATTAGGGCAGAGAATCAGTTGTTAAATTCATTTCATTTTCATTTTCATTTTCATTTGATTTGATTTATATACCACCCTACTCCCGAAGGACTCAGGGCAGTGAACAGGCACAAGATAAAACACATAGAATACAAAAATTTAAGAGCAGAAGTAAAATCGTATTAAATCAATTTAGCCCAAGACAAATTTAAAACCCCAGGTTAAGAACAAATTAAAATTTACATTAAAATTTACATTAAAAAGAGAATGGGAGAGGTTAGGCCAGACCAGCCTGGTGAAATAAAAAAGTCTTGAGAGCGCGGCGGAAGGTGCGTAGATCCGGGATCGTCCGTATCTCTGGGGGGAGCTCGTTCCAGGTAGTAGGTGCCCCCACAGAGAAGGCTCTCCCCCTGGGGGCTGCCAGCCGACATTGTTTGGCCGATGGCATCCAGAGGAGTTCCTCTCTGTGAGAGCATACCGGCTGGTGGGAGGCCATTTGTGGCAGCAGGCGGTCCCGTAAATAACCAGGCCCTAAGCCATGGAGCGCTCTAAAGGTGGTAACCAAAACCTTGAAGCGCACCTGGAAGACCATCAGGAGCCAGTGCGGCTCGCGCAGGAGAGGTGTTACATGGGAGCGCCACGTCGCTCCCATAACCACCCAGACAGCCGCACTCTGCGCCAGTTGGAGCCTCCGGATGCTCCTCAAGGGGAGCCCCATGTAGAGAGTGTTACAGTAGTCCAGGTGGGAAGTGACAAGGGCATGAGTAAATTACTTGAATCCCACCACTGTATACTAGTCTCCCTTTATTTCTTTATCAGCAATACACACACACACACACACACACACACACACACACATACACACACACATGCATTCAGTACATATACACCTTTATATTAGATTTTTTTGTTGGTTTTATCTGTTTAATATAATTCTTCATAAAATTATAGAGAAATGTACAACAATAGCATTTTGTTTTGTTTTTCATTCAGCGCTCCTGCATCTCAACAAATTGCTCTACCAATGCAAGCTCATTTGTAATAATTACTCAATTATAAAGTTAGTTGAGCTACAAGGCCAATACTCTACAAGGTGTTCCTTTTAGCACAGGCAAACATTAACGTATAGGCAATAATTCCTTACAGCTATAGAAAATGGGGTAAGGTCAAATCACTCTTCTTCCTATTCTGGAAAGATCTTTTGGATATTGGGGCAAACAATGTGCTTTGCAGCTAAACTTACTTCATTAAATGCAGTGTTTTCCCCATTCCCCTACTCCACCCATTTTCATTCAGTGGAATGAAAGTGAAATTGACTCCCAAAGGGAGAAGGGTAGTTCTCTTGTACTTATTTAGAAATAAAGTGGTTAAGGAATGCATGTAAAATTCTTACTTTTTATATTAGGAATATCACTGTGGTGGTCTGTAGGATCCTTGATTTTTTATGCTTCCATTAAATCCCAAGGAAGATATTAGGAGGGAATTTCTTTCTTTGGAGTTTTTCATATTTGGGTAGCTAAAATGTATTACAGGAAGCAGCAATGTGCTAAGAGAACCTTCTGCTACTGTAATAATGGTAATGGGAAAATAGCAAGAAAAATATTAACATTCTCAAATACTTAGTGAACATGAGTAACAGAAGATGAGGAGGAAGAAGTTGTTTATTTCATATGTCAAGTAAATTTTTGTAGAATTACAAGGCAGTTTTTTAACACTCCATTAGTTTAAATAAATGTGGAGAAATAATTCACCTTGATTTCTGCAATTGTTGCAGCAGTTTAGTCCCAACAATGGTGGCTATATTTGCACCAAGAATCTAAAATAACAGAATGAACATTATAGATCCAAGATTTCTGGCAACTCAAAGGCTATATAATTTATTTCATCTGTCTTTTCTGTATAGCACTTATCTTTGGTCCAAAAAAAGAAGCAGGATTGTGAATTACTTGAAATATATTCAGAAGTGTAAATAAACATAAGCTATAATGGATTTTTCCTCCCTCCTTCCCATCCTAATTATAAGCATTTTACTGCAAAATATTAAAATATAAAAATACAGCAAGAAGTGAAATACAGTATAAAATAATGCATTCATTTATCAATGTACCAGTTTCATGAATAAGAATTTTCTTTCAACTTTTCATTCAAAAAAGAAGAGAACATTAGTAAAATATTCTGGTGGGTGACATACTGTATTATTTACTTACTTATAAGATGGACAAATGATACAATTATCTTTCCAGCTGTAATTCTCTGGGCTCTCTGTGCTACAATTAAATTCCACTGGATAATAGCTGAAGGAACTTCTTCCATTGGACCATTTATTTACTCCTTTGTTGGGCTGCCCCTGTCAATTGACTTTGGGTGGTTAACAATAAAACACAACTAAGCAAAATGAAACTCATTTCTCACACACCCAGATAGCATAGCTAAGCATGGCTGCCCAGTTACCACCAACTCAGATCAAATGCCCATATAAGAAAGTTAGATCTTCAACTTTTAATCAGAATGTTTTAAAACAATAGCAAGGAAATTAATTACAAAATTGAGTACACATTAGTATTCTACATAAAAGAATTACATTTAACGGTTAAGGAATGCATCATTTCCCTTTATACAATGCAGAATCCAATAAAGAAACAGTAATCCCAAACCCTTTCTACAATTGCCAGGATCCAAAATGATGTTTGAAATTACTGGCTGGCATCCTGATGAATTGTTCAGGATTCATTTTTAAGGAGAAGAGAATTTCATGTTTGGTGGAAGGGGCATTACAATTCTTTCACACAGCACTTTTTAAAAAATACTTCCTGTTGGAAGATGCTCACTGAACTGGATTAATGGACCAAGTGCAAAGAAGGCTGTCAAGAGACCTTGAAAAATATAGCATATCACATGTGTATGTGTAATCTATCACAGTGATGTCACCACACACAGCACAATTCACTGCCAGACTTTCAGAGAAGCATGAGAGATGCTATAGAAGTCATCAATCTGATTTTCATTGGATTCACAAGGAAGCCAGAGGAAGAAATAAATAAATGACGTTTCAGATGGAACAAGCTTATATTTTTTTTAAAAAAGTACATTACACTAAAGTGCTGTTTAATTTACTATATATATTGCAAACTGAGCTCATTTCTGCAACCGTTTGAAGGTCATTAGATTAAAGAGATAGGCACAGTCTCTACCAGGCACTGCATGGCATTTATAGCATTAAAAATGTTTTTATGCTTGTATTTATGCCACGAACTTTATTCACAGTTACTTAAAGGTTGGGTAACTATGAGATCAAGAAAATTCACCCAATTCATTTGGTTGCTATTTTTTTCATTATTATTATTTTTATAACAAATACTGCCTAAACAAACAATAAACATTGATCATATTGATGAGTGAACTGAAGTACGCATTCACTGTTTGCAACAGTGACTTTGGAGACAGAAAGAGAGATACACATCTTGCACAATTTGTTCAGAATGACTTAGTTACATTAGTTATTGTCACCAAGAATCCAAGAAACAAAAATTTCGTCAATTAATTGTCGCACATTTCATTTAAGCAGCATATACTGTGTAAGAACTGCCTTATAAAGCAGAGGAAGTCATTTCTCCTGAACTACTGATTTAATTTAAAAGCCAACCATTTTAAACTTTGAATGATTGGTTCTACAAGCATCAGATATCAGAGTATACTAATGGAACCTTAGGTGAAATTGTTTTCTGTCCCACAGCTATGAAAAATTTAAAAAATGATTTTCTGCTATGCAAAAATATTATCTACTCTCCTTTTCCATTTTTGCATTTTCCTTCTCTTTTACTAGGATGGCTGGACTAATCCAGGGATAGAATTTTCCTTGGCACCCACTGATTTTAATTCTTTTTAAAGATTATCTTAATTTTTAAAAATGGAAAGTCCAAAACAAAGTTACAGCCAAAATGGCTGCGTAATATCAACCCATTGAAAAAAGATATTGTGAAAAATGTTGTGAATGAAAAGGATCTGACCAGTTTATTTTCCATATTTCAATGCTTAGTAGAGCCTACCATTTTGTAAGATAACATAATATTAACATAACAACAAAAATAGTAATGAATTATTATTGATTGAATATTATATATAATGATAATATATTGCGTCCTTCATCCAGCAATGTCAGCAGTGATCTTGACAGACTCTACTTACCAAGGAAAATTAATGTATGGAATGTTGCAAGTACACCAGACAGTTGAAAAAGAAGAAAAAAGAACATTGGAAGAATATCTAAGGACAGTAAGCAAAATGCACGGATACTAGTGTACCAGGAAGGCTTACTGAGTACTGGAGTGACCAAACTGACCTACAAGAAAGACCAAATGAAGAAAAGAATAGAACCATGGTTAGGCAAAATATTACATGACTAATATATTTTTAAAGGGATGTGGAGGCTCAGTGGCTAAGATGCTGAGCTTGTCGATCGAAAGTTCGGCAGTTCAGTGGTTCGACTCCCTAGTGCCACGTAACGGGGTGAGCTCTTGTTACTTGTCCCAGCTTCTGCCAACCTAGTAGTTCGAAAGCAAGTAAAAAATTCAAGTAGAAAAATAGGGACCATCTTTGGTGGAAAGGTAACAGCATTCCGTGCACCTTTAGCATTTACTCATGCCGGCCATATGACCACAGAGATGTCTTTGGACAGCGCTGGCTCTTCAGCTTTGAAACGGAGATGAGCACTGCCCCCTAGAGTCAGGAATGACTAGCACATATGTGCGAGGGGAATCTTTATCTAATATATTTTTTAAAAAATTAGCAAGCAAAGCAGATAGCAACTATTAATGGCTTGTTTTGGTAATGATTAAGAGCACGAAAGTTGAAGAAAGAGACAGAAGGGATAATTCTGGCTGCACAAGGCCAAGCCTTGGGAACAAATACATACAAAGCTAGAATTGAGAAGACAGCAAGAGACAACAAAAGCCATCTCTGCAAAGAAGCAGAAGAAATTGTGGGTCTCCTAATTAGCTACTATACAAGACAATTGTATAAACTGACTACAAACAATGGCATGACAAAGTAGCAAAAATGGTGCATTGGAATATCTGCAAGAAATATTATTTGCCTGAAAGCAAAATCTGGTGGGATCACAAAATAGACAAAGTAATAGAAAATAAGGAAACTAAAGTGCTCTGGGACTGAAACAGAAAGAAATCATTCCTATTAGAAGTAAATATTGAGCAAATGTCTTCTAGATTTGTATTGGAAAGGGTTTAGGCATATTTCAAATGAATAACGAAATAAATAAATTTAAAAGTATTTTTGGAGTCTTGAAGCTATTAACTTCCAATATAAATATCCAGTGTGAATGAATGAAAATAATTGGAATGAAATGTAAGTAATTGGAACATTCTACAGAGATTGTTTTCTGTTAGTATGACTGAATTCATTATTATTATTTTTCTCTCTAATTATGTGTCTAATTATATGGTACAGACATGCAAGCTTGCAATAATATATAAAATCTTGCTAAATGCTATATTATTACACCGTATTATTTGCTAGGAATAATGACAAGCCTCTGATACTTAAAAATGCACCCCCAATTAAGTTAAGGTAACTAACTCATTTGGATAATATGCATGTAGTTAATTTTTATGTCAAGCAATGTTCTTAATACAATACGGAATACAATTTGCATTTTAATAACATTCTTAATACAATAAAAATTAGATTTTCTTGTCAAACATTTCATATGGCTCTAAATCAATCTGTTCTGCCCCTCATGTGGCCCACTGTGCGTTACTAAACTTAAAAATCATTTTTTCAACTCCCCAGATTCTCAGCAATGACCATGTTAGTTAGAAAATTCTAGGGATTGAGGCCTGACCCTTAGGAAGACAATCAGGTTTACTCTTCTTATACTGTACTTTAACTCCCCACTTCTGATTTCTAATATTATATTATTACTATGAAATGTTATCAGTGAACTATTTTCCAATTTTGTAGGTGCAGCATATGGTTGGCGGTGAATATACCTTTGCAAAAATAAATTGGTACATATGCAAACAAGGACTTCCTCAAACATACCTGCAAGTTTTCTATGCCTTGGCAGAATTGGGGATAAGAAATTTGCATTTGAAATGGGCTCAAAGATGTTAGAAAGCCTTCTCATTATTCCTCAATCCAACTCTATTCCCCTCCTCGGTTTTTGAAAGATGAGCTAAATTATAGGACATAAAGGAACTGAATTTGCAGGATCCAATCTGAGTCAGTCACCAGGACCAAAGGTTAAGACCTCCAAAGTCCCTTCTGACTCTATTACTTTATGTTCTATGTTTATTCTTCCAAGCTTCTGGGCTTATATATTTGCCTTCATTTGTGAACTGAACTTGACTCAGGAGGAACAAAAGCACAGACCTACATGGCATTCTCTTTACAGTATCTTGGCATTGAGGCTTTTAGATTCATAAGGTTTAGTGTTATGGATCGGACAAAAGATTCTTGCACATGTCCCAAATGCAGACATGATTTACAGTAAAGAAGACTAATGGCCAAGTAGCAAGAAAAAAAACACACAAAACTTTCAGGAAAATAATAAAACAACAAAAAGTAATAATTTGTATAAGCAAAAAACCCAAAACAAACAAACCTAGCAACACCAAGTCATAATTCCATATATTAATGGGATAATTGATCCATTTAATTGTTTTTCCAATGAAACTGGTCTATCGGGACAACCTGGTCTACCCAAATATGGGACGGAGCATATTGCTCCCACTTTCACCTTTCAGCCGCAATCCAGGAGCCTTCGCAGTCAGTCGCTTTGGAGACCAACTATTTTTGGTTGAATTTATATTTTACCAACAAACAAATAAAGGGAAACTAGTATACGGGAAAACACTTAATCTCTCCCCTGGTATAGCTGACAAAGCGAGGAAAGCCTGTAGCTTAGAGGTTAATGCATCTACCTAATATGCAAGTAGCCCGGGTTTAAATCCTAGAAAGGGTATGGATAGCTGACGAGAGCTAAATAGCTTGAAATAGATATATACTAGTCCCCTTTATTTTTTTGTTCGTAAAATATAAATTGATCCATTTAATGTTTTGAACTAAAATTTACCCTATAAAAATTTAGAGAAGTAAAGAATTTAAAGAACAGTTGTGTTGCACATTGAGAATAGAATTACAATACATAGAATTAGAACATACAGTAGAATCAGATCAGCCCATTTAAAAAACTGGATCAAGCAAAATTTTCCAATATCACAGTATTTCTTCATCAAATTTCTCTAGGTAATTTTTAAATGTCAAACTAGAGAAAGAGGGAGACACTTCAAATATTGCAGATGAAGATATAATTAAGAATCTATTTTATGCAGGGCAAAGGTCTGTGTTTTCAGTTAGAATGTATATTTCAACTGCAGCTTTCATTAAAATGCAAACAATAGATAAAAACAGAGCTCAATCAGATTTACTCAGTAATGTTTTCAAGATTGAAAATGAACATTGTTGGGGAATGAAACATTTGGGAGATACTATTATATATGATAAAAATAGCACACCACTGAAAGCAGGTGTGAAAAAAGATGAAGGCACTATTCACAAACAGGTTAAAGAATAACATATTTCATTTCTTTTTAATTCACTCCACAGAAAAGAATATAAGATCATGTGCGTGTTCTGAAGCTTGCTTTTTTTCTTGCAAACCTTTCATTGCCAGGTTAAGTAACATCATCAGTGCAGGTTGTTGACCGGTTAAATGTTGTAGTGTATCCTGTTAGGGCACTGATTCTTTCTTGATTGAGCCTGGCTTATCTGAAGGTGTTAAGGACAGAGGTCTTTAGGACTATTTTCCCACTTCTTTGCCTTTTGGTAGCTTTCTTTTTTTAATGGTTTATGCATGGAGCTTATTTCAGTATATCTGTTAATAGGTGATTTGTCAGAATGCCAAGCCTCTAAGAATTCTCTTGCATTTTGGGGTCTGGCATGGTCTAAAATGTCTTGTTTTCAAACTGAAATTGTTTTTGAATTTGTCAGTGTCATAAGTGGACTACAATCTTGTGTCTCCCCACTCCTTGTGGGGACACTTTAATCACTGCACTTTAATCACTGCATCTCATCAACCATGATAGCAAAACAAACAAAGCAATCCAAAGTTGTAATTCATCAAACAGTAAAATAAAATACACTGTTAAAAATAATTTCAGCTTACATTTAAAAACTAGGAAACTGAAAAATATATCTTCTCTTTTGCTCCTCTTTGGATGGTGGTGGGAAAGCAACTGAACTGAATTTATCCTGCATCTAGCTCATTATTGCCAGTGAGTTCAGTTCATACTTGTTGATGCTGCTGCAACCTGCCCTCCTGCCTGATAGAGCTAAGCTTAACATGGACCAACCAACATCAAGTTCAAGCGACAAGCCAGTTGATCAGTTCCTATTGCAACCAATGGATCAACAGCTATATACAGTGTTGTGGCAAGACAATGAAATGGTGCTTTTTGATCCAAAAAAATTGATGCTGCACCTGTGGGAAAACACTAGGAAGAACTCGTCTATCTATATATTACTAAAACTCTTGTGTTTTTTGATATTTTGGAAGCTTCAGTAGGGTGAACAATGCATTGTACAGCAACAATTTTGAACCAAACTATCTCAAATGAGCTAACTTTGGTTTCAAAATCTAAAATCCATGACTTTCGTAGGATTGAAATTTAGCAAAGTGGTGGTCACTTCAGCACCACTATAGCTTCTGATCATATTTCCTAGAAACTCATAGGTTGTGTGGTACAAGAGAAGATGGAAGGATGTATTCCCACCCTCTGGTCCCTGTATCTAATCAACTGGCAGCAAGGCTCAACAGATGAGCAGCCATTTATTATTTTGGTACTATTTGGGTAGGCAGTTCTACAGATCAGTCAAGGAGGAGGTCTGTTCATTGGGGGTCTCCTGAGTGTTGTGATGGACAGGAAATGACACAAACCTACATTATATATGGAAAGTGGAAGGATGAGAGGGTGAATTGGATGCCTACTAGCTGGAAGATGCTGACAGTCAAAAGGTGACCCATCTTCCTCCTTGGAGGGAAGGAGACCCTTGGGGACACACTAGAATGAAGAGTAGCAGTGCAGTTTTCCTCATGATTTATGGATCCCTCTCTCTCCAGCAAAATGGCAGACAGTTCTGCAGGCCAGCCAAGGAGGAAGAGGTGGCTTCACCACTTGCATTATTTGTGGAAAGAAGAATGACTTAATGGGTCATGGATTGTCTAATTATTAATTAATTCCAGTGCCATTCATCATCTTCCTTTACCTGGCCACTGGAATGCTTTCTCTACAATGAAACTTCATGTATGCTGGATGACTAGAAAGTTCATAAGATCCTATACAAGAGGGAGAGTAGCTGTTGCAATTCTATCCATTTGTCCACTTTGCAAGATGGGTGGAAAGGGGCACAGCCCCCAAAACTCACTTCTAAGTGCTTGGTTTACAGCAAAATGGAAACTCTTGTTCTCTGAACTCTGAGGTTTTCATGGACTAGAACCTGTAACTACCAACTACTGACATCAGGAAGAATTGTGAGGCCATTATAGTGGTGTTCTTATGTTTGAGGTGCAATTTTCTGAATATTGTGACTATTCCATGTAACAAATTGCTTTTGCATCACTGCCGACTTTATTGAGAACTCTAAACAAAAAGAGTTTGTCTTAATGTTCCTTGCTCATATGTGTCTCTGTGACAGGGGTAGGATTATACATTATCTAGTAACAGAGTAATCCTGATAAGTATATCAAGCTATCAATGATGTGATTTGTGGAATTTAATCTCAACAAGGCATTAGTTTTTCTAAGGTAGGAATTTAGATCTTTGCTTTCAGAGACAGACAGAGCTCTGTTCTGTCAATTTAAATCAATAGATTTGAATTAGATATTGGATTCATCTGTTTAGAAAGAACATATAGTACAGCTTTCATAGGATTACATCACTTCAAAAAGCATCTTTGATACCTTTTATTTGCTGGCTAACTTTGACAAGTATACAATTGGTATAAACTGCTCCATCTAGTTTAATATTATTTAGTTTATAGATATTATCCACTTTATATCATCTAGTTTAGTATTACCTATTCCAGCGTGGCTTTTAGGCAAGACTGTTGATGATTCTGAAGTCCCAGCACACACCTCAACAATGTCCAAGTCAGGAAGGATCACAGCAATAATGCTAACACTGACCTCCAACTTTAGACAATATTGTTCCATACTGTTTCTAATGCTACTAGATGGTTATCACATATATCGATGTATGGCTTTTTGGTTCATAGACTGATATCTGTGTATGTATGCAATGCATTTGTGCAATGTATTTGGGTAAATATATAAATGCATATATATGAAACCCTTCAAAATAGTCAATTCAAGCAAAATAGTTTGTTTTGGAAAATTTTATTTAATGAACATGTGAGAAATGCTGGAATGGAGACATTTAAGAAAACTGAAAAAGGGATAAATATGTCTTCAAAACCAGATAAGGTCCCCATATTGGATCAGGCAAGGACATTCAAGCGGAAAACTAGTAGGAGCCTTGTTGTAAACATTGATGGGAACTCTACTACTTTGGAATGATCACATATAATCAAGTACTATGCATATTAGACCACCTAATTTGATTTCTCTGGAACTCAAATCTGGAACTTTTGACCGGTTAAAAGATTCTAATGCTGGGAAAGATGGAAGGAAAGAGAAAAAAGACGATAACCAGCAGAAATGAGCGCCCTATTGGAAGACCTGAAAGATCAAGCCAGGACCTGATTGTCATGCAGAAAATCTGTCTATGTGATTGATAGGAGTCAAAAAAATAGCTTAATGGCACATACTGTATTTTTCGGACTATAAGATGCTCTGGACTATAAGACACACCTAACTTTTGGGAGGAAAACAATAAAAAAAAATCTGCCTCTGCCTCCCAGCAATTTGCCTCCTTGCAGCAAACAGCAAACAGCTGTTTGGATGATCAGTTGTTCCAGGCTGCGGGGATCACCACCGCCCAATACTGTTGCCACCCATTGCCACTGCTGTCTATCAGCACCTCCATGAGCCCCATTTTCGGCCTATGCACACCACATTTTTGGCCCGTTCCAGGCGGTAGGGATAGGCGGCAATCCCTGCCACCTGGAATGGGCCAAAAATGGGGCACACGGGGCAGAAAATGGGGTGCACGGAGGCCGAAAATGGGATGTGTGGAGGCCGAAAATGGGGCGTGCAGAGGTGGTGATTGGCAGCAGTGGCAATGGGCAGCGACGGCAATGGGCGGTGGCAATCCCCGCAGCCTGGAACAGCTGATAGGTGGTATTCCGGCAGGGAGATCCAACTGCCAATCAGCTGCTCATGCTAAATCAGGCTGTGCTGAAGCTGACCAGGCTGTTTGCTGTTTGTTACAAGGAGGCAAATTGCTGGGAGGCAGCAGCCAAAGTGTGGGAGCCGGCGGGTGGGTGGGGCTTCAACAACATTTTTTTAAATAAAACGTCACTTGATTTAAAAGTAAACATTTTTTCTGATATAGTTAGCTAGAGTCACAAGTGGAAAACTGCTACTTATATTAATGTTGTCTCACACCTTGATGAGTAGTAAAAATAAAACTGCAATTTGGTGTGCTTTATTTTTGAAGCACCAATTTGAGAGGCTATTTCTTAATAGTAAGCTGCTCTGCTTTTATCTATCTCTTTGCATTGCTTATTGCAGCCTATCCACTGCAATGAGATTCTCAACAAAATACCTGAAATCCTTGAATTTATAGCCATTTGTTTAACAAGAGTTAAATGTTACAGTGGCCTTGGAAAAAGTGACTTCTGACCTGCCCTCAAAGTTACAGCTGTCACATCATCCCCAGAGTCATGTGCTTATAATTTGGGCATTTAGCAACAGCCTTGCAATTATGATGGTTGTGTCACATGGTCTGATTTGGAATCTTCCCAACCAGCTTCTAACAATCGAGGAAGGTGGATTTACTTAAAATCTGTGTGATTCACTTAAGGACCATGTGATTTGCTTAATGACTGATAAAAATGGTTTAAAAAACAGATCCAGTTACATGGTGATTTCCTTAATGACTGCATCTCTTACAGTAGTGACCAAAATTCTGAGCTCATAACTCAAATACTACCAATAGTTCCCAGGGAATGTGGAGGTTTTAGTAGATGAAGGGGAATGATCAGCCTGTCAGGGTTGAACAAATAGAAGACAGTTTTGCTTTGATGAAAGACATCCCAAAGGTGCTTTATCAAGAGGCAACTGGATTTTCTGTTTTTTCTTTGAAGACATTCACTTCTCATCCAAGAAACTTCTTCAGCTCTGACTGGATGGTGGGGAATGGAAGGATCCATCCAGTCAGAGATAAAGAAGCTTCTTGGATGAGAAGCGAAACCAGAAAGTCCAGTTGCCTCTTGAAAAAGTACTTTGGGGTAACCATGACCTGGATGACTGAGAATCTTCATAGACACTTTGTTGAAAGAATTGTTTCCTACGTTGTGGTTGTTATTAGTTGCAAAGTCGTATCCGACCCATCACAACCCTTCACATGGACAATGTTCCTCCAGGCCTTCCTGTCTTCTACCATCCTCTGGAATCCATTTAAGTTCACACCTACTGCTTCAGTGACTCCATCCAGCCACTTTGTTCTCTGGCGTCCCCTTCTTCTTTTGCCCTCAATCTTTCCCAGCATTAGGTTCTTCTCCAGTGAGTCCTCCCTTCTCATTAGGTGGCCAAAGTATTTGAGTTTCATCTTCAGAATCTGGCCTTCTAAAGAGCAGTCACGGTTGATCTCCTCTAGGATTGACTGGTTTGATCACCTGGCAGTCTTCTCTAGCACCAAAGCTTCCTATGTCATGCTAATAGAAATAAACTGAATGCAAATTCCCTGGGTAGGGGAGGCAGACTATGCTTGGTGAAATGTATCTTTAGTTCCTAAAAATAGACACTGAATATACAAGATTCATGGACAGGTGCCAAATGAGAATTCATAATTTGTAACAATAATGGTGATTATTTTTAACATAAATGGCTTAGGACCCGAGTATTTACGAGACTGCCTTCTGCCACCGATAGCCTCCCACCGACCAGTACGCTCCCACAGAGAGGGGCTCCTCAGGGTGCCGTCAGTCAAACAATGTCGACTGGCAGCCCCCAGGGGGAGAGCCTTCTCTGTGGGGGCACCTACCCTCTGGAATGAGCTGCCCCTGGAGATATGGCGGATCCCGGATCTTCGCACCTTTCATCATTCCCTAAAGATGTTTTTATTCCAGCTAGCTGGGCTGGCCTAACTCTTTTAAATTGTTTTAATTCTTAAATTGTTAATTATCGGTTTTAATATAGGGGTGTTTTAATTGTGGGCCAAATTAATTTAATTGGATTTTAGTACTGTTTTTAAATTTTGTATTTCTTGTGTTTTATCTGTTGGCTGTTCACCGCCCCAAGTCCTTCGGGAGAAGGGCGGTATATAAATATAAACAAAATAAATAAAATAAAATAAAAAATAAATAGATAGTCATTTAAACTCAATATATTTGCTTCAAAGGTATTTAAGAAAACAAAACTAAAATGTTCCAATCTCTTGACACTGAGGAAGGCCCAAGAATTTCTGTTAACAATCTAAGTGGACTATTGATTTCCTTCTTTTTAGGTGGAACTGGAACAATTTATATAATTTGAAATTTATAGGGGATGTTTTTGTATAAAATATTCTGGGTTTTACCTAATTAGGAAGATTTAAAACACCAAATCACTCTCCTTAGTGCTCCATTAATTCTGGCAAACCTGTTAATTTCTTCCAAGCACCTGGGCTACAAACCATCAAAGTGTCCATGAAATGGTGTGCAAATTTTAGCCGTGGCTTTGATGAAAAGTGGTAGTTTTTAAGTGTGTAATGAATCCCCAAATGAATCAAGTTTCACTTGGTAGCAAATCTTTCTTCTTGCTCTGATCAAAGGTGTATTCAGAAAGGATGAGGCTTTGATACTGCAAGAAACACATTTCTTACCATGTTCAAAGTAAAGCCCTGGGATTTGGCAGAGACATTCCTATTGGGAGTACAGCAGCTAAACTTAGCAAAGCTTAGCAAAAGGGGATTGGAGGTGGAGGTGACAGGAACATGTCATATTTTTAGACCCTTCTGTGTTTTTCCAGGAGTCGCTTTTTAATTCCTTCACATTAGCATGCAAAATGCAGATAGAACCAAAATGTATTATAGAAAGGAATAGCTGTCTCTCTTACAGCAGTCTCTCTCACTCTTTTCTCCTCCTCTGTAGTTATAGTACTAAGCAGTGTAACCAATGTATTGCTTTGCTCCTTCAAAGTGTATTTTAAGTAAATGGGAAAAAAAGACGAGAGAAAGAGAGAGAGAGAGAGAGAGAGAGAGAGAGAGAGAGAGAGAGACAGAGACAGAGACAGAGACAGAGACAGAGACAGAGAGAGAGAGAGAGAAGGTTCTCTTTCTAAAATTAGTTTCTGACCCACATTTCAACTACTAGAGTCCAATAAATTTGCAGCATTTATCATAACTTGAAATAACCGGTTATTCCAATGTGAGGTATAGGTTTTTCCAACCTATTACAAGCCAAAAGAGTTGGATTTCTTCCTCTTTCAGCGTGGCTGAATGATTCAGTGGAACTAAAAGCCAAATATTTGGAAGGTATCACAGACTGGAAAAGTTGGTGGCATATTGGTCCTGATCCCAAGAGTACAAGTTTTATGTTTGCTATTTATGTACATATTTATCATTATCTGTCTTAGGTATCAGAACAGGAACCAAAGTTAAAATAAATGCTCTTATTGCACCAAGGGGAGCTCACTGTTTCCATTCAAAATTATGCACCTTTAAATGTTTTTCACACAGTGTCTTGTGTCACAATATAGCCATCAAAGCCATGCAAAACCACACATTCCTTCTGAAATGTGGATCAGAGAAGCAATTATTATACTAAATTTGGATCACCAGATCCACTTCCATAGCAACAGACAGTAATATTACTAATAGGATTATGGTCCCATTTAGCCAGAAAATGTGTTCTGATAATGGGAAAAAGTACATACCAGAATTATACTTCATAAATCCCTCTAAAGGACAGAAAGTTTATTCAGAAGCAACGATGTCATGGACTTTTCTTCTTTAAATGTTTGCTTGTTTATCTTCTGGGAACTCTTGAGACTTACAGCCTCAAGCAAGGCAGTCTGTTTCCTTACATCAGCTGCCATGGGCAGATTTGCTGACCCTCAACAAACAGCCTCATTAAGCCTTTCATTAACCCTGGTTATTATCCATTAGTAGCATGGCAATTCTTCCCAGGGACAACTTCACAATTACTGCAAAACAACTGATTCTCTTTGTCTGCTCTACATTTACAGACATGGGAGCTGAAAATAGTGTGCTTTTAATGAAATTTGTCTGTGTGCACTTCTGGAGTATATAGTGAAGATGAAGACATTCTATTCTTCCATCAACCTGCCCGTACAAAATTTAACATTCTACATTTTATCTACAAGTACAAAGGCAGGTGGAGAGCCTGCAGCCCAAAAGTTGGATGCCTATATTCCTTGACCTTCTTCTTTGGATTCTTCAGCATCAAGCTGATCACTTCACTGAATAAGTCAGCAGCATGGTTTACCTTCCTTTGATATGGGATACACATGGGGAAAAAATATAGTACAATTTTAAAAAGTTTGAAGAGTGAAGAGCCAAAAAGAAAAAAGAAAGAAAAGCCTAATAAATGCCACTCTTGGCCCACGTATGAGAGAATTTTGCATACTTAACATCACTGCCACCACCTGGCCCATAGAAGGTAAGGATTCTGCACTAAAGTCATTTGTTTTTACAAAATGCCATCACACACCTTCAACCATGTAAAAACTAGTCAAGAATGAACGAGGCTGTTTTATTCTTGATTAATATTACACATATGATTGGCTTTATTTTTGTTTGAACTTGTGATAGTTATGCTACAAGCAGAATATATTTGCCCCTCTCCAACGTATTTTCTTAGAATAAATAACACTATAACACTATAACACATGGATTAGGCCTAGGGTACTTGCAGGATCATCTCCTGCCATCCTCCCATCGTCCCGTGCGCTCCCACAGAGCAGGCCTCCTCAGGGTGCCGTTAGCCAGACAATGTCGGCTGGTGGCCCCCAGAAGGAGAGCGTTCTCTGTGGGAGCGCCGACCCTCTGGAATGGTTTGCCCACCGGGCTTAGGACAGCCCCTGACCTCTTCTCCTTCTGCCGCGAACTGAAGACGTGGCTCTTTTATCAAATGGGCTGATTCGTTGGGGGATTTTTACTTTGAAATAATTTTAGTAAATTTTAATTGGATTTTAATTTTTTATGTAATTTTCAAATTTTTGAATGTTTTCTTTGTAAGCCGCCCTGAGTCCTTCAGGAGAAGGGTGGCATATAAATTAAATAAATAAATAAATAAATAAATAAATAAATAAATAAATAAATAAATAAATAAATAAATAAATAAATAAATAAATAAATAAATAAAATTGATATATGGCCAGTTCTTTTGCCAACAGAAGACAATTTTTTACTGGAATGGAATTGATTTTCTGCAATTCTTCCGCCTCTCTCCCCGCATCCCTATGCCCTGTCCAAATTTGCTCTAGAAATTTGTGAGATTCTTTGGTGCAGATTTTGAAGAACAAACATTACAGTGTTTTAGATATCACTCAGTGTTCTAACTAATTGGATACCATCTAATTGGAATATTGTCCATTATAATAGTTGTATTTCACCCAGAATTATAACAACATAAGCAATGGACACTACATGTAATATATGTGTGGGTGATTGTGCACCTGTGTGGGTGTATGCACACATAGTAAATATATTTGGTCATCCTACTTTCCTTTCTATTCAACCCTTCAGTCTTCCGACATCACTATATCTTTCACTCTTTGATGCTCCTCTTTGGTTATATTTTTAAATCACTCACTCAATTAATCAATAAATACTATACTTTCTTTTGTACTACATTTTGTCTAATAATAAAATGAAATGTATAGTGCAATAGCCTTGTGACGTGAAGTTTCTTACCCTGATCAGTTAGCAGAATTACTGGCAGAAGTTGCAGAACTGAGCCTAATTTGTCATCTTTGAAGGCAAGGAACTTATTCATTTGGTTGAGAGGAAGGCTTTCTCTTCAGACATCACAACACGCTTGCCCTTGTACACAACATATATCAGGTTGCTGTCAAGTAAGAACACAAATATCCCACAAACATTGCAGAACATCACTGTAAAGTCCTCTCTGTTAATCTTTAGCTTTATTTCTTAAGGTAGCATCAGTACAAGAGTTTTATTTCTTCTTGTGGCCTTCTCAGTTCTCAAGTGCTGTTGACTTACTGGGAACATTCATTTACAGACTTCCACTTAAAGTTTTCCATCAAATTTCTTGGTCAAATTCCTGTTTGTTTTTCCTATTTACTGTCTCACTGAATTCATTACTGGAAGATAATAGTATCTTTTTTTTATATATATTTGATTTATATGCCGCCCTTCTCTGGAGACTCAGGGTGGCTTACAATGCGTTAAGCAATAGCCTTCATACTTTTGTATATTTATACAAAGTCAGTTTATTGCCCCCACAATCTGGGTCCTAATTTCACCTACCTTTGAAAGGATGGAAGGCTGAGTCAACCTTGAGCCTGGGGAGAATTGAACTCGCAGTAATTGCAGGCAGCTGGATGTTAAATGCTGCCTTAGGAGGCATTAGCGTCCTACGCCACTCAGGCTCCTATCTTGTTATACTGCTTAATATTGCAACTGCCATTTATGCCTTAAAGGACCAGTAGTATAGATGGAAATTGAAATATATTTTGGTCCTTGTTTCAGTCTACATATCATTTTTTTTTCTTAAGTATGCTTCATCTCTGAAAGTTATAAGCCAGAGAAAGTGTCTTGTTCTTGAAGCAGTGATTCTTAAACTATGGGTTGCAGACCATTGATGGTCTATGGAATTAAACCAGGTGCTTTGGGGGTTCTTTCTGGCCAGAACCTATTCACTCCCTTGTTCACCTTGCTGATCAAAGCCTGCTCACAGTCCTTGCTGCTCCATGTTCACTCTAGTCCATGGGTCTCCAAGCTCCAGGCCATGGCCCACTACCAGCCTATTTGCAACCAGGCCAGCACGCATGCACATGAGTGCTCAACTTGTGCAAGCATTTAGCCGACACACCCAGGCGCAGCTCAACTCGCCCGAATGGCAGACTGGCATGCATGGGCATGTGTGCACAGCTTAAGTAGTCGAGCTGCATGTGTAATGTTTCCTCTATTAGTATCTATTTCATGTACTCAATTCATGCTTATACTTATATATATTGCCTAATACATTCTTAACAAATAAAATAAAATTAAATAAATAAATAAACATCCATAACAAAGCAGAAAAAAAACCTAAAGAATGTGTGTATCCAGTTAGTAATATCGTATCTTATTTATTCAATTTATTTATCTAGACTTTCTGTTCAAATCTAAAGTCTCAAATTGATTTACAGCAGAAACCAAACAAAAATACAAAAGTACAACGATTAAAAAGAAAACACTTAGAATGTGAATACTGTTGTAAAATCATTAACATTTAAAGGCCTAGAATTTAAAGCAGGGGGTGGCAAATGCAGTTCCCCAGGGAGATCATCGAGAGTGACAGATGGAAAGAATTTATTCTGGGCCTTTGAAAACAGGATCATCTTCAAAAGAATCTTTCCTGCAGGTCTTACCGTCTAGACAACTTTGTAGTGGGAGACACAATTACTTTCATAATCATGCCCTAAGCCACTAGAGGTACAGAACCCAGCAGCCCACAATGCCCAGTAGATGTTTATACTAGCTTTCCTTCAGCTCTGCTATTCTAAAGAAGATGGCAGATGGTGCTATGCTCTTTCTGGGAAGGAAAGGGAAGAACACTGTCTTCAACTGTTCCTTCTCTTCCTGATAAACGTGACCAGGTAGGTTGCCATCTTGCCACAGAGAGCAGGAGGCACAACAAAAATCTGCAATAAGAGGTGCAATGTTTCAGAAAATGTTCTTTCCACTGCAAATAAGAGCTTGTTCTTTTATCTCACCATGTTTGAATCTTCATTTCAAACTTCTCTTGGTACTGTGCCTGGACTCTGTCAAAGATGCTGGATGTTATTCCTATTGTTAATTACAGATTTTTCCATTATTTTGATATCTCCACAGCTGCCCATATATTGTAATATCCTTTAGGTTGTCTTTGGGAGGATTTAATGTAAGCAAAAGTGGTCAAAAGGGGAATAGGAAAATGGGACCAAATGGATTCAGAAATTGGATGTCTGTTTTTCCAACTCAAATTCAATAATATTTGTATGTTTTTAATCTGTGGGGCAATGGGGAGACTTTTCTGAGGCATTCTTTATGAAATTATAAAAATTCATCAGGGATACATGTTAGATGGGTGCCAGTATGTCCAGGATGAGTAGGACATCCCATTTTCTCTGTAAGACACAGAAATCAGATTTAGCAATTCATAGGTTATCGTTACCACAATAATGCAATGTCTGTGTAATGCTTTGGAAGAAATTTCAGCCTAGACACTGGAAATGGAAAGCCCACTTCAACATCTTCCAAGTGAGGCACACTTTGGAATTATTGAAACAATACAAAAGAACAAACTTTTGCACTGAAGAGAAACCAAGAATTTTTCTGTAAAACAAAATACTACCTTCAAAAGTTGGATTTTCTAAAGAGATTTTTGCATTGGAGGAAACAATTAATTTGCTTCTTCGGATTTATCCTGATCCCATTAATCCACAACAGGATAATTCCTCCTCCTCTTGAATTATTTCAGTGCCCTAAAAAAAGGTTGCAGTAAACAAAAATGAATTTCTGTCTTCTCTGATTACTTGTTCCCATTTGCAAATCCTAGTAAAAAAAGCCAAGCAAACAACATAACATTCATAAGTTTGAAGTTTGTTCATTCCTGGAACTCCAAGAAAAAACTTAACAATGTCTGCTTTACTGTGATTACCAAACCTAAACCGACATATAAAAGAAACAGAACAAATATACTCCTTCTTCAATAAGTTCAGTTCTAAATGATATTGTTCTAACAGCCGAGATGCTCAGACTGTATTTTTATCTTGCCTGCTTCACAAAATTCATTTGGGTTCACAGCCCCTAATAGACTGGGGGAGGGAGGAGAAAATTGGCAAGGCTAGTTTTGCAAAGGATGTTAGACAAGAAGAGGAAATTGCTACTGATCTAGACAACAAGAAGAAAAATTGCAGCTAGCAATAAATTGTTCTGAAGTATTTCCTTGTAAGAGAAGACAAGTGAGGAGGGCACTGGAAACACACAAGACAGAGGAGATCAATGGTTTGAGGTAATTTGATCATAAAGATGAGAGCAACTCTCCATGGACTTAATCAGTGACAGGTTCACCATCTCCAAAGGACACTGCCTGCCTCTCTCAGCCCTTGGCTTAATACTTTGAAAGGAAGACTAATATCTTTCTTGTCCTTGGAATGATATACAACTGATGTAGAATTTTCAATTGCACTCCTCAGATCTCAGTGACCTGCAAGACTCGTTTAATACTAAACATCTTTTTGCCCTGCCTACAAGCCTCCGTATTCCTTAATCTCTCTTCCCTCACCCTTAGCCTCATCTGGCACAGAACATTAGATTCTTTGCTATCCTGGCCCAATTCTCTAGAGCCCCCTCCCCCCACTGAAAAAGATCAAGTAATCAAATAATCAGCCGTGCATACATATGCTTAGCTCCGAAATGCAGTTGAAAATGAAACCTGGCCAAAACATTATAGATCAAAAGGCAGAGTAATAACAGCACTAAATTAGAATGTTGTTCCACTGCCTGACTCAGATACGTCTCGTCAGAAACAGATGGCTGATCCTGGGAAGCCCATCAACTCCAGTTCAAACTCTTGCTGTAAGCTCATTTCTGGTCATGCAAAATGGAGCAATTTATCCCTCCCTAAAAAGATAATTCCACCTTGGAGATGGGATACTGTAGAGTTGTTTAGTCTTTCTTCTATGGGAAAGAAAGTTTGGGTAGAGAAAATATCAAACATAAAAAAGAAGGGGGGGCATTTTTCCCCCCTCGGTAGCAATAAGGAAAAGGTTTGCCCTTGCCTTATCCCAGGATATATTTTTCAGCTTCTCAGTAAAGCTCAATCTCCCAGCCATGTATTAACTAGATTTGATCCTGGTTATTTGTTTCCTTAGATCATCTAAGGTTAGGATGCTGATCTTGTCAGCTGCAATGCCCGTTGATATTTGCAAAAGTATATAGATAAGCAGTAGAAGAAAAATATTTTCATTAAATAGGTAAATCTTCTGATTAGGATCCAGGGCTGTTTTAATCCTTTTGTTGTGAGATAAGTTTCATTGGGCTCTTTCCTTCTGTTTCCATTGCTAGCTGGCCATTACAAACATTGCTATTGAAATTTCTGTTCTGCTTCCTGCATTTTCATAATGTTTTCTTCTTCCCTACTTACTGGTTTTCTTTCCTTTTATGACAGGTGTTAAACTAGAAATGGATATTTTGTAAAAAAAAAAAAAATTACACTGTAGAGCAAAAGGCTCTCCATGTAAAATTGTTTCTTTTAAAAAAAGATACTTAAAAATTAATTATTTTTACGATCAGAAGATATAGAAGAGACATACTCTATCACCACTTCCACAAGTTTTCTCCCCCTAAGGTCTGTTACCTCCACCCAAAAAAAAGAGAACCTTCCTTTCATAACCATCTTTCATCTATCTGAATTCTTTGATTTCATATTTTGCTTTCTACAAATCCACCCCCCAAAAAATCACAGGGAGTAAATTGGGGTGAAATCCAGCCGGTTCTGACAGGTTCTGGAGAACCGGTAGTGGAAATTTTGAGTAGTTCAGAGAACTGGCAAATACCACCTCTGGCTGGCCCCAGAGTGAAGTGGGAATGGGGATTGTGCAGTATTCTTCCTCTGGAGTGGGGTGGAAATGGAGATTTTTCAGTATCCTTCCCCTGCCACGCCCACCAAGCCACGCTACATCCACCAAGCCACACCCAGCCACCCACAAAGAACCGGTAGTAAAATAATTTGAATTTCACCACTGAGGTAAAGATTCTTGTCAATACCAATTCTTATTATCAAGAACTAACATAGCTGCATTAAAGATAGTAAGCCTGCTATTATTATATAGCACAAGTAAGATGTATATTAACACATTTGACTAGTACAGTATCATCCTACATATGGTTTTTTTCAGAATGCTATTTATTTATAGCTGTCAATGTTATTTATTGTATAGCTATCAAACTCTCAAACTGCAAATCTGGGTGACCCACATAAGATTGAAGCCAATACAAAGCTAATATGGAGAACAAAGACATAACACTATCGATGCAAATCCTAATCATTCCATATCAAATCATTACCAAAGGATTCATTTATTACTCTGATCCAGTGGTTGGCACAAGGCCAGGGTCTTCAAAGCCTACAAAAAGCCAGAAAGGACAGAGTCATCCTAATTTTGTAGGGAATGGGGCGAAGTTGTTCCATAGGGCAGATGTCCCAACAGAAAGGGCAGGCTCTCATTTATTAGCTCCTTCTGCTTGCATATAAAATTACTTCTTAAACCAAATAATCCAGAAGGTTATTAGATTTGTTATATCTGTTTTGAAGTCACTGAACTGAACTGATCTGATGACTGGAATAAGATTCAATTCACACAGTTATTAGTTTTAAACATAAACACGATAGCAAAGTTAGCCTTGATTTTATTCTCATAGCCAATGATTGCACAGAACCTGGAAAATATTAAGAATAGGCAGCTTCCACATAAGTGGACTTCAACTCCCAGAATTCCCCAGCAAGCATATGGGAATTGAAGTCTAGTTATCTGAAGAGACTCAGGAAAACTGTTTTAACAGCATGTTGTGCCAGGCATTGTTTTTACAAAACATGTTCAAGTAACTGAAGGGTAATTTTGGGAGGAGAGTGTTTGTAGTTTCCTTAGATCTGTTGAGACATTCAATATCCCAGGAATGAACATGTGAAAGAGCTTCTGAAAGCATGTCTTATTAGCACCCTTAGCATCCAAACAATGACACACCCAGTTTTAATTGAGATTGGTCTGAGAGGAATCTACTTACCTTTACTACTGGTTAACAACGGGAGTGCAGGTGCATGCTTATGCGCATGCCCAGAAGCTTCTGCGTATGTGCAGATCATCAATTATGATGTCCGGGTGTGTAGGCGGAGCCTCCCTCTGCTTTTACTACTGGTTCTAAGGAACTGGACAGAACCGGGAGCAACCCACCACTGAAGCTACTGTTATACACTCCTTCCACAGGAATATAAACTTTGGCTAATCACAATTCAAACCGTGTGTGTGTGTGTGTGTGTGTGTGTGTGTATGTGTGTGTGTAATTATGTTATATATATAAAATATAGTATCATCTTTGCTTGAGTTAATTCCTTTCATAAGTTGTGAAAAGATAGGTTGATTAATACATTGGTATGTAGATTTTGTATTGGTATGTGTTTTAGTTCTAGCTGTGCACCGCCCTGAGTCCACTAGGAGAAGGGCGGTATACAAATTGAATAAAATAAATAAATAAATAAATAAATAAATGATGAAATGACTACCATCTAACATCTGAGTAAGATGATGTATATTCTTTATAATGAAAATCTACTTTGATTATCTGGCTTTTAGTCTAGGACCATGATGGTGAACCTATGGCACGCATGCCAGAGGTGGCATGCAGAGCCCTCTCTATGGGCAGATGTGCTGTCACCCCAGCTCAGCCAGCTGGTCGTTGGGTTTCCAACATGCACATGCGCGCCTGCCACCTGGTTGTTGGGTTTCCGGCACTCTGGCGTGCGCGTGCTTTCCGGTTTGGGCACTTTGTGCCAAAAAGTTTCGCCATCACTGGTCTAGGATTTCATCACGTGAGATAATAATGGTCTTCCATATTCTGAAGATATCAGACCCAAAAGCCAAGAATGACATGCGGTGATTTTTTTCCAAGCTGAGTTCTTTATTGTTTCCACACCTATAGACAGAATCTTTCCAGATTAAGCATTCTGCTATTTTATCGACCATATGTTCTGAAAACTAGGACACAAAATATTTGAATTGAGTTCTCTCTTAACAAAATCACACAGTTGTGACATGAGCTCTGTCCCTTTCATATATGTGTGTGATGTCATACACATATGAAAGGGACAGAAATTTTGTCACAGTGGCACAATTCTGTTTTTATAATGTGCTCCCTTTGACATCTCTGGCAGTGCAGAGGTTTCACAGAAACACATTCTACCATTTTTTTCCTACCAAATTCTACCATCTCTATTTGATGAAAGAGGATTTGCTTTCAAAATAATTTGGTAAAATATCCAAGTGCTCTGAACTTAGTTATGAAATGGTTGAGAAATATGTGTCATTAAAAATTATGCGTCATTGTATTATTGTGCTTTCAATAATTTGCAGTGTTTCTGGCTTCCCAAGTGAAGATACCCTAATGGGAGTCCTTTGGGAACATTTCTTTTTCAGTAGCATTGCTACTGTCACTACAAAGCAGGAGTCCTGGAACTGAGAAATTTTCAAGATAATTTCACCTGTCCAAATGAAATTGTCAGGGTTCCAAGTAACACCTCCAACAAAAGAATACCCTGAGGCTTGAGTTTCCTCAAAGTTCCTTTTTATTGAAGATGTCATATTGGCACATCTGGGAAAATCCGAATCTGAAAGTTTCCAGGTTTTCTCCACCCAAGTGAAAGTTCAAGTCCCTGCCCAGCACCCTCATGTCCATCACATGGTCCAATCATCCACCGTCCAAACTGGAGACACCGCCCAGTTATCCGACTCCAGGAGCCAAGGCAACGTGTCCTTGACTCTCTGAGAAAGGAATGTTATTTTGACTACATATCACCCATACTCTATGCAATCCCCCCTCCCATTTTCCCACAGAAGATGATGTGGCAGGCCTGAAGGCCCAAATGTAAAAGATGGCTTCCAGGTCTGATAAAAATCAGGAGAAATAGTCCAATTTTTCTGTCCACAAATTTGGAATTTGGAGAATTTGGAAATGCTTCTTCTGATGTCCAGAGTTGTGTTCTGGGAAATCCCTGTGTGTTTGCTGAGACCAGTAGCCATTTCAACTGGAAGCAAGATAAATGCCTATAGGAAAGGTTCAGTTTTACTGGAACCAGTCTACTAGTCTGCTGGTTTGAAAATGTAAATGTCAGCTTGACAACTTAATTGAGCTGTATGCCATGTATACGCATGGACATTTAAAAAGAATAGTTATAGTTATTCTTGGACAGTTCCTTCAGCAATCCTGTCATCTTTATGTTAAATGCAAAAGGGTGACAGTTCTTTGTATATGAACTCTAATGTATGGGCATGTGTGTAAGTATGGGTTAATGTTTTTATGAGGATAAGGGTATATGCAGTACTCATCAGTGATAATATCAATATGAAATGCTTTTCAAATAACTGAACACCAAACAAAAGCATGTAATTTAATTTCAATTAGAATAGTGCAGCTTCTTCAAGAATGGGACACTTGCACACAAACTGTGTGTGTGTGTGTGTGTGTGTGTGTGTGTGTGTGCTTGTTATGTTATCCTCAGAGTATTAAGCACAGTACAGGGAAATTATCATGTAAATGAAAATTATTTCATCAACTTTGGTATCATTCCCTCTTCTTTCTTCTTTCCAGATAATCAGAGTGATTGGCATGGGAACAAAAAAGATGATGGCAGGATAAATAATATGGTATCAGTGGAATATTTTCCTTTAGATTGGCTGGAGTATTTGTACAATTAATTTAATTTAATTTACAATTAATTGGCTTCAGTGGTACTTTGATGATATCTCATTTTGCTTCATTTTAATCCTTCCTTAAACCTTTATTAAAGCCTCCTTGGAAAGTTAAATTTGACTATATACTTATGTATTCCCTCCCCTTTTTCAGTTTCTCCTACATCCTCTTTTTGTGCATATTTACATTGTCTACAGACACTAAACATATGAAAAGAATATTTTTAGGACCTCACAATTCAGCAAAAAAGAAATGAGACATTCCATGTATAAGGAGATAAGATCAGCTTACCCATGGCAAAAGGGTCATGCTTCAAAGGTATGTTTGGTATAAAATTTAAGCAGTGGTGGGATTCAAGTAATTTAACAACTGGTTCTCTTCCCTAATGAGTTCTTCTAACAACCAGTTTGCTAAACTGCTCAGAAAGTTAACAACCGGTTCTTCCAAAGTGGTGCAAACTGGCTGAATCCCACCACTGAATTTAAGGCCATTTGTTTTAGTTAAATTCTTATTAACGATGAGCAGATAAATTCTCCAACATTTTTTTTCTATCAGTCTTCAATCAATTCTACTAGATTTCAACCTATTTCAATGAAATTCTCATTGAAATATGGTATTTTTGCACTTACTTTCTTAGCAGGTGGGCAACAGTCATTTCTAAGTGTCCTCTCCTTCACTGTACAGTACATTAATTGTTGAATTTATCCTTTTCTGCAGAAATTCAGAAAATGGTCACCCCAATTTTCTTATTACAGATTTGGTGGAGAATTTGAAAGTATGTATGTCCCTGGCTTTAGTTTTTATAGAAATCAACACTTTCTCTGTAGAATTAGGAATACTATTGCAGAGGCATATTTAAAGATACAAATGACGGAACTAGGCACCAAAATTGCACTCACTTTCAATGGGTAACAGAAGCTTTAAATTTCCTTATGTAGTGCCATTTATTTATTTTTTGAAATGTAGCTCTTTCCTCAACCACCTGCCCAGATAGATCAGTGCTACAGTTCAAACTAAGGTTGCTTTTTTCACTAAAAGAGTAATTTTAAGAAGAAGAAGAAAAATGCTTACTTAAGCAGGTAGTAGCACCAAACTGTTTGTAGTTGATCATTTAAATTATGCAGTCAGTCATGAACATATTTAGATGGCAAACAAGCAATGTTGTCTATATTAGGAGTTTGGAAAACATCCAAAGGAAGGCAATGGTTAAACCACTTCTGTACTTCTGCCAAGAAAACAGCATGGAGGTCTCCATGTTGTTATCAAGAACTGAGCACAAGGTAGGAATAGTGTTTACAACTGGTAGTAAGTTGTAAACCCACAGAGAGTTTGCTTACCTGTGGCTGCAAGCATGGTAGCAATGCAAAGCTCAAAATGAAAAAGGCATGTGAAATGATGGAACATTTTTAATATAAAAAAAGATATCTAAAATGGCATGCATGCTAATTCTTTACAACTAGGGGAGCAACATTAACATAATCTAAAACAGCAGACAGCTGTGTGGCAAATTCAGGTGTTCTACATTATGTCCTTAAATATTAGTACAGAACTGAGATATAAATAGAAGTAAGCATGTGTGAGTTTAATAAGGCTTTTGTTTATAGACGAGTGGGAGTAATTCATAGCCAGATGGAATAAGTTTCCAAAACAGTAAGAAATGCCGAGTTAAATAATTACTGCTTAGAAGTCAGACATACACAGGAAAGGCTACTGTTTGTTATATTGGTAAACAAGCACATATCTCTTTTTAAAAAACCTGCACAGGATGACTCTTTTAAATGCATGTACATTGTACTTTAAATGCATCTATACTTTGCTTCTACTGAAGGCCTTTCTCCAAGTTTCCATGTTTTTATATTTAGTGTTCATCTAGTAAACACTCTGAAACTCTGGCCACAAACTGGATGGACAGCCTAGCTGGCCAACATTGCTACATAAATCATACTATTCCATCGCCTTTATCTGTGCAAGGGGCAGGAACAAACACTATTCAAATGATGGCCTAGTGGCTGTAGCTGCAATGACCGTAGGTATTGTTCCCACTGCTTGAGTTTCACTGCATAACCTAGCACATTTGATTGTCTGATTGATTGGATTGATTACATGCCATCAAATCATTGACTCTCAGCAACCACAGCCTAGCTCCTTACAATGATTGAAACAGAAGACTACTATAAAAGAAATCTTTCTTATTTAGCATAAAAAACATTGTGGCATTTCCCAGATAAGATCATTTTTTACACTCTGAATGTTCCACCTAGTTAAGAATCTAAAAAGAACTAATGTATCTTGGTGTTGGCGTATAATATTCCATTCTGGCCCTGGCAATATGCACAGAAAAAATGTTGAAATTGTGATGAAATTGCTGTTGGGATTGCTGTCTGTGTTTCAAAAAAGCAGCTGCACCCAAGTAGAAATGCTTCCCACCCCATTTCCCCAATGCGCAACACAACTCTGGGTATGTGTGTAGGAAAAAAGAAGGCAAGGAAGCAGGAGATGATGTCTGGAGACTGACAGCTGATACAGGCAGGCAAGACAACTATTAGACAACAGCCAGGACTGCAAATAACAGTAAGCAACATATCCTGCTGCGATTCCTGCCTAGACCTCGGTTTGGGAGCTCAGCTGGGGGACTTAAAAGCAACACTGCTTAAGATCAGTTTGGCCTACAACTTAGCAGCAATTAGAAGATGAGCAACCACACTGAAATAGCACCTCATCCCAACCTTTTACCTTTTGGAGAAAGGTAAAGGTTGCATGGTACTTTATCAATTATAAGACTTTTTTGAACTATTAACAGTATAAAGGACTAATAAAGACATAGTTATGTGGCAACATCACCTTACATAGTCCTAGAGGAGTGGAATAGAGCAATAACCTAGGGGAAGCTGTATGCTACAATAAAGTATTGTGTACAGATTTGCCATGCTGTGTTGTGTCCAGTCCTTGGAGAGCAATTATTTCTTCAAGAAAATAATTGTCAAAAACAAAGTTGGGTGTATAGAATTAAAAATGAATCATAGATAAATCCAGAGGTGGAATTCTACCGGTTCAGACCGGTTTGGGAAAACCGGTAGCTCCGACGATCAGCTGGGAGTGAACCGGTTTGCTCTAATGATCAACCAGGCTGCCCGCTCGCTCCTGCTCTTTACTTACTTTTATCTTCGCAGCTGATTAGTGTCATGCCTCAGCTGTTTTAATTCCCTAGCACTAATGCGGAAGGTGATTTTGAACTGCACACGCGAAGCGCTTGATCACCGAACTGGTTGTTAAACCGGAAGAATCCCATCACTGGTTAAATCTAATTTATACCACTAACATTACTCACTATACCTCTCCATTTTTTTATCCTTGCAAACCTTTGGTTGCTTTTACTTTCTCAAAATGCCATATATCCACTGCCTGGTTCTTTAAACATTTTACTCTTTTTTGTTGTTGTTGTTGCTGAGAATTTCAGTAACTCCATCCAAATTTGATTTTCTAGGTGGTCTTCTTGACCCACTCCTTCTGCCTTCATATATATATTTATTTCATACTCTTTTTTTGCCATTTTGACCTTATTCAATCTTCTTAGAAGACCAAACTATCTCAAATTATTTCTTTTCATATCGATAACTTCATTTTATATGAATTCAACATTCATTCAAAACCCATGAGAAGTTATGATGATGCCACATCTGTCATGATTCAATTGTAGATATGCAGGTGGTATAATTTGTATTGGTCACATCTTGATGTCATGACACATATAATGCAGATGTAATCTACCACACTTGTGTAATAATGGCATGACATGCATAATATTACATGTCCCTTTCCTTCCCGTGTTCTCCCTACTGATGGCCAGTAGCCCATTTATTTTTTAAACTATATTACTCTTTCTTCATTCATACTCCTTAAATACCAAATTCCATTCTATTCAACTTGGCTCAACCTCCACTTCTGTGCTGGGGAAGATCTTTAGAAGAAGCTGTGACTGAATCAAAAACACAGGGATAAGTGATAGGTGTGAGATAATTTTTTTACTTACTCTTTGTATGTAAGATTAAAAGAAAGAAACCATAGAAGCCTTCTTAATTCTATGCTTGATCACTACCTTCTTTTATTTCTATCTAGGAGATAGAAGCATTACGGTTGTAGAGAGGTCTCAGTGAGGATGGAGATTTAAGACTTCAAATCTATAGATAGTTTCAAATCTTTGGGAGTGAACTTCTGAGTATTGGTCAAATCAGGGGGGAAAAATACATCTACCATAACACAACCACAAAAATGTGGGCATTTTCTGTATTTGTTCTTCAATCTAGTGACTGTCAGGATTTTTTAAACCAAGCTATGATAGTCCTAAACAGTCGTGGATATTTACCTTCCTTTTTCTGGTTTATTTTCTCTCTTGACTAGCAATGTCTGCTCAGAAAGGACTGATAAATCATACATTTTCTCTCTTCCAAGCAGTTGTGGAGAAGGAAGGAAGGGAGAAGAAAACATTGATTTTTCTACCACGGTTTTTATGGTGGCTGGAAGTTTGCCACATCTGGAAGAGTGGAAGCCAGTTACTTGCTGTGATATTATATAATGCCTCCTGCTAACAGCAGGAAGGACAACTTTCTAATCTGTCTCATTTCTAAGTTTGGTTTCTTTCAGTTGGGCTTAGGATAGACTGCTTCCATAGTCAAAACACTGTTTTACTAATGTTTACTAATGTTTCAATTTGTTGGATCTCTTCTGTTCACGGCATGGCAACTAGAATGCAAGCTGGATAGAGAAGAGGAGGAGCAAAAACTCTAAAAGCATAATTTGCTACCCTGCATTTTAAAAGCACAGAGTAAAAAAAAAAAAGTTATAAAACTCCCAGGAAAGAAATTAATAGCAATTCAATTTATTGCTGTAAAAGCCCCTGCTGAGATTTCCCTATTGATTCTACTTGGTGAAGGTTTGCTATGGGATTATTTTTCAGATTGCCTTTTAGAAATTTAAATGAGAAGTTTGATACCCTTCAAATTCTTCTACTGAGAATATTTTTGAAATATTAGATAGCAGCCTATTTCCAAAAAGGATCTGACTGCCCTAGATCATTTCCACACTAACTTACTATAGCTTTTGTCCATCCACACACAGACTTTATGAGACCCTAACAATGACTGGATTGTGTTTTAAACCACTAGTGTGGACATTTGCCTTGTTACTATGTCTTAGTAACAAGACATAGTAACCTCTTAACATGAGAACACCTCTTCAAAAATTAAAAACTCATTTTTAATTGCCCTGGCCTATATTGTCAAACTAAGAATTTAATCAGAAGCAATCTAGAAAAGAGGATTACATTTAATGCTGTTATTATTGAACCATGTATTTAAAGATTCACGGTACAATTTCTTTAATAGCTACCGTCTTTCAAAGCAGCTTCTCATGACAAATGCTCTTTCCAAATGTTTTTAAGAAGCAGAATAAATGGATCAGAGAATCATGAAACTTCTTATTGAATCCACAGAGAAATCCTGGGGGAGAGGATTTCAAAAAAGTCAAGACGCTGACTGCCATCATGCAATCAAAGATCCACCCTTTTCAAATGTGCATCACGTTGTTAAAAAAAAGAAAAAAGAAAAAGGCCAATTTTACACATTTGGACAATTTCCTTTCAAGTTCTGCAACCCACATTTGGTTTTTTCAGTACAGGCTTTTATTATTCTATTATTCTATCTTTATTTTTGGATACTTCTTAATGAATACCTTTTTTCTACTGCTGCCATACATTCTTTGGGAAGACCTTTCTCCAACAGTATTCCTCCAACAGCTCTTTCACCATGATGACTTCTCAAATTTGGAATGTTCTCCTTCAACATGAATACAGTGGTGGGATGAAACCGGTTTAACAACTGGTTTGGTGAGCATGTGCTTTGTCTGCGCACGCGCGCTTGTGCGCAATGTTCAAAATACATCAATTTGAAGCTCAGCTGCTTACCTTCTAAGGCAGCCCCGGTAAGTAGAACAGCAGAGGCATGGAAATCAGCTGTGCCGCACGAATCAGCTGAGCCAGAAAGAAGGAAATATAGGACAGGATAGGGCGGGGGTGGATGGGCGGGGCCAGCTGATCGTTGGAACTACCAGTTCGCCTGAACCGGTCCAAACTGGCTGAATCCCACCCCTGCATGAATGATCCTTGAATTCAGGATCAACTTTATTAACATTTTGATGCCTGGTTATTGAACATTATATTTTACTGGACATTTGTGAAAATTAATGGCTATTTTATGAGCCACGGTGGCACAGTGGTTAGAGTGCAGTACTGCAGGCCACTTCTGCTGACTGCCGACTGACTCAATTTGGCAGTTCAGATTTCACCAGGCTCAAGGTTGACTCAGCCTTCCATCCTTCCGAGGTGGGTAAAATGAGGACCTAAATTGTTGGGGACAATATGCTGACTCTGTAAATCTTTTAGAGAGGGCTGTAAAGCAATGTCTAAGTGCTCTTGCTATTTTACAATTACTGATTTTTATTAGTTTCCCCAGTATCCATTTATAAACAACATAGAACAGCAGGGATGGAAGGGACCTTGGAGTTCTTCCAGTATAATCCTGCTTGAGCAGGAGTCACTATACCATTTCAGATAAACGGTTATCCTCTTCTTGAAAATCTCCAGTGATGAAACACCCACAACTTTTGGAAGCAAGCCATTCTCTTGATTAATTGTTCACACTGGCAGAAAATTACTCCTTAATTTTAGTCTGGATCTCTAATAATCTTCCACCCATTATTCCTTGTCCTGCCTTCAACTGCTTTGGAAAATAGGTTGACCACCACCCCCTTCTCTGTGACAGCCCCTCAAATATTGGAAAACTTTAATCATGTCACCTCTAGTTCTTCCCTTTGTTAGACTAGACATACCCAGGTCCTGCAACTGTTCATTGTATGGTTTAGCCTCTTCTCTGCACACTTTCTGGGGTCTCAGCATCTTTTTTTGTATTGTAACCAGAATTGTACACAGTATTCCTAGTATGGTCTTATCAGTGTAATATAAAGTGGTACTATCACGTCACATGATCTTGATGCTATCCCTTTGTTGATGCAGCCCAGATCTGCATTGGCTTTTTTGGCAGCTGCAGCACACTGCTAGCTCATACTTAAGTGGTGGTCCATTAGAATTCCTAGATCCTTCTCACAGTCACTACTGTTGAGCTAGGTACCACCTATTCTATATCTGTGCATTTGGTTTTTCTTGCCTAAGTGTACTTACTTTTCTCATCACTGAATCATATTTTGTTGCATGAGGCCCAGTGTTCAAGTCTGTCAAGATCCTTCTATAACTTGAGTCTATCTTCTAAAGTGTTAGCTATTCTCCCCAGCTTAATATCATCTGCATCTCTCTACTTTTGTTGAAGTCAGCTCTCTTAATGTCTAAGAGCCTAGTTTGGCTTTGTTCAATTATTTGCACTTGCATTATGTTGAATCCCAGTATGATATGGTTACTCTCCTCCAAAGTTTCAATTTCAATCTCTCTATCAACCCTATTAGTAAGAAGTAAGTCCACTATAGTTCACTCTCTGTGTCAGGCCTGAAAACCATCTTTCTTATTAGGCCTTCAGGCCTGCCAGTTTATTACTATGGGAAACTGGGAGTGGGGATTGTATGGAGCATGGGTAATATATAGTCATAATAACATTCCTTTCTCAAGAAGTCAAGGACAACGTGCCCTCCATCTGAAAGATTGGAACTGGGCAGCATTTCCAGTTGGGACAATGTTTGATTGGGCCATGTGATGGATTTGTGGGTGTTGGGCAGGGACTTGAACTTTTCTTTGGGTGGGGAGAACCTGGAAACTTTCAAATTCGGGTTTCCCCAGATGTGCCAATATGACATCTCTAATAAAATGTAGCTTTGAGGAACTTCAAGCCTCAGAGTTTTCTTTCATTGGGGGTGTTACTTGGAACCCTGACACTCTGGTTCTCTCCTCTATCTTTTGGGTGGCAAAATTGATTGCTAGGTTCAACAGGAACCTATTTGATTTTTATTTGTCTTTTCGATATTTGTTGTTATAACCTTATTATTTGTTTTAGGATTACATTGTTTTTATAAAGTGTGAGCTACAGGTGACTTCAATAATAACATGTCATCTGGAAATTTCTTTTTCTAGCCTGTTTTCTTAGCCAGCAAATTTTCCTAACAAGCCCCTTTGTTGATTCTTAGACTAAGAACGTTTCATCTAAATATCTATATGATTCTTGTTTTACATTTTTCCTTTTATTTATGTGCAGTTAAAAAATAATTTGTACTAACAGTTATACTGAAGGGAATCCTAAATATTAATAATCATATTTATTCATATTTATTCCTGTTATTGCTTCTCCTGTACTTTCTTTTTATTTCCACTACTGTTGAGAATTTCATCAGAAGCAACCTACAGAAGATTATATTTACTGCTATTATTATTTAGATTTAATAAAACCACCCATGCCAACACCACCACTAAACTAGAAAATATCTTTTTCTTGAATTAATCCATTGTTTATTTGAAGGGGAGAAAAAAGAAAGGTATATTTTGCTACTGATAGTTTTCTACCCGTACTGCTTAAAAATTCATACTTCTCTTTCCCTGCAGTGAAATCCAGCAGGGGGTGAAAGCCAGGACAGTTTTAACAAAACATTTTAGAAAAAATACTTTTAAAAAAAAGGAAAAGTAAGATACCCAAACTATCAAGTTGCCCTCAAACAAACTTTACTGATAGATGTTTATCAGCAGATCTCTTGTGCCAAATTTGAAAATTTACTTAATTATTATAAATTTCTTTGCACTGGCAGATTGATTCCTAATTCTACTTTTAGGCGTAAATATTACTTACTTTTGTTACAACTGTCCTGGGCTTTCTTAGTTAGACTGCTTTTTTCTTGCCATATTGACAAATCAGACTGCAACTGTAAGGCTTTTAACATGAAATTTTTGGAAATTATTATTAAGTTGGGTACCGCATTAGACCATTATAAGATTTTAAGATTCAGTTTCCAAGAACTGAAGTTTCCATTGCCCTTGTGATGAGAAATGCTCAGTTTTCAGAAATGAAGCACCAAATATCACAGAAATATCACAAATTATTATGAAATCAGCAGTATCCTAAGTGTACCTTGGTGTGCTTAGGTGCTGCTTAGAGAGAATACCTGAGGCATTTAATATGCAACATTCTGTTTGCTCGTCAGGCCCACTTTCAAGTGTAACAGGTCTATTTGCTTGCTTTTCTAGATCCAGCTGACTTCACAGACTGGATGTAGAAGAAATGTTCTTTTCCCCTTGAGCAGTTTTATGCACTTTGGGACTATTTGAAAGGACTTAACTATATGCTTGTGACATGTTATTTTGAATCTGTGGGAAGATCAAGGCTGCTGTGTGAATCCAGAGAAAAAAAATAGATTCTGGGACTTAGGCATGTGCTTTGGAGAATAATTCAGAGCAGCTTTATTATGAAATAAAGATATGCAGCCACCACTTTTCTCATTCGTCTTTTAATATTTACATCCCATTCAAAAGAGACAGAAAGTTAAGAAGGAAACAAAAAGACCAGAACACATCCTCTAGCCAACACCTAGATAAGCAGGGATTAACATCAGACAAACCACCAAGAAGAAAACAATAACCTAATCAAAGAACTACCAAGAAGAAAACCACAGCTCCCACCAAATCTGGCAGGGCAAGCTTCTTTAGGAAATAAACCCCATACTCACTTGCACTGATGATGTTATCTAGTTGCATCATGAAACATCTGCAAGCAAGCAACCAAGCTCAGAGAACACCAAGGACTCCACTAGAATACGTTTTTTTTCCAACCTTAACTAGGGAATTCTGGGAGTTGAAGTCCACACATCTTCAAGTTGCCACAGTTGGAAAAACACTGCACTAGAGTATAAGAGGAAGGGAAGGAAAAACTCAGTCAGATTTTGTTTCTGCAACCTATATCGTTCCAGTCAATTGGATTCTGTTTTCTGACCTGAAATACTTTGCCCTGGAGAAATGTGAAGAAATCATATCTGTCCACAGAATTGGTGGAGAATTTTGAAATGTCTTTTGTGCCCAACTTCGTCATAACTGGGGTGACCTGAATGTTATTACACCTTCATTTTTCTATCAAGGCAGAAATATCAAAATGGCAAGTCATTGTTTGAGTATCCATCATCACAATATATTCTTTGTTTTGAAACTCTTCACAGCATGTGATTTGATTAGTGTCTCCATCTTTATTTCCTGCCTTCAGATGCATTGCTGATAAACTTCTCCCTCCCTTCAGACACATTGACCTAAACCAGCCTACGAACCTTCAGAATCCAAATCAACTGCACAGCCAACCAGACAGCACCGACCCTCAACCAACCCATGCAACCCCTCCCCCCACTAGCAGTTCACCTTCCAATGACTGACCTGATGTACCTAATCCCCTTATCACAAGATCCATCACAAGATTCACTGATGACTCACAGCTGACCCATCACAAGACTCTCACTTGACACAACCATACCTGATATCCTTATAAACAGAAAAACACTGAAATCCTCTACACGCCACTGAAGATGTTACTTAGCCTGGTAACAAAACGTTTGAAAACTAACCCTCCAAGCTTGGAGAATGAAACTTCACCTACACACACACACACACACACACACACACACACACACACACACACATCAGTGTACATCAGTGGTGGGTTGCTACCAGTTCTCCCCGGTTCTTGCGAACTGGTAGTGGAAATTTTGAGTAGTTCGGAGAACCGGTAAATACCACCTCTGCCTGGCCCTGCCCCCAATCTATTCTCTGCCTCCCAAGTCCCAGCTGATCAGCTAGAAGGAAAAAATCAGGGCTCACTTGACAAAGAAGAGAAAAAAAAACAAGACACCTTAGCTTTAAATTGAGAAGCCAAGAAGCCTCCCAATTGATCAGCTAGAACCGATCCGCTCCTTGTAAACTGCTCGATGGTGGTAGATTGGCAATTGAGGCTAAGCTGCCTGAAAGCGGTTTCCAATGCTCTGGTGGCAGAGTGGCAAAAAACTGTTTAAACTCTTGCCGCGGCGCTTCAAAGGGCTGCCTTACAGCTGATCAGTGATAAAAGGCAGTGTGGTGGTAGACCAGTGCACTCCAAAAACAAATGAGTACACCGGTGTGCTCCAAAAACAAATAGGTAGACTGGTACGGCTCTACAAGCAGTTAAAAGCCTGGTAGACCAGTACCTCTGCTAAATCCTAAAGAATTGTTTGTCACATGACCACCAAACCACACCCACAAAATAAGCCATCCCCACAGAATCGGTAGTAAAAAAATTTAGAACCCACCCCTGGTGTACATGTATTTTATAGAATTGTTTTAGGAAACAACCTAAATACACACACACATATACACATACACTGTATAGGAGTCCTGGTGGCACAGCATACTAAAGCACTGTTATTAACAGTGTTATTAACACCAGCTGCCTGCAATTACTGCAAGTTCAAATCTCACCAGGCTCAAGGTTGACTCAGCCTTCCATCTTTTCTAAGATAGGTAAAATGAGGACCCAGATTGTGGGGGCAATGAGCTGACTTTGTATAAATAAACAAAAGTATGAAGGCTATTGCTTAACGCATTGTAAACCGCCCTGAGTCTCCGGAGAATGGCGGCATATAAATCAAATTAATAGATAGATAGATAGATAGATAGATAGATAGATAGATAGATAGATAGAGATAGAGATAGAGAGATATAGAGATATAGAGATATATACACAACTACATATACACATACATGCGTACAGATATACAGATATATGTATATATATATACACACACACATAAATATATACACACACATATATACTATTCTATAAAAGCATAGTAAATAAATGCTATTTGGTGATGTTGTTTCCTAAAATATTTTTTATGTTTACTTCATTTTGTTAGTAAATTCATGTTCACATGCATATGTATAAGCACACCTTATACCATTGTTTCTCAACCTTGGCAGTTTGAAGATGTGTGCTGGCTGGGGAATTCTGTAAATTGGCATCCACACATCTTCAAATTGCTAAGGCTGAGAAATACTGCTGTATGCATTTAAACATAATCAGGAAATATGAGCAAATCCTTTGAGGAATTCATCACATGTAAAACTTTTCTTTACGCAATGATCCCTAAACCTTTATTCAGGTTTGATCTCTGCAAAGAATTTTCTCTTCTTCCTCCAAAGTAAAGTTTCTGCATACAACATATTTGCAACTGGAGATTCTCTAATAAACTAGCAAGAAGCAGCGGACTTCTACATCTTATGGATAGTTGACTTACAATTCATTTAGTGACCATTCAAAGTTACAACACCACTGAAAAAAACTGATTTTATGACTGGTCCTCACACTTATGACCATTGCCACATCCTCACAGGGATGTGATCAAAATTTGGGTGCTTGGAAACCAGAATGAATTTACTATGATAGTTGCAGTGTCTTGGGACCATGTGATCACCATTTGCAACCTTCTGTGCTCATTTCATACAAGCAAAATCAATGGGGAACCCTGGATTCGCTTAATGACCACATAATCACCTAACAACTGCAGTGATTTGCCTCTCAATCATGGCATGTTATATTGCAAAAGTGGGTGCAATATAACCATGAAGAACCATGTTGCTTAGAAGCGAAAACTCTGGTCCCAACTGCGATTGTAAGTCGAGCACTCTTGCATGGTATAATGTAAACTAATATAGTGCACAGGTACAATAGTAGAAGAAAAACTGACCCATAGAAAGATCATCTCACGTCCAACTGAACTGCAAGAAGTAATTCTGGCACCTGATGCAGGTAAAAATGAAGAACAAAATGTCTCATATTCTCCTCTCTTTTCTTTTCCTCTTTCTCTCAGCTGTGATTTGTGGGGTTGCCAGAACTCCCTTATTCTGTGCATTTCTCTTTCCTTCCTTGCTGCTGCTGCTGTTTTTATTTTATTTTATTTTACTTTTTATCTAGGGCAGGGGTCGGCAACCTTAAACACTCAAAGAGCCACAAAGGTCCTAACCGGAAGCCCCTGTTCAATTCTGGAGCCGACCAGAAGTCCGGCTTCCCCATCGTAGTCTCCTCCTAGCACGGCGTCCTTTTTCCTCTGCTGACCAGAAGTCTGGTTCCCCCACCATAGAGTCTCCTCCTAGCACAGCGTCCTTTTTCCTCTACCTGTCTTAACTGAAAGCTCTATCAATTGTGGAGCCGACCAGCAACAGGGAGCCACAGCAGAGGGATGAAAGAGCCACATGCGGCTCCAGAGCCGCGGATTGCTGACCCCTGATCTAGGGGCTTGCTTCCAATGAGAATATCCCAAGTTCCATCAATGCAAAAGATGATTCTTATTTTCTCATCGTTCTCTTGTAAGAGAGGTTTCTAGTGGTTTGGGAAAAAAATTCCAAACACGACTGCAATATGTCCTTTGTTAAGGAGTTGTGTATTTTTCATCATGTCTCAACAGGGCAGCTGTCTTCCTCTGTTTATGCTTTCCTCCCTTTCCTCCCGAAATGCAAGAATCAAGAAGACAGCAGTTTCTGAGGCTTCCTTTGAGGCAGCCACACAGGCACCATTTTCTAGCACTTGCTGATGCACATGAAAACCTTAAGAAACTGTTTCATTTGGTAGATTGGGATTTTAATTGCTATGTGCATGGTTAAGTTACTTTCATTTACCTGTGAGGAGGGAGGGGGTTGGCTGTGCTCTGATTGGATGGGGGTGTGTTCTGTTTGGGTGGGGGCTTGCTTGTGCTCGGGTTAGTCTGGAGTCTAACCAAGCCCCCACCCAAACAGAACACACCCCCATCCAATCAGAGCACAGCCAACCCTCCATCCAATCAGAGCACAGCCAAGCTCCCAACCAATCAGAACACACCTCCACCCAATCAGAACACAGCCAAGCTCCCACCCAATCAGTTCACACCCCCACTAGCAGTTAAAAGGAAGAAACAGCTGCGATCACACATTCCTCCTAGAAGCACGAAGCTGAAAACACCAGCCTGAAGATGACGAATGAGACTTTGTCGAAACGTCGCCAAGACACTTCCAATTTTACGCCGGAGAAAACCCGAATAACCAAAGACCTACATACAAACACCCGCGAAAATCTCAGAATATATATATATATGTGTGTGTGTGTGTGTGTGTGTGTGTGTGTAGTTAATATTTCGGGTTTCTTCCTGTGTAATTGTGGATATATCCCTAAAAGGGGAGAAGCAACGTTTCGGCAGAATCCCATCTGCCATCATCAGGCTTATGTCAGCAGTCATTTTGCACTAACATTAGAAACCCGAAATATTAACTATACACACATACATACCCGTGAAAACTTACATAAACACACACACACACACACACACACACACACACACACACACCCATACACATGCAGATGCACACACATTTTCACATATTACCTATCTTAAAAGAACTTGTTGCAGGAATGAAAATGTACATTTCCAGATTCCCACTCCCATTTACTGTTAAACATAATCATCATTTTAGTTTAATACACCTCTGTAAATGTGGAGCAGCTTTCCCCCAACTCTGGTGTTTTGTAGGTATATTGAGGCTACAAATTTTAAAATTTCCAGCTGCAGTGGCCAATACAGTCCCAACAGAGAGCATCAAGTTGAAAATAGCTAATGTAGAATCAAAACAAAGATCTCTCCTGGACACCCTGAGCTCCACAGAGATTTCACTTCCTTAATTTGTAGGTACATGACATCATTCTTTGGAAGGTCTCATTCATATCTTCTATGTTTGTTGATCCCAATGAAGTAGTCAATAATAAAAAATAATCAAGGAGAAAACCAAGCCTAGAACTAAGAAGTTTCCTGGCAGTTAGAACAATTAATAACTTGCCTCTGGAGATTTTTAAGAAGAGATTACCATTTGCCAGAAATGGTACAGGGTTTCCTGCTTGAGCAGGGATTGGACTAGAACACCTCCAAGGTCCCTTCCAACTCCATTATTCTGTTAAGTTTAGCTAGGTTTAGTCCAGAAGAAAAAGGAAAGATAGTCCTTCCCCACTTCCAAGTTGAAGTGTTTATGATTAATCCTTGATTCAGCCAAAAACCAGAAAACCTTGAAATGTACTTTCCCCACCACTGATCCCTATCATCCCTCTGTTGCCTCCAAAGTAGGTAAAACACAATTCTGTGTACTGATTATAAATGTACAATATATGATAGCAATTTATGACAGCAATTTATCAAATCCTGCAGCTTAGCAGCCTTCCTTCTTTTGCACCTCATCCACATCTGCTAATCAGAACACTAAACAGATATGGGACAGGTTCAGCTGCAGGACTTTGTCAAAAGCTTTTTCTTCTGTCCCATCTCCTAGACCCAATCAGTTCATCCAGGTTTTAAAAAGAGAGACCAGATTCACAAATAATATTCGGCCCTTCTTTTACTTAATATGGATAACAAATGAAAAGTTCAAGAATCCTTTGTGCTCCGTTTGAGAATCAGAGACTAGTTTTATCATTAAACTATTATACAATTTTAATCTTGCCCTATAGCAAAACAAACAAACCCCATAAAGCACAGAGTGTCATCTGAGCAGTCTAGCACTATTTTGCAATTCTGATATTCCCCTGACACAGTGCTGTTGATTCCAGCTCTTTAGGAGGGCAACACAAAACCAGCCTGGGAGACTGATTCAGGAAATGGAGTGGAGGGGTATAGCTTTATCAGCCAGCAACATTGAGAACTGTCTTGTTGATTCCAGCCATTGCTGGTCACCTGACTTCATTTGTTATGTATTTTGTTATTTATTGATGGAGAAACCTAACACACTTGCAACTGTCATTGGATATTTTATTTTAGGTGGGGCACTAATATCAATAGAACCAAATATGATTCTGAATGAAAATGGAATGACTTTCAATGATATTGATGACTTCAAATGAAAATTCAAGTAGTAAAAGAAAAAAAAGAAAGATCTCATAGCCATTCAACTGGCACAGCTTAACCCAAGAAATGAAAGGATGCATCATTTGGAGAAGGTGCTGAGAGTTTTCTTTAGAGAGCTGTAGCTTCCACCCTATCGCATCAGAAGATCTTTATGAGGAGACTTAATTTCAGTAAAACTAAGCCTAATGGTTGGTTATAAAAGTTGTGGAATCTTGAGATTATCACATTATACTGGAATTGGGAGCCATTCACATTTGATGTTCAAATAATTAGAATAATTAGAAATTACTTGCATGGTTGCTTCCATAGTTACATTTTCAAACATGTTTAAAGTTTCATGAAAGTACACAAGTTTGACTCATTTCATAGACAATAATTTCAGGATATTAATACAATATGTTTGATATATAATCTGTAATATAATTCCAAGCAAGCCAAACTGCCTGGAAATTTTTCTCATTTGTTTACTTTATCCATCACATATTATACTAGGACAACATTCACACAATAGCAGGTTTTTCCTCCCCTAAGCTATAGTCTATTTTATTATTGTGCCATATAAATGTTTAATGCATGTTTAACAAGAAGAAAATGTAAGGTTGGACAGTGTACCTTTATTAATTTGTTTGCCAATAGTTACCTAAATGTGGAGCACAAATATATCATTGGGTGCAAACTCATTGGTTAAGCATTAAAATAATACCCATAGCTAACAAAAACCACTTGTGTGCCTTCTGGGAGATTCCAATTCAATATTCTGAAATGGCAATCAATGCTTTATTACAGTTCTGTAAGGCAATCTGTGATGCTGGAAGCCAAGTTCACCCTTATCTTTTTCACAGCACCCCAAGACATTTTTCTTTCCTATGTTATTATAAAAGCCATATGTGCAAAACAATCCTTATTTATTCACTCCCCAGAGTGACTTCACTGTTTGTGAAGAACAAATAATTGTAATATGTATTGGAACTTGAAAAACAAAAAAAATCTCTTTATTGGAATATGAATGCAGTATATGCAGTATATGGTAGAACTTATTGTTGTGCTGCAAATTTGCTGCTAAGTAACATTTGGGAATGAATTTCTCTTCTTTGACAAGGTTTGGTTTATTGTTATTCATTCTGCACCTGAAGAAAATAAAAAATTCATTAAAAAGAAAGGAAAAGGGGATTTCATCAACATAGTACCTCTTTGTTGTGTCACCAAAGATAAAGAAAAGAAGGACTGAAGCTCCAAATATTTTTAGAATGAAAAAAAAGTTTTAAAATGTTTGTTTTGATTTACTTTTCAGTCTTCCGTGTTAAGGGAGCTTAACTAAAAATAACAAGTAATCAAAATGCCATCCAACTTTCCCATCTGACACAGAATTACACCACTTTAGATAGTCCTATTCTGAAGTAAAACCTCCTGATTTCACTAGTGTTTATTGTCATGTACTGTATGTAAATCTAGAATTATAGACAAGCTGGAGATTTTACAATTTATAAACCAGCCTTTCTCAACTTGTTCCTCAAAATATGATGGATTTTAACTCTCATTGTGCATGGTAACTATAGGCAATGATATGATAAAAATGATACCAAAATATATCTGGTACCAGGCACCAAGTTGGGGAAACCAAATTCCAGTCTTCTATAACAATGCCAATAAATATGGTACACTCATATTATACAATGACAAGAGCCATGATGGCGCAGTGCCTAGTATGCAGTATTGCAGGCTAATTCTGTTGACTGCCAGAGTTCAATTCCCACCGTCTCAAGATTGACTCAGCCTTCCATCCTTCCAAGGTCAGTAAAATGGGGACCCAGATTGTTGGGGGCAGTATGATGACTCTATAAAGCACTGTGAAGCAGTATATAAATCTAAGTGCTATTGCTATATAGCAAACTGCACAACTTTAAACAGATTCTAATTAGTGGGGAAATTTACTACATTTTGCCTGCTTTTCCAGCAAAGTAAGAAAACTGCAGATTTCTAGATTCTATTCCATTCCATTCCATTCTTCTCACTGAAATTAACAATATTTGGTATTAGAAGTATGTATTCCAAAACACACAGATACTCACAGATACTCCACACCTGGAAGAGGAAGTCTGGTCTAGTAAGTAAGCAGTCCTGAAACCTGAATTTTACTTCCATCTTAAGTATAAATGACTTTTGGAAACCCTTCTTGGAAATCCATGTCTACAGTGCCATAAATACCAAATATTCAGCCCAGCCCAACACTGTAAATATGTCTGTTTCTGATCTTAGAGAGCTCTATCTTCTTCTAAGTCTGAATCTATTGATTTTCTTCAAAGAAAGTTAATAGTAATTTGTGCCAAAAATCTATCTTGAAATTTCTTGTTTTCTTCTGCTACAGCGATTTATTTATTTATTTATTTTATTTTACTATATCCATAGAATGTTTGAGAGGTTTTTTTTTTTTTTCAACTTAAGGTAGCAGAAAACACTTTTGCTGCAGTTTTCTGTTATGCCTCTTCCATCCCTCTAAGTCTCTTGGGTGCCTGTACTTCCAGGTCCAAAAAAGCTCCATGGGAAGTTTTTCCTCACAATGTCTTTCCTTAAGAGTTAATGGAAGTGCAGGAAACCAGGCAAATTGCAGAGGATTGGAGAGAGGGGACTGAATTGTTATGACTGGTTGCAAAGCAAGATGTTTAGCCTGAATTTGGCATGTTTACCCACCTATCCAGTCCTTCCCAAGAACCTGGGACAGAGAAATGTTTGGTGATGTTAAAGGAATCATTACAGAATGTAAGCTGTTCTGGATAAAGCTGCCTTTTGCAATTGACTGGAGGTGAGTTATTAATCTTGATGGTGTTCAAGTGGTGCTCCAGCTACTTTGGGACTGCACCCAAGTTACCTATTACTATTGGTACTACCTTTGCTTTCTTTTGCCACACTCATTCCACTTCTGTTACTGACTTTCTCAAGTTCTTTCTCTTCTCTTCTATTCCAAAGCACTATTTGTTGTTATTTCCTATACTACTTTATCGTGCAGTTGTTTGTAGTCAGTCTATGCAGACTGGAATTGCCCAAATGTTAACTGCCTTGATGGTATTTCCTCCAGAGTTTGGACTTTAAGGTATTCTTCACTTCCATGACGGTATTCCCTTCTAGCCTTCGTCTTGACTTCAGTGTGCTTTGATATTATCAGTTTGAAGGATGCCCAAGGTTTTGTAGTGAACATCTTCATCCAGACTCTTGATGTTATTTCCATAGGGCATCTTGATTCCTTCAATTTTCATTATTTTTCTCCTATTGATGGTGAAGGTGATCCATGTATACAGTCCAAATTCCATTGCATTATCTTGAGTATATATCTATATCTATATGCAGACATAAGGGATGCGGTGGCTCAGTGGCTAAGATGCTGAGCTTGTCGATCAAAAGATTGACAGTTCAGTGGTTCGAATCCCTAGTGCCGCATAATGGGGTGAGCTCCCGTTACTTGTCCCAGCTTCTGATAACCTAGCACTTCGAAAGCACATAAAAAATGCAAGTAGAAAAATAGGGACCACCTTTGGTGGGAAGGAAACAGTGTTCTGTGCGCCTTTGGCATTTAGTCATGCCGGCCACATGACCACGGAGACATCTTCAGACGGCGCTGGCTCTTCAGCTTTGAAACGGAGATGAGCACCGCCCCCTAGAGTCAGGAATGACTAGCATGTATGTGCGAGGGGAATCTTTACCTTTACCTTTATATGCAATGTTGAGCAGCAATTCTGTTTCAGATGCTGTTTTTCCATATAGCTTCAAATTGTTTATATACGGAAGGTGGGATAGTCTGGCAGATGTTTCCAATAGCCATGGGCTGACTTGTTCGGTACTGTTGACAGAGGAATCAGTGCAATGACAAACCGTAGTGATAGTTGAGTCTTCTTGAAATATTCCTGTCTTGATATTAACCTCTCCCAGTCTATCATCCTTGACCAGCTTCTTGATGTTTCTACTGTTATATCTAGGCAGTTGGTTCTGTCTGGGGCAAATCCCTCCCGTGAGTGTTTATATGCCAGCAGCAGCACCAGTTACAGAAGAAAATGTGGGAGTTTATTCTGTGGTGCTGGAACACACATCCTTTGTCATTTCGGGATCCACTTTCCTTCTCGGCCAACTTAAACGATCAGAGCCAGAATACCACTTCTGAGACTTTCTCCCAAATTATCTTCTTTTTGAATTAGGACTGGTTGAAAAATATAGGGTAGTTTTTGCTGGGGGGGGGGAATGGTGGGTGTTGCACAGTCCTACTTAAAACGCTGCTCTTTACACCGTCGGGGAGTTCGACATCGCTCCCCGTTCCCCGAAAGACCAGACCCTCCGTCACAGGGGGCATCGCAGCCTTTCGTCCCCCACGGTCGTCAGCCCCCCCCCCCCGGCCCAGCTCCGCCCGCTTCAAGGTCCGACGCTTCCCCAATGCTCCTGTTACAGAAAAAGACGCCAGCGGAGAAACTGGCAGGACTAGAGGTCGGAAGGGCGATTCCTCCACTGCTAAGCCTGAGGAATCGCATCAAGCCGCGCTCAGCGAATAAATCTCTGCCTCCTTTTCCCCGCCCGGTTTCCCTCCCCGCCGCCTAGTCTCTTCAGGAACGGACTTTTTCAAAATTAGGCAGAGGGGGAAGACGAGGCGTTCTGCAGAGTCAGGACCTTTGACGCCCACCCACAACGCCCTCTCGTGTCTTCCAGCAAATCCCCCTCCATCTTTTTTTTTGAAGAGTCCTTCCCGGGTTTGCTTTTGCGGGGTTTCCCACCGCGAAAAAGCCCGGGAGCTGCAGAGGTCTGCGGTCCTTCGACCCCCTCCCGGCCCTAGGAATGGTGCGTTCTGCTGAAAGGCATCTTAGCGCCAGGAATCTCAGCTCCGTCAGTGTGTTCGCAGCTTGGTAGAGTTGGCGGCTGCTGCCTACCCGAGCAAAGAGCGGTAGCTTGGGCTGCTGCGGGGCTGTTACTGTCTGTCTTGGTGCTGGCCCTCTTCCTCTTTCCTCCTTCCCTGTCTTCTTTCACTCACTTCTTCTTTGATATTTTTACTTCTGAACATTTTCTTGCTTGGTGAGTATTTTTTTTCCCTTCTTCTCTCCAACCGCTTTTCCTCCATTTACTTTTTTCAGTGACCCAGAAAATATTAATTTTTTTTTTTGTTGTGTTGGTTTTGGTTTTGGGTTTTGTTTTTTGTTTTTTTAAAGAGACTAGCTTTTTTTGGTTTGTTTGCTCTGCCTTCCGTGTTGGAATCAAGCAACTGATTTTACTTCTTTTTTGGGCATCCACCTCCCAACTAATTTTTCCTTTGCTTAATCTTGTTCTGTTTTTCTCCCTTTACAATGATGTACTGTTTTTAAAGCTTGTCTTACCCCTCTGCCATATTTTAAACACCCCTGTCTTTTTCCTCTCTTCAAATGTTTGACTTAACATGTGTGGCTTTCTTTGTCTTTGAACTTTTACATTTTTTTGTTTCTTTATCATTAAAGTCTTTTAGTTCTTGTATCTGCCAAATGATCATTGCAGTTTCTTGGATTGATTTTTCTAAAGAATTTGAAAGCATTTCTCAGACAAAATTTTTTTTTCCCTTTCCTTTTTTTAAATTGCTCCTTGCAAATTGGATTTCAAATATGTTTACATGATGTTGCCAGACCATACTTTCCGCTTGATTTAAGTCCCACCAAAGGGGCAAAGAAAATAAAAGTGCTACTGTACCAAAAGAAAATAGGCAGGAGACTGAAGGGTGGGAAAAGTTTTCTACTGATGCTTGGAGACATCAAAGTAGAGTAATAAACCAATTTATGTATAAGAGAAGCACCAAAGTTAATATAATAATAAAAAAACCTCACAATCTTTTATGCATTGATATGAATACTAAACTGTGTTTGATGATGGTGTGTTGACTTATTTGTGTAATATATTGCTTGCCAATTTGCCTCTGGTACCTAGCTTTAGGATGCAAGAATTAGAATTTTAAGATGCAATCTTATTAAGATTTCTAAGTCTAGATTGTTCTTGTGCCAGTACTACTGGAGCTCTCCCTGAATAATCTGATTTTGGGCTCTGTGGTCGGTGTTTAAAGGCTTGAATGCTAAGAATAAATATTGCAACAAGCAAGCAGCACATGCTTTTCATCAGAAGCTGTAAAGTTATGCCGGTTAAACTCCTTTTCTATTTAGTCTCACATTCTCTGCTGTATTTGGCAATATTTCCTATCTCCTTTCCTATCACTCATTTAAACATGAGGTGCCAGGGGTTGCTCCTAAGATGTTCTGCATTCTATGCCTGCATTTAATTACTGGCCTGTTTTGTTATCCTACTTTATTATAAAAGGGATTTTTTTTACTGTTTAGTACTATTTTTAAAAAAGTGTTTAAAGTTTTAATTTACCCACCACACTGGCAGAAACCCTCATTAAGTGCAGAGATGATGCAACTGAGTATTAGCGCCTTGCCCCAAGGTTATAGCGTGAACAGCACCGATATATGAACATTGTTCTCCTGCATCTAATCAAGCCTTCATAGTAATTAATTCACTACCCTTTCATGTGCAGGTTTCACCTTGTTTCTCAGAAATGTGTGGCTTACTAATTGCAACAGGTACATGTTATCATAGATTTACACAGTCAAGTGCAATTTGCACAATTAAATCTGGAATATATGATCTTTCCCAAACAAAACATGTTTATGTAACACTACAGGACATGAGCTTTCCTGAATTTTGCTGAAAGCAACATTGACTATATGCCTTCTAAGGAATTCAGAATAATTTTAGCCTCACAACAACTTTGTATATAGATCAGGCTGAAATAGAGACTTCCTCCAAGAGACTTCATATCCTGCTGTGCTGTGTTTGAACATGCATTTCTTAGTGAAACCAACACTTCAGCTTTTACACCGTTCTTAAGTTCCACAAAAACACACAAAGTATGCATTGAATAGGATGCATGCAAGAACTCCTATGGCCAACTAGAACACCATCATGTAGTTGTCTCCTACAGATAGAAACAATATGAAACTGCTTTGCCTCAACCTGGCAAAAGATTTCATTTGACAACTACCTTTCCAGAACTAGGCAATAATAGAATATTACTTTACTTGCAGTTAAAAACTGTGATTCTCAAGCATGGTTTCATAATAAGGGAACAGGCTTTTGAATTAATTTGCCATCTAACATCACATAAATATGCCAAGAGTATCCATGAACTCTTAAACTAAACAATGTATGAAAGATTGATGGGCTCATGCTCCCATTTTTAAATATGCCTGGTTTGTCAAGCATGACTGTGCTGATGGGGAAATGACAGCCTTGAGAGCCAGATTTAAGTACATTCAACAAAATAGATCATGAAACCATGGCCCACACTTCAACCCAACTAGTTTACAAGATGGGATATACAGGAGATGCTATGAAAATGTGATTTTTTGTTTAACTGCATAGATTTTGCTGTTGTGTTTGATTTAGCTATTTTAGGTGAGTTGTTCCTGCTCTTGTTTTTTTTGAAGTAGGAGCTAGAAGGTTTTTTTAAAAAAAAATAATAATAAAATCTGACATTTTTTGCTGCAACAAATGAATAAAACCTGTGGGTACAAGAAGTTAATGTTCAGTATTTTTAAATTACATTGATTTTAGTGGGAAGAGGTAATATCATCCTGCTGAAATCTAGGGAGATTATTTTCAATAACTTTGGTCAGATCATCCTTATTAAGAAGTGTTTGTAAGATGTAGAGAGATAGCTGCTATCAGTGGCTTGTCACATGTTTATAGATTTGTGTTGATGTTGCAACACAAACCAAGAAGTGGTTTGGTTAGAATGGAAAGCATTTCTCCCAAGAGCCACACAGTTTAGCCTAATGGTCTTCTGCTTTCTAGCAAAATGCCACCTTACGATCTACATCTCAAGGTAAAGTTGTAGATAGATTTTAAGGGACTGACAAAGAGTGTTAGTCTAATAAAGACAGCCACTTGAAAAGAATGATAACAGTCAGAGATGTTTAAGATATATTATCCAATGGCTGGAAAGGTTTGCCAACCACAGCAAGTGTATTAAGAAGTGACCAAATATCAGGAAGGAGGAAAGAAAGAAGGAAGGAATCTTATGTGAAAGATTTTTCCCAAATGATGATGGAAGGAAGGAGGATTAGGATGGTATAGGCACATGTATGTACTCTAAGTTTTGGTTGTCTAATTTCCCTCAAAGAATGTGAAGGGAAAATTAATATTTTTGTTGGAGAATATCACTTTATTTGACAGAAAAATATGCTGCAAATTGGTCCTTAAAAAAATACCAGTAAAAGAGGCCTTGGAGCATTCAGTTACCAAGTCACTCAGTAAAAGTTTTTATTTATTTACCACAGTGGAAATTTCAAACCTTGAACTAAATGTAAAGATCCCATTAACAAGAACAGTGCAGTATTTGTATATAAAATAACAGTAATTCCTTGATAAGTTGGAATTTCTCAAGATATGCAGCGTTGTTGTCAAATAGACCAATATTATTATCCCTATTATCCCCATTTTTATTCTCAGCAAGCAACCTGATATGTGCAAGAGTTTCCCCAAAATTTAGCTTTACTTCACCACTGAATTAGAATGCCTTTTACCCATCTCTAAGTAGGCAGAAAAGAATAACTAACAGTTTTTTTTTCTATTCTCATTGCCAATCCTTCCCCTCAGTCTGTGACCTCTCGTTTGAGTCATTGCCAATCACCTGACATCCTTCTTAGATAAAATATATTAAAGCTTAAGAGATTTCAAACATCTTGAGACTGCCCTTGGTGGAGTTAGAGTTAAGGAGAAAACACTATTTTAATCCTGGTATACCTAAGGCTGACTTAAGCCTTTCTCACTGAACAGCTGTGGATTAGATGAGCGCGATATCAGGGAACACATCAGAAAAAAGATGTTGCCAAACTACACTTGTGCTATAGTTAGGCCCATATAGGGATACAGACAAAGAAACTGATCGTTTCTTTCTTTCTTTTTAATGGGCTGAAATACAATCTGTATTTCTACAGATCTACAGGTCTTACTTTCCTTGGTTAACCATCAAAAAATCAGAAGATTTGCTTGGGAATTTAGCTAACAAAGCAGTGTATGCTTTGTGAAAAGGAAGCAGAAATGGAAATTTGCAATAAGGAGCTGAAGAGGTGTAGCTTCTACCCATATTGCCACTTCAAAGGCTTTCCAATTTCACAAAAATGCTAGGCAAAACGTCTTAAATTAATAACAAACCATTTTCTTCTAACTCATAAAACTGTAATAAGATCATTAAAATATAATCAACACCCTACACTTTTCATACCTATGTTTATAGGAGTCAGTTAATCTACTGAATTCATGCTGATCTAAATAATCTGAATCTGTTCCAACGGTAGAAGCTTTTTGGAAAAATATTAGTAGGTATAGGTGTATTCTCCAACCTAAGGGATGTCATTCTCTCTATTTGTTCCCCACCCTCCCAATCTCTTAGGCCAGTGTTGGTGAACCTTTTCGGCATTGAGAGCAGCCACCCGGTGCACATACGCATGCTGGGAAGATGATCTTCCAGTTTCTGGCGCATTCATGCACACCGGCCAGCTGATCTTCGTGCACGCATGCACAGCAGAAACGGGAAGATCAGGTGGCCAGTGAAAATGCGCGTGCTGGAAACCCGTGTGCATGCGCACCGGCAGCTGCTCTTCTGGTTTCCAGCACTCCCGCGCACATGAAGACCAGCTGGCTGGCACACCAGAACTCAGAAAAGCAACAAGCGATGGCTCACGTTCCCAGAGAGATGGCTCTGTGTACCACTTCCGGTATGCGTGCCATAGGTTCGCCATCACGGCCTTAGAACCTTTGCCTTCTTCAAATGCAGTAGCCTGTTTTCAACTGGCCCCAAAGAATGCCAATGATAAGCTTTTATTTTGGAAGTTGCCCTCTTTGATTAAATTGATCTTCTCTATTATATAAGAGCACAGAGCTGTTGGTGAAATGGTTCACTGTTGCATTTCATCTCCTCAGTTACTTAACATCTTACAGGTTCAACTGACTGATCATTTCAAAGGCCTCGACTATAATACATAGAGGTAAATGAGAAGCTTACATTGCCAATTGCTAATTTTTTTTTTCAAAAATGAAATTTTGCCGCATTTTACAAAGGACTGGATTAGGGTGATTGCGTTGCAAGTTTCATTAAAGCAGAAACTTCTTGCATGTTCAAGTCTTAGCAAAGTATTAGGAAATTGGTATTTAGCTGGATGTATTGCAGAGATTCAAAAGTGATGTATACTAATTCACATAAACGACATGGAAATAGTTTTTTTAGAAAATATATTGACAGTTCCCATTTTTTTTAATCATAAAACTGCTTGTTCTTTTGGTCCATTTGCAGTCTATTGAACCATTCAGGAGTAAATTAATTGACTGCTGAAAACTGTCCTAAACACTGTCCTGAAATCACCCTCTTAGCTTGTCAGTAACATGCAGCTTCATTCATTTTACCACTGAGTTGATGAAGCACTAATGCTCAGTCATCATGTGACATCTTACGCTGTACCATCTCATCATGCTGTGATTCACACCTCAGTGCATCCACAATTTCCATGAAAAAGTACTGGTTTGAAAATAAGTAATATGAAAGCTTTGTCTGTGATATTCCCACAAACAATCTGTCAAATTGATGTTGCAGCCATCAAGTGGCAAACCTCCATGCACATCAAACTTGGATTTTAAGTTAATGCTTTAGTATTCCATCAAGGAATCTCCTGCTCTCCTCTATATGACAACAAAGGACTTTCCAAAGGTTCTTCTTAGAACTGACATTCAGTACTGAATATGGATAGAGGGTTTTTTGTGGAATGCATCTTATATTTATAAATGTTATCTGTATAATTTTTCAGAAAGTTAATCAACCAGATGAGCATTTTTCCCTATTTAGATAGCATGCCATATATCTATTTAGATGTAATATCAGGATGGCTAGTATATAATGAGAATCATTTTATACCTGAAGTGGAGATGAATCACTTTCGTTTAGCTGCTGAAAATTAGATAGATAGATAGACAGACAGACAGACAGACAGACAGACAGACAGACAGACAGATGATAGATAGATGATAAATAGATATAGATATAGAGATATATAGATGAGAGAGAGGGGGGGAGGGAGAGAGAGAGAGATGTTCTATTTCAAGATAAATAGAGACACTATTCTATTTCAAGGTAAAAATTATGCAAAGTGCAGAAAAGGAGTAAAAAATAGTAAGCCAAAAAATTAAAGCCATGAGATTTAAAGTTAGTTTAGTTTAGTTTACAACAACATATGCCTTTCAACAACTTTCTGTTCTTACAATGTATCCTTACTTCTAGTTCATATATTGCCTTTTCTTCCTTTTTTAAACAAATGTTTTAACATCTAAGCACAGCTTGCTTGATCTTGCCTTTTTCTCAACCCATTCACTCTTCTTTCATCCATTTGTTTTGCAATCCAGTTCTCTCTATAAGACCAAACTGCATCAGTACACACCCCCACACACCCACACCCACACCCACACATTTGTGTCTCTCTCTGTGTGTGTATTTGTACCAGTCACTTACATTTGTATTCAACCTATATTCATTGTGCATCATCTCAATCTTGATTGTATATCTTTTTGTAATAAGAATAATTTATACTGCCTATATTCTTAGATGCTTCCTTAATCATTTTTAGCTCCTTGGTTAGGACATGAGTTATTAAATTTCACCAATATTAGATTGTGAATCTAACTGTAAATTATCCACACTTAATAATTCATTAAACTTGAATGTTCTCTGATTCTCGATAATTCTGGGCAGGTCACAACAATCAAACCAAGAATTTACAATAAAATCAATTATACATTAAAGATAAAGATAAAAGATGGCAAGAACAATGAAGCTAGGGTACGTATTTATTAAATTCCCACTGAGTTCAACTTATTTTCCTGGCATTTATATTTCTCAGTTCCATAGATACCTACATAGAGGACAGAAGTTTACTCTTATGCATAACCAATTTCACTTCTTTAGACAAATTTAGACATACTTTAGTTGCATGTATTACCTATTGCACAGTATTTCTACCAGCATACATATGACATACCATTTCTCCATCCATTTTCCATCTTTAGGGAATATTCTATCAAAGTGCTCAAAAACTCATCTAGTTGCTCCATGAATTTTTATATATAATTTGTGATTATTTAATATATTTTTCCAATTAACACAAGTACCCTGGTCTTTGAGAGATTAATTTTTAGATCTGTGCTTCTTGTTGCATTATATAATCTGTCTAATATGCTCTACAAATCATTAAGATTCTCAGGCAAATATACAGCATTAACTGCATACAAAAGTACATGTGTATTTTTATCCTGAGCAGCACTCCTCAAATTACACTACAAGCATTCCTTATGCAGTTAACCATGAATACATTAAAGATCCAAGGCAACATCATGCATTCTTGTCATACTACTTGCTCAATATTAAAACATTTACTATTGCATTTATTCTGATACAGGGTTTGCTTTCATCACACACTTTATTGCATTCAGCAACCAATATTCAGTTCCTAATTTGTCCAAACCTTTCCATAAGTTAAACCTATTCACTTTATCATACATTCTCTCTAACTCAACAAATGTACAATAACATTTATTTCTCATATTCATACAGATCTCAATAACCTTCTGAACAGCAAAAATCTAATATGTACATCTCTTGCCCAGCCTAAACCTTTATATATTTCCAAATTTTGTTCAGCTCCCTATTCCATTCACCTATTCACTTTTCCTTTATATGTAGTCTTCACACAGACCCATTAAGTTGCACAGCCACCTTACAAGTATAAGCCGCATTCATATTTTCATATTTCTCCAGATGCACATGTTGTTGCAGTGTTTTCTTATTTGAAGAAAGAAAGAAAATCTTATTTGCAGCATTTATTCTATTTTATTATTATGCTATGCATCTCACTTTTTATTTCAATATTTTTCTATGCATCCTGCTTTGTATATCCCATTTGCATAATGCCACATACTTTGGTGGCACTTTCTAACACACAGCTTTTCATTCTGCTGTAAGCAGCTTCCACCTCCTTATTTAATCTATCTTCTAATAAAGAATTAATAAATCCTTTATAAATAAATTATCTTGTAATAAAGGATTTATTCATAAAGGATCTGTATTTTCTTTTCTAAAATTCTTACACTTCTTACACTTCTTACAATTCTTTCTTCTATTATTTTCACTTTTTTCTTTTTCTTTGGGCTTTTTTTCCTGGCCACATTAATGTGCTTTCCTTCAGCTCTTGGGTAGACAGAACAAATACCAGCATTTATCATGATCACTTCACTTTTTGGATCCATAGTATTTTTCCATCTGTACATATTTATAAATGATATATTTAAAAGAGATATACTTTAGATACTCACGAGTCACTGTTCTCATTTATTTTTTCCCACATCATCCATTCATGTCACATAACAGAATTACTTTTCCTTCTGTATTATTTCATTCAGAAAGATTCACAGTTTGTATCTCCAATATGTAACTTGCAACTATCACCAATCAATATATTCCTGTATTCATAAGGATCCACAACTGTTTAGATGATGCTAATACGTACATTGCATATTAGCTTTTCATTCATAATTAAATCTACATTTCCCTGGGTCCATTCAACTTTACACCATAGAATCAGAGTTTTGTTCAGATACTGTATATGATATCCTTCTCCTTGTTAATTTCCTGTGTTTCTTCTCTTCCCTTGTATTTGTTCATTCATGCTTTACCAATTACTACTCTTACATTCCAAGTTGCAGTCTTCCATAAACTATGGGTGTCATCAGGTGGGCCCATAGTATTGATTCCCACCATTTATTGTGGCTTTGGTCAATTGAGACTTTCATGCAATGCTTTTTAGTAGAGTGCAATAAAGAAAGTTTGGTCTAGTGGTGAAGGCCCCAGGCTAGAAACCAGGAGACCTGAGTTCAAGTCCTCTCTTAGCTATAAAAGCCAGCTGGGTTACTGTCACTCTCAACCCAACTCACTTCACAGGGTTGTTGTTGTGGGGAAAATAGGAGGAGGAAAGCGTATGGAATAAGTTATTTGTAAAAATAATAAATGCAAGAATAAATATATAGATTTTCATGAAGTTCTTACATATGATCTATGAATTTTGAGACATCTGGTGCCAGACTGTTTATGATCAAGAAAGTTTCTATTAGATCACATCAGATGCTTATACCCACTTGAGCACGTCAGAAAGGAAACACACTGAATTCTTTAACATCTATGAAGTGTGATACCACTGTATGGATCACTTTTAATTAGTGAGTTCCCAATAATAATAATAATAATAATAATAATAATTTTATTTCTACACCGCCCTTCTCCCGAAGGACTCAGGACGGTGTACAGCCTATTAAAACACAAAAATACGGATATCAATTAAAAAATAATTAAAATTATTAAATAATTTCAGCCTGAATTAAAACCCAAAAATTTAAAACACCCAATTTAAAATCATTTACTGTGATAACCCGGCCTGGCGGAACAGCAGGGTCTTGAGGGCACAGCGAAATGCACGTAGGTCAGAGATCATGCGCAATTCCAGGGGCAGTTCATTCCATAGGGCAGGAGCTCCCACAGAGAAGGCCCTCCCCCTGGGTGTCACCAGCCGACATACCTTGGCCGATGGCACCCTGAGGAGCCCCTCTCTGTGGGAGTGGACTGGCCTGTGGGAGGCTACTGATGGCAGAAGTCGGTCTCGAAGGTACCCGGGTCCTACGCCATGGAGCACAGTGCATTGTAGAAAGTGCCCCAATTTTTTTTACAAATTAAGTCCAAAATGCATGTTGCAGCACTCACTAACACTGATTGCCAAACATCCTGTTTATTCTATGATTCTACCCAACAATTCTATTGGAATCAAAGTTGATTTTATCATACTTGACACATTGTGACCGACACCAACATTTCCTCACAGATGAACAAAAGGCTAGTAAACTATAAATATACGATGCACGCTTTTCCCACAAATGAGTTAAAATGCACTCTATCCATCTTTGAATTTGCAGAATGCTACATAACTGATATTTGCTGCTCTCAAACCAATCTCTCTTTTGCTTTTATTAATTTTGTCAAGGTCCATTGACAAGGGAGTCTCAGTTTAAACAGTTGGATTGAGCATCAAAACACTATCCCCCTTCCCCCCCAAAAATAGGGACTCTCCTAATCTCATTCCACCTCTTTTCATACTCCACTTCAACCATCTCCTGCTGTTCCTTCTCTGCCAATCTCTTGTGCTGCATTGTTCCATTCCAGATTCTGCACATGCTCTATTTGTGATGCATGAAAACAAGCAGGCAATGGAAGAAGAGCCGGGCAGGATGTGCAAACAATGATGACAAGGTGGCTGCTGCAGAGACTGAGAAAGAAAAGTGGTGTGCTCCATTAGGAATACGGAGGACAAGGGGGAGAAGGTGATGACATATATGCAATGACCCAGTATGTACAGACTGCAGTACATATGGACACGATGATTACATCATTGCATGGATGTTGTCAGTTTGGCATCATCATGGTTTCCTGCTCTGCTTAGCTGTTGGGTATTGCTGAGGGACATGGAACAAGTGCTTTGTTTCTTGACAGCCTGCCAGATTATATGTCCCTCCTCACCCCAATGTCTCAAGATGGGACCTGACTCAAAGGCTCCAGCCCATGAGCCCAGACATGGGCTGCGTTCCAGAGTATTAAATGGCAACAAAAACATACACGCATTTCTAAATTGTCCAGTTTTTTGTAACCCAAATATGGTAGCATGAGTTTAAAACCACAACAACAACCTAAAACTCATCCTTATGTATATAAGTGAGAGTGGAGAGAAAAGAATCAGTTTGTCAGAGAATAATGTGCTGTTTACTGAGATTGACTGAAAAGTGCATTGTAGCATTTTACCCAGAGATCCCGGGGGCAATTTTGGCAAGAAACAGCACAGGTTAACTTATCCAAAATGCCAAACTGAAATACTTCATTACATTTAGAACATTCAAAAGAACACACATTTATAACAAAAAGTAGAAAGCACTCTGCCCCTGTGTTGCTGTGATGTGTGCATGAATTGCAAAGAAAAAAAATGCTCTGCAGCATTTTGCTAGTTGTCAGAAAGCTGTTAGAGAGTGACAGGAAAGGGCAGGAAACATCATCAGAAAGCTATATAGATTCACTGAACCATCTAACATTATGCTTCATTGATGCAGGTGGCAGCAATGCTGTTTGTAGGCAGAGATGTGTTTAGTTGTAAACACACTTCTCATGGTGGTCCTTTGTTTAACCATGTCTCTTTCTCAATGTGTATTAATGGCCATCTAAGCTTTTAATGGCCACTGTCCATTAAAGGCAGGTTCTCTCCCTTCTGTCTTTTAGAATTGAGGAGGGAAAATGAGGAAGGATTGAGAAAAGCTGCTCTGGGCCCCCACCATTGTCCCTACCTAGTGTTATCTGTGAGCAGCCCAGACATTTCCTTCATCATATCGCATTTGCTCCCTGCCCTGCCTGGGGAAAGAAGCAGAGAGGAAATGAAGAAAAAGTGAGCATTATGTAGGACATTGGAAAGGCTTTTGACAAAGTCCCTCAACAAAACACTTAAGTAAGCTTTGTGGTATGTTATGAGGACTGGGCCCCTCACGGATTGGAAACTAGCTAAAAGAAAGAAACAGATGGGAAGAACAAATGTACGCTAAGATATTGCTTCCAGAAGTAGCTGGACTCTTGTGGTTACAGATTTTTTATTGTTGTTATTGTTTTTATTTGCATAGCTGAAACAAAAGCAATTGTTTTGCAGAATTATGGAAGGCAGAAAGAAAGGAAAAAACGGCAGGAAAATTTCAAAAATAAAAGAATGTCTGTCTTTCAGAAGAAGAAGAAGAAGATTTTTTTAAAGGATAAAAGTAACAAGAATCTATATTTTATAGGCAGTATGTTTTTGTAGATATGACTTTCATTTTTTAGTTCAGGTTCTCAGGGTCATTCATTCAAATACATCATTTGGAACACAGTGGCTCAGCCTCAGCAACTATAAGATTTGTGGACTCAATACAAGACTGCTCACCCATCTCTAAATTGTTTGCTGCATTCTGTTTTAACTTTTTTCCTAAAGCCTTCCACACCTACTAATACATTCCTATCCATCTATTGCCAATGTTTATCAACTTCAGCAACTTTAAGGTGTGTGGACTTGAAACTTGTGGCTAGAGGAATACTGGGAATTGAAGGCCACACATCTTAAAGTTCCTGAGGTTGTGAAACACTGGTTTAGAATCATCTTTTTCAGAAATTCATCCGCATTGTTAATCTGTAACTGTGTGTAGGTGTTTCTTCCCTCCCGCCACCCCAAAATCTTTACCTCCTCCCCATCTGTCTCAGTTGCTGCAAATTCCTGACTCCCTTCCAGGGCAGTCGATATTTTGCAAACTGAATTTATCCCTAATAGAATTTGGAAAAAAGGTCTAGGGGGCAGGTAATGATGCTATTTTAATACCAGTACAGTTTACAGACTGGGGAGAAGGTGAAGGCACCAAGGTGGAAAATGAATATTGCCAGGATCTGCTCATGCTCTTGTTAAATACAAGCTGTGCTCTTGTTAAATACCAGTCCTAGCCACATATTTGCCAAAACCTGGCTATATGTGCACCAGGCACAGCCATTGGATTATGGCTGTGTTTCTGCTTCCTTATACTAGTGCTAAATCCATGGGCACAGTTGCGCATGTAGAAAAGGGATAGGACTTTGATTTCACAAGCCCCATCTCGACATTTTTGAAGCTCAGTGCTAAAGCTGGGAAAAATCCCTACAATGTTATGTTTTCTCCTACCATTTCTCATTCTGCTTCATACAAGAGAATTTGCTTTCAAGATGTCTTTTACAAGATATGCTTTCAATGAATTCCTCATAGGCTGAGCTTGGTGGTTTGGACTTCTTTAGTAATGAGGTGGTCAAGGGGTGTGTTTTAATTTTGATTATACAATCATTTACTTCATTTCTCATACTTCAATTAAACCCACAGGGGAGAAATTGTTCCCCATAGAGAAGTTGGTCACACAGTCAGATGTTTAGAGAGGGTTTAGCATTTTTAGCTCACTATTGTCTATCTATCAAGTTGTTGTTGTCATGGTTGATTGAACAGTCAGCCAAATGTTTAGATGATTTGGCACTTTTATTCACCTATTGAATCCTTCCGAAGGACCTGGAATAGACAGATGTTGATGTTTGATGATGTTAAAGGTATTGTTGCAGAATGTAAGATGTTACAAGTAAAGCTGTGTTTTAAAGTTGACTGATGATGATTTTATCAATGATGATGGTGTTGAAGTGATGCTCCAGATGTTTTGGAATTGCATCCAAGGTACCTATTACTATTGGTACAATCTATGCTTTCTTTTGCCCCTATCCTTCTAACTTATATTTGCAGATCTTTGTATTTTTTGATGTTATCCATTTCTTTCTTTTCTATTCTGCTATCTCCAGATACTGCAATGTACATTATTCAGATTATTTTGTCTTTCTTCTCAACAGTTGTTAAGTCTAGGGTGTTGTGTGGCAGATGATTATCTGTTTGAATTCTAAAGTCCCAGTGCACTTTAACTTCAGTTTCTATTACTTTGTCTATTTTGTGATCCCACTACTTATGGGTATTTCTCACAGATATTCCAACGCACCACTGTTGCTACCTCATAATGTCTTATTATTGTCTTGTACTTTTACCTCGTCTTTTTAAATACATGTTTTTGGTCCATTCATGGTGACAAATATATCTTAATACCCGAGCCTCCCATTTTTGCTATAACAACAATCCTGTGAGGTGAATTGTTCTGAGAAAGAGTGACTGGTCCAAATCACCCAGCCAGTTTTCTTTCAAATTGGGAAGTGTAGCTTGTCCAAATGTTATCATAAATAGCCCATTTCTACAGCACACACTTTCTCAGCCCATTCTAGGGAGCCACAGGAAATTGTTAAGGATTGTCATGCAACAAAACAGTTATACCACTGGCTAGACTTCGCAATAGAATAACAGTCTAGTGTAACTATAAAAAAACTATTAAAAATACAATTATAATCATACCTTCTGCCATTTTCTCTCCTGGGTGTTCTTTAAACCATAATCAATTGTAAATAAATTATTTCTGAAGAAATGTTTAACTGATCCATAATAGTTATAGGGAAAAAAATAAATCTGAAATTATATACAAACCTATCTGGAATTAATTCACTCTCAGAGAAGTGAAGTTTATTTGCAGGGTAGGTGTAGAATCAGTTCCTCTGCTTAATGATGCCAGCTTAGTCATTTTATATTTTTTTCCCATCTTAAGGAATGTCAATTGTAAAGGATCATAATGAATAATGAATTTATCTGTCCAGGAAGACAAAAGGAATTCAAGTTGTTCTTTTCCTTTTAGCACTTGGCTGTAGCCACAAAATGCAACAAGCTAATACTTTCACTACCGATTTTATTGGCACACCCATCTCCTTCCTTGTTAAAGGAATCCTTCTTCTTGGAAGCAATCTAATGAGCTGCCATTTCCACTGAAAACAGCTTCCAGGCCTCTTAGTTCCATGGCAGAATGTCTTCTTGACAATTTCTTCTCCAGAAGAAGAACACTAATTATGAACACAACAGGACTGCAAAGGCAAATGTCTGACATTCAGGAGTAACATGCTAAACAGAATCTCAATGAACTATCAGGTGCTTCAATGTTAAGAATAGTGAGTGTTATAGTAGAACACTCTCAGAAAGACAGAGAATGGTTATCTTTAGTTTCAGAATATTGTTCCAGTCCTGCAGATAGTGGGAATTTAACATGAATTCTTTGGTATGAGTAGATTGAAGCACTGTAGATATCCTTTTGATATCTGAGGACTGTATGTAATGTTTTTTGAAATACAAAGCACTGCAATGGGCAGAACTAAAATCAAATGGAGCAGGATTATTATAGATTTATAGGTGGTGCTAAGTTTTTTTTGTTTATGTTTTGGGGCTGTTTCTTAAATATTCTGAAGCCTATTCTAGGGCATACATTACGATGTTTATATAGTTCTTGCCTCCAAGAAAATGCCATTTCAGATGACCTTTACTTGATAGTTTTCAATGGCTAGTAAAGGCTATTAATATCTGCCCTTTTGTGCTAAACGTCAATGCATAAAGGAGATCCAGTTGAAAAAGGACAGATTTTGTACGGAATATAGTGGTGAAATTCTAATTGACATATTCTGATATTATGCAAGATTAAAATCCAGCTCAGCCCTGTCTGGGGCTCAGCATTGATGCAGTGACATGATATGGTAAATAATGTTTAGACATTGGAATATTCCTGTAGCCTAGGAGGTTATGCACTGCTGCTTATTCAGTCCATAGATATGTAACTCAAAGCAATGTGGGATGTTGTGCCAAAAGTCACCCTCATTATCAACATCTTCCTTTTTCCACATAATGGGATGTTCAAAGGAATCTTTGCACACTGAGAGCCTTTGGAGAAAGGAGGTGAAACTAAAGACCTACAATATTTTTGACAACAGTTTATCACACAGTGAGGGGGGAAAATGTCAGCCAGCAGTCTGAGCAAATAGGATGACATTCCCCAGCAAATTCAGGCTCCAAAATCTATTAACTTCATTTTCACAGCTCAGACTCAAGATGCCTCTGAATGGCATGCCAGAGACCTCATGCCAAAAAATAATAACTGGATTAGATTTCATTTAAGGATAATTAAATATCGTTAATAGGCCTGCGCCAAAGTTATTTGGTTAATTATTGTTTACTGCTGTCACATTAAAAAATATAATTCAATTAAACATTTTTAGAGATCTCTGGGGGCTGTATTCAAACTTTGTGGGAAATCTTGGGTTGTATATCATGAGCCTCCATCTTTGCCCCAGCTTATATCATCTTCTGTTCACAATAGGTTTAGTGTAATGATATCAATCATGTGCACAATATCATGTGCAAAACACTGAAATATGTACCTATTTTGGAGGGAGCTATGAAACGTTGTCACTGATTTTTCTCGCTTCACTGAAGTAAAATCACCAAGGCTTTACATCTCTGCATTAATTTCAGAATTATATTGCTTGTTTTCTTCCTTTTAGCCTCTTTATTTTATTTGCTTCCTATCCAAGCCCAAAGCTTCCTCATAATACTACACTGGTGACATGATCTATTTCTGGTACTATATAAAAAGATGATGAACTTCGGATTTGGACATTTTATATAACCAAAAAAACCCTCTTTATTTTTCCTTCTATTTGTAAACAAATATGCCAGTGTTATAAATATTTGCTAGGAGTATTGGTACAACTTAAAATAACCTCTCCAGTCTGATGCCTTCCAGATGTTCAGGGATTACAATTCCCAGAGTTTTGAGTCAGCATTACTAATTTTATTTGTTTCTGGAAATGATTAATAAAAAAGTTCTTACACTCTCCAACTACTTCTTGTCAGTTCTGAAAATCTTTTAGTTTTTAAGTAGATAAGAACCAAAGTTGTTTCACTCTACCTGCTTGTATATGAGTACCATCTATCAGTATCTTAAGTGTTTTCAAAACCATTTATCTTTCCCTCCATCTCAGTTTAATCAATAAATCTTGCAACTGGACTATTTTTTTTAAAAAAAAAACACCATATATACTTAGTTAAAAGTCACTTGGAAGGTTTTATTTGATACAGAATTCTGCAAGCTGAAGTTCAAACATCTTAGAGTTATCAAGGTTAAGAAATGCTGAACTAGAGACTAAAGTTATATTTTCTGGCTCTTCACAGGATAGGAGAAAGAAATATTCATATTCCTATAATCTTTGAACAATGCCCAACTAGGAAAAAGAGGTTTGTTATGTTAGTAACACTGAAGGAAAATACTTTTGCTGGCACAGCAGAGAATAATTTATTGACACATTCATTCCATGTGAATTCTAAGGCTTGATGTATTCTATCTAAAAAGAAAGATGGGATGTTTCCTGAAGTCTTCTGAATTGGCCATCAAGGGGCTGCGATCTGAAGCCTGGATAACTTAAAGTGAAGTCATCTTAGGCTATGCAAATTTTATTTTGTATGTTTGTGTGGATACATGCATGAGTTCAAGGCTAGGAGATGTCAAGTAGGCAAACCTGGTGTAGACGAAACTCACCCAGTGCTAATTACTCTGATTAAGACAGAAAACTTAGCAATCAAAATGCCAGCAAATGCATGACAAGTTGATGAGATTTTATAAAATGTCTTTGCAAAAAGACAAGGAAAAAAAAGAAAGTTGCTCAATGATCATTTTCTTGGTATGTTTAAGATTAATAAACAGGTAGCATAGTATGCAAATACTTTTCGAGCTATGATATTGTCTTCTGATTCTATTAACAATTTATATTTAAGAAAAAATGTCTTAATAGGAAAGCAGGGGATTACTTACAAATTTTGCATACCATTATCTCTGGAATCAATCTCGACACTGTAGAGAAACTAAGAATTTAGCTTTCCTATTTTACAAAATGATCAGGGGCAATTAAATTCAATTTGTTAGCAAGTCCAATATATCTGCCTCAGTTGAAAGGAAAGATATGTAATAAAAAATCACTAAAAGGCTTCTGCATGAATATTCTACTGCAAAACATCAAAAGCACATGATAAATAATAATTGCCACTGCAGCAACATCAGAAGTGAGTTTTATTGTTTAATTTTAAATTAGAATTAACATTTTTATATCCAAGAAAAAGTTGCTTGATCTTTTTTATAGCAATTCTATTAAAAATAACAATTAAAAAGATAAAAACTAATACATTCTAAAAAACTAAAAGAAGAAAAAGAAGAAATAGAAAGTGCAGGAAACATAAAGTAGAAACAAAAAAAGAAAAAGAATATAAGAAAAAAAGAAAACATATAAAGAAATGACTTTGTATTTATATACACAATGACTGGTGTGCTGACAGCAGAGTAATACATACGTACTGTTCCCCAGATTTGGAATTAATAACTCTCATATGTAGAATAGAATAGAATAACAGAGTTGGAAGGGATCTTGGAGGTCTTCTAGTCCAACCCCTTGCTTAGGCAGGAAATTCTACACCACTTCAGACAAGTGGTTATCCAACATCTCAAAAATTTGCAGTGTTGGAGCATTCACAGCTTCTGGAGGCAAGTTGTTCCACTGATTAATTGTAAATGTAGGCCATTTTATCTACCTAGAGAAATCACGGTGATAATTATGATCACTGTTTATATTCCACCTGACGCCAATGTTAGCATGGGGCTCTCTAAACTATATAATGTCATCTCCAGGCAGCAGCAAATTCATCCCGAGAGTGCTTTCGTCGTGGCGGGGGACTTTAACCAAGCCTATTTAAAGACTGCTCTCCCTAAGTTTGTGCAGTATGTGCAGTGCCCAACCAGAAGGAAGGAAGAACACTTTGGACCATCTGTGCTCAAATTTAAAACAGGCATACAGATCAATTCCTCTCCCCCACCTGGGCACATCTGACCATCTCCCTCTACTGTTATGCCCAAAGTATGCCCCTCTTAGGAAAAGAACACAGCCAGTCATGAAAACTGTTGAAATCTGGCCAGAGGGTGCACTCAATCAGTTGCAGGATTGCTTTGAAACCACTGAGTGGAGCATATTTGAACATCTAGAACTGCATGAATACACCGACACCATACTCTCATATATCAAGATGTGCACGAATAATGTAAGAGGGTCTCCTCTTTCAAATTCCTGGGAGTCCACCTTAGCCAAGTTCTCACCTGGAAAAAAACATGCTGCAGGTGGTCAGGAAGGCTCAATAGAGACTCCACTTCTTTAGGGTCTTGTGGAAAAATCAAGTGGAACAATGACTGATGACTTCCTTTTACTGGTTTATAATAGAAAGCCTCCTTACATATTGTGTGACAGTATAGTATGCTGGTCTGACAGCCGTAGACAGAAAGGCTTTACAGAGGGTGATGAGTACAGCACAAAAAATTATGGGCTGCCTCACTGGACGAAATCGCCAGGACACGCTGCCTTAGCAGAGTGAGGAAAATCCTTAGGGATGATTCACACCATGGTTCCTCCCAGTTCAGTCCGGTTCTCCCGAGCCGGTAGCGGTGACGATATGATGTCACCGAATGTGTGTCAGTTATTACTTATTTGGGTTTAGGGATTTTCTTTTCTTTTACTTTGAGTTTATTTTGAGTTACTGAGATGTATTCTGTGTTTCAGGGAGGCTGCACCAAGGGATGGTCATTCAATCTCGTTGTACACATGTTGTGTTTTGACAATAAAGGTTTGATTTGATTTGACTTGACTTCCCCCTTCATCACAATTCTAAACAAGTTTAGTGCCTTATCACCTTCTCTTAAAATGCAACAAATGCTCTTCTTCCCATATCCCATCTATTATCTATAAACAAGTCTATTAAATAAGCAGCGGTCCCCAACCTTTCAGACCTCAGGGAACACTAAATTCATAATTTTAAATCCCACGGACTACTAATATGAACTGCCTAATGACTGGCTGGGTGGGCATGACTAGGTGGTCATGTGACTGAGTGGGCGTGGCCAACTTGATGTCACTCACATCGAGGGGCACCTCTCCAGCCTCTACTTGACCCTCCCTTCCCAGCCCCTCCTCGCCTGCCCGCCCAGGCTCCTTAGGGGCCCAATATGAAGCAGTTGTTGGAGCTAAGCAGCCACCATGAGAAACAGTTGGCAAAACAGCTGGCTCAGTTCAAATTGGATCTGACCGTGAAGGAGGCTCAGCAGAAGCACCTCACTGAGGACTACAAGCATAGGCTTTCCAAACAGAGGAAGTCCTGCAGGAATGCAAGGCCAAGTACCAGTGCCCGGAGGCTCAGCAGCCTGAGATGGTCAGCCAGTTCCAGGCCATGATACACTCTCACTGGAACAAGGCCCTCTGGCTCTTCGCCACCAGTGATGCTTCCCTCCAGCCTTTGCCCAAAGCCCTGCACCAGGAGGCTGAAGCAGACCCCAAGTTGGAATTTCTGCCCCCCTCCGACCCACACAAAAAGACCCCAAAGGGGGAGACTCTCTGCAGCAACACAAACATTCACTGCACGTATCCAGCCCAGGGGCTGTAGTTTGAGAACTCCTGATTTAGTGCAATATAAAAAATGCAAATAATTTTTCTGCGGACCACCAAAATTTTCTCACGGACTACCAGGGGTCCAGTTAGTGACTGCTATATTAAATGATTACCAGTGATAACATAGCTACTTTAACTTGATCAAATAAACCAACTTTATATTCCTTCCTTTTATCAAGGTTGATATTTAGTCCTTTCAAATATTGTCGTAGAATTTAATTTATTTTTGTTTTCTTTATCTTTTCTCACAAAATGTTTTGTAGATCCAATATAGGAAAGTTGTCCAGGTCATTCTTTTGATTTAGTATTTGTATATCTGTTTTAATTATTAAAGCATACCCTATTTTAGATGGTCATCAGCCAGTTTATGTTGTGTGTCCAGTGTAGAAACTTTTTCTATGTCATTTCTGTAGCCTGTAATGTATATTTTCACTTTCACATCAATCTCAGTTTCAGCCAGTAAAACATGTACCTCTTCCATAACATCTTTTAAACACAATCTATCTATAGAAACAGTTAGTCTTAAAATTAATTTCTGGGTCCATTGTTCAAAAATATCCTTCAATATATTGATTGTTAAAATATTTTGCTACATTATGTATTAGTAAATTAAATGTAAATGTTCTCCTTTAATTTAATCTAAATAAATTTAATATCAGTATCCATGTAGGTGTGCTTAAAAGCAACTACAGGAAGCCTTGTAGGTAGTGGTTTCCCATTTATCAGTTGCTCTTCTGGCCACACTGCCATTCAAAATGGCTTGCAATAAACATTTTGCATAGGGAGCAACCATTCCAGGTTTCATGGAGTAGCCACCAAAAGGCAGAGTATATACTTTACTTTACTTTTTTTACTTTTATTTGATTTATATACTGTCCTATTCCCAAAGGACTCAGGGTGGTGAACAACCAACAATAAAATACATACATACAAAACTTAAAAAGCAGAAATAAAATCGAATTAAATAGTTTGGCCCAGACAGATTAAAAAACCCCAATCAATTTAAAACAAATTAAACTTTGAATATTAAAAATATTAAAAATTATTAAAAATTATTTAAAAAGAGGGAGAAAGTTAGGCCAGGCCCGTCTGGTGGAATAAAAAGGTCTTAAGAGCACGGCGGAAGGTGCGGAGATCTGGGATCCTCCGTATCTCCGGGGGAAGCTCGTTCCAGATAGTAGGTGCCCCCACAGAGAAGGCTCTCCCCCTGGGGGCTGCCAGTCAACATTGTTTGGCTGACGGCACCCGGAGGAGCCCCTCTCTATGAGAGCGTACCGGCCGGTGGGAGACTATTGGTGGTAGTAGGCGGTCCCGCAAGTACCCAGGTCCTAAGCCATGGAGCACTTTAAAGGTGGTGCCCAGAACCTTGAAGCGCACCTGGAAGACCACCGGGAGCCAGTGCAGCTCGCGCAGGAGGGGTGTTACATGGGAATGCTATGTCGCTCCCATTACCACCCGCGGGGCCACACTCTGCGCTAGTTGGAGTCTCCGGGTGCTCCTCAAGGGGAGCCCCATGTAGAGAGCGTTACAATAATACAAGCCATAAGGATCCTATAAGCTTATCCCATAATTATTATAGTTGCTTAGGAGGAGAAAATGCAGTTTTATCTACTCTTTTTGGCCTTGGTTGCTTGTTTGTTTGTTTTGCCTGCCACAGCACTCTGCAACATTGATCATCTTTTAGCGTCCTTCTACCTTGTACTGTCAGCAGGTGTTATAAAAATGTAGCTCAAATTTGCTTTTCTTTCCCTGAGCACTGGTTCTGTGTACTCACACATATGGCTGTTTTCATCATTAAATATAAATTACAGTGTTCTTCCACTCCTGCTGTTTACTTCTCCACAAGACTTTAAGACTTTGTATATACAGGAAAGAGATTTTTCCTCCTTATTCGCACTAGCTGCGTCAAAATTCCTGCAAATTATTGTGACCAAATAAAATAAAATCAGGAAGCAAAGTCATCCAGATATAGCAAGCCTCAAAATATATTGATGAGTTGTCAGGTCCCAATATACAAATGCTATGTTTTTTGCAAGAAATTATACTATTCACATGCAAAAGCTATATCTTCCAAAATTGTGCTAACTAAAGTAGATGGAAACACTGCTAGCCCTGGATGACTAGCTGTTCAAGGAAGATGTACATGGAAATATTTCTTTATCGTAGTGAAATGTGTGATGCCTGCATGAGGTACACCATCTGAGACCAATCTTCTCATAAATAGATTTAGAAAACACTTTTATATCATTGAAGTCCAAATTTATGATAATGCCATTACCATATCTAGTCCATATATGATTTTTGGAAAAATACATAATTATAGCTGGTTCCACTTTTGATGACATTCATCAGATTCAACCGGTGAATCCTACATTTACTGCTCCAAATGACTGCACTTTAATGAAATTGTCAGTTTATGACAACTGATTTTAATTGAGTAAGCTACTTCTGTAGATTCAGATCTGAATGGGATCTGAATGGTCATTTTATCTAGCATGATTAGAATATTAGCAATCTATATATGCAGTACATATGAGTTTTCCCCCAACATCTTCTTGAAAATAGAAAGAAATCTAGATCATAGAATAGAATAGAATAGAATTTTTGTTGGCCAAGTGTGATTGGACACACAAGGAATTTGTCTTGGTGCATATGCTCTCGGAATACATAAAATAAAAGATACGTTCATCAAGAATCATAAGGTACAACACTTAATCATGAAAACATTCATATAATATATCCTGTCACTTTTACTATATTACCTGAAGAACCTGGAACTATTGTCCTCATTGTTATGAGCACAACGTGTATTAAACTACAAGCATACCGTATTCCAAGTGGTCATAGGAATGACTGAGATAGAAAAATGCACCTTATAATGGCAAAGAGACACCTGTGTTTTTCTTGCCAGGCATTAAACTCAAGTGATAGTGATAAATAACATTATACATATTGCATATATCAGTTGCACCTTTTACAAACAAGCATATAAAACACAACTTTCAATGAAATGCTAAAAATGAAATGAATAGATAAATATAGTAAAATGAAAATGTAAAAACAGGCAGAAAATAAGGTTAATAAACAGCTTAGAGAAACTTCTAGAACCATAACAGAAGAGACCAAACAGAGTTCCTAGGGAGGATATTAAAAAGTAATAATAATGTTGGCAATGACATATATGTTCAGAACCTCAATTCTAGATTATTATTTTAAATGTTACATAAAAGTTACCAAATCTAGAAGGTAGTAAACTCTGACTCTCATATTTTCCACCTATATAATAAGGAAAAGGAAGAAAAAAAGAACTCAGGAAAGATTCTGACTTTCCCCACTTCCAGTGTTTTTCCTCCTTTTATATCATTTTTTCCCAGTTAAATCTCACAAAATGGAAAACATTTTAAGACAGAATCCAATATTAACCTTCTATTAATAGAATAGCAGTCAACAAGACAAACAGAAGGACATGATTGTTCTTTTCCAAAGTGCTCTGGAGCAGGGGTCTCCAACTTTGGCAACTTTAAGACTTGTGGATTTCAACTTCCAGAGTTCCTCAGCCAGCTTTGCTGGCTGAGGAACTCTGGGAGTTGAAGTCCATAAGTCTTAAAGTTGCCACGGTTGGAGACCCCTGCTCTGGAGAGTTTGAGGAATATTCTGGAGCATTTCATCAACACAATTCCTTCCACACTGAGTATACCTGACTGACTGTCTATCTTTATATCAGTTGGTAAAGAAACCACAATATTTGTCTGTGGAGATTCTCAATCATCCAGGTCATAGCTGTCTCAAAGGTGCTTTTTTTCTTCTTCAAAAGGCAACTGGATTGGGATTTTTTTTCCCCTTAAGGAAGAAGAAGAAAACATTTTGCTTCTCATCTAAGAAGCTTCATCAGTTCTGTTAAAGATGGGGAGAAAGGTACTGACAGTTGATATTGGATGGTGAAGGGAATGGAAGGATAGGTTGTGATAGGATGGTGGTGGGGTGGGAACGGAAGGATATATTTCTTTGCAATCATCTGGTCTCTGAGAGTTTTTGAGGCCACTTGGGGGTTTTATCTATGCCATAGTATTCTTTTATTATTGTTGGCGGTAGCTTTCCACAGTTTCAAAATGAGGTTTTATAGAATAGAATTCTTTATTGGCCAAGTGTGATTGGACACAGAAGGAATTTGTCTCCGGTACATAAACTCTCAGTGTACATACAAGCAATAAGTGATAACTCCGGCCTACCTTGGAAAGTCAGGAATTAAATCTATGATAACCCTATGGTTCCTAGGAAAAGAGTTACATTTAAGTGGGTCAGTCACAAAACAAAAGACATTTTGGAATTGGAATGGTGTTAGTAAATGCTTCACACCTACCACCACATACATGCATATACTTATTTACCTCCATGGAGCAATAGATGGAACAGAAAAGATAAAGCTTCACTCTAGCTTAAAACTATGCATCTGCACACTCAGATATAGGTCAGATGTGTACTATTTTTCTTTATGGAGATTCACATTGACACTTTGTCTGCTGTACAAACAGTAAAACACCACAAATTATTATGCTATTCCCATAAGGAATACTCTCAAAAAGGAAGTCCTACAGAGAGTCCAGGCAGGTGAAATCCAGCAGAGTTCCCATGTACTTCAGGCAGTAACAATGAGATTTCTTGATGAAAAATTAATTGGTGGTGTGCAGCCATGAGTTTTTTTAAAAAAATGTCTCATTGCATTAACTTCACCATGCCAAAAACAATAAATGCATCTGTGCCTTGCTACCAGCAGAAATGTCACCTAGTTTTCTCACATTCCCTCTACTTTTTTTTTAAAAAAAAAGGTTTTTCTAATATTTCCTTCCTGTAAATGGTAAGCATACACCTACACAGTATATCAGCTACAATTATCCCATCTGATTTCTTATTTACCCAACATTCTTATTCAAAGAAGATTGAGGGTCAGGAAATGCAACTTGCATTTAAACTCCACATGTGATCATATCTATATAATCATCAAAATCTGCATCTGATCTTGCCTTCAGATAAATCAAATATCAACTTCATCAGTAGTTACAGCTTGAACAGCCAACTATTTGTAGAGAATCAATACTTAAATGTAGAAAGACAAATAGTAGACTGAGCCAGATTGATTGACTGAGGTAAATAGATGGAATGAATGATCTAAAAGGACAATATAAAACTAGGTTTGCCTGTCTGTGTTCTAAAATAGGTGAGAACAAAGCCAGTTGAATACCTTAATGAAACATGTTAAATGCAGAGAAGCAACCAATCAATGCATAATAACAAATAGTAAGCCATAAGCCAATCTACATAAGCAGTTCATCCTTTTATTGTGACATTTGATTGACTCAAGAGATATACAAAAGTACTTTCCAAACCATTTTCTCAGATGCCAATTTCTACCAATTTCCGTTTTTTTTTTTTTGACAACTGTTATGACAGTTCTTTTGAATGACTACAGCTTCCACCCATGACTGAATATAATGGGCTTCAATTTTATGCTGCATAAGACTGCTGACTGCTGAGAATGGTTTGAGGATGGAAAGTGACAAAACCTACCTAAGAAGTGAAGCTGTGGCAGCCACATATATTTTTAAGCGCCACAGAGGTATACAGCTGAGAAAAGAAGGAAACAGAAGCCAAGGAAAGAAAGGGAGAAGTTCAGTATTATTAATGACAGCAATAAGATAAATCCTAAATAGTTAAGTTGGTATTTTGCTATGAAATCTCATGGAGATTAGAAGTGTGCAGGCAGGAAATGGGTGAAATTTAAAAAAACACTCTATTGCACAACTGAAAATATGGAATTGTGAACAGCTGTTCAATTAATTTGAGTTATTATCTTTCTGGCTGCATAGATCTGCACATTTTCAAATAATTAATAGCTTTTTAAAACAAATTGCAGTGCTTTCAGTTTTTAAATAACTTTCTGACATCTTTCCCAAAAATTATCCACTGGTGCCCTTGTTTAGCAGTTTTTCTGTGTAATCATAGAAAGAATAGCCTACTATAAGATCCGATTCCTATACTGTGATCTTGAGCAAATATATTTGGTATATTCCAGGAATGGGGATCTATTGTTTTAGCTGAACTCCTTCTTTCATCATTCTGGATGCTACCTGGGACAGATTTGGATTGTAATCTAACATCATATTGGATTACAGGCTCAAATTCTATCTCCCATTTCCACCCAAGTGCTAAAATGAAAGATATGACTGGAAATTTGCAGCATGCTTATTCAACATGATACAAGAATTTCAGAATTATTAAGAGCAGTGCTGGCGCAGTGGTTAGAATGCAGTACTGCAGGCTACCTCTGTTGACTGCCAGCTGCCAGCAATTCGGCAGTTCGATTCTCACCGGCTGAAGGTTGACTCAACCTTCCATCCTTCCAAGGTGGGTAAAATGAGGACCCAGACTGTTGTGGGCAATATACCAACTCTGTAAACTGCTTAGAGAGGGCTATAAAGTATTGTGAAGTGGGTATGTAAGTCTAAATGCTATTGCTAATTGCTATTATATAATTTTTCCAACATTAATTGGTTGAAATGTAAAATAGAAAATCTAAATAGTACATTGGCACTACAGAGGGAACAAAAAACTCTTATTTCTGAGTGTTGTTAAAGTCTGTACTATTTGATGAGAAGCCAGAATAAATTTCTTCTTCAATCAGGACAAGGGAATCTGATCAGTTCTATAACAGTAAGTGCCCCTAGAGTTTAACAAGGGTGAATTTAACACTTCAGGATAATTCATTTCTCTCTGACCATCTAGGATTTTATTACTTTTATGTAAATTGAAGGAAACTTGAAGATAAAGGATTTAGCCATTGGTAACTGCTTAGAATTTTAGCATTTGCTCTGCTATATGCTCTGCTTTCAAAAATTCTTGATTATAAAAGACATTAGACCTTTTTATACTTTCCTTTTTTATGATTGACCAAACATTTGAAGCATGGAGTCTTTATTCTTCTTTACATGAAAATCATTGTAGAAAAAAAAAAGCTCAAAAAGAATCCAAGGATTATGTTTCCCAAATACATTAAGATGATAGAAAATACATTGGTATTCACATAAAAGCAGAGTCATAGCAAAACTTTGTCAATGCATGTTTAATGGTAGTTTAAACATCAAGCTTGAAGTCCTAAGGGCATCTCCAGAGAAAGGTTATGGCTGGTTGGGATCAGCTCCAGACTGCTGCAATTTCCCAATATTTTGGGTAAATTTGAGAATGGAGTTGGATTTGTTGTAGTTCTCCTGCAATTTGTGACCAAGCAGAAGAAGCCTTGTCTACCTTGGAGCTTCTGGGGGTTACAAATGGTCTGTCAGATTGCCCAATCCTTGTCTAGATTTCAAATTAGCCTTGCTCTCAGCCCAAAGTCCTCAATCCTGCAAAATAACTTTCACTTTTCTCCTTTTTTTCCTGCCATCTGTATAGAACCTTGATATCATACCTCTCCTCTTCCTTATTTTCTACACTTATACCAAAAGCATGAAGACAAAGGATCATGCCTGCTAACATAAGGGACTCCAGAGTATTCATTAATAAAAACCAGCTTCATATGTGTAAAGGACTTATTTTAATATGGCATCAAGATAAGCCTCAGGATCCCAATTGTAGACTAAAGCATGGATTGCTATACCAATGCCATTGTGTCCATCCAGTCTTGCCAATGGATATTGTCAATTGGGTTGGCAGCCTTAATTTTATTCCATACTTGTAGCATTAGTAGATAGGTATACAGGTACATTCTTCATGTTTCCATCTCTCAATCATTCCTTCAGGTACTACACAATTATGGTATTATCAGTCTGTGAGTCCCTGTCTTTAAGACTTTTTTTTTAACACAGAAAGGAAGTCGTTATTTTGTCCCATTTCAACCAAACTGCCGCAGATAAATAGGCTGGTTAAGCCCCAGAAATAATCTGCATCTTGTCCATAGTCATGAGTAGTAAGTCTCAAGAAGAAAGGAAAGAGCCCTGATTCCATTTTATTTCAATTAAATTTTGTTCACGTTTTGATGGAGTTTATATTTCCTTGCTTTTCAATGGTTTTAAGATTAGAACATTTCAAACATCCCACACACAAAATTTCCTCCAAAACCCCTTTCTGCCAAATAAATGAAAAAATAAATATTATTTTAAGATTAATATATTTACTTAGAGGTTTCCTGTGCTAATGCCCTTAAATTCTTTTAAGCAGATTGTGAAATATTAATACATTTTTAATGGAAAGAACAAATCCTCAGGTTTGCTTTGTACAAATTTTGGATATTATATGATGCTGGAGTTTTTACATTCTTTACATTTTTCTGACTTTTACTTTAATTTGTCTCTACAATCCCTCTGATGTCATGGCAGAGCCTGGCTCCCTTTGCAGCAATAGTTCTATTGTATTTCCTTCACTAAGGACTTCAAGGTACATTTGGACAATTCTGAGATAGAAATACAATAACACCACTTATTTGCAGGACATTTTTACACCCTTGAACAAACTTAATTTAAAAATTACAGAGTTTTGTGTTTTGTTTTTTAAATTATGGATTTTTTTAATACGTTAATTTGGCATATTACAAATAGAGTTTTTAAACTAGATGAACTATTTCAAAACCAATTTGAACTTGTAAATTGCAAGTGGCAGTGCAATAAAACCTGATTTACAGGACAATTGGGCAAAAGCTTTGTCCTGATAAGCCAATGGTTCATGTAATTGAGGGTTTACTTAGCTGCTAGGAACAATAGGTAAAGCAAGGCTGGCAAAAGACATCTCCTCTTTCTCCTTCTCCCTCAGGAGGTTCCAGCATAATATGTCTCTGGCTGGTAGAGTATAGACATATCATTTGAAGAATCTTGTAGGGCGAACTCTGGGAAAAATGCATGAGGAAAGAATGAGATGTATGCTTCACAAAAATGTACCAAATATGACTTTCTTGCCCATCCTGACCTAATGAATATTTTAATAAAATTCCTATGTCAACCTTCTCTGCATCTAAATGCCATCTTTGATGACATATAAAATCCATTTTCTCCCATACACCATCATGTGATAGCTTCTGCTCACCTTACAGTTTAGGAAGTCATTTGAGTTTCTCTACAAGACTCGTTTATCTCTGAAATGAAGCCTTCTGGCTGCTGATTCGGTTCATTTCTGAAAGATATAATAGTTGAAACTTTTATAATAGGGAAAACTTTTTGTTGTTCTTATAATAGAGGCAGTCCACAATACAGAATAGTTTTCATATAATTTCAGGTCCTATTACAGAAGAGGTCATCAAAGATCTCAGCAGGCCATGATTCTTCGGGCATGTAGTCAGTGACAGTTTTCTGCCATTATGTGGTATTTTCCTAATTGTATGACTTAATTCATTCCATTAATGTGTTTAATGTTCTTGACCTGAGCTAATCCAGCCACCCATTGGGCTTTATTTAGATAATGCCTAAAGGAAGTGCCTCACTGACAGTGTTTTTATTATGAAAGTTTATTTAATTAAAAAAAAAAGTAAATGGCAAGAAGAAAAAGAATTGAAAAGAAGGAAAAAATAGACATAAAGCAAGATGCAAGCGATAAAATAAAGAATAAGAATGACTTTTGCCTTTCTTCGATAGAGATAAAAAAAGAACATCAAACTCTTACTCTAATTAACAATAGTCTACATTATTTCTATAATGCCATATAATTCTACTCATCAAATCCCAATATCAAATGTTTGAGTTTCTCATAAGTCCAAAGTGGTTTCCAAATAGAGATAAAAATTAGTTAGTCTCTTCTTTAATCAAAGTTGTCAGTTTCACCATTTCCATCAACTCCAGCCACTTAACCAACCTTTTCTCCAATGTATGTACCTGTAAGTCCTTCCATGTTTGTGTATATAGAAATCTCACTGCTTTTAGGGTTTGTCCTTTGTTATTTTTGATAACTAGTTTTTAAGGTCCAGAAAGCTGACAGAACTGGTAAACTTGGCCCTTTCTGGAAAGGATTGTCTTCTCCCTCTGTGGGGTTCCAAGATGGGCAGGACACATTGGCAAATTTGATGTCTTCAGAGCCAAAGAATGAAAATGGATTCAATTTAAGGGAGGAGGGGAGGAAATATCTGCTGTCTCTGATCACTGGGTTTTGTGGCATGCCATGAGGGGCTGGCAAACTTGTCCTTCCTCAATACTGGCAGGAATCATTTGTGCCAGGATTGTGGCTTGCTGGTGATACTCTGTGTTTCCTAGTTAGAAGCAGCAGCAGAAGGCAGTATAATACCATAGAAAAAGAGGCTGGACCAGATAAAGTGTCATTTATAGCCTTCCTACCCCTCTCCCAGAACAGTAAAACATTGGGACAGTATCTGGGTTAGAGTAGCACTGACTTACTGTGCTTTATTTCTTTGACGTTGTTTAAAAGATCACAGAAATTTCAAATATGTTTCTGAAGGTTTCATAGTCCTCAGTTTAGTTTATTGCTTCAAAGCAGCTCCCCATTTTTATTTGTAAATTTTCTTAGATGAGAATGGTTTAATTGAGATTTATTGATTGCATTAAATCGCCCATTTGAAATTTCTTACAGTCTTTATGATTTTATATATATTATCTCTAATATCTCAGATATATTATATCGCCATTATTACACTGATGTCTTGCAACTTGGCTTCCCATAAGAAGTCTCTGATTAGACCAATGCACAGCTACTATAAATGTCATTAAATGCAAAACACCATTTTGCAGCATGCCAAGCTGTCTGATACTAACAATTAAATACAAATTTAATTAGGTATCAATTCGCAAATATTCTAGAAATATTTCCTATCCAAGAATTAATTGGAGAGTATTCATCATAAGCATTCAAAACAGATGTTTAAGATATCCGAGCAAAGGCCTGAAGATAGATCACAAGCTCTTATTTCATCAGTATTTTTAAACTTTCTTAGTTGTAAAATTATTGCATATACCCTGTGGTTGTTTTTAGCATAGTTTTGAAATATAATGCATTAATTACTTTTATTGTGAAGTGTGTACAACTGTGGTTTTCTCAGTTTTTGGAATTTTTAGAAATTGGCAAGAATTTTTAATTTTTGATGGTTACCCTTTTGTAGCTATAATTGGTAATAGAATAAAATGTTGTCATTTAACAATTGAGAACTACAATCTGAACATATCTGAATTTAAAGCAGCTGTTGGAAGACCTAAGATAGCTGTTGAAGCTATCTTGGAGAAACAGTCTATCAGTGGAACATCCGTTTTAATTAGGCAATTAAATTTAATGGAAGCCTAAAAAGTCAGTATGGCAGAATTGCTACTGAACAGAATCCATGCAAAGTATTAAGAGTTACTCTTAATTATAATTAACATAATAATTTGAAACAATTAGCTTCATTACATCTTTCATCAAGACCAAGCCATAGAACATAGAAAATGCCTTATAATGGCATTAGTCCATTTTATCCAATACCATCAGACATTGTCTGGCAGCACAGCTCCAGGGGAAAAAAGTCTTTCAGACCTCCATGGACATAGTGTCAGCGTTCCAGAAAAAAACCCACTCCAAGTAAAGACACGGAAGCAAGCATTTTCCAAAGTTTTCTTTACTAGAATAGGCAAACTGGCACATCTGGGGATATCCGAATCTGAAAAGCCCGGGCTTTCCCTCAGATTTTGCTCTCAAAAATCTTGAAAAAGTTTACAAACTTGAAATTTGCCACATATGTTCCTCTTGGTTTCTAGGTGCTCACTAAGAAAGGATTTTTCGAAATGACCATCAGAGCATTAGTATTTCCTATATTATTATTAACACGCTTTGATGCTAAGGAGTTCTACTCCCCCTCCCCACGTCAAAAGAAATCTCTTCCAAATGCAAAACACAAGCAGAGGAGTTTCACTTTCAGTTTTACTTTCACAGCAGCAAGCAGCTTTACTACAGAACAATTGAGCTAAGCCATGCCCAGCCTCCTTCCTGTCTCCTTCCTCCTCACACAGCAAATACTGTTTGAGTTTCCAAACACCCTTCAACTCTCTCATTCATCTGACAGGATGCTAGCCAGATGAATACCGATGGATGCTGCGGGCTGTGACATTCTACTCCCCCTCCCCCTCTGTTCCAACTGTTCTGTCCCCGTCCCACACACGCACCCCCACAGACGGCCCAGAGTATAAGGCACACAACAAAATCTTTGAAGATAAAGCTGGCAGCAACCCTGGCTAACTGCCAATTCAGACTTTACTCACACAAAACAAAGATTAGACTGCAAGCATTCCGATAAAGCAGGCAAAGTTTCAGCAATACAAAGATTAGTCCAAATGCAGTCCGACAAGGCAGGCAGAAGTCCAGTAATGCAGAGATCATGGATTATTTCTAGTTTTTGCTCGTCACAAACTGAACCGGCCACCACACCCACATTTATACCCTGTGGGATGTGGTCCAGTGGCTCAGCTAATCTCTGGCACGCCTTCCCCTCTGCTGCGCACGCTTCTCCCTGCGCCGCTGCCGAGGGTCCAGCCAGCACTTATCTCCTTCGTCGCTGTCCACCTGTGGCTGCGGGGACGTGCTTGGCTCTGGGCCTATCTCTTGGCCTTCGGTGTCCTCCGGAGGCATTGCCAGAGAGGAGGCTCCTGGAGAGGGAGGCCTTGCCAACTCCTCTCCCTCACTCTCAGAGTCTGCATCTGTCAATAGCCCAGGCTCAGGCAATGGAGCCACAACACCAACTGCCAATTGCATTATATTAACACATTCTGATGCTACGGAGTTATACATTCTACAGTAAAACTCAGGCTGCAAGTGTCAATTTATCAAGCCCGAGCGCATAGTTTCATAGCGAAGCACAGGCGTCCAGCTAGTTAGATAGAAAGTAAGAAGGAGTGAAAAGAAAAGTGGTTTTTGTGTAGAAAAATAAACCTACTGAAAGCTTCTAGAAATGTTATCATAGGTTAAAAAAATAGTATGGTGGAATTAAATAGCAAATGCAATGCTTGTTATTGAGCTATGGTGGCACAGTGGTTAGAATGCGCTATTGAAGTCTGACTCTGCCCATTGTCAGGAGTTTGATCATGACCAGCTCAAAGTTGACTCAGCCTTCCATCCTTCTGAGGTTGGTAAAATGGGGACCCAGATTGTTGGGGGCAATATGTTGACTCTGTAAACCCCTTTCTGCTGCAAAGCACTATGCAGCAATATATAAGTCTACGTTCTATTGCTATTGCTATGCTAACTAAGGCAAATTGTGGTTAAGATCTTTCTTATGAGAGAGAACCGTCCCTGCTTCCTCTCAGTTCTATTTTGATAGAACTGAACTCATTAAGACTATGTCAGCAAAAGTAAGGTGATTTGTTTCTCTGAAATTCTTTCTCTATAGCGCCAGTATGTTTTTATTTACTTTAAAATATTTGTAGACTGCTCAAATCCCTTGAGGCTTGGGATAGTGAACAACAAATGATATTTATGTTAGCAATGTGCTGGAAAGAAATTGCTTTTGCTTTTCGTTCTTAAATAAGAAGAAATGCTATGTGAAATTCTCATTGGTAAATTATATTATTCCTGCAGTGATCTTGATTATACGTAAAAGGCCCAAAGGATGCATGTAAATGTTCTACCTTTCCCTGATAATCTTCACTGATAAACCTGGTTCCCAAGCTTTAATTCAATCCCAAGTAGATTTTAAGGAAGAAACTGCTTCTATAGTGATGTTTTTAGACTAGAGGTGATAGAGTAATATCCAGCAGAAAATATTATCAGCCTTACTCAAAACATCATCACATAAAGTTCAAAGAATTCTAACATTGCTGTGAAGGAAGGAGAAAAAGATAGAAGCCTTTTTCAGGGAAATAAATATTTCATTTAGGTTAGGCTACCACAAGAGACAATAGCACTTCCTTTATCCTTGGGCCAATCTTGAACAATTTATTGGATTGGGAGAGGCAAGTGATGAATAAGCAGGTGATTGTGCTTCTCTCTGCACATATCCTGCCCACAGCCTTAAGATCTATAAATGGAAAATAATCTAAAATCCCACCACTGAGACTATATCATTATTGCCTGTTCTAAAATTACAGCCCAGTCAAGGGAACACTAATCTTATGTTATTATTCTGCATAATAAATAGAATGTCAAAATCAGTCCATAACTATTTATTCCCCGTGTGGAAACGTCTACATTGGATCCTGAGCTGTTCTATTCAGATATGATTTGCTAAAGAGGAAGACTGGGGTTTTTTTCCCTTTTTTTCCTGTTAATTTTCATATACAGGTAGTCCTCAATTTACAACCACAATTGAGCTGAAAATTTCTGTTGCTAAGTGAAACATTTGTTAAGTGAGTTTTGTCCCATTTTATGGCATTTCTTGCAACCGTTGTTAAGTGAATCGCTTCAATTTTTAAGTTAGTAATACGATAGTTAAATGAATCTGCTTCTCTATTAAATTTGCTTGTCAGAAGGTTACAAAAGGTGATCACATGACCCCAGGATACTGCAACTTAAAAGTGGTTTAAGACATAGCAACTCATTTTAAGTGATTTACGAAGGCTTATGAATCTTTCCTGTTTTACTTCCTGTTAGTATATTTAAACCAAAATGGCAGCTATTTAGGGTAGGTTTAAAATTCAAAACTGCCATGGCTTTTTCCTTTGATAAACCATCAAGCTTTTTAGAACTCAGAATTCTACGTTACTCACATGTGATTCAATGTAAGCAACAAAAAAATAGCAAGACAAACATTTTTTAAATGATAAATAACAGAAAACTGAATTGATGCATAATTATAAGGCTTTAATTCTCGCTCCAGGGAAAGATTGAGCTTAATATGAACTGTGGGATGGGTATATACTGTAGGTGGGCTCTTTCCCTCTATGTTTTCCAGTCAGCAGATCATTAAAGCAATTATAATTTCATAGCAATTTGACCTGCCATTGATTTCTTTATGATAATTCAACTCAAAGACTTGCTTTCTTCAGGACAGAAAAAAATAGGCAATGAAATACATAAATCCATACTATTGTCCAAAGGTACACTTGAAATGTTGTCAAAGGACCATCAAATATTCTCTCCAGAAAATCATCTTCTGATAACCTTATGATTGGTGTGCCAAGTATTCTAGTCAGTGGTGGGTTTCAAAAAATTTTACTACCAGTTCTGTTGGTGTGGCATGGCTTGGTGGGCATGGCAGGAGAAGGATACTGTAAAATCTCCATTCTCACCCCACTCTAGGGGAAGGATACTGTAATATCTCCATTCCCTTCCCAATCCCCATTTCCTCCTGATCAGCTGGGACTTGGGAGGCAGAGAATAGATGGGGGCAGGGCCAGTCAGAATTTTTACTACCAGTTCTCCAAATTACTCAAAATTTCCGCTACCGGTTCTCCAGAACTGGTCAGAACCTGCTGAAACCCACCTCTGATTCTAGTACTTATAGAGTTATCACCAGAATATCTTGGTGCTAAAGCATATGCAGAACTTCATCTAGTTCATAGTCTCTTCATCATTGGAAAGAGAGGGTGGAGGAGATGCTACTGCAATTGTGCATCTTGAATTCCAACAATATGAAAAAGGCATGGAAATGCCTGTCATACAAGCCATTGTCTTTTATTTTCTTGCCCTTAGTGCAAATTAAAATCAGACAAATAATGAAAACAAAAGTTGGAATATAACAGCAGGTAGGATTTGTGCCAGGTTAGCAATGGGACAAGATTTACGTTACATTTTTCACATTGTAAATTGAGGCACTACAGGCAAAACAAGACCCGGTGGTGCAAAGTAGCAGAAAGACATCTTAATCCATTGTGCATTTTGCAGAGTGTCAAAGTTTTCTTGGTATCCCAGCCTAGCCTGAGGTGGCTTGTCAAATGTGATTGTGTCAGCTCTGGCTGGATCCCTTCTTTCCTCTCTTAGTTCTGGTGTCATAAATCTTTTTCTTACCTGAGCTTCAAAGCTGCAAAACGTCAACTGCACTGAAGATGCTTTTTCTTGTAAATCTCTAAACCTCTTGATACTGTGAAAAAAAAAAAAATGATCCGGTATCCTATCTAGCTCAGCTTGGCAATTTCTTTCTCCTTGACCAGAGCTCATATTCCAAATAATTCATGGCATGAGTGAATGACATTTTCTTTGTCTGAATAATGAAATACATTTCTCAAATCTTATCAAGGCTATTAAACCAAATTAGATGGTTATCTCAGAGTGTAAGTAGACAATGTGAGGTGATAAGATATGGAGCATTCTATGAGAGACTTCCTAGGGATGGGAAGTGTTTGCAGGTGCTTAGATTCAATGGTGAATCCTATTGGATTGGGAAGGGGAACAAGTAGAAGATATCTGGTTTTTTGCCTCAAGCAACAAAATGATTGTTTCTATCTGAACTAGTGTCATACTAGGGTTATTTTCCCTCCATTTTTTAAATTTTATTTTTATTTATTTATTTGTCAAGTATGTATTAGATAATATATATAAGTATAAGCATGAATTGAATACATAAAATGAATTCAAATAAAGGGAACATTAGGACAGGGATGGTAGACATGCTGGTGCTCTTATTTTGCTGAATAATCTTTTAAATTTTGTTTTCTATTTTTCCCCGTCCAGATTCATTTTTCTTATACTTTATTCTTGATGATTTCATATTCTATCATCCTGAGAACTATTCTTTTTAAGCAGTATGTTTATGTCCAGTAAATACTCCCAATTCAAAATAAATTATCTTGCATTTTATAGAGCCTCTTATAAGGCCCCTCCTGAGTTTATCCTTGAAAGGAGTTGTATATGATAAGCATAGTAAAATCTCCTTAACTGTGTACGCTACATTTAATAAATTGTTTTTTTGGGGGGTGGGGGTGGGGGTTGAGTAAGAGGAATGAAGAGAGAATGAATGAATGAATGAATGAATGAATGAATGAATGAATGAATGAATGATTTCCAAGTTGTAATGTTAGGCATCTGTTCCCTGATCAGTTTTAAATAATACTGATGTCCCTCCAGAATCTGGTCTAAACTGAAGAGAAGGTCCAGTCTGAGATATTTTACTATCTGAAGTGGAAACCAAAGTGATGCAGCTCCCTTTCATAAGTACATAGGATAACCACACCAAGATAACCCATGGGTGGAAACGTTAAATTATATGAAATTTACTACTATGCATATTTCAATATCCATTGCCTCCTTCTACCTAATAGGACAATCTACTGTAATACTGCCAGAAATATTAAAATCCCTATATAATAATGCATGTATGGCACAGACACAGTTCCTTCCAGTTAATATTCAGTGGAGTTTTGGTTCCATAAATGTTGGGAACAATGTTTACTTTCAGGGCTGGCAGCTCTCTTTTGTGTCCCAATGCTACAATATGCATTAAACTACAGAAATCCAAATTTGTTGATGAAGACAGAGAGATGTTTTTGTAAAGTAGCTCAGTATTTTTTAAAAAAATAAAAATTTAAAATCAGACACACAGTAAATATATCTGTCCATAATTTATGATAGCTCCCAAAACTAGAAGTGATGTTTCTTATAAAAGCAAGCCCAGATTTACTTGTAGGTGGTATAACCTCTAGTGGGGGAAGCAGCAAAAATTAGATTCTACAGTACAGGATCTGAAAAAGAAAGTAAAAAGTAGATCTAGGAAATATTTTCGTGGTGGCAAGTTAATACAGGTAGTCCTTGACTTACAACAGTTTGTTTAGTGACCATTCAATGTTACAATGACACTGAAAAAAGTGAGTTACGACCATTTTTCACACTTACAACCATTGCAGGATCCCCAAGATCATGTGAAAAAAAAATCAGATGTTTGGCAATTGATTCATATTTATGACAGTATGTGATCCCCTTTTGCGACTTTCTGACAAGCAAATTCAATGGAGAGATCAGATTCACTTAACAACCTATTAACTAATTTAACAACTGCAGTGATTCACTTAACAAATGTGGCAAGAAAAGTTGTAAAATGGGGCAAACCTCACTTAACAAATTTCTCACATAACACCATAAATTTTGGACTCAATTGTGGTTGTAAGTTGTAAGACTACCTTAATGGGTCTAAATTCTGTTTCTGGCTTAATTGTGAAAGGAGCCCTTACAATGAAGAGAGGCCCTTGGGAGAGCTGCTTCCACTCAAGACAAGTTGCTATTACAGCTTAGAAGCTCTGACTATCAAACTTGCAAAACAAGTGGTACTCGTCTTTGCTTTGGGGGGGAAGATCTCTATCAAAAGGGAACCTAAAATCCTTTGTTAGAACAAAGCAGGCTGAAGTCAGTTAATGGTGGACAGAGTCTAACAAGCAGCTCCAGCTGAGCACTTCCATGACTAAAATGCATTCAGCCTTCAGCAGTCATGAATGTTCTCCCTTGGCAATAATTCAACTAATGGGCAGTGAAATAAAACTCAGCAGATTCCTGCCAGGACAACAGGGTTAAGTGTCCCAAGCTGCCAGTAATATAAAGCTTGAATCCGTACCCAGGGCAGAACAGTTGGCTGTTTACGGGGCTATAGTAATAAGAGGCTTAAGTCTCCAAAGGCATTTTTTGTCAACTAAATTCAGTTAGCTAAAATAAAGGACAAGTGACAGAGAAAAAAGGAGGGGGAAGAACAAGCCAAAAGACCCTGATACCCTCCTCCTCTCCCTCTCCCTCTCCCTCCCTCTCCCTCTCTCCCCCCCTCTCTCTCCCTTTCCCTCTCTCTCCCCCCTCTCTCCCTCCCCCTCTCCCTCTCTCCCTCTCCCTCCCTTTCTCTCTCTCTCCACGTGGGCGGACAGGCGCACATTTTTGAAGAGAGAGGGAGGGAGAGAGATGATTAAAACAACAAAAATCTCCAAGAAAATAAAGATAATAAACTAAATTTTCAGAATTAGGCATTGCATTTTTTTCTTATTAAAGAGCATTAACATTGAGATACCGTACTTCATTGAAACTGGCCTGAAACTTCAGAATTTGCGTCCTTTTCATTTTCCTTTATTCTTTCCATTGTCTTTTCACCAATGATTATATCAAAAGACTTCCAAATAGTGAAATGAATAACCATCAACCATAAGAGCCGCGGTGGCGCAGTGGTTAGAGTGCAGTACTGCAGGCTACTTCTGCTGATCACCGGCTGCCAGCAGTTTGGCAGATCGAATCTCACCAGGCTCAAGGTTGACTCAGCCTTCCATCCTTTCGAGGTGGGTAAAATGAGGACCCAGATTGTTGGGGCCAATATGCTGACTCTGTAAACTGCTTAGAGAGGGCTGGAAAGCACTGTGAAGCGGTATATAAGTCTAAGTGCTATTGCTATTGCTACTCATATATTCTAGATCAAGACCATATATGTTTGTACATTTTAAAATTGCAATATTTTGGATCACCAATTAACACAGGATATCTATGAGCAGCATCTCAAAAATAGAAGTATGTATTTTTCCCATTTAGAGCTTAAACAGGTTTTAACTTATCGATAGGTATTTGCTTAGTTACACACTTATTTATTTTGATCCATCTTATATAGGACTTTTCAGTGAGTACAAAACATAAACCAAAGATTCTCTATGGAATTTAACAAACCATTTAATGCTTGAAATGGCAACATGGTGGGTTTAAAAACATTAATCAAAGCTGACTTCATTCCCCAATAGGTTGCAAATGTAAAAAGATGTAAAAAATTACGGAAAAAGAATTTGAATCATCTAATTTAGCTGATTCACATGGCAAATGTTTTCAGTTTGGATCTAATTATTAGATCATTGATCTTGCCATAACAATAAATTAATCCATTTAATCTCCAATTCATAAAGATGTCTTGGAATATTGCAGCAAAAGGATTGCAACCAGATACTATGAAATTGCTACTATAGTTCCAAATATGTTTGTTTGTGTTTCCATGATCTAGGATTAGTTAAACAGAAAGTATAAATGTCCTAAATATTTGGGAACTATTTACAATCTTAAATTTAGCCCAAAATAAAAACTAGATTGTCATTCTATCCATTTTAAATCTCACTTCTGCAAATTCCACTGAAATTAATATATTGTGAGTAGAGCAAGAGAATAAATAACTTTTCCGGTTTGATGCTTTCTGGTCTTAGAAAAATAACTCTCAGAATAGTTTGAATAATGGCTGGGAACTCTAGAAAAAGTAGTTCAGTACATTTGATAGGTATTTTTTTGAAGGAATCTTATCATTGAGCAATTATTTCCTTATTTTGATACCATCTTAAACTTTTAAGTAAATTGGAATTGAAATATAAATTCTCTGAGAGTTCATGGCTATATAAGAACATGTACATGGGACAAGGTGTATCAAAAGAGCTGCTGAAGAAGCAGTGACATGAAAGATTAAGATCCCTAGTTTTCAAGCAGTAGAGTTCATTGAATTCACAAGAATGTTTGTAAAGAACATATGGATTTAGATGGGAGGAAGTTATAATGCAATTCTGTACATTGCAATAGTAATAGCACTAAGACTTCTGCTTCACAGTGCTTTACAGCCCTCTCTAAGAGATTTACAGAGTCAGCATATGGTCCCCAAAACTCTAGGTCTTCATTTTACTGACCTCGGAATAATGGAAGGCTGAGTCAGCCTTGAGCAGATCAGGATCAAACCCCTGGCAGTCAGCAGAATTATCCTGAAATATTGCATTCTAACCACTGTGCCACCACAGTGGTGGCATATTTTGTGAATTCTATGAACTTTATGTTTGACTAGTTGTGCAAAGGATTGCTTCCTCCATTTTTGGCACTCTTTGCCTAATATTTGAGTCCCTTTAAGTCAGCATTGTCTCTTGGCAACTGCCTGGACTAGTCCCTGAAGTTTTCTATTCTATTACTATATCTGTTTTCTTGGCAACATTTTTGGAAGCTGGCTTTGTGCCTAACACAGGACTAGAGCTCATAGTCTTCTAAATGATATGCTTCTGAAATGCAACAATGGCAAGAGATTCAGAAAATATCAGCCAACTTGTACTTTTCCCTTGCTTCTCCCTGTCATTTCAACTTCAGTTTCCTCTGAATGAAAGCCAATCTAGATTCATTCTTGATTGGTAGTTCCTATCAGGGTTTTGTTCTGTTTTCAAGCATCCCGAGGCTACTTTAAAGATTACTATATATTTATGTACTCTTTCTTTCTTTCTTTCTTTCTTTCTTTCTTTCTTTCTTTCTTTCTTTCTTTCTTTCTTTCTTTCTTTCTTTCTTTCTTTCTTTCTTTCTTTCTTTCTCTTTCTTTCTTTCTTTCTCTCTTTTTCTCTTTCTTATTTATTTATTTAATTATTTGGTAGCAGTAGAGTTATACATTTGTAAGCCACTCATAACTCAAATATTAAATCAGTAAAACTGATAAAACCACACCAACAACATTCATTAAAACAATGCAAAAATAAAATAATATGCTACCAATCAGAAAGTGGGTAGAGAGCAGAGATTTCCAAAGGGTTATCAAAGAGCTCCAGTTTACAGTAGCTGCTTTTTGAAAGCTGACCATAATGGAGCCAATTAGATTAATCATTGAGGGCCTTTATCCTAGAGTTTGGAATGTAATTTATGCTGCCACTTATTTATTATGCTGCCAATCTCATCTAGAGGCAACCCTAGATACCTTACAGGAGTGAGGAATGTAATTTATATAATTTTATTTATTATGCTGCCAATCTCATCTAGAGGCAACTCTAGATACCTTACAGGAGTGAACACTGGGTGGAGAAATACTGTTTGGAACTTCACCTCCTGGACTGGACCAGGATTCCTGAAGCATCTGCATATAAGGAAATCTGACTAGCTAGAGGCAGAGGAAGTATCTTGTAGGTATCTTGGGCCCCTACTTTGCAGGAGCTTATAGGTTAAAACAAGCACCTTGATCTGAACTCAGAACTGACTGAAAGCCAATGAACCACTTATAGTATAAGTATTATACTAAACTGACTGATACCAGTCAGCATTCAGGCAGCTGCATTCTTCACTAAGTTTCTGGGTAGTCTTCAAGTGTAGCCCCAGCTATAGTACATTTCATTAGTCCAATCAATAAATTATGAGGGATTGATTGATTGATGTATAAGACTGTCCAACTCCATAATATGAATCTAGATGGTGGACAACAAAAAAAATCAATAAAAGAAACATAACTTTAAAACATACACAATATATCAACATGAATATGAAATGCAGAATATAAAATGCTGCAACTAGTATGCTTACTATAATTTCTGGCTATAATTTCAACCTGTTTGGTCTAGGTGCAGTGATGAATCCAGAAGCATCCTCAAAGTTGTAGATCTGGTCATTCAGTGGGAATGCCCCCCCCAACCAATGGTAGAGCCACTCAACAACTAACATGTGGTTTCTGAACAAAATGCCACTCCATCTTGCTAGGATTCAACCTGAATTTGTCCAGACCTACATAGCATTCAGACATCAAGTAATGATCTCTTCTATGGTTCTAGGTAGAAATAAATAATTAGATGTCATCAGCATATTGATGATGCCTCATTCCAAATTGACAGATAATTTCCCTCAATGGCTCCAGGAATGTTAATTAGCATTGGAGAGAAAATCAAGTCCTGCAGTACTTCATTGCATTTAATGAAAAGAATAACTAAGGGTGACATGATAACATGGTTCCAATATCTAAGGGACTGCCACAAAGAAAAGGGAATCAGCCTATTCATCAAAGCACCTGAAGGCAGGACAAAAAGCCATGGATGGAAACTTATCAAAGAGAGAAGCAACCTGGAATTAAGAAGAAACTTCCTAACTAACTGTGAGAACAATTAATCAGTGGAACAACTTGCCTCCAGAAGTTGTGGGTGCTCCAACACTGGAAGTTTTTAAGAAGAGATTGGACAACCATTTGTCTGAAATGGTATATAGATTTCTTACCTGAGCAGGAGTTTGGACTAGAAGACCTCCAAGTCCCTTTTAACTGTGTTATTCTGTTATTCAGTACATCATTTTAAAAGGCCAGTAGCTCAGCCATTCATTCCCCACTACTGACTTTACTGCCCATTCAGGAAGCAGCAGAATCACTGATATTACATCTCAGAACTGTTGTAGAAGGCCTAGAAGGTTATGAGGATTGAAGGTAGCAAAAGTGTGTAAAAGTTCTAATAGAACAAAGAAAACTGCAGTCCTACTATCCTAGTCCTGGTAAAGGTCGCCCACAAGAATAACCATGTTTTTTTCTGTTACATACTTAGATCTCAGTCCTGAATGAAAGGGATTCAGAAAATCAGATTCATCCGGGATCCTTTGCAGCTTTAAAGTCTTATCACTTTATTGAAGACCTTTCCTAAAATAGAAAGATTAAGGATTAGGCAGAAGTTGTCTAACATTGTGGGGTTGAGAGACAGCCTGCTTACAAAATGGCATATCACTGTCTCCTTAAAGGCAGCAGGTATCACTCTCTCTTTCAAAGTGACCTTTGCCACCCCAAAGCCCTCACCCCATTCTCTCACCTCAAAATTCACAAGATGTTACCATCCAATTCCAAGTGACTATAAGCAATTTTATCAGAAAATGTTACAGTAGCCTGATCTTCTCTGTCATAAATTGGAGAAAAAGATGACTTGAAAGAGGATATTTAACCCATGCCAATTTCAATGTTACTAGTAACAGCACATGGAAGTAAAATGTAGAGAGGTAAGATCTATCTTGGTATTGAAAGAATCTCCACAGAGCTTGGTCCCTCCAGTGTTGTGGAAGAAAACTCCTAGTATCTCTCTCTAATGTCTATTGATTACTGAGGTTTGGAGCCATGTGATCCTCATCACTGTAATATAAATGGACAATATTGATATATTCTATAGTATATAGAATATATCAGGGATGATAATGATGATGATGATGATATGTCAGTTACAGAAGAGAAATTCAAGTCCTTCATTATGTAGAAAGTCTTAGGCAGACTGCACAGCCATCTGCTGGTTGGCTTTTAATGCATAATCATTTATATGATTATGCAAAATAATCATGGCTGCTGAAATGTGACTTGTGACCAATTTTGCTTTTACAATAAAAGGGGGCTGTATCAATCAGCTGGATAATTGTTTCTTAATACCCAGGAATATTTTTTTAAAGGAAAACAAGTTTCCTTTAAGGAAAAGGATTAAGTGAGGACACACATAATTAGAGACTGCTAATATGTGATGAAGAGATACTAAAAATAAAAAAGGATTCTGATAAGCTCCCACATAATATTTCCAAATTGGAACAGTGAGAATTAAGCTTAAGGGTCAGTGTAAGTAACAATAAGGAAAAGCACACTGCTACAATAATAATGTAATTTTACATATATACCATGGAGTCTGAGCTGATGTTTTAATGAGAATAGGGTCATGGGCTGGTGGAAGATAACTTGCTGTAAAAGTTGGTTCTTCTATTGATGACAAATGTCCACTTGTCCAGATGATATAGAGCCCCCAGCCTGAGCAGAGAGTTGGACTAGAAGACCTCCAAAGTCCCTTCCAACTCTGTTATTCTGTTAGGTAAGAATATCATTGGAACAGGATCAGAGGTGGTATTCAGCAGGAAAGTGCTTACTTCTAGAAATCACTTTATTGATTTCAATATGCTTACGGATTGATTTTTAATTTGTTCTACAATCCTCCCAGATATCAATTTCACAATAATTGGCTTTAGTTTGCTAAGATTCTGTCTGTCTGTCTGTCCATCTCTCTCTCTCTCTCTCTCCCTCCCTCTCTCCCTCCCCCGCTCTCCTTTTAACCTTCTCTAGGGATCTAGTACTTCACTCATTCTCCAGAATTTCTCAGATATAATGGACAGAGGTTCAGCCAGAAATGAGTTCTCTCTTCTTCTTTCAGTTCTTTCAGTTATCTGTGCTATTCTGAAGTTCTGAACTCATTCAAGGGCAAAATATTTTCCTTGATTATATCTCAAGCTCAAACTGCAAACTTGTGTCTTTCATCAGCTCTTCAAAATGCCCAATGAAATGCATAGATTTTAGAGAAGAGCTATTGATTTATTTTTAAAAAATGTTATCGCTTGACCATCTTCACTCAGCTGCTGATACACTATTCATGTTTTCTTTTCTTTTGAACATATCAGAGGAAACTATTTTGCTATTCTTAGCATCCTCTCCTAACATCAATTCATTAAGAGCTTTAGTTTTTCTGACACTCCCTTTACAAATCCAGGCTATTTGTTGTCATTAAATGTTTGTTGTGCTCTTCCATTTTATGTGGGCCTTGGCTGAATTTCTGTGGACTTTCATTTTGAAAATAAATTGTAGTGAACACAGTAGGACTTAGAAGTTGTAAGCATTATTGGCGTACCACACGAGTATCTTTTTATCAGAATCAGTGGTAAGCAAAGATTTTTATTTACTAGCAATGAAAGAGAATTTGCTCAAATATTATTGTGGACTACAAAAGACTCTCAGAGAAAATATCACAATGAAATTTGGTGTTCATGCATTTATGTGCTTGATGTGCTTGACCAAGGGATGTACTGTATGTCAGTTTCCTGTCTTTCATTTCACTTCCCATAATGCTATTGAATCTCATGGCATGGTAATCAAAAGAAAATTTTTCTCTTCAGTAATGGTGCTTTTTTTTCATCTCTGAGGTCTTGTTCTTAAGAAATCAGAACAAAATTCTGTTTCTTATGCTGAAATTTAGAGAAGTCATCTCCCCCATTTTTCTGTCCAGAATATTGATGGACAATTTCAAAAGGTCATTTGTATCCAATACTAAATAGAGCCTTAACAGGGTTTGCCAGTGTGTATGGGTTTGGGGCAGAGGTGGGTTCCACATATTTTTACCACCGGTTCGCCCCGCCTGCATGCACCTTCCGTGCATGCGCCCAGCCTCGAAAATGTGCTAAATAGAACGGCATAGTGCTGGGGTGGATGGGCGGGGGCGGGCCCCTACCAGTTCGCCTGAACTGGTCTGAACCAGTTGAATACCACCACTGGTTGGGGGGGGGGAGAAAGGAAAGAGGTTTTTTTAAATATATTTTATACCAGGAATTGTGAAGAGATAGAGGGAACTGTTTCACAAGCAAAAAAAAAAAAAAAAGGTAATTTTCCTCAAGAAATAATGTAGAATTAGCCAAAGATGACAGGAACCCAAATCTCTAGTTTCTCACATTTGTCTTGCAAATACTTGTATCCAAGCTTTCATCTTATTTCATCATGTTTCTTATTTACATAATTAGAATTATCCATTAATGCATTATATTGTCTTTGAAGGTCTTCATGAAATGGAAATACAAGAAGCCCTACACAGGATTTTACTTTAAAATACCAGTCAGCAAGAAGGAAAGCAGAATTATGGATTTGTTTTGATGCTTATACATGAATGCGAAACCTATCAGGTCTCCAAAATGTTGTTTGTGATTAAATAAAGTGTGATTAAGGTGTTAGTTGAACTAGAACTGGGAAGAGCTCTGTTCAGATCTAGCCATAGAAGCTCACTAAGTGAGGCAGTACTATGTTCACCACCCTGAACTCTTAGAATGGAACATGTCTATTTTTTAAAAAATCACTTTGAATAATACTGTTGAAATCTATCATTCAGCATTTGGAAAGTTTTCTTCCCCTGGGGAAAAAAAATTGATTCTATTGCTTAAGTAATTCAAGCAAATAATAAACCACACTGTCCAAAGCATGCCTATTCAACAATAAGCAAGGTCCTTTTGTGGATTTTGTTGTTTTTTTTAAGTGTGCTTAGATTTGCAGCCTACCAATTTATCTGCAAATCATATGGGGTTTTTGTATATATTTGCAGTATGCAATTCCAAGAACCCCTCCATCAACTGACATGGGATGTTTATCTGCTATTTTCTCTACCAGTTGCCTGAAGCCAGTGAAAGGACCATTCCTCTGGATTGGTGGGAAGCTGTTATCCCCATGCTCTGAAATTGTTGCCCCCTGCCAGCTGTTTTGCAAGCTACTTCTGAAATCTCTTATTCTGTAGAATAATAGGCCTGTCTCTAAGAGAGTTTATAGGCTTGTTGGGGTCAGTTACAACATAGACAACATTCAGTTAAATGAATGTGCTCCTCTAGGCTCTAGCAAGTCCAAGTTTCTACTAGAAGCTGTCAGTTATTAAAATGCCTTGGCAGCAGGATTTTTTTGGCTTCTATACCATCAACATGTTTCATCATTATTTTATTTTAGTCAAGTGCACCTCATAAAATGTGATTGCTAATCCAGAGGCTAACTTCTAATTCATGCCAATGATGGTTTTAAATAAATATGCATCGGTAATTTCTCTCTATGACTGCAATTAGATAAAGTCTTAAAGTTGAGCTAGACAACTGTTGACTTCATAGACATATCTGTGTAGCTTTCTTTCTTTCTTTCTTTCTTTCTTTCTTCTTCCTTTCTTTTTCTTTCTCTCTCTCTCTCTCTCTCTTTCTTTCTCTTTCTCTTGGAAATTTTTCATTCAAGTCTTAATTAGACCCTAATCTTTTCTTTTCTGTGCCGAAAGATGACCAAGTATTGCTCATATAAAAGTTTAGCCATTCCCAAAGTACTAGAAAATGTAAAACTTTGCATCACATATGCCATACATACAATAAATTGGGGACTACATTGCATTAGGTATTCAGGATTTTAAAACTCTCAACAGCTGTTTTCAGATGGGGCCCTTTTGGTTTAAGCTCCAGTAGGGACACATTCCTTGTCATAAAACAGAGCAGTAACATTACTGTCAAATTCTATTTGGTCTTCATTTTTGATAGCTGCTTGCTAGGTTAGAAAACTGTTGAAAATATATGCAGTTTTTTTCTTATGGATTTAAGTTCAGTGAGTTGTGATTATCTAATTTATACAAAACAAATATATGCAGTGATCACTAACTGTTCCCATGTTCATTGAGGGATGAAGTCTTAATCGTACTAATAGTTGAGATGCAAAATAACATTGGATTCATAGTATTTTTTCAAAATACAATAACCTAAAGTGTCATCATAAGTTGTCTCCTTCACTATAAATATTTTATTACTAATTTATTAAGGAGAAATGACCTGGGCATTTGCCTAAATCTGTGATAATGGACTTCTGGTCTTTACAGCCTTTCTGGAAAGTCACACTATTTATCATCCATCTGTCTGTCTGTCTGTCTGTCTGTCTGTCTGTCTGTCTGTCTGTCTGTCTGTCTATCTATCATCTGTCATCTATTTATCTAGATTTTATTTGTTTTCATAGATCACATCCATTAAAATTTATTCAATAATAATATTGTCAGTTTTTAAAACCCCTCATTGCTTTGCCCCCTTGCTGGAATGTGGGCATCTGGTGGGATGTAAAGTGGGAAAAATGATTAAATGTGTGTTGCAATGGAAGTATAAAAGGGTGAAGCATGTATTGTGATGTTGCATCGTTCTCGAAATATATTTACTGTTATTTATTTAATGCATTTAAAACAAGAAGATGTTAATTATTAGAAGATGGTCTTCTAATAATTGGATACATTCTTAATTATTAGAAATGAATCAACCCCTACCCTTAGTGTCGGGGTTCCGACGGATGCCCTAATTACATTGTAAATGACATGACACAAAAAGAAAAGATATGGAGAGAAAGGAACAGGAAAAAACAAACTCAGGCAACTGTCCTTAAATTTACCATGTTTGTCACAACAGCTGCGATGAAAATGATGCACAAAATGGCTACGAGCTTGCTGACAATTGGAGGGAGAGAGAGTTCAGTACAACCGATGTCTCTGTGGAAAAAAATATCTCAGCTTTGCTTCTATTCTTTTTGTTTGCGGTGCAACTCATTAGAGAGAAGTTTAAATACAGCTGAATTCTGCATGGCATATAATAATTCCTAAAAAGTAAATAGCAATAGAATGAAAAACCGAACGGTCAACTTGGAAGTGGCAAAGAAAAATAAATAATGAGTTCCATCTGATCTGGACAGAAACCGCTTTCATTAGCTGAGATTAGCAACCAGTCAAATTCTGAATATGGGAAATTCCATTGTCTGAATCCTCCCACAAGAAAACAATATTATTTTAAAGCCATCACATAAAATTCAGTCTCTGAATCCTTCTGCCACCCTCCTTTATTGACCCTTTGGCAGGTTATATAGCATATGAAAAATCTGTTGTTGTTGTTTTTAGGATGGAAGCACCTCTACCTGCCCTGACAGGTTTATGATCTGACAATGATTAATAAGAGCAATAAAGCTTGACTGTCACTCTGACCCAGGAACATTGTTACAATTATTTTGTTTCCACTCACTTGACTGGGTCTCATACTACACCAGCATGCTTCAGTACCAGCTACACACTCACTTCCAAATATCCAGAACACTGTTATTCAGTAATTTTCAGTTCTTTTAATAACCTGAATGGTATGTGAAGAGCAGATAAAAGGGGTCTTAGTATCAGGCGAATTTGCTCCAAATTTGATTGTAATTTGCAATCAAAGTACATTGGGGGGAAGGGGCTGGCGTGCTGTAGTCCATGGGCTTGTGAAGGATGAGTCATGACTTACTGATTGGACAACAAAAAAAAATGGCTTTGCACAATTTCCATTTCGAATTTTAGGAATGGGTGGTGAAGGTTCTTTCAAAATCACTGCTTCTAAAGGTTATCCTTTCATGGAATGGTCTTATTTGCCAAAAGACTTTTAATTTCTCCTCCCCAGCGTTGCTATTTCTTGATGGGTGGATCAACCTTTGAACAAGACACTGAGTAATAGAGGTTTTTTTTTTTTCTGAGCCATGGTGGCGCAGTGGTTAGAGTGCAGTACTGCAGGCTACTTCTGCTGACTGCCGGCTGCCTGCAATTTGGCAATTCAAATGTCACCAGGCTCAAGGTTGACTCAGCCTTCCATTCTTTCGAGTAAAATGAGGACCCAAATTGTTCGGGGCAATATGCTGACTCTGTAAACCGCTTAGAGAGGAATGTAAAGTACTGTAAAGTGGTATATAAGTCTAAGTGCTATTCCATTGCTATTTTTTTTTATTATTTAAGGAAGTATTTGGGATTCAGAAACATTTTTAGATATAAAAATCTTGCTAGATGTGTTTAGTTCCTTCCTATTTATTCCCCTTTTTAAGCAGTTTTTTTATGTAAATAAGTCAAAGGACTCTAGCAAGAATTAAGTGATATCTGCAGTGCTAAAGCTGGTTGGAATACCAGGTTTAACACAATAAGTGAACTCAGTCAGAGATATTGTATATACAAGACAAATTCACATCATAAAGAATACTAGCACGTACCTGCAATGCTGCTTAAGCTGTAATAGAGAAAGCTATCATTTTGTGCCAGCTGAAGTGGTACTAAGCCTGGAAAATTGGGTAAAAAAATCCCTTAGTTTATAACCTTTATATCCAGAAATATTGCCCAAAGAAGCTCACAACAACCAAAAAACACAAATGTTTAAAAAAGATATCCAATTAGTCAGTTTAAAAATACCAATGAAAGTTAGTTTAAGAAATATAGTTCTGGCAAAGAACCCTGATTATAAAGATGACTCAACATGCAAAGTGAATAGGTGAATGTTCCTTTAGTATTTTGTGTAAGTTATGATATAAATTTTAATTAATGGATCTGAATTTTCTTTCTCCTTCCCCCCACCCACCCACCCTTGCTCAGCACCCACATTGGTGCATGAAAATCCACTGCCATTTCTCAGCTACTCACATCCTATTTGTTTTACTACTTATTTCCAGCATGTGTTGACTTCCATGCTTATAACACTGTCACTAAATTACTAGCTGTTGCTCTGACAATGTTCTCTGACTGATGTATTGAGAGATGACTTTAGAGATATGCGATAGGCAATGATGGGGAGCCATGCCAGCTCCCCATTTCAGGTCTCTGTAAGGTCCCCGCTTCCATCCACAAAGATGAAGAAGTAAGCAGCTGCTATGGTCAAAACAGCCTTAGGTAGGTAGAGATCTACAGGTAGTCCTCAGTTATTGCAACTGGGACTGGCAACTCAGTTGCTAAACACCATGGTTGCTAAGCAAAAAATCACAACTATGATGGGCCTACAACCTTACTTTTCCTGGTTGTTAAAGTGCCTAAGGTGCCTAAGAGTAACATCATAAAGTGCCTAAGGTGCCTAAGAGTAACATCATCTGACTTATGATTTTACTTCCACCTTCTGTATTAACACTGCTTGTCACAAGCTCTTTGAGAAGCACTCAGATGACAATCATGCAACCAAGGGATGCTGCAACATGCCTTCAGAAATTGTGTCCGCTCCATCACTAGAGGATTTTAAGAGGAGACTGGACAGTCACTTATCTGAAATTGTATAGGTTCTCCTACTTGAGCAGGGGGCTAGACTAGAAGACCTCCAAGGTCCCTTCCAGTTCTGTTCTATTCTATTCTATTCTATTCTATTCTATTCTATTCTATTCTATTCTATTCTATTCTATTCTACTCTACTCTACTCTACTCTACTCTACTCTACTCTATCAGTTGTGAAGTGCCTGAATGGCAATCATGTGACTGTGGAATGTTGTGACTATCATAAATGGAAGATTGGTTGCAAAGTTGTATTAATACTGTTGTAACTTTGAACAGTTATTAAATGAGGCAGTTGGCAAGCGAGAACTACCTGTATCTCAAGTTGTCAACCCTTTGAAGCAGACTTAGTCAGGAAACAGACACCAGAAAAACTAATGGAACTTTATTGTTAAAGTATAACAACTGGATCCTGAAAGTCTGACAGAGATTCTTTATCTCCTCTCTTATACTAAAGAGACTCAAGGTGAGGTAATCCTCAGGTTCTTTCTCACCCACTACTACTAGTAAGCTGATGCTTGCATAATATAACACTGAATTCAACATAATGTTGAATTCTTTCTTTAAGGCCATCTCTATACTAGTTCTTCATCTATTCCAAGCTATCATTCATGTCATCTTATGATAGAACCAATCATGCTGAAAATGCTGCCAGAAACGGACAATTCATTTATGATAGAAAGCTAAATTGATTGCTTACAGACAGCTCTGAAAGAATGCAAAGTTTTAATGAATCCAATACTTATTCCAGCCTGGTTGATTAATTGGGCAGTTTTAAATCTTGGACTTAATGGAAAGAATAGATTCTATTCCCAAGTAAAAGCCACATGCTGCTCAAAAGGTGTGCAATTCAAGATGGTAATCATTGTACCTAGTGGTACAAATTGTTTGTGTAACTAAGCAAAAGGCTTGTTGGATTTAATTTTTCCCTTGAAACTTAGAGAAAATTGTATTAAGTTAATTAATTGAAATTAAGTTCAGATGGCTGAATCTTTGCAACATAGATTTTTGTCTGGCTCCCATAGAGGTAAAGTATTTGTTCAACATGCTAAATTAGATTTTATTTAACCTCATGCCATTCAGCCAAATTCACTGGGTTTGCACAACATGCTAAGCCAAAACAAATGGTTTGCAAATGCCAGTGGGTTAGTTCATCCATTTGATAAACCCCAAAGAAATACTGTAAACCCACATTTTGCTGTAGTATACAGTAGGAATTCAGCATATTATGTAGGAACTTACTCTAGTCCAGTCAAAGTTCTCATACTCAGAGGTGGGTTTCAGTAGGTTCTGACCAGTTCTGGAGAACCGGTAGCGGAAATTTTGAGTAGTTCGGAGAACTGGTAGCAGAAATTTTGAGTAGTTCGGAGAACTGGTAGCAGGAATTTAGAGTAGTTTGGAGAACCGGCAAATACCACCTCTGGTTGGCCCCAGAGTGGGGTGGGAATGGAGATTTTGCAATATCCTTCCCCCAGGAGTGGGGAGGGAATGAGAGTTTACAGTATCCTTCCCCTGCCACGCCCACCAAGCCACATCCACCCAGCCATGCCACGTTCACCAAGACACACCCACAGAACCGGTAGTAAAAAATTTTGAAACTCACCACTGCTGATACTTATATCATTTCTCAAAAATAATTCAGGTGGCATGCATAGAGTTACTTCATTTTACTCTTGCAGAATGTCTCAAAAGTGCTTTTTCAAAAGGCAACTGGACTTTGTTTTTCCTTGAAGACATTTTGTTTCTCACTCAAGAAGCTTCTTCAATTCTGTCTGAATAGTGGAAGATGGAATGATTTATATTTCTTGCAGTCATCTGGTCATTAGCACTTTTTCTGAGAGTCGTTGAGGCCACTTGGAGGTTTATGTGTGTCCTCAGGGTTACCTGAATAGTTCAAATGGATGTGGAACCTTCTTGGACCTGTTGAAATATTGTTGTACAAATGTGTTGTAATATTGTAATACTCTTGCGGAACATTCTGAGAAAGATAAGACTAAAAGACACTGGTTTACTTAAGGCTCAGCTTCACAAATCTGGATCCAGACTTCCTTGATCTTGACCTGGATTTTGCAAGGATTCATTGGGGAATAAAGTTTCAACTGACAAACCTTGGCTGACAGTTTTAGGCTTCTGTCAACTGAAACTTTATCTAACTGACGAATTTACATTGCACTCTTGGAGCAGTTGAGATCAAAAGGAATCTAATGCTCTGGGAAGAACATGGGGAGCATTGCAATACTAAACTGGAAGGAAACAGGTCTCTCTGGATTTAGGATCAACTACTTAGATATATTTTTCTAATCAAGCTATCGTTATTAGATATGTTTTCAGAGATTCCAGATTTTTAAAAAAATATCAGGAAAAAAATTATAAGTGATTTTTCTAATAGCATGATAATCGTTAGAGGATGGCATTTGGAGCCCAGGAAAATAAAATCTGTCACTACCTCCATTTCTTCCCCATCTATTTGCCAGGAATTGAGAGGGCCAGATGCCATCATCTTTGTTTTCTTAATGTTGAGTTTCAAGCCAACTTTTGCACTCTCGTCCTTCACCCGCATTAGAAGGCTCTTTAGTTCCTCTTCACTTTCTGCCATTAGAGTGGTATCATCTGCATATCTGAGGTTGTTGATATTTCTCCTGGCAATCTTAATTCCAATTTGTGATTCATCTTGCCCGCCTTTCTCATGATGTGCTCTGCATATAAGTTAAATAGGAAGGGCGACAGGTAATAGCCTTGCCAGTATCAGCCTTGAGTTGACAGCAGACTTTAGCAGGCTACTGTGAAAGACTGAATGCACTTTCCCTAGTATGTGTGGGAGGCTAAGCTGAACTGTTACTGGGTTAATTATTTTCACTATCAGAAAGGGCCCTAAGAATTTAGGTCCTAGCTTTTTGCTGGGCAATTTTAACTTAATGTATTTGGTTGACAGGTAAACTTGATCTCCCATTTGGAAGGGGGGCTGGAGAGATCGGTGCTTGTCAGCTTGTCTTTTGTAAGCCTCTGCGGCTTCCACTAGCACTTTTTTGGTGTCTTCCCAGCCCTTTTTTCATGATTCCATCCATTCGGCTAGAGTCATGGAGGAGGGCAGTTCTCTTGGTAGTTTGGACTTGGGGACGAACTGCATACCACTGGTGACCTGAAAGGGGTTCAATCTGGAGCTGCTGTGCATGGCGTTGATGTAAGCCACTTCTGTGAAGTAATAATTGCTGGTAAGCCACATAACATCTTACTTATTGCTCTACCATGGTGTTCTTACGTTCCACGGCTCCGTTCATACTCAGATGAAAAGCTGAGCTAAATCCCTGAGTCAATCCAATGGACTTCAGGAACTCTCTCCAAAACTTGGTGGTGAACTGGATGTCTCTGTCTAAGATCACCGGGGCCCTGCTTGATGAACATTTTTGCCAGCTTCTTGTCTGAAGGTAATCCCGAGCAGGCAGTGAAGTGGGCTTGCTTAGAAAACGAGTCAATTACAGTCCAGATGACTGTATTCCCCCCCCCCCACTCTCTGGGAGTTCCATGATAAAATTCATGGTGATCTCTTCCCAGGGCCGGCTGGGGTTAGCCACTTTTTGGAGAAGTCCAGGAGGTTTTCCTGGTCTCATTTTCATGGTGGTGCAGGTGGCACAACTTTTTACATAGTCCTCCACATCGGCTTTCATCTTGGCCACCAGAACTGCCTTCGGGCTAAGTGGAGGGTTTTGAGGAAGCCAAAGTGACCAGCTAGTCATGAGTCGTGGCTACGCTGCAAGACTTGTAGCCTCAAGCTGGTGGGGATATATAATTTAGATCCCTTCCAAGCCATCTCCTCTCTCATGGTTAAAGTGTCCTGGTTGTCGTTAAACCATTGGTCTGCTGGGAGCACCATTTTTAGTGCCGCTATCAGCTCCCCCCCTCATGTCAGCTGGGAGTCTGGTCTGGCCCCTGGTGGTGACTTGCACCACTTGTCGTGAGGTGGGTATGATGGCATGGATGACTTCTTCCCTAGGGCTATCAAATTGTGGTCTTCTTGACAGTGCATCAGCTAGCAGATCCCCCCCCCCAGGAAGTACTTTAGTTCAAAGTTAAATCGCTGGAAATATTGCACCCAGTGGACTTGTTATGGCTCTATATCTCCACCAACTCCATGCAACCCCCCTCCCATTTTCTAACAGCACTAAGTGTGGCAGCCCTGGAGATCCAAAGAAAAAGATGGCCTCCAGGGCTGACACACATCTCCGTGTTCCCACTGTTTGCAAAATCATAGCTTTTATAGTTTAATTAAACTAAGTACTTCTAATTTTGCTTTAGACATAATAAATGCAAATATAAATTTTATACTATCCTTTAGATACAATTTTTTTCTGTCTCTGAGTTAGTGGCTATTATAATAATTACACATATTATAATCCTCGATTTACAGCAGTTCATTTGCTGATCATTCAAAGTTATAAAGGCACTGAAAAAAGTGACTTATGACTGTTTTTCACAGTTACAACTGTTGTAGCACCCCCAAAGTCATGTGATCAAAATTCAGATGCCTGGCAACTGACTCATATTTATGACGGTTGCCATCTCCCAGGGTCATGCGATCACTTCTTGCGACCTTCGGACAAGCGAAGTCAATGGGGAAGCCAGATTCACTTAACAATTGTGTTAAAATTTTGGGTTCAACTTTGGTCATAACTCAAGTATTTAAAATTGGAGAAAAACAATATAAATTAATGCAGATTGAACTTTGCTCCTTGAAAACAACTTTCAGCTTGAACTCTGTAGGGGAATCTTGAAATTCCATCCTATATTTAGTTTTGGCTAAATAGGATTTTTTTAAAAAAGAACTCTAAATGGGTTTTTTTTGTTAAAAACAACAACAACTGGGGAATACCTCTCCAAGCATCACACAGCTAAGTTTTATGAGTTCACCTGTTTAAATGAAAAGTGATGGGCAAAGGAAATGGAAAACCACCCAATTTCAACAAGAGGAACTTTAAAGCAAACAATGTTGCCCAAATGGGAAGGGGGAAAAAAAAATCTCCCTCCCATAGTAATAGAAAGTGTCACTCAGGCATGGTAGTAAATCAGTTCCCATCACAGACTACAGAATCTGTTTCATGGTGCATAGTTTGTGTCCTGCTATAACGAACAATTTCCTCCTGGTCAGACTGTGGCTAGAGTGCTTTTAAAAATGGGTACTGTATCACTGCTGATAGGAAGAATCAATAAACCATTTCTTGGTTAGTAAACAAGCGACAAGCTATCTGGCTCGCGATGTTGCTACTGGTATTAGTTCCCCTTCTGCTGCCTGATGATGCTTAAGCTGGTTATTTCCTGCTTTTGCTTTTGTTGATGTTAGACAAACCTCCCAAAATAGACTTTAAGAGTTATACATCGGGCATGTTAATCTTTAGTGTGCAACCACTGAACAAAATATAGTTGGAAAGAAGAACTTGGACTCCAGTAAATATATAATTGGCTCCAATGGGGGAAGGTTCACATTGGGGACGGTTGCTAGATTAATAACAGATCCCACCTCTCCTCTCTGCTCATCCTACTCCCTCCCTTCCCATCTTTTAGTTAGGGTTGAGTATTTATATTTTTTTGTAGTATTTTATTTGTATTGTTTATCGGTGTTGCATACTTTTATCTTTTTAATATTGTAAGCCACCCAGAGTTACCCTGGGGTAAGATAGGCAGCCAATATTTTTTTAAATTTAATTTAATTAATTAATTAATTAAAATCATTGGTCTGGCTTTGAGAAAGTTCTAACAAAACTGAGGTCAAAATTAAATTATTCATAATTTTCTCATTTGGAAGAACCAGAAAATGAATAGCAAGATTCCCAAGTGATTGGCAGGGAGAGAAAAAAGTGAAATATGATAGATCTCAGCCCAACAAATTAGAATGACCTTTTGACCAAAAGGGGTGGGATCTTTCCTATCTATTGTATGAAAATTCTGGCTCCCCCCCCCCCCAAAGCATGAAATCTACCATGGAGTTGCAGGTAGTTCTTTTCAATCAAATATGGAGTAACGGCCCTTTAAATAAAAGATCCTCCTCTGTAATATATATTGCAGCTTTGTATATCCCAAGAATTATGATTTGGTGGTGCTCACGGTTTGTCCTACATGAGTTGCATAAATCTGGACATTTACTATATTGTAGGAAGAGGTATAGATGATACTTCTAACTGTAACTCTTGACTATCAACAAGTGGTCATCCAGATGTTTGCCATTAGGGCCTATCGGTTTTGAAAACAGTGGTGTTGAAAATAGTCAGAGATCCTTCCCCAATCTCTCGTATACAGCAAATAGATTTACAGTACTTAGAACTACCCAGGTAGAGAGAATGATGTGGCTGTGTCTGAAAATCTGTTATATAAAGCACTGATGCTTTGAATGGGTTCCAATAGCTGTGCTAGCAGATGCCACAAATCATAGTGTTATCTCTGCATTTCTAGAATGTTCTTTAAGCAGACAGTACAGGAGCTAAATTGATGATGATGTTAAACCCTTAATCCCCAATATGCGAAGTCTGTCCTTTTATTCATGGCAACCTCATATATTAGAGCATTTTGTGTAACTTTTGAGAAAAAGCAATTCTCAAGTAATTAATGAGGGAAACTAGTCTGTACCAGGCCTAATACTAACAAATTTTCTCCTATGTGTCTGGAATCTCAGTGGTTCAGGGTTGCTATGGCTGTGCACTCTTTGGTTTATACTTTTAACGCATTTTAGATCTTGCATCAAAGACTGTCCTTAAAGAGAATCAATACATTCCTTATAATATAGAGATTTCATCCTATACCTCAAAAGATCATCACTTTGAAAAGCCATATTCAAAGGGTCAGAAGAAGGTAATTGCTGAAGCAAGAACAAAAATGAAATGTAATTTATACTTATGAAACTTAATTAATTATATTATAAAAGAGGTATAAAAAAATCCTTCGGTTTGATTGCTGATGAGTATATGGATGGTTCATAAAGTCCCTTTAAATGCACAACACTTGATGGCTACATGGATATATCCATATAGTTTTCTTGACAATACAGAAGAGATTTTCCTTTGCATCTGTTCAGAATGTTTCTTCAAGTTCCCAATCTAGCCCATTTGATCTGGTTTTCACTTTTTTCAATGCCATTGTAACTTCAAACTGTCACTAAATGAACTGTTGTAAGTCAAGGATTACCTGTATATGCAGCTTTGTACAAGTAGAATTTCTACTTCCATAAACCAGATGTATAGAAGAGAGGAACATGAATAGTGCCTACAGTTCTAACTTGCACTTTGATGGTAATAATTTTAAATTATATTCCCTACGCAAAGGGCACTATCACCCTGTGCTGCCCCACTCATCACAGACACAGACACACACAAGTATGGCAAGGGTTCTACAGTTCAACCCCCCCCCCCCGCCCCAACAGGTCCTCTGAAAGCCCCCTGTTGCACAGGTCTGGGTTCCAAGCTCTGTACAACAAGAGTCACTGGGTAACCAAGACCAATGGGCACACACAAAAACAGGAAAGTAGTCCAGTAGTCAAACAGGCAGGATACATGGCATAAGCACACAAGGCACAGAACTGGGCACTTTGCTCCAGCAACACTCAAATCCTCAGGGTGAGGTTAAGAAGGCAATTCTGGTACAGCCCTTCATGAGAGGTGAGATTGCGTTTTCATGAGTAGTCTAGCTGACCAGCATTGTGCCTGACTCCACTGCTCTATGTATCCTTGGATCAGGAGGAGGTGTGGACTTCACCTCCCACTCATTGCCAACAGGCAGCAGCTGCTCTTGCCTCACCTGGAGCCTCCTGGCCAACTTATTGAAGCTTGTGGCTCACCTCACTCAGCCTCAGCCTGTCTCATCCACTCAACCCCCACTGATGCTGCTCCATCAGGCTAGCAGTCTCTGAGCCCTGACCCTGACCAATACCTGACCACACTGCAAAAAGTCAATGTTTTCTGTGTCTTGACAAGCAGTCATCTGGATTTTTGCAGTTCAGAGCTTGGTATGGCAGACCAATTCTGGCCCCTATTAGCAGCTATAGTAAAAGAGTGACCAATATAGAAAGAGGGAAGAAAGGAGGAAAAGATCTGCTGTCAATCCTGAATCAGGTAACTCAGGGTCCCTGGGCCGTGGCCCACTACCTGGCGGTGGCTGGTTTGGAAGTGACCTGCTGCTCATGCGGCCCACTTCTAAAACAACCATGGCCTGGTAGTGGGCCACATGAGCAGCGGGCCAGCACACATGCACAAGCTAGTTCCCCTCTCCCCCCCACCAACCCCCACTCCCCCCCACCTTCCAGGCCACTTAGCCATAAAGGTTGGGGTCCACTGAGCTAACTAGCGTAAACTCTTCATGTTCTTAGAAATTATGGTTGTTTTTTATGTGTGGATATTTTAACTTGTTTTAAAGATTGTGTTTGCCTTATTATATTCACATGCATATATCAGATGTATATGTATGTATAGATAGAGGTATCCCCTTTATTTAATAAATCATTCAGATGATTTATTGCTGATAATCAGGGTCAGGTCCTTAATGTTCTCTGAGCTTGATTGTATTCTTGCAGCTGTTTTATTACCCAACTAGGTAACATCATGCGATAATGAAATGTTTGCAAAGAATACAATCAAGCTCAGATAGCCCCAAGGCCCCTAAAGATCAACCTGAGCTACAAATATTCTCCTCTATTGATATAAAATGTAAGCAAATAATTAAGCCTGCTTTGTGATTGATGACCCTTGGTTGAGTAGATGATTGAAAAGATAGAAAGCATAACTTTCTCAGACAAAATTCAGTATGAGCTTAGTTGTTTTCTTGCAGACATTTCATTACCAAACTATGTAACATCATCAGAGCTAGTTATGATGACATTACAGTTTGGTAATGAAACATCTGCAAGAAAAGAATCCAACTCAGAGACCACCAAGGACTCCATAAACCCTGAGCTACAAATCTTCTCTTCTATCCATAAAATTCCGTAAGTGTAGCACATATGGATAATAGTCAAGAAGGAACAAATTATTTTTTATCTTTCAAATTAAACTCTTGCTTTGTAGCCAATGGGTTCAAAACAGCTAGTAGGAAACTGGGAAGAGGTGACAATGCTTTTCTTGAAATACAAGCTCCTGCCTTGAGAAACACTGATGTTTTGGATAGGGTTTTTTTTTTTCCTCACAACACTAAGCACAATGCAGTCTGTTCCCTGGCACAGTTGCTATTTTCCCAACACCTGCTGGTAAGCAGCTCGTGATATTCAATCTTATTAAACACAGCAGAACAGGTGCTCCTTAGAAAAAAGACGTGGACAAATTTCATTACTGATCCCAAGGGCTTTATTTAAAGAGTCTTGTAATTTTACACTTTTTATTTGAACTCAGTGGTAGATACCCAACAAAGAACTAATTAGTATTCAAATTTGAACATGTCAAAAATGTCAAATTTGAGGACATGTTTGCTTATTATTTATCTGAGGGTGGTGGTTCTGTATCTATATACATGAGAGAGCAAACTTTTTTCTGTCAATGGTAATTTGTCTAGGGTAATCAGTCAGAGAACTGTCAGTAGAGCCAAAGTCAAAAGAGGGCAGGGGTATTAATTCTTTTTCTTGACACCCTGTCAGATTTCCCTCAGCAAATCTTAGAACTTAGCAAGCAAGGGTCCTGAGATATGTTTACTGCAAAACATAATGATGCTGTTTTTGAACAACTTCAGCGCCTGCTATGTATTAAATGCAAGCCCTATTTATACTATTATAAAGGTTAAAAATGATTTTCCACCTTTTCTCCTTCTCTAACCTTGGTGAAGTGGGGCGAATAAAATTGTATCACTACCAGAGATGAGACAGTACAGAGCACAAAACATGGCCGATTCCTATACAGCTTCCATAGTCCAGAACCCATCCTGTTCAAGAGGAAAAGGGCAATATAAAAGGAAATGGGTCTAAAATGTACTGACAACAAACAGCTGATGGGGGACGAGTATGGAATTTGGATAACTACAAAACTTTCCAAGAGAGAAATTTTCATTCGTGTTATAGATTTACACATTTGCCCATTTTCTTGCAGTTGTGTTTAAGGGATTCTTGTTCCCTGTTGAGAATGCTATGATCATCGTTACCGGAATTCTCCAAATCTGACTCCTACTAGAGCTGACAATATCAATTTTATTATTTATAGATATAGATCAGAGCCATGGTGGCACAGTGATTAGAGTTCAGTACTGCAGGCTAAATCTGCTGACTGCCAACTACCAACAGTTTGGCAGTTCGATTCTGACCGGCTTAAGATTGATTCAGCCTTCCATCCTTCTGAGGTCAGTAAAATAAGGACCCAGATTGTTGGGGGCGATATGCTGACTCTGGAAACTGCTTAGAGAGGGCTGTAAAGCATTATGAAGTGGTATATAGGTCTAAGTGCTATTGCTATTATTAAATTTATATTGCTACCAAATTGGAAAGATGATACTGGGGCTAGCGAAGATACCTGAATTGGTATGGGTACCGCAAACTGAACTATCAAAGAAGGTGTGGCACATAGATATGGTTTGCTGCTTCAGAGGATTTGTGTCTAAATTGACTCTCTAATGCAGTGTTTCTTAACCTTGGTAACTTTTAAGATGTCTGGACTTTAAAATTCCAAAATTCCTCAACTATTAAACTATTAAAGTTGAGAAAAACTGCTCCAGTGAATCAGGTATTCCAGTCTGACTTTCCTGCACTAAGAATGCACTATACATTCTACCTCAAAATCATCCCTCCTCCCCTCTGCGATCAAAGGACTGCCAACAGCATGACTGTGTTCAGGAATTAGGCGAGAATGGGGAAAATAACATTTATTTATTGTAACCTCTTGTAGAAGTTGTAGATAAATAAATGATGCAATAAATTTGGTAGTGAGCCTAATTTGATCCTCAACAACAGTTGGGAGGTGGACTTCCTGTTGATGATAGTACAAAGCCTGTACAAAGCCTGGGCAAAATGAAGTTATTCCTGGAAGACTTCTTGTACCGCCTGATATTCCTAAAGAAATAAAGGTTGACAATGGCCAGTTGGTATCCAGGCCCTTGACAGGTGTCATGGAAATCATGTCCTAAAGCAGCCTTCATGGGGATGGAATAGTTCAGCTGGCTTAAAGGTTAAAGACTTGGCGTGCCAATACATGTGACAAGGCACCTATCCAGACACAAAGAGTTCTAGAACAGAAAGTGGATGCTAACCCCAAATCTAACCCTAATCTTGACCCACGGTGGCATAGTGGTTAGAGTGCCATACTGCAGGCTACTTCTGCTAGCTGCCGGCTGCCTGCAATTTGGCAGTTCAAATCTCACAGGCTCAAGGCTGATTCAGCCTTCCATCCTTCTGAGGTGGGTAAAATGAGGACCCAGATTGTTGGGGGCAATATGCTGACTCTGTAAATTGCTTAAAGAGGGCTGTAAAGCACTCTGAAGCGGTATATAAGTCTAAGTGCTATAGCACTTAGCAGTAGCTATTGCTATTGCTAATCTCCAACTGGACAGCTATTATTTTAGAACCATAAAAAATCGCTGTAGCAAAGGAGAGTGCATAATAAGCCACAATAGTACAATTCTCTCAATTTCTAAGAAAAAGGGGAGGACTTCTCAGGTCACACATACAATTTTCAGCCACTATTATGCTTGGCAATCTGAGGAGTGTAACTGAGCCTGATATCAAGTATGTGGGACGAAGTTCTCAGGTTGCAAGACAGAGAGTAGAGAAGTGGCAATATATTCAACATTGCATGGAAGAATATAAGCTTCCATGTTGTGCAAGTTTGGAATATAGGTGGCGTAGAAAGTAAAATGGGAAAATTGTGTCTGCTTGGTTTTGCACTGTGTGAATCTGTGAGTTTATTGATGTTCCACATTCTTGGTCTTCAGAAGGATGTGAAGTTCTTTGCATAAAATTTTAGCAGTATTAAAAAGTTGCCAAGTCATGTGGGGGTTTTCTTTGGGGGGGGGTGTTCTGCCTGTAGCAACCATCTATTTAAAAAGCTCCTAGGCAAAAATAAAACCCTTTAAAAAAAAGACTTGAGTGAAAGTCTTTATTTTATTTTATTTATTTATTTATTTATTTATTTATTTATTTATTTATATTATTTATTTATTTATTTCATCAAGCATGTATTAGATAATAGATATATGTATAAACATAATTATGAATACATGAAATGGATACGAATAAAAGGGAACATTAGGACAGGGATGGTAGGCACGCTGGTGTGCTTATGCATGCCCTTAAAGACCTCTTAGGAATGGGGTGAGGTTGACAGTAGACAATCTAAGATTAAAGTTTGGGGAATTTGGGGAAGAAACTACAGAGTCAGGTAATGCATTCCAGGCATTAACAACTCTGTTACTGGAGTCGTATTTTGTGCAATCAAGTTTGGCGCAGTTTACCATAGGTTTGTATCTATTATGTGCTTGTCAGTGGTGGGTTACAAAATTTTTTACTACTGGTTCTGTGGACATGGCTTGGTGGGCTTGGTGGGCTTGGTGGGCGTGGCAGGGGAAGGATACTGTAAAATCTCCATTCCCACCCCACTCCAGGGGAAGGTTACTGCAAAATCCCCATTTCCTCCCGATCAGCTGGGACTTGGGAGGCAGAGAATAGATGGGGCCGGGGCCAGTCAGAATTTTTGCTACCGGTTCTCTGAACTACTCAAAATTTCCACTACCGGTTCTCCAGAACTGGTCAGAACCTGCTGAAACCCACCTCTGGTGCTTGTGTATTGTTGTGGTTGAAGCTGAAATATTCATTGACAGGTAGGACATTGTAGCAGATAATTTTATGTACTACACTTAGGTCAGACCAAAGGCAGCAAAGTTCTAAATTGTCTAAGCCCAAAATTTCAAGTCTAGTGGCATAAGGTATTCTGTTGTGAGCAGAGGAGTGGAGGACTCTTCTCTTGAAATATCTCTGGACTCATTCGATTGTATTAATGTCCGATATGCAGTGTGGGTTCCAGATAGATGAGCTGTATTCAAGAATTGGTCTAACAAAAATTTTGTATGCCCTAGTTTGCAGTTCAGTATTACCGGAGAAGAAGCTATACAAAATTAGCTTAACAACTTTTAATGCTTTTTTGGCAATGCTGTTACAGTGAGCTCTGGCACTTTGATTGTTTGAGATGAGTACTCCAAGGTCCTTGACAGAGTGAGCGTCATCTACGAGGTCATATCTGCCCAGCTTGTATTTTGTGTTTTGATTTTTTTTTCCCAATGTGTAAGACAGAGCATTTGTTGGTTGAGATTTGGAGTTGCCAATTGTTTGACCATTCTGACAGATAGTCAAGGTCTTTTTGTAGAAAAACCCTTTAAAAAAAAAGACTTGTTTGAGTGAAAGTTTTGTTGAGCATTGGAATCCCACTCTCCTTTCTTAGTAAACAAGTTAAAGGTTTTGTGCGAGCTGCAAAGCTGTCAGTAAAGCTGCAAAGCCCAAGAACCATTTCACCCCCTTGATAATTTGGTGGGATGGGTTACTAGGAATAAGTACATTCTACTTTGGATGCCCTCAGAAAAAATGTACTCAGATAATCCAAAAGAAGGAAAATCAATAACACATTTCTCTAATTTAGCAAACAAGCTGTTGGCAGCATTGTTCAAGCACATCTTAGACCAGCTTAGTAGATATTACAGAAACTTTGTAATAAACTAATATTCATTCTAATAAAGATATTGAATAAAAGTATAATATGTTGTGGATGTCTATGGAGATTCTCAGTCATCCAGGTCATGGTTGTCCCAAAGGTGCTTTTTCAAAGACAACTGGTCTTTGTTTTTCCTTCAAGATGTTTCGCTCCTCATCCAAGAAGCTTCTTCAGAACTCTTTGCAACATCCTGGAATCACATGACTGTTTTAGGACAGCTTTGCTGAAAACGGACACTTCGCATTTTCAGCAAAACCGTTCCATAGCAAACAATGGGTTGAAGGAAAACCAAAGAAGATTCTTGGATGAGACGTGAAATGACTTCAAGAAAAAACAAGGTCCAGTTGTCTTTGAAAAAGCACATTTGTTTATGTTGTGAAGAAATATGATTCATAACTCTCAGGAAAATTGATAGCACATTAACAAAACCATAAAGCCATACTCCGTCTTTAAACTTTCTATAAAATGCATATCAAAGGCAGTTAAATATTCTTTCTCTCGCTTTATCCAAGTCAGGTTGTAGGTCTCCGAGTTCTAAATCTTAAAAGAAAATGAGCCTTCTGTAGGCATTCTAAAAGTTCAAAAATATTTTAGTACAGACTGGGGGCGCCAAGCAGTGAAGCTCCCTTTCTATAGGCATCATTTCTTACAGATCTAAACACATTGGATCTTTTTATATAGGCTTTGAAATTTGACTTCAAATTAGCCTTTCGATGGTTATCCATTCCAGATTTAAATTGTAAGTGGGAATGACTGTAGTATAAGGAGTGATGCCAGTGTTTTCTTCTCTTCCACAATCACTTCATTCTACTGCTATAAGATATATGACTTTGCTTTTAGCAATTACTGTCTATCAGAAGCAAGAGAAAACATAACAGAGAAATACTTGTACCGTTTGTCTTTCCATAGTACAAAGCTACTGTATCCACCTTGTTTAATCTCATTTTTAATGCTCAGACTCCAAAAGGATTGTAAAGTTCAGTTGAGGTGTACCATCATGGCAGAAAAAACTAGACTCTTTGCACATTGGTCACATCTTTTTAGTAAAGTCTAAAGAGGAAATACGCTGTCTGGACATATGTGAGACATGAGTTTTGAGTCTCAGCTCCCTTTTCTTATGTGGAAATTTTTCAGATGATATATATGAATGCTTAACCAATTCTATTATCAAAAAAATATTCAACTAACAATTAACAACGTAATTGTTAATTTCATTAAGTTGGAGAGGGGTTTTTAAATATGAACATTTAAATTTTCAAGGATAGACAGCATACATGTACAGTCAGCATTGGGATGCCTCTGTCTCCTGGTATCCTTTCTTTAAAAAAAGGATCGAGCAAATATTCATTTCAGCGCCATCCATTATCTGTGTATGGAATGTCAGACTGTTGGCATTGACTCAGCACAGCCTAAGTTTAGAGCTAAAAGAAAGCCTGATGGCTTCTGAATTATTTGGAAAGAATCCAGAACAAAGACAGAAAATGCCTCAGATGGATTTGCTCTCTGTTGTACAAGTTGTATATGGCTTGGAATGTCTGGATAGGTCTATATCACACTCCTAGCAATCCAAGAAGGCAGGGGTACAATTCCATTTTTAAATGAAATGATTCTTTGATAACCAAATATTATAGCTGTGAAGCTTGTGATATGATAAACTGTAACCTACCTCCTTTTCCCTATGTAATCGAGTCCATTTTTTCCCAGTTCAAGGTAGTTCCTTCAGGCAAAAACTCAAGCAAGCTGGTGCTTTGTATCCGTTACCCTAAGCAAAAAAGAAGGGGCTACACTGCTCACTTCATTGGGACTACTGTGCCCCTAGAAATGCTATCAGGATCAGCAAACAGTTAAACAATCCTAACTGGGTTAGTTAGCTGTACTTCCATCCCAGGGCTTTTTGAAGATAGCTAGCTATTCAGATATTTTTCCATCTGATTTAAAGATATTCACTGCAATAGACTTCATTTTCAGTTGTGTGGATAGGCAGTTAAAGATTTGATAGTCTAAGAAAAAAAAACTTTGAATACCCATATCAATTACTTGGCAATTAATATCATTATCAATTAGTTATTGTAGAATATGTGCAGTGCATGTATGTATTAGTGTATACATATCTAACTATACATACTTTTTTATGGAGATGATGAGTTGTAGTGACAAGCATTATGGTACCTATGCCAAAATTGCCCCTGAATTAATGCTGGGCTTGCAGGGTAGATATGTATGGGGCTAGTAATCCTAGTTTATTTAAAGTATCTGTAAAGAATTAAGCACAGCAATAAAAACTGGGAAGCAAGAAAATCTACAATATACACATCAGGAGTGATGAAACCAATAGCTGTTTGTATAATGCCTAGACAGAATAACTATTATCCTACATACAGCATTGGCTTTGAAGAGCTTACCTGTTAAACATAGTTGGCCTTCACACTAATCCTATGCAATCCAAGACATGCAGTGTGTGTCATTCTGAAAACCTACAACTGTATTTCAGTCAGCCCCTTTAGACTAATTTCAGATTGCTATGTTATGCACTTTCCCATCAGCAACTGACAAAATGTTGTTCAGCTGTATTAAAACAATAGCATACTAAAGAATAGTAGAAATGATGTTAGACAATTGATTTTGTATCATTAATTTCCCCAATTTGTTCAGATTGGGTCAGATCTTGTGGTTTGGGCTTGCGATGATTGGTGGGGTAACGTGTATTTTGGAATGGGAAAAGAAGGAAATTATGTTGTAAACTGCCCAGAGTCACTTAAGTAAGATGGGTGAGAGAAGGAAGGAAGGAAGGAAGGAAGGAAGGAAGGAAGGAAGGAAGGAAGGAAGGAAGGAAGGAAGGAAGGAAGGAAGGAAGGAAGGAAGGAAGGAAGGAAGGAAGGAGCCCATGGAAGAAAGGGAAAATCATATAAGGAATATATATGTAGGTACTTGTTTGTAATAAGTAACAGCAGAAAGGGCTACGGTCTGTATGCTAATTTTACAGGGGGCATTTGAGTGATTGTTGTAGAAACAAAAAGATGAAATAAATAAATCTGTAGTCCAGCAAGGCTATTCTTGCAGTCTTATGATCATTAAAGATAAAATCATCTTGAAGTTTAGCTTATTTCAACAACTATATAGTCATGCTGATTTTATTTCCCTGGCAGTAATTTGTATGCTATTTCAGATTTTTTTTTCTTTTTGATTTTGCAATCTAAGATTTGCTGGTACTCTACTTACTGTATGCCCAACAAATCGAAAAGCTTGCACAATCTTTCAATTGGTAACTAAGAGTCTCAAGAATTGTATTATTACTTAGATTTGTATACCATCTGATTCCCAACAACACTCTGATTTCTGAAACTAGGTTATAAACATTTGCTATATGCTACCATTTTTTCTAGTTCTGTGAGCATATTTTAATTAAAATGTCTCGTGCTGTCTGTATATTCCTTAGTATGCAAACAATAAATTCAGATCTCAAGAGTTATTAAAGAAAGTAATACATTTGCTGGAGGTTTGAGAAGATAATGGAACCTCTGCTGAATTAAATTAACAAATTACAGTGTAATACTGATTGGGGGCACTCTGGGTTTTAGAATACAGAATAACAGAGTTGAAATGGGCCTTGGAGATCTTCCAGATCAACTCACTACTGAAACAGGAAATTCTATACCATTTCAAATAAATGGTTGTCCAATCTCTTCTTAAAAACCTTCAGAGTTGGAGCACCACATCTTCTGGAGGCAAGTTATTCCATTCCACTGAATAACTGTTGTAACTGTCAGGGAATATCTCTTTAGTTCTAAGCTGGTTCTCTCCTTGATTAGTTTCCAAACAACGTTTCTTGTCCTGTCTTCAAGTGCTTTGGAAAATAGATTGATATTTGTGGCAGTCCCTTAGATATTGGAACACTGCTGTCATGTCACCCCTTGTCCTTCTTTTCATTAAACTAGACATACCCAATTCCTTCAACCGTTCTTCACGTTTCAGCCTCCAGTCCCCTTATCATCTTTGTTGCTCTTCTCTGCACTCTTTTTAGAGGCTCCAGTCTCAATTTGACCTTGACTTCAACCAAGGATAATTGGAATCGGTCAGTTTTCAAAAAAGTAAAGTACAGTAACAGAGAGGCAGGGCTGCTGCTCTTAAAGCAGCTAAGTGGCAATAGAATGGTAAGGAACAATTTCTTTCAGGAATGGGTTGAGGTGTTTAAGTTGAAAGTGTAGCTGAACATACATGGAATCCCCCCCTTAAAAAAATAGCCTAATGAAATGTTGTTACTAGGAGAAGAGGAGCTGGCCAGGTAAAGCAAGTAAAGGTAAAAGTTCCCCTTGCACATATGTGCTAGTCATTCCTGACTCTAGGAGGCAGCGCTCATCTCTGTTTCAAAGCCAAAAAGCCAGGGCTGTCCAAAGACGTCTCTGTGGTCATGTGGCCGGCATGACTAAATGCCAAAGGCGCCCAGAATGCTGTTACCTTCCCACCAAAGGTAGTCCCTATTTTTCTACTTGCATTTTTTACGTGCTTTTGAACTGCTAGGTTGGCAGAAGCTGGGATAGATAACAGGAGCTCAGTTCACCCCATTATGTGGCACTAGGGATTCGAACTGCTGAACTGTCAACCTTTCGATCAACAAGCTCAGCCTCTTAGCCACTGAGCCACCGCGTTCCTCTAGATAAGGCAAAGGAAGGGATAAACAAGAGAAAAAGGCATTCAGGACATTGCTCAGAAGTACGGATCAGTGTCTCTTCAGCAACTGAAATGCTTGATTCACCACCATGTTCTGTTGCATTATGTAGATTTATATCTTATTCAGGATCAACTACTCAGAAATTTAAACTCATTTTCAACAAAAAGGAAAATGCTCAACCTCTGGGAGAAATTGGCCTCTGAAGAGCTGATGGTGCTTTGTTTAAAAATACATGTGTTTAATTGTTTTGAATCCTCTGTTTCCTAAATAAATCTTGACTGAAGTGGAAGATCTACAATAGAAAGAGCCACCAATCTTTCACTTAGATATCTTATTCCATAAGAGAACTATAGTCTTGGACTTTCTAAAAAGATTGCACAGAAAAACTCTATCTTGATCCATGATTTCTGCATCTTGGGAAGATAGTAGAATTTCCCAACCCCATCCTACTGCAACTCATAAGAGTGATTGGTCAATGTTTTCTTTGCTGATGGATGAGTTTGGGTGATTGGCTGAAGGATGGCAGAGAATCCTGTTAATCAGTGATGGCATCTCAGTTTATACCAACATATTTTCCTCCCAACTGAGGTACAAGAGGAAAGCTCACAGAGTGGCCTTAGAATAGCAATTTCTGTTCATCTAGATAGAAAAACATCATGCTACATAATTGTAGGAGCCTTCTGGATGTTATGGACTTTATATCCCATCATCAGCCAGCATTGGCTATGATAAAGGATTATTTGAGGTGCAATTTGAAATATCTGGAGCCTCCAGGTTGCTGAATCTTCTGTTACATTATTTTAACACTGTACCATTTTAAAAAGGGAACATATCAGTCAGGTCAAAGGAGCCATTGCTAAGTAATCAAACTATTTCAGGATGCTTCAGACCAGTACTCTTGGTAAGGTAAATCATCCAGAATAATTGATTTTCACCCACTGTCACTTCTCATTTTCATGGACATTCTTCCATTTTATCCTGGGGCTAAAAATAATTAAAAGTCATTGGATTTGGGTGAGTCAAGGCAAGAAGGAAGTCCTCCTGCTTTGAAAAAGGAAATCTGATCCCTGTTGTGTGCAGCTGGTGAGAGTCTATCAGTCATGAGCACAGCATGTGCGAAAACTTTTTACTCACACTTCCTGGAACATCTATGGCTAAAGAAATGCGTATTTTTATTCAATTTATACTTCTTATATGCCTGATGCTCACTGCTATATTTTTGCCTCCCTGTGCACCTGTCTCAGATTTAGCCAAATGTTAGACCAGTATCCTGTCCTAAATGCAGAGGTATTCCTCTGTGATCCTGGCCCCTGTCTTACTTTTCAGACAGGCTGTGTTTGACAGTGTTCTGATAAAGGAATCAGTCCAGTTTATATGCATTCTATCTTCTGTTAAATGACAATTGTGTGTAATCAAAGCACCCCAACTATAAAGTTTTGATGTCCAAGTTTAGATGACCCCTTCCCTTTCTTTACTGCCCTTGGAATTTGAAGAAGTTTTTTGAGAAGCAATAGAATTCAGACAGAAAGGATGTAAGTCTATTTCTGCTAGCCTCATTCTCTTTTCATTTTTTAAAATCAAAGCCATTAATTCTTTGAGGGATTCATTTAGCATTTTAAATGTAGGTCTCATCATCTAAAAATATAGATGTGACAACCACATTATAGAAAATATATCTTTGATGAAAATCAATCCATCAGAGAGCTTGGAAGTGTTAGGATCTCCATCAGGTATATACTCAGTTACAAATTTAGGTTAGTTGCTAAGCTGAATAGAAAAATGGAATGTAGAGTGTCCATGATTCTGAGTTTTAGATTTATTGGTCTTATTTTTATTCATTATTTCACTTAATATCTTCCAAGAGCAAAAAATTAGCATCCATATTCCTCTTTCTTAATTTTTCCCTATAACAATTCTATGAAGTAAATGAGGTTCAGAAATAAGGACCAGCCCAAAGTCATCTAATGAGCTTTGGTGTCTGAGAATAAATTTGGCTTTGGATCTTTTCAAGTCCAGATTCAACTTTCTTGATTAACAGTGCTTAATGGCCTTTCCATCCATACTCCAATTTTATAGCAATCTTCAAAATCTAAAGACAGACATTTTCTCTTTCTTTGCAGGTCAGAATTAGTACTCCAGAAGGTAGCTCCTTTGAAGATCTTGAACTCAGGGAATCCAAAGCATCACCATTGCTTTCAATAGGAATGCTTTTATATATAGAGAGAGAGGGATGTTAATAGACATCTATGCAAATGTGATCTTTGTGACAAATAAAGTAATGTATAACTTTAGAATCCACAGGGGAATCTTATTCCTTTAAAAGTAATGGATATTTTTATATATTCCTTTAAATGGCTAGAATTTTGTTTTCAACATCATCATAATCTATTTGAAGGAAATGTTTCCTTCTTGGTTAAAACAAGGGTATAACACAAATGTAATAGCTGGACTTCACTAAAATGAAACTTAATATGCTGCCAAATACAAGCCATTACTTTATTTTTAGAAAACATCAGCCTAGTCAATATCTAACATCAGATGTCCAAACAAATCCAGAGTGTTATTCAGAACATAAAAAATGATCTTGTTGGACCTTAAGTATGGATGTCAAATATTCATCCAATATCCTAAATCATAATTTGCAGAAGAGAAATGAGCACAGTTCTCTAATAAATTGAATGTTGAGCTTGATAGGCCACTTGCCTAACCCAGCACAGGACTTCCTATATATATATATATATATAGAAAATACAGCCAAATTTTAAAGAGCTGCATAGCTTTTTGAATGTGTTCAAATTGCATCTCTTCATGCATGACATTTCTTCAGCTAGATCATAGCTATTTTCAAGCTTCTGCCTGCTGTGTAGTCAATCAGTGCATTTCTTAAAAAGATCTATCAATATCAGATAAATGTGTGTCTCTTTGAAATAAACAACATGTATCTGCTTTCAGATACATTAAGTACAAATGTGTTACTGAGCTGCTGGAGGCAAAACAATAAGCATGTGTGAAATGTGACCTTTTGTGAAGCAATCCCAGAGGAGGATGCAGTCACACAATCTTACACTAACACACATCAGCTTAATACAGGAATATAATGCAGGTCCTTGGTTTTAAAATAGCAAAGTGCATTGAACTCTTGAATTCTAGATCATTTTACTCCAGCAAATCTTTATAGGACATAGCTTAAACAATACCAGGACATCAATATTATACATATTACACAATCAAATAATACAATTCCATGCTTAATAAACTAGAAACATATTTATTTGCTAAATATTACCATGTACTCATAAAATGTACTTAATTCCTGAATGTTTGTGATTCTGTTCTTGTATATGACTATAGGAAGATTCTCATCTGATCACTGCAGGAGTAAAAAAAAAAAAAAAAAAAAGGAGGAGAGGCACATTTCAATCCAATGAAAGAAGACTAAATGAAAATACTCCCTGTCTCACATGTAGACAACTTTGATATTGGGTCCTACACCCCAAAATGCTGGTGATAACATGTAACATTGCCAGAACCAAAACTAAATGGAAAATCTGTAGGCTGTCTTGTTTTCCCTCCACAGTGTGAAAGAAACACAAAGATCTATATTGGAAAAGATCAGTAATTCCTTCAAAGGACAATTGACCTTTCATGTTGCACTCTGATAAAGTGATTCTCTTTCTCACTTATCACATAAACAAAAGTGACAAAGGGAAGAGGCATGGGAAGAGCGCATGAATGAGAGAAAAAACATAGCAAGCTGAATTGGGATGCTCAAAAGTTGAATTAGATTTGTAAACTGGGAGACCCCAAGTTTGGTCTATAATGTCTCAAAGGAATTTATACTATTCTCTATTGCTGGGAGTTGTTCTCTGGGATTTTGGGATGAGATGCCAGGAGGATTGTCAGCTTTATTGCTCTTATTACTCAAGTAATAAAGTTGTCAATATCCATGAACATTGTCTGGATTCAATAGTGGGCTGTATGAGGTGAACATAATGACCATAAGCCCAGATGAGACAAAAGTCAGCAGGAAGCTGACAAGAAGATTAGAGTTCAAATAATTATAGAAATGATAGTTTCTCCGAAAAAGCTAAGGATCATAGCTGAGGAGTTGTGCTTGAGAAGAATTATTTTTGAGTAACAGCATCCAGTATGATCTCACTTCACACTGTTCTTATAAAATTTGCACTTGCAGCTAATTGTTTTCCCAAACTCACTACAATAGGAAAGAAGAATGCTAGGAGCTATATCTCTGGAGCCATTAGTTTATTATTATTGCCAAGAAGGCACTGTAGATGTGTTGCCTTGCTGCTTTGCAGTAGCTATGACACTTCCTTTGCTATTGTTCTTTAAGAGCATTATTATTTGATTTTTTTTAAAAGTTTTATGACAAGTGAAAATAATCAAGCTTAATGTTTTCCCATTACCAGTAGACATCAGAGTTCCTTGTGTAAACTCCACAGACAGATCTTAGCCTTCATCCCCATCAACAGCACCAAGTTTTTAATTAAAGAAGTATATACTTTTTTTTCCCAAGTGCAGCTGCATAGTCCCTTAATGAGGTGTTACAGCTCAAGCCACACAGGCAATATTAACCGTCTTTCCAATGCTGGCTGAGCTAATAATTTCATATCCTAATACCCATCTGAGCAGCTGAGATGTTTTGCATTTTTAAAATCTAGCTGCTGAGCTGAAATTAATGAGGGGGAAAAGAAGGACTCCAAATAAACCATGGAGTGACGGATTAGTTCTACTGCACAGCGACAATAAGACTTGTCATGGACACAGCCACTGACCTTTATTGAAACAGAACTGTATGTAACAGATAAGAATATTTAACAACCATTAATGTCATAGTAGACAACGTGGGCCAAACTGACTCTATTGAAAATTCCACAGGAAATTGCTCAACTAGAAATGTCAGCCTTCTCTTCATGTCAGAACCCTGCCTATGATTCTAGAATTAGTGGGGCAAAGGTGGCCAAGAACATGAAAGCCAAAGACTCTGAAGAAATTTCATGACTGAATAAAACATCTACTTACTAAACTGGGCCTGTTTATTTCAAAATGTCACTCAAAACTTCACATGAGGTTGCCAATTAAGCCTGGAAATAGACTGAAGCCAATTACCTCCAGTGTTAAATGCAGGACAAGTACTGTATGATTCACCTCTCTTCTCTTTGTGGCTCTTTCACGATAAAAAAAAAAATTAGCAGGTAGCTTTTTGTATTTATGATAGCTCTCTATAGGATTCACCCGCTGTGTCCATTTACTTTAGTGAGCTGAAAAATCCTTGTCTGAGCTGAATTCGTTGCTCTTCTAATTAAAAGTAATTCTTTAGCCATACATCCTCCATGTGTGGAGTTTGGAGAAATTGGAACTCTTCTAATAGGAAAATTGGATTTTGGTGGCTTCATTGAAAAAAAATGTATTATCTACTGAAAAAAAGTGTGAAAGGGGAAGACATTAGAGTATCATAGCATGTGCAATTAGCATTCATTCCAAAGCTGCTTTGAACATCATTTGTTGGCTGAAAGGTAGAGTATGAATCCAGTTAAAACAAACAAATGTTGCTTCCTAGCTGATCTGCTGTACAGGCCAACTAGCCTTGAAGCCATTTGGCAAACTGCTTCCCAAGCTTCATATGATAGCACTATAGCCCACCAAACGTTGCCCATTTCATCTTACAAATCTAGCTGTTATCTACCAGAGTTACACTGTTTTACCAGCCTTTCCCTTCTCCCAAGGAAATCTGAAATTTGTAGTTTTGAAGGCATAGCTTGCAGATCCAGCTATTTCTTTGTCATTGTGAACTAGAGATAATAAAAAGTGTCTTTCAAGCTGAAAACTCCTGATAATTCTACGAGTACACTTATGTACGTAGTTTTCTTGGTAATATTACATTTTATTACATATTGGTTTGACATTGTCTTCTTTCATATTATTTTTTTTTAATTTTTTTCAATCTAATTTATAGTTCTGATATTTCATTGTGGCCTCCCATCCAAATACTAACCTCTTTAGTTTTCCAAGTTCAGCCAAATGATTAGGTACCTTGATTAGGAACTTAGTGGGTGATTCTCTGAAGAGGAATTGGTCCCATAAATCTCAATTCATTAACATGAAGAGCCCCGGTGGTATAGTGAGCTCTTGGTGGCATAGTGGGCCCTGGTAGCATAGTGGGCTAACTCTGCTCACTGCCTGGAGTTCGATCCTGACCAGCTCAAGGTTGACCCAGCCTTCCATCCTTCTAAGGTCAATAAACTGAGGACCAATATGCTGACATTTGTAGACCACTCAGAGAATGTTGTAAAGTACTATGAAGTGATATATAAGTCTAAGTGCTATTGCAATTAACATGTTTCCAGCTTGTAGCCTCTTAGATTCTCAGAATGCAACCTATGTGGTTGATTGTGGAATGAAATTCTACTGAAAGTTTTACTATCTACCACTTCACTAGAATATATTCAAACAAAGAAATGTATTTATATCCTACCTATGTTGTTTTTTTATAAATAACTCAAGGAGACAGACCTAATACTCCTTTCGCCTAAAGAATCTGAGCATATCTGAGCATATCAGTGCAATTTCATTTCTCTTAGCTGAATCTTTGTCCCTCACTTTTCCTCTTCCCTATTAAATTATGCAAGGCAAATTGTTGAAAGCTCTCTGTTTGAATTCCATGGGGAAATTGAATTTGCTCCCCAGAGAACTAATTGGATTGGAAAACACATGCCTATTTTTATAGTCAGCAGAAATCTCTTTGCAGCTCACCTCAAGTTTCTTGCCTGGAACTAATACAAACTGCAGAGTAAATGAATTACTTCTTTCAATGTAAGGCACTCCTGTCTTCATTCTGTTGTGCAGCTGCCAGCTATTAATACTCAACCAGAGTTAATAGACCTAATGTCACTACCAGAGTTTATCCAGTACTTTCAATGGATAGGCTGCAGAAATCTAATCTGTCCCAGCTGGCTGATCATCCTGGTCCTGTTTGCCATGATGTTTTTGAAATATTTGGCAGTATTTAAGAGGCTATGAAGGGAGACTAGGAAGAAAAAAAAAAGCTATATAGCAGATGCTTCTGTGTGTGAAGGGAAGCGTAAGAGGAACATATCTAGTCCTTGTCATTTATGAGTTTATTCATCCAGAAACCTGGGTTACACTATTTCTTTCTCCCACCCTATTGTAATGTATTTTCATAAGCAATGTAAAAATCCTCATTTAAATGCATGCTTTTGGAAGTTTTCTTTTAAACATACACCTCAAAATACAATTTTATCATTTTTTTGAAACCTAAAATGTCCTTCAAGAACTCATTTTTCAAGTGTCCAATTGCTGCTGGATAATTGCAGTTTCAATTCATGCATAAGTTACTTTTCAGCATTGTAAAAAATCAAACGCTCCAATATCCCTAGTTCTGATTTCTGTTCATACTGCCTCAAAAGATCAAAAAGCAGATGTTGAAATAAACTCTCTCTAAAAGAACAGTGGGAACTACTGTCAGCAACAAACCAATGGTTTGACTCAACTTAATGCAGTTACTGAGACTGTGTTTAAGAAATGCAGGTGTTATTCACACTAAGTTGAAGATATGTTGCTTCTCTTACATTACAATGACATGCCCTGAGTCAGGTAACTGCAGTTTTCATGTCTAGTCCTATTCTTCCTGCATTTTTATTTTTATTTTTCTGTTATTACAATGTGATTACACTTTAGGGATTTTTTTTATTTTGTTTTTCAAAATTGTAAGATGAAAACACTAATGTCATGCAATCAATTTCACCATGGGTTCCTGCTCTAGCTGGGATATTCCATTTTGGCCATAAATTGAAAATTCTTAATCTAATTCTAGATTCCCAATGTACTGATAGGGCTACCAATTTACCTTCAAACATCTCTTGATGGCTACCAATCTGCTTCTCCATATACTTTTTACTTTTTTTTTAAGGAAACTGGCATGCTACAAGCAAAGTGCCAGCCTCCAAATGGGTGACTACTGCCCATGATGTGCAGATACCCCAAAAATGGCAAAAGCAGACTGAGATAGTAAGATAGGAATAGAATGGAAAGTTGTATTCTGTATCTTAGTCTTTGTAATCAGTTATATCCCACATGGGAGTTATTTTATGGATCAGAAAGCCCACTAGTTGCCATGATGGAGATGTGCTGACATCTTGTTCTCTAGTTGTGTAAATCAGGCTCACAAAATGGTTACCCATTTGTCTAACTGAACATAGGTATATCTTGGCGAAGGATTTAATTTCCTGAAAGAAAAAAGGTAACTCTCATGGTTCCCTTCAATCAATCAGAATAGAGCTGGGAGGGACCTTGGAGGTCTTCTAGTCCAGCCCCCTGCTCAAGCAGGAAACCCTATACTATTTCAGACAAGTAACTGTCCAGTCTCTTCTTAAAAACTCCTAGTGATGGAGCACCCACAACTTCTGAAGGCAAGCTGTTCCACTGGTTAATTGTTCTCACTGTTAGGAAGTTTTTCCTTAATTCCAGGTTTCTTCTCTCCTTGATTAGTTTCCATCCATTGTTTCTTATCCTGCCCTCTGGTGCTCTGAAAAATAAGTTGACCCCCTCTTCTTTGTGGCAGCCTCTCGAATACTGGAATACTGCTATCATGTCCCCCTAGTCCTTCTTTTCTCTCAACCAAACCCTGCAACCGTTCTTCAAATGTTTTTGTCTCCAGGCCTTTGATCATCTTAGCTGCTCTTCTTTGCACTTTTTCCAAAGTCTCAACATCTTTTTTGTAATGAGATAGATAGATAGATAGATAGATAGATAGATAGATAGATAGATAGATAGATAGACAGATAGATAGACAGATAGATAATAGATAGATAGATAGATAGATAGAAAGAAAGAAAGAAAGAAAGAAAGAAAAGAAAGAAAGAAAGAAAGAAAGAAAGAAAGAAAGAAAGAAAGATAGAAACCAAATTTCCATGCACATGTATAAATACTTGTTCCATAAATTTTGTTCCAATCTGAGTTCTGCTTCGGCCTTTTTTTTTTTTTTTTTTTTTTGGAATAATGCAAATGGAGTCAGTCTAACATGTGTTATACAAATCCAATGCCTGCTTAGAATATTTGTTTCTTCAGATAACCTTTAGATGTTTCTGGATTATGACAAAATATAATAGACTCCAAGTTTGAAACTTGGCATTAGCTTACGAAACAGATCCCGTATCTGAATTGGCAGTGGTAAATTCCTGGCTGAAATTGAGCAAATCCTTCTGTTTATTACTGTTGATGAGACAGCATCCCTTCTGGTACTGGGAATAGCCATGCTTATCTCCAAAATGAAGATGGGGTTAGGGAAGAAGAATGAGACATTCTGGACTAAATTTCAATTATGTAATGAAAGTGAAAAGTTATTTTCTTTTCTTCCATTGCATCCACTATCTGAGATTTCTATGGAAGATTCCATAGCATAATATGATGTTCATAAAGTGCTAATGTGTTTTTAATTGTGATGGATGCAACAGTTAATTAATATTGCAGCTTTGCACTGATGGAAAAATATCATTGAGTTCTTCCATAATGGATCTGACTGGCATAAAATTCATGTTATCACATTTACAAAAAGGGCTAGAGGGCATTGATGGCAATTGTTTTCTTACTAACTGCTTCCATTTACTTGTTGCTTTTTTTACACAATACCAATACATCCTTTGAACTTTTGGCAGTAGTGTCGTGTTTTCCTTAATTAATATGGGAAATCATAATTATTGTTGTTGCTGATGTGTGCAATAATTTATCACAAAGCATGTGAAAGGGCAGGGGAAAAAATGTGTTGTTTGTTGTCTTGTGCTCCCTGATGGGATGAAAAACGAAAATTAAAGAAGGGTAACTCAAGAATGGAGAATTTGTCAGCTGCCAGATGTTGTGAACTTTACTTTCAGTTCCAAATTGCTGTAGCCAATACAACCTATGACCACAATTGAGCCCAACGTTTATGTTGGTAAGTGAGAAATTTGTTAAGTGAGTTTTGCCCCATTGTATGACTTTTCTTGCCACATTTGTTAAGTGAATCACTGCAGTTGTTACCCAGTTGTTAAGTGAATATGGTTTCCCTATTGTCTTTGCTTGTCATAAGGTTGCAAAAGGGGATCATATGACCCAAGGACACTGCAACCATCACAAATCCGAGTCAGTTGTCAAGCATCTGAATCAGTGGTGAAATCTAAAATTTGTTACTACCGGTTCTGTGGGCGTGGCTTGGTGGGGGGGTGTAATGATGGTGGGCGTGGCCAATTTTTTTTTTTTTAACTTTTAAAACCATTTTTTCTACAACCTCTTCGGGTGATCTGGTCCGAACTGGGAGCATTTCACCCCTGATCTGAACTCACTTGACCATGGGGATGCTGCAACAGTCATAAGTCTGAAAAATGGCCATAAGTCACTTTCTTCAGTGCCATTGTAACTTTGAATGGTCACTAAGTGAACTGTTGTAAATCGAGGACTATCTGTAGAAGAGTCATGGATGACTCTTATAGTTACATTTATAATTTTCTGTGCTTAACTCAAAATAACAAATACAATAAGAACCTTTTATTAGTTTTATAAAGTTTAAAACTTGTTATATCATGGCTACTAAAGACTGGAGTTATTGAACAATACACATTTAATTTAATAGTTTATTGTCATTGTACGTATATACACAGTATACAACGAAATTCACATAACACCCAGAGACCAAGCCAGGGGTGAAATCCAGCAGGTTCTTGCAGGTTCTGGAGAACCGGTAGCAGAAACTTGGAATAGTTTGGAGAATTGATAAATACCATCTATGGCTGGCCCCAGAGTGGAGTGGGAATGGAGATTTTGCAATATCCTTCCCCCAGGAGTGGGGAGGGAATGGGGATTTTGCAGTATCTTTCCCCTGGAGTGGGGTGGGAATGGAGATTTTGCAGTATCCTTTCCCTGCCACGCCCACCAAGCCAAGCCCACCAAGCCACACCACTCCCACCAAGCCACGCCCACAGAACCGGTAGTAAAAAAAATTGAATTTCACCACTGGACCAAGCCCAACACATATGACAATCTACAGATATACCCCCACCCACCAAAAATTCCCACCCCTCACATGGTTTTGCACATGTGAAGTTAGAGGCAGTAAGAGCCACATATTTCCATTTACATTCCCTGAGGAAGAAATAATGCCTTTCAAATATTTTGAATACCCTTCTCACAATTTTTCACTATCAATATCATAACTGGAGGTGATGGGAATTAATGTTTAAAATTCCTAAAAGCATTGCATTGCCTATCATGAGCTTTATGATATGCTTTTGAAAGGGACTTTTAGCATGTCAATCTGATTATTTCTATAGCATAAAAAGATTAACATGCTTAAAAGCACAATGAACAGCCAGGGTTTTTTGTTTGTTTGTTTTTTTAGTTTTGTGTCTGATTTGTTGATAGTAATAAATATTTACATCACCTATCAATTAATTCTCATAGCAATTGCATTTCTAAAAAAGACATTGCCATGCTTAGACTCGGGGCAATCTTGATGTAAAGACTGTATTGCACTGTTACAAAAAATGGTAGTGCAGTAGATTTCTTTACTTCTGATTAGATGCAATACGATTTCAATATACAGGACCTAGAACAGTGGTCCCCACCCTTTCTGGCTCCATTAATCAGCAGCAGCAGCAGGGGGGAAGGGGATAGTATTGCACGCAACCTAGATTCACACATGTGATCAGTTACACTGAACCACTCCCTTCTGGAAGCATTCCAGAGGCATTTGGAAATTTCCCCCCACAATTTGGTAGGCAGATCTATTGCATTCCTGTCACTCTCTAGAATTCAGAGGTGCAGGACAATATTCCTGTGAGGTGTCTTCCTAGTCACTACTCCCACATTAAAGTAATGAAACAATAGAAAGAACATCTAAAATGACAATGAAGGAAGAGTAGATTCCTACAGCGGCCTTATCCTTTGGAACAGCATCCTGCCAGAGATACAGATGACACATAGTCTCCTGAAGAAAGTCCTTCAGAAAGCCTTAAGATGTGACTCTGGTCCCTGGCCTGGAGTTAATGTGTTTGTGAAGCCCTGTCTTGATTTACTGTTACATTTATGATCGATTTTAATCTGGGCCTTTTTGATGTTTTGTGTTTTAAACTGTTTTTAATAATTGCTTTGGATTTTATGACCTGCTGTCAGCCCCACAAGTGGACCAGATTGAGAAAGAGATGTCTTGAAGTCTTAAAAATACTTTTATTAACGTGACTATAGTAACAGAATTCTGCAAGTCTGAATGTACTTTCTCTCCTCTCTCCTTTATTTTCAAGTGAGTTAAAGGGCAACCTGCCTTAGACATTCTCATAAATCTCTGGCTTCCTATAGCCACAACTATCTGTTTATCTATTCACTGCCTTGGTAAAGACCTTTCCTCTCTCTGTGAAGGACATTGTCTATAGGCTGTATAGGTCCCAGAGTCTAGTATAGTGAATATATAAATCTCAGGAAGGGAACCTTTTGGTGGCAGTGAGCCAAATCTAGTTTTTTTTTGGTGGGGGGGGGGTGATGATTACCGTGAGGTAATTATGCAGGATATATAAGCCCAGGAATCTTTTTTTTCTGGGATTTTTCTTTGGGGTGGTCATGTTAAAAGTACTTTATTTTTTAATCAAGTTGAGCCTGAGGTGCCCAATTTTTATAATTCCTATCTCAGAATAAGGGGATGACAAGGTTTCCATTGTGGTTAGAAAAGATTCTCATGTTTATAAGAAAGTAAAGAAAGTATGCAGAGAATGGCTTCTGGAGCTCTTCCCAACTTTCACCAGCAGTTCTTGTAGGAAGCATTTTTATACTAATCAGAATGTGTGCATATATACATTCTCTCTATTTGCATATGTGTTGCCTCTGTGTATGTGTTTTCTGCTGTCCTGTCACATTGCATCAGTGTGCTGTTGTCTGTATGTTTCTACTGAGAAGTACAGGGTAGACTGTACAGCCAGTATGGTCTAATGGTTAGGGCAGTAAGCTAGAAAGCAAGAGACCATGAGTTCTAATTCCACCCTGGTCATGAAAGTCAACTAAGTTACTTTGGGCCCTCATCCACCCTAATAGGGTGGTTGCTGTGGGAAAAATTGGAGGAGGAAGATGTGTTGGATATGTTCACCTTGAGTTATTTGTAAAAATAATAAAGGTGGGATACAAATAAATAAATATAGTTGATTGGGATTACATGACTGGGAAGAAGAGAAAAGGGTCACTTAGGATCAACAGAATGTTGGAAAAGAAGGATGTACAAGGGCTCAGAATTCACTCTGTCCATTTGCAGGATAACTTGAAGACTCTAAGTGTCCTTAACGTTTCAGATAGGCTGCCCTATTATCGAAACACATATGAAACTATTATTGAAACTATTATTATTACTAAGGTATAAATGCTATACTTTTTATCACAGCTAGAAAAGGGACCCAGCAAGTGTTCTGTCCCCCGTTCTCAACAGACAAATGCAGTATCAAACACGCCTGCCAATAATTTATTGTATAAACAGACCAGAATTCCTGGCAGACGAGAGTTCTGGCAGCTAACTGTAAAACGGCTGCCAAGTCCAATTAGTACTCCCAAAAAGCAGGACAGGCCTTATCTGCAGTCCGTTTCCAGAGCGACAAATTATCCACAAGAGTTTAGTCCAAAATATATCTGAGCCGAAGTGCAGGATTCATGATGTGACTCTTTAGAGTTTAAACTTTTGTCCGTCACAAAGCCTGCCGAGGAATCACGCCCCCTTTTATCCCTTGTGGGGCATGGCTCAGTGACTCAGCTCAATCCCTGGCCCTCCCACACCTCTTCCTTTGCTGCACACGCTTCTCCCTCCGATGCTGCCTGGGATCAAGCCAGGATTCATCATTATCACTCTCTATCAATGGGTGCTCCGAAATGCCTTCCTCCTGGCCCATCCCAGGCTGTTCCTCCTGGCCTTTGGATGGAACCTGAGGCATTGCCAGAGAGGAGGGTCCTGGAGAGGGAGGCCTTGTCAGTTCCTCCCCCTCACCTTCTGAATCCTCTTCCTCCACGAGGACAGGCTCGGGAGTCGGAGTCACAACAGCAAGTCTATATTTTTATGAATTCGCAGATTTTTCTCCCCTTTAGGTATTCTGTTTTAACTTCTTTCAGTTCCTTAGTTTAAATCAGACTGGACAAAAGTGAAGTGGGTGCTTCCCATACTTAGATAACCATCACTAAAAGTAATCATATGGCCATTTCCAACCTGCCAACCTTCAAAACCTCCATAAGTAGATCATATGGCCATTTCCAAACTCCTTCTCTACTTATTATCTGTATATTCAAATAGTGACTGAACATTTTGGTATATTTATAAGGGGATTCTAATATTGCATAGCATTTATAATACATCTGTAACAACGTTGAATACAAAATAAATGTACCTAATCAATGTATGAGGTACATACATCTCATTGCTGTGGGGACATTTCCCCTTTGTTCTTCTCATCATTCTTCTATTTAAAATGTTATCCTCCTAAGAATAGTCTGTGTTGTGGCTCCGTTACCTGAGCCTGTGTCATCGTCAGGAGAGGACTCCGAGAGTGAAGGGGAGGAGTTGGCAAGGCCTCCCTCTCCAGGACCCTCCTCTCTGGCAATGCCTTCGGTGTCCGCTGAAGGGCAAGAGATAGGGCCAGGGCCAAGCATGTCCACGCAGCCACAGATGGACAGTGATGAGGGTAATGAGTCTTGGCTGGACCCACGCCAGTGTCGCAGAGATAAGCGCGCGCAACAGAAGAAAGGGTGTGCCCGAGATTAGGCTGAGTCACTGGAACACACCCCACAGGATATAAAAGGGAGCGTGATGGCCAGTCAAACCTTGTGACGAACAAAGCTGAAAGCTTCCACGCCATTCTGCATTGCCGGACTTTTGCTTTAAGATTTTACTGGACTATCTCTGGACTTGAATGTAATTATTGAGCTGCTTTCCTTTGATGTATCAGAAGTGGGGAGAAGTTCTCTCTCCTCTTTGTAAATAATAAACTCTTGGCAGGCAGCCACTAGGTTGTTGCCAAGTTCTGTTATCTTAAGGAAAAGGATTTTGCCGGCTGGTTTGGTCTTTAACTCCTGAACGTCTGTTGGTGTGTGTGCATGGGGTTGGGGACAGAACAGTCTGAAATAATTGGGAGGCAGGTCCTTGATTATCAAACTGACATACTGAATTTGCACTTCACTTAATCAAAAAAGAAACATTCACTTTCTCTTTCTTGGACTTTCATATCTGGGCTGGAAAAATCTAAAATTTTTGGAAAAATATATTGCTGTGTTTAATCAGACGTATAGAAAACATCTCAGGTTTTAAAGACAAAGAATCTAAGCCTCCTGAGTAATACTTGTCAACCTTTCCATTATATCAATAGGGAGCCAATCTGTAATCAGAGAATGAACACATATTGCCAGTGTGAGATGGAATATCTGGGGTAGAACTGTCTTCACATCAAAGCAGAACCATCTTCTATGCTACTCCCTATGGTCAATAAAAACAATGTTTTTCATACATTGATAAATTCCAAATATTTGACATATAATTTGACATCTCATTTTATTTTATTTTCTGCTTACGTATCATCAAAATTACAAAAGAACATGAACATCTTTGAACTCTGTATCTGTTTCCAACACGTGTTTACAGATTATGGAATCTTGAACCAAAACAGGGGAATAAGAGGACAAGTTCATATCTGAAAAATGAAGCAAGACAGTTATTGTAGTCAGGTTATTATTGGTCTAGCTATGGCTTGATACTATTTCCAACCTTTGCAGGTAAGTAGACCCATCAGGATGGTACCCACTGTCTTTAGAACAGTAGCCAAAGGAGGCATTTATAGACAGAATAGAATGGAATGGAATGGAATGGAATGGAATAGAATAGAATAGAATAGAATAGAATAGAATAGAATAGAATAGAATAGAATAGAATAGAATAGAATAACAGAGTTGAAAGGGACCTTGGAGGTCTTCTAGTCCAACCCCCTGCTTAGGCAGGAAACTTTACACCACTTCAGACAAATGGTTATCCAAACTCTTCTTAAAAGCTTCCAGTGTTGGAGCATTCACAACTTCTGGAGGCAAGTTGTTCCACTGATTAATTCTGTCAGGAAATTTCTGCTTAGTTCTAAGTTGCTTCTCTCCTTGATTAATTTCCACCCATTTCTTCTCATCCTGCCCTCAGGTGTTTTGGAGAATAGCTTGACTCCCTCTTCTTTGTGGCAGCCCCTGAGATATTGGAACACTGCTATCATGTCACCCCAGGCCTTCTTTTCATTAAACTAGACATACCCAGTTCCTGCAACCATTCTTCATATGTTTTAGCCTCCAGTTCCCTAATCATCTTTATATGTATGTGTATGTATATATCATGGGTCTTTGGGATTTTTTAAAATGTGTATTTCAATTTGAATCTAGCATAGTGTCACCAATGTGTGTGTATCTGTTTTCCTTTTGGTTGCCCTTCCAGAGACGGGTGTAAGGGAAAGGTCCCCCCCCCTCTCTCTCTCTCCCTCCCTCCCCCCTCCCTCCCTCTCTCTCTCTCTCTCTCTCAGAAAATAAATAAATCAGTACGCATCCTCTCATTTGCAGCATAATGTGATATACAGATACTCTTAAGTATATGTATGATATCAAATACAACAGACTTGAAAGGAATCCTTGGTCTCATCATAAGAGATAAAATATCCTTTAAGATTCTTAACCAATGAATTGGTAATATGGGGTATGCTGCACTCTCATATGTTTGTATCACCAATTTTGTAGATGATTCAGTGCATATACAGTACATTTCTACTTGCTTTATAATCAGTCTATATTCTCCAGAATTATTACTTTTCGCTAGTTTTATTTTTATTTTTTCTTATTCTTAACCTACATGTTTATTGCTATCCTTCTTGAACCCTGTCTCTTTTTCTTATCCTATATTTCTTGATTACCTAATTGATTTTATTAAGCCTATTTGTTCAATCCTTACATACTCATACTTGTACAGATAGTCTTACAACCATTTGTTTAGTGACCATTCAAAGTTACAACAGCACTGGAAAATGTGATTTATGATCAGTTTTCATACTTATGATGGTTGCAGCATCCCCATGGTCACATGATCAAAATCCAGGCTCTTAGTAACTGGCATCTATTTATGACAGTTGCCCTGTCTCACCGGGAGACATGGTGTCTCAGGGTCATGTCATCACCATTGGTAATTTTCCCAGCCAGCTTCTGAGAAGCAAAGTCAGTGGGGGAAGTCAGATTTGCTTAACAACCTCATGATTCACTTAACAATTGCAGTGATTCACTTAACAATTGTGGCAAAAAAAAAAAAAAAGATCATAAAATGGGCCGAAACTCTCTTAACAACGGCCTTGCTTAGCAATGTAAATTTTGGGATCAGTTGCAGTTATGAGTCAAAGACTACCTGTATTACATGTTTCATTCTTTTCCTATGCACTTCAGAGGTGGTATTAAGCCGGTTCGTACTGGTTCAGACAAACCGGTAGCGGCAACTGTGGGTGGGCCCACCCCCACCCACCCCCACCCACCCCCACCCACCCCCACCCACCCCCACCCACCTGCCCGGACGTAATACCGTCCTATTTAGCCATGTTTTTGAGGCTGGGCGCATGTGCGGAAGGTGCACATGAGAGCAAAGTGCACGTGTGGAAGGCCGGGCGCATGCGCGGAAGGTGCACGTGAGAGGTGAACCAGTGGTAAGGATATGTGGAACCCACAGCTGATGCACCTACTGTATATCTGTGGTCTATGTGGATGGGGAGAGATTATTTGTTTCCCTCCCTACCCAAGTCTCAGAGGCTTTCAGCCACTGTATCTATCTTTGATTCCCTCTTTTTTGACCTTTTCCGTTTCTGCAGAGTCACTTTTCATCACTGGCATTGCAAGATTGCTGCTGTTGCATGACTTGTGTTCCTGGATGTTACTGGGATTGTTCTGCTGCTGTATTTATTTCCTAATTTATGGGTGAAAGATATCAGCTTCCGGGGCTGGTTTTGTCCCTTTTACTTCCTGTAGTTCGTGTACTGCCCTGACTTTTGTTGGATTGGTACAGCTGACTTTACTGATTTAGCTAGGCTGGCTGTGCTCGCTTGATCAGATTGGCTTCATTGCTGTCGCTGTCATGAGAGAAGGAAGAAGGTGTTGCTGGTATTTCCCTGGGCTTTTTCACCTTTTCCCATTCAGCCCCTGTGCTTCATTTAGCCTCCCTGTCCTTTCTGCCTCCACACTGCTCCTGCAGCCTCCTGGAGCCATTGTCAAATGTGTTTTTTTCTAGCTCATATCTTCTCTTCTTCTCCTGTACTTTACTATGCTGAATTCCCTTTACGCGGCTATTTAATGGCTGGCTGTGCCAGCTACTATACTCCACATGGAAAGGTGCGATAGCTTTAAAGGAGAAGACAACATTGTTTCTCTTTTGTTCCTTATTTCCTCCTACATATCTCCCCCTTTAAATGGTCAAGGTGACTCAGGGGTGATGGTCCCTCTATCTTTTTACCACTGTGACAATAAAAGTCAGCCAGAAAGTTTTTTCCACTTGATGTTCCACACTAATCTAAATAGCTGTAAGGTTAAATGCTATATGGCAGTGATGGCTAACCTCTTTGCCGTGCCAGGAGGAGGGGTGGGGGTCACGTGCATGTGTGCCCACACCCATAATTCTATCTGCCCTGCCCCTGCGCATGCGTGCGCGACCTCCCACTAAGTCAGCTCCAGGCACGCGATGGCCTGGTAGGCCCGTTTTTCTCTCTGACCTGGCTCTAGACTCTCTCTAGGAGTCTGGGGAGCGTGAAAATGGCCTTCCCCTCCCAGAGGCCCTCCAGAGGCCAGAAACAGCCCATTTGCCAGCTTCCAGTGGGACCCACTGATATGGTCCACTAATATGGCTATGCGTGCCACCTGTGGCACACGTGCCATAGGTTCGCCATCACGGCTATATGGGGATCCTGAAATTAGTATCATTCTGGCTGGTCTGCTATCAGTCCTAGTAAAAATATACAGGTTCTGGAAAACATATCTCTACATTCATGTTATATGAAATTTGGGGAAACCTTGTCTTGTTCTAAAGGTACAGGTGGCCGCAATCATTCTATCCTTGTAAATTCATTCCGACAATGATCAAATGAAAGTATCTTTAACTTTATACGCAACAGGTATCTATATATCACAACTCGTTTGAGTATATTCAATGATTGGTAATAGATTGTGTTTCTATTTGTTACAGGTAAATCTAGATTTGTTAAGGAATACTACCCCCATTTAGCCTCCTCATCTAGTGGGCAAGGAGGATTGAGGGATTCATATCTAAAACACCAATCTTGGTGAGTAATTTGTCATGTTTCAGTGGAATACTGTGAGATATATTTGAATTCCAGATGAGCTCTTCATGAGATTAAATAATCTCCAACCAAATAGTATGGATTTAATTTAAACGAGAGGTTTGTTTTATGATTTTTTTTCCTTTCACATTCTACTGAAGAAAGCAACTTTAAATTTCTCGTCTTGGTACTGGAGATATGAAGCTTGAAAGATTATTTTAAAGCAACATATATACAGAAATGTCATGAAATGGATTTCATTCTTTAAGTCAATGAAAATAGTTAATGCAAATAAAATGACTAGGCAGAAAATCCATTATTATGTTGGGAAGTCTGTTTTAATAATTGTATACTTCTTGCCTTTCTTGTTTTCTACATTTTATGCTTATAAAATTTAATTGATCCTTGCATGCTGGCTTGGGAATTCTGGGAGCTGAAGTCCATAACCTTAAAGCGTTTGGTTTGAAAAACTGCACTACAGGATGAAGGCCTTCTATCATGCTGGTCCAGTGCAGGTTGATAGATAGATGTTTTTCAACTCCCCAGTCTAAAGCTGACAGAGGGTGACCAATCCAAAGTCATCCATCCAGGCTCTGAGTCTAAGGAGTACAATCACATTCTCCCAACTACCAGTCCAGCATCTTAACCACTATACCAAACTGGCTCAGAGAGACAGAGCTATAAATCATTTCTAGTTTCTGGGAGAATAGTTGACCTCCAGGCAATGCCCTTTATTGTTTATGACTCAGACACAAAGTCTAATCACAAATTAATTCAAGCTCTAATTATTTGTCTCTGACATTTATTATCTGTATCTCATTATTCTGTTCTCATAGGTTTAGTACTACATTGTTTAGCTTTCCAAGCTATGTCCAGCCTATAACCGCCTTAGCACCCAATGATCATGAATAGAAATGACATTTCAGAAATGTTTACAGAAAATATCCATGTCCACCTCATATGCATATAACTCGACTGAGATTTCAGGAGTATTTAAAAGCAATAACTGATTCCAAGTAGACTTTACCTTGCAATATTATGCTTCCACTTATTTTGATTCCCTAATCCTAATCCTCACTGCTCCTGCAGACTTGGATATTACTCTGAGAAATTTGCATCAGGATGTGGGGTTACAGTGTTGGAATTCATTGTTGAAATGTATTTTTATGCAACAGCTATATAGCCAGTAGATGGTAGTGTTTACAAGTTTGGATCTATGGTATATACTCTATGCTCTTTTGTTCTAAGTAGAGTTATCTGTTTCCTGTTACAGTTAAGTAGTTGAGCAGTAAAGCACATGGTGACTGTACTCTTTGTTTGTTCTGTATGGTGATTTATGTAAACAGAATTTCTAACATACAGACCAGGGGTGGGTTCTACTTACCTTTACTACTGGTTTGCAAAGGGATCGCGTGTGCGCAGTCGCTTCACACACTCATGCGCCTTGCTTCTGCGCATGTGCAGATCACCGATGAAGACATCCAGGGTGGTGGGCGGAGCCTCCCGCCAGTTTTACTACTGATCCTTCCAAATTATAAATAATGCTGAGTCACAACCAAAATTTTTTCCAGGTGGCCTCAAGCCATGGATTAGCTGCAAAGAATTAGTTAACAAAAGACAGCATTATTCTTAGTCAGTAAAGTAAATAATGCTCTCAAATGGCTCCTTCATTTCTTGGACATCTACTTGCAATTGGCATCTGCTTAATAACTTTAAAAAAGATAAATGTCCTCATGCAGGATGAGAAATGGAAGAACAATATAAGCGGTTAGAAATAATCATGTAAATGTTATCAGTATTGTTGGAAAGGAAAAATCTAGTGTTTTTAACCATAAGAAATATAAAGAAGAAAGGCTGCAGGATAATATGACCTCTCCTTTCCTCTCCATTTTGCAGGTCAAAGTAGTTATGCAGAATTTCTAAGCCATCAAAAAAAATAAAAAAAATAAAGGCAGAAAAAGCCCTCTTGCAAGGCCAGGAAATAAAACAGGATACAGAATTAGGTTTATTGGCATCACATCTGCCAAGAAAATTTATGTTTCAAGACACTTTATACATCGATATTTCCTTGAATATGCACTGAAAGACTGATTGATAAGGATTTAGCCTGGATTTTATTACTGTTTTGGTACAACTGTACTAGAAATGCTCTTATAAAAAAAGCATCTTACCTTCCCGGATGGTTATGCTGTTTATTAACTGGATCAAACAAAGGAAATACTAATCTGTATGTGAGTGTTTGACTGAGGTCCTATATACCTATTCTCTATAAGTTAAAACAAGTTCCATAGGAATAACTCCATATAGAAGCTGGTTTATGCAAAGGAATGTTCCATAAGACAGAACTGTTGCATTGCAATGAAGACACAGTGCATGTGTCTGGCAGAAGATCACTGTTTTATTAAAAATAAAGGAAGGTACCTTTAGTAATTAGTCATGAAACATAATTGCCAGCTAGTGCCCAGTTTAATTACTACATGGGGTTGCTGACTAGGAATCATTTATGGAGCTTTGAAAAACCATTTATACCAACTTGGAAAGATGGGGTATAACAGATAGTCCTTAACTTACAACTACAATTGGGCCTAGAATCTTGGTGGCTAAGCAATATAGTCATGTGACCACTTTGCTTAGTGACTGCAATCACAGCACTTCTGGCTTTCATTGTTCAATGAACTTTCTTTCATTGCCATGAAAGAAAGCCTGCTCCTCTTCAGATACTTTGGACTTCAATTCTTATTAGACCCAGATTCTACCATTGTTAAGCTGCTGCCATTGTTAAGTGAAAATTGTGGGACATTAAGAGGGGCAGAGTCCCAGGTAAAACACACAGGAATGCTTCAGGGGAATGTGGGAGGCTTGACACAAGCTATGTACAAGTTGGGGAGATGTGCAGTGTGTTGCAAAACCACAGCCACTTCTGGTAGCTTCAGCCACGCCAACCAGTCCAACGGTATAGTACAAAGCTTCTGCACCCAGGAAAGTCTCAGCCACTCACCTGCTCCAGCAATAATTATGACTGCATGGCTGCTGCAACTCTTCCCACCCGCTTATCTGTCCCCTGATCTATGCCCTTTTAGCCACCCTGCACAGCAGCACATAGACTCTCAGCTATCTGCCACTGTCCTCAGATCTCTAATTCAGCCCCAGTGCTAACATTGCCACTGAGAAATGCCACCTCACGACTCACATCATAGCCATCACGCCAACACCATTCTGCAAAGTCCCAAATGCCCCCACTGACCTTTACCATTTTTCTTCCATTGCTGGCAAGCATACCTAGCCTATATGAGGAAGCTGCTGTCTGTGCCAGACCTTCTTCCTGAGGCCATCTTGTGCCATTCTCCAAGCACCATTGCTTCTCCAAATTGCACAGTGCTTTGGAAGAGTCATTCCCAACTGGCATGCACATTTTGGGGGGAATGAAGCTTCTGAAGCAAGACATTATCTGCAGAAGGAAGGGCATGAACAGCTTGGAGAATGGCATGAGGCAGTCTCAGGAAGAAAGTTTGGAGTGGCCAGCTGCTGCCTCACATAAACCAGGCATGCCTCTCAGCAGCAGGACAAAAATGGTGAAGGTCAGGAGGTCATGGCAGAGGCTGTGAAGTACAGGGTGGTGGGTTCAGTTGGGGCTTTGCAGTGCTTGTGTGTGGCTTAAGGGGTTGGAGTAAAAGCCTGGGGGCATTCGCAATGGCTGTAACCTTGGACATGGATTGTAAATTCAGTTTTCACTGCTGGGTTATAATTTCAAATACTCTCTTAACAAATTGCCATAAGTCAAGGATTATCTGTAAGCATAATGAGTAAGTATTCCCAAAATCAGAATAATGCTTGGTTTCATTGGCATTGTGAAAATCATCCAACCAAAAAAAAAGAGGTATTTATTATGGCCAACCACCAGCTGCATTATCTAAATAGATTTGCAGTATCTCACTTATAAGATTAAAATGCATAGGAGATTGTAACCTCCATTTGATAATATTACTGCTTAAGTCAGTCTAGTTTAGAGCATAAATCCCATAATAGCTTGCTACTTAGAATCTGGGTCTAATAAGAATTGAAGTCCAAAGGAGCAGGCTGAAGAGGAAAAGGCTTTCTTTCATGGCAATGTATGAATAATAATTTACCAGATTTAATTCACTTACATATATAGCCATATAACCTCTGTTGATGTAACTGAATTAAAAGTAAGAAATAACAACCTTATGGACAGAAATAACAACCTTATGGACAGCTGGTTCAGTATCAGATGGGAATTTAAAAGAAAAAAGAAATGAAAATAATAATCCCTTTAAATATGTGCCTTTTTGCCTGACTTGTCAGAAGATACATGATAAAAAGTGACTGATAGTAACTTTACTGATGTATCAAGCATGACATGTGGCACAAGAAATACAAAGACAGAAATGATGAGAAATGTGCAGACAGATGCTTTTGGCAGCAACATTTTCAGAAGAGCATTTCATTCTTGACAGGCCTGTATCTCTTTTTAATGAATGGCAGTATTTCTGTCCAACAACTTCCCAATTTGCATCCTTAATTCAGGGTTTTGGGTTTTTTTAAAAAAAATATCCAGAGTAATAAATGAATAGTTAACCTTTAATGACCACTTAGCAATGTGACCAGAACTTCCATTGCTAAGTGATCATTAAAGGAGTCACCCCTGATTTTATGATCTTTTTTGCTGTGATTGTTTATTTATTTATTTATTTATTTATTATTTAAATTTTTATACCGCCCTTCTCCCGAGGGACTCGGGGCGGTGCACAGCCAGCAATAAAACACACATATACATAAAATTTAAAAACAATTTAAAATATATTAAATAATTTGGCCTCAATATTATTAAAAAAAAACTAAGACAACCACTAAAATTCATGTTTAGGCCAGCCCAGCTTGGTGGAACAATAACGTCTTGAGGGCACGGCGAAAGGCACGTAGGTCAGGGATCATCCATATCTCCGGGGGCAATTCATTCCAGAGGGCAGGTGCCCCCACAGAGAAGCTCTCCCCCTGGGGGTCGCCAGTCAACATTGTTTGACGGACAGCACCCTGAGGAGTCCCTCTCTGTGGGAGCGTATTGGTCGGTGGGAGGCTATTGGTAGCAGAAGGCGATCTCATAAGTTAAGCAAATCACCTTGGTCTTTAAGTTAATTCAGTTTCCTCCAATGATTTTGCTTGTCAAATCCTCCTGGGAAGATTTTGCAATCATGCAGCCCCAGGATGCTGCAACTGTCATAAGTACATGCCAATTGCCAAACACCCAAATTTTTATCATGTGACTGAGGGGATGCTACAACAATTGTAAATGTGAGGAAGTGGTTGTAATTCACTTTATTCAGTGCCACCAAGATCAAATGATCATTAAATTAAATGGTCATAAATCAAGGTCTACTGGTATGGTCATTTCCTTAATGTACATAATTATATATGCAGTTTCTTTAATATAGGATTTTTTTAAAAAATATAACTACTTGAAACATATATAGTATGTGTGCTTTATAATAATGTTTATCTTTTTTAAAAAATTATCCATTCTAGGTACCATATTTTTCGCTCCATGAGATGCACTTCTTCCCCCAAAAGTGGGTGCAAATGTCTGTGCATCTTATGGAGCGAAAAATACGGTATCTTGTTTTGTTGTAACTTTCCCAGATCAATTTTTGTACTAATGTTGAGATTAATTGAAGCTCTGGAATTGTACTTGTTGTGCCCCATCAAAATCTGTTTTGGCAGATTACCTTACCCCATTAAATTTTGTGGCAGATTTTTTTTTACATCTGTACTCTTTGCAAACATTTAAAGTATGAGTTACTCATGTTAGGGGATTCCAAACATGTGGAGGTTGTGCCAAAAATGCCAGTTTATATCTCCACTACTGCAACTAAAGTACTGCGTGGCTTATATACTAAGACAGAAATGTTAACACTCTGAAGCTCACTAAAATTATTAGTGGCTTCATACCATGATCTTAATTGGGCAGCATTTCTGCTGTCTTCTATGTAAAATAATATACCCTCACTCTACATGACATACTAGTTTTAAGGCATTATTTAAGATGTACTAACATTCTTCAAGAATATTCATTCTGGAGAAGGTATCTAGACCAGTGGTGGGTTGCCCTTGGTTCGCACTGGTTCTATAGAACCAGTAGAAAAACTGGTGGGAGGCTCCACCCACCGACCCCGACGTCATCAAAATGCTTCTGCGAACCAGTAGTAAAGCTAAATAGAACCCACCCCTGATCTATACATTGCATTTTAAGGGGGGGGGTGAAAAAAATTATTAGATTATAGAGTATTATAAAATGCAAAATACAAAAGTAAATAGAAGAACAATGGGGGGAGGGGAAAGCGTGAAATGAAGTGAGGAAAGATAGGAGGGGGAGAAGCATTGACTTCCTACTCTCTCTGTTACAGTAAAATAAGGCATTACCATCAAGATTAGATTGATAGATCTTTATAGAAATGATTTGTTCATACTATTATGGAAAAACATTACATTTTAATGTTGAACATGAAATGGTTCAAAACAACTATTCTGGAGTAAAACATTTTGGCTTCCATTTCCAAATATATTATTATGTATTTATTTATTAAATGTACATAAAACCCATCTCCCCAGTAAGAAGATTATAGTACTGGAGATAGATTTTTCTGTTTGAAGAAATAATATATAATAGCTCAAGGGACTCTTCCCTTTTAGGATGAGAAATGCCATTTTACCTCACATATTTAATTTTTAATAGTAACACTGTTGCTGTAAACACCTTAATAGCAGCAACACTGGCGCTCAAGCCAACAAGCCAACTCACTAGGCCAACTCAACTAGGTACTTCTCTATCAGTCTGAGAAGGCATTTAGAATCATACTAGCAAATGTTTTGTTCTAAGAATATCCAAAAGGTTACACACAGAAAGAAACTTGGTGGGGCTGTAGCAGCTTGGTGGTGCAGTAGATTAAAATGGTGTTAAGTGACACCAGCTGCCTGCAATTACTGCAAATTCAATTTCACCAGGCTCAAGGTTGACTCAGCCTTCCATCCTTTCGAGGTAGGTAAAATGAGGACCCGGATTGGGGGGGGCAATAAGCTGACTTTGTATAAAAAAGAACACCGCTTGGGGGGGGCCGAAAGCCCTACTAAGCAGGTATATACAAAAGTATGAAGGCTATTGCTTAACGCATTGTAAGCCACCCTGAGTCTCCGGAGAAGGGCGGCATATAAATTGAACCAATAAATAAATAAACTATATGAATTAAGAATAACCAGAAGAATTGGTCTGGACAGCAAGACAATTTATCAGGGCTGAACCTGTCAAATGAATACACATGAACTGAACTTCCTATTTTAAGGTGTAACAACCTTTTCCATATGTTCATTTATTCTCTTTTACTACTGAGGTACATGTGTCTTTAACCTCCTTTGTCTTCTTTCTAATCCAAAGACTAAATAGGAGCATCTAAGCTTTTATTCATGGCAAATAGCCATGGAAGGATTAGAGGGGTGTATTTATGAGATGATACATTTAAAAGAGATAAATTCAAATTTTTATTCATTGCAGAAATGCTTCAGTGGATACACAGCGCTCAGAGAATCTCTGTTATAATCTACAAAATCTTTATTGTATAGTTTGTTTAAGTATATGCATATACACATGCATAGGCAGTTTTACTCACATTTCCCCTTTACAAATTGGCCAAGTTTGCATTGTGCTTGTAAGACAACATAGCAAGGTCTGATGGTACCATGAAAAAATACTGAAGTCCCTTACAACCTTCCTTTTAATCTCTTGCAAACAGCATTTGCATATTCCTTTCTACATCACCTCAGTTCATTGTTGATTGCTACAGGACTGGCCTCCTAACAGTTCAAAGGAGTGCTTCGGAACATGGGTCTGGTCCAATGGTGAAATTCAAATTTTTTACTACTGGTTCTGTAGACGTGGCTTGGTGGGCGTGGCATGGTGTGGCTTGGTGGGCATGGCAGGGGAAGGATACTGCAAAATCCCCATTCCCTTCCCACTCCTGGGGGAAGGATATTGCAAAAATCTCCATTCCCACCCTATTCTGGGGCCAGCCAGAGGTGACATTTTCTGGTTCTCCGAACTACTCAAAATTTCCGCTACTGGTTCTCCGAACTATTCAAAATTTCCGCTACCAGATCCCCAGAACCTGCTGGATTTCACCTCTGGTCTGGTCTTGACTAGTTTTCTTATGGTTTCTTGCATGACAATACTTGCCTCTGGTAACTGGTATCCAAGTTAGTTGCTTTTGTGCTTTTTACCATCCTCTGCAGATCTGCATTTTTCCTCAAATTCCTATTCCTCTGCATCTCCCAACATTTTACTTTTGTTTTAAAAGTATACATTTAAATACTGAACTGATTGAAGGAGTTTTATTTATTTGTTATTAAATTCATATGCTACCCATCTCACTAGACAAAGCGACTCTTTATTATTGCCCTAAAATGGTACTTGGAGGAACCTCAAGAGAAGTCCAACATGTAACTCTTTAAAATACCTGAAAAAGTTGGACACTCAGTGAAGATTAAACATGCATAAAATATAGACTGACTGTTATAGGAAGAAAAGGAAAAAAGAGGTGGGGAAGAGAAGAAATGGAATGGAGGTCTTTGAAAAAGGAATTGTCAGACTGCTGGAAGATCAAACACACACATTCCACACTGCAATGCACTATTTCGAGCCGTCATGTAATATTCAAAAAAGGAAATTAGGCTTTTAATTCTTTTATTCAACATACCATTATAGTATCTCTTAAAAGGTAGTCGTACTCCCTCTTTCTACTCCCCCTTTCTGCATTCCTTTATGTAATAAGACCATAGCATCTGAATTACAAATTAATGTGATATGCAAAATAGGTTGTTTCAAATCAGATTTTTCAAAGATTAAATTCTTCAAAATCCCTATGTGTTTATTTATTTATTATTTATTAATTCAATTTGTATGCCGCCCCTCTCCGAAGACTCAGGGCGGCTCACAATGCATTTAAAATCATTATAAAAAACATTTAAGAATTAAAAACATTAAAAACATTAAAACTCATTCACACCATTCATGGCCAGATCTCGCCAGATCGCAAGAGCGAGATCAACGGCCCCAGGCCTGCCGGAAAATCCAGGTCTTCACCACTTTTCGGAAGGCCAATAGGGTGGGGATGGTCTGGACCTCAGGAGGTAACTGGTTCCAGAGAGCTGGGGCAGCCACAGAGAAGGCCCTCCCCCGCGGGCCCACCAGCCGGCATTGTTTAGCTGACGGGACCCGGAGGAGACCAACTCTGTGGGATCTTACCAGTCATTGGGAGTTATGCAGTAGAAGGTGGTCTCGAAGATAACCTGGCCCTGAGCCATGTAGGGCTTTAAAGGTAATAACCAACATTTTGAATTGTGACTGGGGACCAATAGGGAGCCAGTACAGCTCGCAGAGAATTGATGTAATGTGGGTGTACCTAGGTGGACCCATGACAGCTCGTGCAGCTGCATTCTGGACCAACTGTAGTCTCCGAACACTTTTCAAGGGTGGCTCCAAGTAGATCGCATTGCAATAATCTAACTGTGAGGTGACAAGGGCATGAATGACCGTGAGGAGAGCCCCCCGATCCAAGTAGGGTCGCAGTTGGTGCACCAGGCGAACCTGTGCAAAGGTCCCCCTAGCCACAGCTGTCAGATGTTGCTCTAATCTTACCTGTGAGTCTAGGAGGACTAGAGGATAATGTTTCTCATTATGTTTCCCTTATAGGTTTCTCTACAATTCAATATATGCACTAATCCTTTTTAAGACAAGTTATAAAGGCTACATGGTACAGGATTATACTGTATGCATTTGATGTTTGAGGCAAACCGTATGTACAGAGGGCATTCCCATATAATGAAGAACCTTACGCTGTTCTCCCCATTGCTCAGTGCATTTATATATATCATCTCAGAAGGGCTAAGATCCTTAAATAGAACTGTCCACAGCCAGCATTCATGAATTATGGTCGCTCAGGAACTGAGTTTATGCAGAACAGTGTACACTGTGAGATAGAGGATATACATAAAATGCTGGAATCAATACTCTGCTTTCTGCAAAGGAGATGTGTTTTATGGCATTGCATGTCAAACTCTTAAAATTGGCAATTTTGTTCTTTTTTTCTTTCTTTCTCTATTTGTTTGGTTTTAATTAACGGCAATTTTTAAAATGGCAACCATTGGTTTTGTGTATCTTTATTTCAGTCCTATCACAATAATCCTATTAATTAGAGCATTATTATTATTATGTACAAATGAAGAGTGGACTCTAAACAGCAGCCTGTGACAGACTTGGTGGGATTTGCATGCTGGTATTCAAAATGCATGGATACAACCTTCTGCTGTATTGTTCAGGTTATCTCCAATTATGCACAATTAAAGCCTTCAACAGGCACAACAGGACTTATTTCTAAATAAACAGAAGATACTTAGCCCAAGTGGTGTGGTACCCAACGGTATTGAGGTAGAATTACAATGACACTGGAATTGTAGCTAAATGTTCCCTTTTGCTACTACTGTTGCTGCACATGACAGGGTCTCTACAAATTCTTTGTGGCTTAAAGAAATTCTGCTTAATTTAATTTTGTCATGTGGGAGAAAGTCTAATTACTTGATCACCTGTTTCTGCTTGGCATAGAATTCTTCTTGCCTTTCTGACTTTGCCCTTCGGGATATGTATCTTCTTGCCAGCATCTGTTTCCCATATTCTTCTGTGAACACTGAGATAGATGATTAATTTAAATGGGGTTCTGCCATGGTTGATGGGCTTTAAATAGGTCCATTTTTCCTCCATCCCCACCCTTTTTTAGGTTATATCTATAAAAACTGCCATTTCTGCAAGGGCAACTTTTCTCTTGATAATGAGTTTTACTGATTTGCTTAACAGCCATAGTAAAGCCAGAAGACAGTTTTGTATGTTCAACCTGCTGCTGTGCTACATCCAGATGTTCATGTATGTCAAACAGATTTCAAATATGCATATTCAAATGGTACTTCTACAAAAATCAGTTTAGGAAGAGGTCATTTTATAAGAAAGCTCAGCAGAATTACAGTATGTTTACTTTCTCCTACTGGCTCCCACTTTGCATTATCCCATTGCTTGTATTCACCAAGTCCTTGACTTTAAGATCACATGATAGCAAAACAAACACTTCACACATATGGGGAAAAAACACTGTTATAAATGAGGACCATTGAATATATAATAGATTCAGCCTTGCTTCCTGTTTCCCAGTAGGTGTATGGGCATTTGTGGGCTTTCTGCAATTAAAGCCCAAGGTGAAAGAAGAAATATCATTTCTCAACTGGTTAGTTAGTTGATAACTTCAGAAGTTATCCATATTGTTGAAGCATTTGGGTCTATATAGATTTATTCTCTCTGAAGATAGCCAGCTACAACGCACTGCTTATTTCAACAGTGCCACAATCTCTCCTGCCGCCAATAAATTCTCTCTCTCTTTCTCATCTGAATAGCCTCCTGGTTCTTTCAATATTCTTTTACTCTGCATGTACCTGAAAACATGTCTTCATCATTTTTTGAGCCTTTCCGTTCTCAGCCTGGGATCTTGTTATCGCTCTGACACCCTCTCATTTCATTGCAATCCTGTAAACTTTCTGCCAAATCTCAATTCCTCTTGTATCTTTTATACCCTAGTTCTGCCTTCTGTTTCTTTAATTACCTTTTTTTCCTTGCTAATCCCACTTGCCCTGTTTTTTTTAATGCATTACTTCCTGCCCATCATAACCACAAGATAATGTTTAATTTATTTCTCCATGCTTCTCATTCCCTCCTGGGTGATTTGTTCTTTATTGATTCCCCCTTTTAGTTGAGCCCATTCTATTCTTCCCATTTTTTTTCTTTATCAAATCTCCTCCCAGATTTACTCCGCTCCTGTTTTTCTTCCTCCAGATTTCATATTCCAAGTAGACTAGCTTTGTTAATTCTTCCCTTCCTGGTTTTATCAGTCTTCCATCAAATACTTCAGAGTGCTGACATTAATATTTGGATTGCACACTTATGACTTACAGTATGTAGCTCTACACAGGATGCTAAATTTCTGTTTTGAGATTTTGTTTAATCCCAAAATGACAGCAGAAAATAATTATTATGTTCCTAAGTGAGATATTTGCAAGGACTAGGTTATTTAGTTAAGCCAGGATCCTCGTGCATATTACAGGTCTGTACTAGCATTGCTCTATAAATTAGCATTGCTCTATATATTTTAATATTGCAAGCCACCCAGAATCATCTCCTGATGAGATGGGCAGCAAGCAAATTTAATCAATAAATAAGGTAAACAAAATTACTCAAGTTGCATTTTCTTAGGTTCATTAATTTGTATCCAGGACTCCTCTGTCTTAGTTTAACACCCTCAAAAAGGCAAATATTTAGTACCTACAAGCAGCTCTCTTGCAATTTGAGGGCATGGATCATTCCAAAAGATTGTGACAATCTATAGCAAAGGCAGGGCAACTGTAAAGACCATAGACTCAAAATTTAATTGAGGCTGGCAGATGTTTCTCTTGCATTTTGTTCCTAGGCAACAAAACTTCAAGCCTTATAAAGCCAGGTTCAAATAAAATGCATGCAATCAAATCACAAAATCTGGCTGGCTTATATTGGATGTCTTAAAACCTGAAAAGGCTAGATAGCCAAATCTTGAGGATTTTTAAAACCTAATGAAAATTATGAGCTCTTTTCCATTGTGTGTGTGACAGAGTGTCTTAGATAAAAGGAAAATCCTATTCTTTTGGGAGGAGTTTGCTCTCCAGGAAATGACAACATGAAAATAGATATTAAGGCTTTCTTGCAACAACTAGCTCAACTCCTTTGGAAGTGCATATTCTATCCAAAAGTACTTTACACTGAAGTCTGTGAGATTTACTAACATTAAGATGCACAATTTTGGAGTGTGGGAAACAATGGCAACAGTTAGGCTGTACTTCAAAAAGTAGACAGGGCTAGAACAAAAATAGCATTTGATTTAATGTACTTTGTTTAATATAATTAATGTAATTAAAGTACAGTCAATACAGATATGATGAACTCCCACTTCCACTCGTTGCATTTTTATCTGTAACATAAAATTTTACAATTTAGTATCATTTTATGAAGAAATTATGGATGCTACATCTAAGGCTGAAGCTTTCATGCAGGTCTTTCTCTAAACATAATCTCTGTATCACCATTTAGGAATTTTTGTTTGTTTCAGCAAATTTTGGGATTATTTGTGTGCAACTGCTATGCTCCTTAATGAAATCTTTTTCCTCTGCTTTGCAAGTTGCATAACATACTTGTCATTTCTTATAAATGACTTTAGGTTTCTCAGTTACATAGTCTAAAATCACTTCAGAAAGAATTATTTGTTTTTTTTCTAAATCATATTCATAAAAGGAGGGAAAAGTGGAGATAAATAGAAAGTCAAATCAGCTGTCACTCCCTGATATGTAATTTAGAAAACCTAAATGCACTTGCATGTAATAGGGTTTATTCTTCATATCCTCAATATTTTTCCATCAGTATCAGGTCATAGTTTAATGGTCTGTATTTAGCCTAATATGCTGTTTTATTACTGCAGTTACTCTGTGTCCAATGACATTCTTGCTTATCTTCTGATGCAGTATACGTAAGTGGGCAATTAGACGCTAATATAGTAGTATAGTATAGTAGACAAATCCTGTTGTAAAATTTTAGTTGACCCAACTCTGACTGCATCACTACTGACTACAACCTGGTCAAGAAATTAGATAATTATCAGCAACTGCTTCTTGAATGAGAGGAAACTTCTGCTTTTAATAGCGAGAGCCATGCCATCCTTTATATGGAAATTTTTTTTTTAAAGAATAGGTTTGGAATGATGGACATTAAAATCCAGTAAAACTCATAGCAATAGTACTTATATACTTCCTCAAAGTGCTTTTCAGCACTCTCTAGGCAGTTTACATCATCAGGATATTGCCCTCAACAATATGGGTCCTCATTTTACCTCAGAAGGATAGAAGGCTGAGTCAACCTTAAACCAGTGAGACTCAAACTCCAGTCTGTGGGTAGTGTTAGCCTGCAATATTGCATTCTAACCACTGCACCACCACAGTTCCTCCAATAGATCATGTAGTCATCAGAATGTCCTCCTCCAAAGATGCTGATCAATAGTGTCAATCGTATCAACCAGTGGTGGGTTGCCCCCAGTTCGGACCAGTTCGCAAGAACCAGTACTAAAACCGTTGGGACGCCCCACACACAGCCCCGGATGTCATCATTGGCGATCTGCGAACCGGTAGTAAATGTAAGTAGAACCCACCCCTGATATCAATCCATGGAACAAGGTTAGGAAAAAAAGGATTCCCAGAACATCTCATTTTCCTCATACAAAACCTATATATAGGTCAGAAGCAGAGGTGTATTCAGCCGGTTCGTATTGGTTTGGGCAAACTGGTAGTGGAGATCGCGGGTGGGCCCGGGCCCGCCCACCCCCCACCCACCCACCCCCACCCACCCCGTCTCTATGCCGTCCTATTTAGGCACGTTTTTGAGGCCAGGAGCATGCGCAGAAGGCACACAAATGATCAAAGTGCATGTGCAGAAGGCCAGGCTCATGCGCAGAAGGCACACATGCAAAGCGAGTGTGCATGCGCGGGGTGGTAAGAATATTGGAAACCCACCACTGGTCAGAAGGCCACAATACTTGACGCACAATTGAGCAGCCTCAAATTATCTTATTTTGTACATATTTTGCAAAGATCTAGTTCTTTCAAGAAGGTTCTAATATTGGGAAAAGTGAAAAGAAAAAAAAAAAGAGGACAACCACATCCAAGATGGATGAATTCAGTTACAATGATGATGCCTATACCATTGGAAAACATGAAATATCAAGTTAGGGCCAGATCTTTCTGAAGAAAATGTACCTTTCTGGATCCTGAGAGTCCATACCAACTTGGACATAATCAATCAACCATGGATTATTGAACTCAAGAAGTCGTATTTTCAGTGTGCATGGATATATATGTACTATTTGTATATACTTGAAATATTAGAACCTTTATGCCTACTCTGTCTTTCAAAACAGAGAAGTCTTATATATATTATAATGCATAATAAAAAGAAATTCAGTCGTGCTCAGCCTACTTTATTGTTACATGGCATGGATTCTACAGCCTACACCATGGGTGTCAAACTCGATCGCATCACGTGACATATCGAGATTATTGTGATGTTTTTTGCCTTTGCAGACCCGGGGTGGGTTGGCCTGCACGTGATGAATCCAGCTTGCGGGCTGCCAGTTTGACACTCTTGGCCTACACATACAAACCTTGTAACAGCAAGAGTTATCTTTGGATCTTTATCGGCCAAAAGAAGCTGCATATAAAATTATTTTGGCTGCTTGGAAATGGGTTAAGAAGAGATGTTAGTAATTCACTGTGCTTGTGATAGTCAAATTGCAGTACAGTACAGCACTGATTCAGTGTTCCCATCTTGCAAAGACAAAGACTTTGAAGTATTTATCTTCCAACACTGCTAATGGTAAGATAGCAAATCACAATAGTACGAAGACCCTCCAAAGTTTCTGATTTGTAAATTTGGCCAAATATAATACTGTTTTAAGATCAAATCTATTAGGACCCAATTGCTTCTAAGGGACATCTTGGTCTTTTTTTTTTTTTAATTTGATTTATATGCCGCCCTTCTCCGGAGACTCAGGGCGGCTTACAATGCGCTAAGCAATAGCCTTCATTCTTTTGTATATTTATACAAAGTCAGCTTATTGCCCCCACAACTGGGTCCTCAATTTACCTACCTTAGAAAGGATGGAAGGCTGAGTCAACCTTGAGCCTTGGCGAGATTCGAACCTGCAGTAATTGCAGGCAGCTGGTCTTAATAACAGGGTGCCTTAGACCACTGTACTACCAAGGCTCTTGGTAGTCTTGTTTGTAATTCTATATCAATAATTCTTTGTTTAAGAACTACCTTGGCCTGATCTTATTCAAGATCCATCAGGTCATCTGCATCTCACAAGAAAATTTATGTAATTTGTCATTTATCTGGAGTTTCCAAGAAGAATAATTATCTGACAGCATAAGATATACAAATCTTGTCTATATTTAATGATGCATACAGAACCTTATCTTTGTTTTGACTGTTATAAACCCTGCTTCCAAATGTAGAGCAGCATTAGGCACACATTTTGCTACCTAAAATAACTTTTTTAGGAAATCTATTTGAACTTTTTCCAGTTTCCCATAACTGACACTAGGATTTAACTGTATTCGGTAGAATTGCTATGGAAGCATTTGGGCTTGAAAAAGCTTTAAAGCAGCTGGTACATACTGGGTTCATCTAGAGGGGAAAAAGGGAGAGAAGATTGCTCCTGAATTCCACTGTGTGTTCAAAACAACTTGAAACATATAAATATGTCACTTTTCTAAATAATGTAACACAAATACCAGGTACTTAAAACAAGGAACTTGTTCAATTATTGTCCTTTGAGGGTCCAGGAAAACATTTTGAAGTCTCTTACAAAATGCACGATCTTTGTTTTCTCATAGTTAATCTGTAATAAGTGCTCCCTATAGAAATGCACTAGTGTCCCTATGTTTTCTAAGACTTACAGATGCATATAATAGTACGGCATAAAGCATGTAGATATACGGATAGTCCTCAATTTATGACCACACTTTATGTTGCTAAGTGAAAAAGATGTTAAGTGAGGTTTGTCCCATTTAATGATTTTTCTTGCTACATTTGTTAAGTGAATCAGTGCAGTGACTAAGTTAGTAACATGGTTGTTAATTGAATTTGACTTTCCTTGTCAGAAGGTTACAGAAGGGGATCACATGAACCTGGGCCAAGCATCTGAATTTTGATCACATGATCAAGAGAGTAGTGCAATGGTTATAAGTGTGAAAAACAGTCATAAGTGTGAAAAACAGTCATAAGTCACATTTTTCAGTGCCATTGCAATTCAAGCAGTCACTAAACAAACTGTTGTAAATCAAGGACTACTTGTAGTTTATTTGTCAGGTTTTTGGGCAGGGAGTGTGACATGCTTTCTTGCTTACCATCACATTAATATAGAAATTAAAAAATAGGGGGCCAAAATACTTCCTTGATTACCAAAATACACTCTTGATTACCCTCTGCTAATTGGCACTACATTTGAGAGGTGTATTGGGGCTCTAGTCAGTGGTAGGATTCAAGTAATTTAACAACCGGATCTCTGCCCTAATGATTTCTTCCAACAACCAATTTGCCAAACTGCTCAGAAAGTTAACAACCGGTTCTTCTGAAGTGGTGCGAACTGGCTGAATCCCACCACTGGCTCTAGTGCATTCCACTTTCAAAGTGGTATTCTCAAGGGGTGCACTTAATAGGATAACAGTCAATTGCAAGTACTTTGAATTTTCTTCCAAGGAGTTGCTCTACAGATGGAGTCAAAGGCCTGCTTGAGGTCTATAAACAAAAGGCAAAAGGGTTGGCTTGGGTGGTTGAGTATCTTTTTCAGCCAAATGGGAAACTATCAATCATTAATCATACACAGAGCAGCCTGCCCCAAAGTCTGTCTGTGTTCCTGCACTAGAAGATTTTCTCCTCCCAGCCAGTCTAGCATAGACCTTACTAATTATGCTAAGCAGACTCACTGGGTGGTAATTGACTGGGCTGTCTTTTTCCAGGGGGTAATTATTGCTATGGCTCATCTCTGGAGATGGAGGCTGTGTTACTGTTGTAAGTGAAAAGAGAAGCTAACACTGTAGTCTTCTCTTAGGATAGGTTTGTATCAGGTTAGGGAGAATTTAATCCAGAGGTGGAGTTTTCCTGAGTTTTAATTGTTTAATTAGTTTATGTACTTCAGCAACTGAAACTGGAAGCTACTCTGCCACAGATTCTTCTCCTAAATCAGTCTCGGCATTTTGTAAATTACATAAAAACTGAAATTGAGCTTTCCAGATATTTGCTGGGATATAACACTTCAAGACAAGAGGCCTTTATTGCTATAGAGGATAACAACAGAATCTTGAAAGCCTGCCAGAGATTCTCTCTGCCCGCTTTTGTACTGAAGAGAATCAAGGCAGGCTATTTTGAGTTTCTTTCTCATGCTTTCTACTTTCCAAGGGTTGAATTGCCATTTTTCCTACCTTAACAATTCCTTTACTCAAGGGTTGTCTCTACATTCCATTACCATATAGGGCCATATATGCAAGAAGGAGGATCTTTCATTGACATTTTGGGATATTATGTCTAATGCACAAACAGCTAAAAAAAACAATCTATATTGCCCAGTTGCTATGCATGTTAACTACTGTAATTGTTTATTTCATTTTAACTTCGTTCACTGCATAGAATTACTTTTTCAAATGGGTGGCCTTATAAATTGGTTAAATATTAAAAAATAAATATAGAAATTTAATCCCTTATAAGGGAAACGTAATTGGTCTTGGTTAAAGATCACTTTTCTTGGAGTCAGCAAAGTTCATGGCTGTGAGGGAAACAGATCTATATTCCATAAAACCTCAACTGAACAAGTAGTTCAGTGTGAAACAACACTCTTCACAAAGATTGCTTTATTGAATTAAGCCGCATAGCAATAAAATCAATACAAATTAGTAGAAGTCAGTGAGAAATTTAAGTTTCTCCAGGAAGAAGAGATGAAAATAATTGCTTCCTATTATGAATTTTCTTGATAAATAGTGAGGTTTAAGCTGAAAAACAGTCATTGGCTAGAAAGCTTTGAACATTTTTATGATTTTGGAACTATATAATTAATATATTAACTAGGTTGCAAAGAAATGGCTAAATATATGTATATTCAGAATAAATATAAGACTGTGCACAGAACTGGTTGTACTTTTGTCATCCAAAACAACATCTTTACTTCACAAAAGTTCTGCTTCTTGTTTTTGTTTAACTAAGTCTTAATGATAAACAATTGGCTGTGTTCACATAGCACAATAAGTAAAAATCACACACATTTCAGCTTAGCAGACTATATGAAGGTCTGTTTTTCTTTGACCAGAAAAAAGAAAGAAACAGAACCAAAATACAGTGAATTTGAGAAAGGCTGCATCCATTTTCCGCAGCAAATATGTGGGCCTAATTACTGGCACTGAGCTGGCTTTTTAAAGCAGGTGTATGCAATTAATTCAGATTTCTAGCAAGAACAATTTATATGTTTCCTCTGTTCTACATATAGAGGAAAATGTGGAAGGAGGAAAAAAAACCTAACAACACAGAGAAAAAAGAGAAATTAAAAGGGAAGTAGAAATTGTGATATTTGTACTGACCTGGACCCTAGAGAATGCAGCTCACCAAAGGAAAGAGTTTCTTTAACATCCTTATCCTGAAAGGCATTTTATTCCAGTTCAGAGAATTGGCGATATGAGATCAGTATATTAAGGATACAGGATTATGAGATTTAGACTGAAAAATCTAGGCAAAATACAGAAAACACTTGATTCTTTGCTCCCATCTAGTGGTCGTCTGGACTTTTGCAGCCCACATCTAATAATCCTTATATGGATTAATTTTAAACAGAAATTTTGAACAAAAGCAATTGATTAAAATTGTTCCTCAGAAAGAAATAACCATGTGAAAATGTATATCCTGTTTTGATCTGCTGCTTGATAATTTGCAGGTTCACTTCCTGAGAAGGTCACTAATTATATGTATTTCTCAGCTCCTTAATAGAGGCCTGCATAAATTCATTTAAGTTACTTCCTTTTTCTTCTTACACTCTTTTAATATCAAGGAAAAGGACCCAACTTTAAAAACAGTAAATATTGTGTTAGCTGTAGAAAACAACAGTGATGAATTGCCAAGCTGGGAACAGATTTGGTCCTTGAACTGTCTCCCTTCACTATTCACAGATCAAACATACATATACAGGTGTCAAAGATTCATAGATCTGAGCTTGTTAAATGCTTGATACTGTCTGTCTTGAAGACATTCAAGATATTTGTCTTGTTTCCATGGTGATGCAACAATACAATTTTTCCCAATGGCCGAAGTATGCCCAAGTCTTTTGTTCATATTGTCTCAAGATGTTGAGGACAGCTATAGCTTTTGTCCCCCCGAGACTTCAAATTCCTTTACTCATAATTTTGAGTAACATCTCCTTCATTTCTGTCATTCAACAGAAGCAAAACTCATAAAAAATGTCATATAGTTTCTTGTCATCCTATCATAGATTTTGGTCAGCATGTGTGTTTGAGTGGGAAGGAATTTGGAAAGAGGTTCTTTCTCGCTGAGATTTCAGATTTCTATTCCTGTTTCAAAATCTACATTTTGAGAATTTAGCATTTGAAGCTACTTTAAATCATCTATTATCAACCTGAACCGAACAAGATTCTGCTTTATCTGTTTATTCAACGTTAGATTCCATTTATCTCTAGCATTTAATAGTGGCTCAGTGGCTAAGATGCTGAGCTTGTCAATCGAAAGGTTGGTGTTCAGTGGTTTGAATCCCCAACGGTGAGCTCCCATTACTTGTCCTAGCTTCTGCCAACCTAGCAGTTCAAAAGCATGTAAAAAATGCAAGTAGAAAAATAGGGACCACCTTTGGTGGGAAGGTAATAGCGTTCCGTGTGCCTTTGGCATTTAGTCATGCTGGCCACATGACCACGGAGACATCTTCAGACAGCGCTGGCTCATCAGCTTTGAAACGGAGATGAGCACCGTCCCCTAGAGTCGAGAACAACTAGCACATATGTGCGAGGGGAACCTATACCTTTACCATTTTAGAAGGCATCATAAACCCACATTTGCACTTCCTCTCTCTAGCTGCCATCAGAGTCATCATTGGCAGCCATCAGAAGAGTAAAAAAAAAAAAACTCTGCTAATTCTGAAAGAAAACACAAGATAGGTTTTTCTAGAGGGAATGGAAAATTTTGATCTAGAGGTGCTGGTTTTCTCAGACATTACTCCTGCCCCCATTTTATAATTTTATAATGACAATCAACACTGGACCATATTATCTAAAGCAAAATCATCCAAGCATGAAGGTATCGTCTTCAGTTCATAAGTATCTTATCAAAGAAATCTTGGCTGGGTATTTCTTTTCGTTCTGCTCTATAGTTTCAAATGCACTGCTGGGAAGCTGGAGATGAAGCCAAGTATTGATTCTTTCTAAGATAATGTTGTTTGTGGATAGCAAGAGTGTCAGCAATATTGTGTGTAAATATTTACTCTGTCAAATACCATTCAGCAGACAATGCATACATATTATTAGAGCTATAAATGCCACTAACTTCATGAATATGTACTATCTTGCCCTTTAGCTGTGCAGATTCTGAGCAGGACTTTGAACAGGACAAAATAAAGAGTATGAGAAATGCATTGAGGAAGCTGACACAAGGCAGTAAAAAGAATAGCAGACAAAAAAAACTCTTCCAGCTTTCTTGTTGAATTTCTTTTCACCAAGCCATTCTAACAAGTGCAGGCAAACCTTTAGTAGATGCATGGTTTACTATTTCATTTTGAGGTGACACTCAAGGACCAGAATGGCTAGGATGTCATTGTATTGGAGAATTTATGGGTTTTGTTTGTTTTGCAGCTTGGGAACGTTTTAAAAAATGGGTTGTTGTTTTTGCAAGAAAAGTATGATAAATTCACACCATCCATTTGCTGAAATGTCACAAGTTCTGCAAGCTCTAGGGAACACAAAAGCTCATATTTGGGGGTCACATCTTCTCCAAGTTTTATAACTAGAGAGATGAAAAAAGAGTAGGGGATTAAAAAATATCAACAAACATTTTAATTAAAGCATCATTGATCACAAATTCTCACAATTGTGATTGTAGGCAGCGGTCAAAGGCTGCTGTCTCAGTGTTCTCTTAACACAAATGGAGAGCACTAGTTGAACAGGCTGCTACTGGTTTTCACTTGATGATGGTTCATTACAAATTTTGGCATCAGAGGCATTATAGGTCTATGTTACAACTGCTAGGAAGGAAAAATTAAAGCATTCTGCTCACTTTGCATTACACTAGCAGACTTCCCACAAACATTGGGGTGCTCATCAGAGGTGGTATTCGGCAGGTTTTGACCAGTTCTGGAGAACCGGTAGAAGAAATGTTGAGTAATTCAGAGAACCGGTAAATACCACCTCTGACTGGCCCCGCCCCCATCTATTCTCTGCCTTCTGAGTCCCAGCTGATCGGGAGGAAATGGGGATTTTGCAGTAACCTTCCCCTGGAGTGGGGAGGGAATGGAGATTTTACAGTATCCTTCCCCTGGAAGAGGTGGGAATGGAGATTTTACAGTATCCTTCCCCTGCCACGCCCACAAGCCACGTCCACAGAACCGGTAGTAAAAAAAATTTGAATCCCACCACTGGTGCTCATCTAAACAGGACGCTGGACTTTGTATGAAGCATGATCCAGAAAAAGTTTCATTTATTAGATTTGGGTTACATGAAAAAGATTTTTTAAAAAATTTTTTACCCGGCCTTTATAATAACTCAAGATGGTGAACTTATTTATTTCTACCTTTTCCTCTTACTTTCCCCACAACAATTCTGTGAGGTGAGTTGGGCTCAGAGTGACTGGCCCAAAGTCACTCAGTTAGCTTTCGTGTTTAAGGCAGGACTAGAACTCACAGTCTCCTGGTTTATATACTGATGCCTTAATCACCATATCATATTGGAAATATAGAAAAATGTTTATTATGTCACTGAACATCCAAAAAGAAAATAGAAAAGTATTTCTTCTCCTTCCCTTAGCTCTCTAAAGAGTTTGCTTTCACCACAGAGGAGGTATGTCACCCAAGGATATTGAATAAAGGATTCAAGATAAACAAAATAGAGTTTTCCACAAACTATGGATTTTTTCTTCAAATAATTGTGGAATTGGAATTGGGGGGGGGATTTATGGAGGATAAAATTTATTACACAACTGGCATCAAAGGTGGCATGTTGCAAGAGAAAAAGACAGAAAACTTGTCTTTATATTGTCTTGCCCAAATTGTTGTATTAGTTGTTCAAGATATCATCTTCTTCAATTTTAAAAGCATATGGAAAAAAAAAATAACTTGGTTGGTCCATAAGTGATCCAGAGAGCATCACATAGGTAGTGTGATATATTTTGAGAAGCAATAACTCTCCTGGATGTAAGAGAGTCCCAGACTTTTCTGGTGATATCATGAACTAAAAATGGAGTTTGCTATAGCACTAAGATACAGTTTTTTATCTGTAAAAAACACAGGTAACTGTTCAGTCACTGCTGAAGAAGATTTTAGTACTTCTTAGATGTTTAAACCATGCTATTTAATTCTGGAACAATAATGAGTAAAAATAATATTTGTTACAATTATAACGTGTTTTTCTCTCCTGCAGACTCAAAGAAGATAGGAATGATCAGGTTTACCAAGGCTGAAAGAATACAGTTAATTCCACAAAACAATGCAAAGGCATGAAAGCATTCCAAATCTAATCCATAAATCAAACACATAGGTCCAATATAATTGGAAAGTGTCAGGCAAATTGCAGACTAGAAGCAAAGGCCAAGAAGTCTTGGCTGCTTGAAGCAAGGCTGATGTTTGTAGACATGGAGCTATAAATTAGAAGATTGTGAACATCATTTTCAATAAGATGCCTGATAGCTATGTATACTATAATGCACTAGGAGGCTGAGCCCATCACAGACTGTATTAATTGCAATAAGGAAAATGAAATAGTTCAGCTTCACAACCTTGTGTCATTGTGGTGCTCAATTTGCTGATGACTTTGATGACTCCTAAAAGTCTAGACAAGTGGAATTTCTTCAGGGCCCAAAGATATGGAAAGGGTGCGATCCAGTTAATATTTCATGCCTGGGCCAGGAATTCTGGAGTGTTTCTTTTTCCAGCTTCCCAATTTTTATCCACTAGTTCCCCGTTCTCTACTTCAGAGTCTAATCTACAAATATTATCTAAAGATGACTCTAATGAGGATGAGTTATTCTCTAGAAAAACATAGGTTAATTGCAATAAGGAGAGAGAAAATATGGAATTATTGGTTTGATAGATCTGTGAACAGTTTAGCATTTAACCTGAATAACCTGATCTTTTGATATTTCAACTATATTATCCCTCAGTTCCCATGGGTAATGCACTGACACTCTTTAGTTGAGGACAATTATTGCTGCTACGGACAAATTACTTCTGTTTAACAGAATTATCCCATTAAGCATTACTTTAATTCTTCTTGCTTACATAGTAACTTTCTTAAGATTGCTTTTAGGACATAAACAATGCATACTTTATTGTTGTGTTGTCCTAGGCCTTCCATGCCTATCTTAGACTCCACCTGAATTTGCTTCTATCTTTAGTATTAATGATAATTACTTATATTCCTAAAACAATATTTTGTACTCTGTAGCCCTTTTTTAACCAAAACAATGCCAATACTTTCTCTTTACTGATTACTAAAATTCATTGCTTTGGAAATATTGCCTTACTCACCTTGGAATTTCCCTCCTATTTGCACAAGCTAGAGAAATCCAAAGGAAAGCAACTATTGACAATCTGGAGTCATCTACAACATACAGTGTAATATACAACCATTACATAAGGCAAAAAGGTAGAAGATTGGCAGAATGCATCCATGAACACCAACTATCAGTTAAAAAACATGATGAAAACTCTGTAATGTCGCAACACATGGAGAGACTTAACCATAGTTTCAATTGGGAAACTGTGACCATCCTAGAGCAAGTCAAGTCAGAAAACACTAGGGTGTTTCTAGAAGCCAGCATTCTGACAAATTAGCCATCAAAAGGCATACAAACATAAACAATATCTATATACTATGCAAAAGAGACAATCAGTAAGCCAAAAAGGAAACAAAAGTACCTCCCCACCAGCAATCAGCACCCAGATGAGCATAGATTAACTCCAAAATTAACATCAGACCAACAATCAATTAAACAATACCCCAATCAAGGAATGGCCAAACAAGCCAACAGTAAAAGTCCAACCAAAGAATCTCTCAGATCACCCCCACCAACACTGACAGGACAAGCCACTAGAATATAAACTGAGACCAAACGTCACTCTTTAGTATCACTAATGATGTTACCTAGTTTGGATAATGAAAAGAGTGCAAGAAAATAACCAATCTGAGATAGTACCAAGGACCCCTTATTCACAATCTGAAATAGGAATTGCATGAATTATCCATTTAGTCCTTGGTGGTGTTTTTTAAAGAGTTATAGCAGAAACTTCTTTATGGCAATGTCACAATGTAATCACATAGTTTTCCACAATTTCTGAAAGTTATGTATCACTCTCCATTTTGGTAGTGGTGCTGGTAGACTGTAATGATTTGTTATTGAGAGTTAACACTTAGTTAAAGGAACTTTTCAGTGGATGTATTTTACCCTTGGAAAATAATTTGAAAAGCAAAATATAAATAATTTAAACAGAAAAACAGCCAATTCAATGCAATTAACCCCTGATCTGTTTTCAGAAATCTTCCAGTTCATTAAAGGGCTCAGACTTAGAATGGATTTTAAAACCTTTGTGGTTGCTTTTGTCAAAGTTTTGTGGTCTGCTGTAATTATGTTTTATCAGCCAGTTGTTATTTCATGGTTTTAATTTTTTTGTTGAATTTCTTAGGTAGGGAACATAAAGTATTAGTCAATCCATCATTCAAATATAAAAAAGTAAATAATTCTTAAATTAAGTCAAAAATAAACTTCAAATTCCATTTATGAGAATGTTTGGGGCCTTCAAATCGCAGTATGCATTGAGTCATGTACACAAATGTTTAACTTTTGTTCTTAGCAAAGTTAATTTTGTAGTTCCCTAAATCATGATCAGCACAGCAGCTGCCAGACACGGAATGGTTTTATGAACCACATTTCATCCCTTGGGATACAGTGCCATAAAAACACATAGGCTGTAATCCTGTTGTATTTTCTGAGGGTAATCCAACAATTTAGGATTGTAAAGTTTACTTTAAAATAAAACATGAATTTTATTACAGAAGAATGTAACATGACATTCTGTGTTGTGCTACATCACACTTCTGAGAAAGTGTGTTTCTCAATGAAAAATCCCTCATCCATCTTAGATGCTTGTGGATCTTCTTGCTTTGTTTTATGGTATTATATAGGTAACTGGGAAGTAAATATAGTTCCAGACTATAAATGTGTAGTATGAAGAAACACAGGTAATTGTTTTGCATACCAATGATATTGTATCAGTCAGGTGGAGGTAGGAAAGCAAAAAAAAAAAAAAGATTAAAAATGACAAGGTATACAATTGTTGCAGATGATCATATATATTCCAGATCTAGTCCTATGCAATATACTGTATATTTGAGAGAAAAATATGTGCTAGGTGTTACTCATCACTTAGCCGTCAAGTCTGAATTCATCCGTCTTTGTCTGCTAAGTGGCTTCATTTTGTGGGGATGAAGATAGCTAAGGGAATTGCATTAAGCTTTTTTAATGTCTCTGTATTGGTCACTGGCTTGAAAGATCAATGGTGGTGAAAGGAGATGATGGTATTCCGGAAATATGTTTTGAATTTGCTCTTTTCAGCTGACAGTACAGGAGTAGAGAGATTAGGGTATGAGTAGCTACTGTATTCATGGGACATTTATCTTTTCTTCAGTGTTCACTTCAAAAATAAAATGGGCTAGAGCAAGTAATAAAGTCTTGAAAGCATTTGCTGGAGCATTCAGCATCTTATCTGAGTAAGCAGAATCACAGCTAAGCAAATAGGCACAAAGTCAGAGAATAAGTGTGTTACAGGTATTACCTTGGGAGTGTGAAATAAAGGATCTTCTTTGCACTCCTAATAAATTGGTCCCCTAAGAAATCTTCTCTGAAACGCTAATTAACATAAGGAAGAAAATGCTTTATTAGGCATTGGGTTCATTAAAATAGTGAGCCATTCATCCGGAGTTTATTCCTTATCAAAAGAAATTAAATTATCTTTTTCATCTAAGTTAATTTGGCAGACTGTAATTAGAGACCCAAAGCTATAAAGTATTAAGTGTGCATATAGCAGATATTAGATAACTAATATTTCTATTTGCCTTATCTAACAAAATGTCTTTTATTAATTTAGGAAGTCTACCTAATGCCATATTTACTCTAATAGCAATTTTCATTTCTTTTTATGAATTAAAATTTGACTTTTTACTGATTTTTGCTTGCCTCACAAAAAGCTGAGCACTAAAGAGATTAAAATATTTAACTAGAAAGAAATAACTTTTCCTTTTTGAAAGTTGCATAAAAAAACTTCTTTGTAAACCTCAATTGTAAAAGAAAACCTGCAAAGTTAATTATCAGAGATTTAAAGGAAATATTTGATTTATGGGCCTGTAAAGTGCATCAACTTTTTAACTCTTAACTGGAACCAGAAATTATTGCTGAAAATGAACAGATCCTTCTGGAGGCAATTGAGATGGATTCACTAGATTTACAAATGCATTTGGATTGTCATTTAAAAACTGAAGAAGTCCTTGTGAATTATCAAAGTGAATATAAGCGATTTATTGAAGTACTTACTGGAAACTACAAGTAGACTTGAAAGATGATAAGAATTTTAAGAGAAGAGGAAAAGATACTAGAAGAAAACAGGAATCCGAAATTTATTTATGGGATTAAAGCTGTTTAAGGGGAAGAATAAAAAATATTAAATTCATTTATCTGATTATGGTTATATAATGAGTTATTTTTTGTAATGCTAATTGTTATTGTTAATGCCTACCAAATAATAAACTCTTGAAAGCATTTACTGGAGCTTTGTCTACCAAATGTCTACCAAAGAAAGCTGTAATCCATCCTTTTTTCTTTACTTTTTTCCTTTTTTGCACATTTATTTTGCTTATTTTGCCTAATTCTTTTTTTCTATTTTCTATTTTCTTGCTTGCTTACTTTTTATTCATGTTTTCAAAAGTTAATAAAATCATATTTTTAAAAAGACCCCAGCTAGGATATCTTTTGTATGTCTTTTAAAACTGCACCATTTTATTTGAGTTTTCCTTACTCAACAATAACTTTTAAGATTATTTTTACACTTTGAAATTATTGTAAACACTCAAAGATTCTCTGTAATTAAAATATAGAAATACTATTAACAACCACACTTCAAGAGCTATACCTTAATTATTAAATAAATATTGTAGGATTCTAAAAAAAATAGTTCCTCAGGGGAGGAAATCCACCCCTAAAAATGAAAATATTTCAGTGAACTACTTTTGGATCTGAGCACAGGGTGATTGCATTGTGCTTTGTTATCACTCACTCACTCACATACAAAGTATTAGCAAAGAGCCATAATTTAATGTGGTTCCTGTATCTGCTTGCTCTTTATTAAAATGAATTTGATAAATTTATCCAGGCAGTTGCCAAGAGTCAACATTGGCTTGAAAACACAAACACATTAGCTCAAAGACACACATAAAAATTTGTGAATATTAGAAGCAAATATCAAGTAACCATAGGTAGTCTCAAGGACATTGATTTTCAAATCAAATGGATTAGAATTTCCCTCAAAGAAGTCAACAACTTGGCTTGATCTAGTTAAAGTTTTCATTCAGCTCCAGTTATTAATACCCCATTCAACCATTTTTTAATTCTCTGCTTTTTCACCCTCACATACACACAAATGTCCAATAAATATTGTAACATAAACAAGTATATTTTTCAGACTATAAGACGCTCCGGACTATAAGATGCACATTAGCTTTAGAGGAGGAAAACAAGAAAAAAAATTCTGTCCCTACCTCCACTGCCCATTTGCCACCACCAAGGCCCGTTCGCCACAGTCCATTCACCACAGCCCATTCTCCATGACCTGTTCGCCACCCCCATTCGCTGCTGCCGCCCGTTCGCCGCCGCCACCACCCATTCACCTGTTGCCTTTTCGCCACAACTGCAGCTCGTTCGCTGCTGCTGCTGCAGGGATTGCCGCCATGACATGTTCACCAGCCCCATGGTCCATTCGCTGCCATGGCCCATTCACCACTGATTGCCACGAATGGTGGCAGCGGCTATCCCCACTAGAACAGCTGATTGGCACCACACCAACCCCCCTCTTCCTCCCCACTGCAATATTCGCTGTATAAGATACACAGACATTTCTACCGACTTTTGGGGGTAGTCTTATCTTATAGTCCGAAAAATACTGTAGTTAAGTAAGAAGTACCAGACATCCAATTCCAATCTGTAAAAATCTCCATAATGTTTTATGTGGCTTTCCATATGGTGCATTAATGTCCCTTGGTCTTATAAGAAGAACTCTATTTCCAGGATATAATGACAAACTAAGGCAGCTCACATAATCTCATTTCAGACATGAAAGAAGAAGAAAAAAGCTGATATTCTGTCTTATTCTTTCAGCTGATCTTCAGACCTACTAAGCAGGCTATTCTTGATACATTTAACTTCTTAGATTCTGGATCATGTCTTAGGTTTCTGTTCTGACTTTTGCCCCCTTTCTCAGATTTCCAAATCTCCCAGGTTATCTTCTGCATGTATATTGTAGCATCAATTATGAATGTTACTGCTGGCTTTATTTGCTCTATCCCACTCAGCACTCATCCTGCTTTGTTTAAAGAAATATATTAATATTGTTAAAGTGCTATTCCACAGCAAAACACATCAGCCAATCTAGAGAAATGAGAAACATTTTTCTTGATTCTAACAGGTTAACTAGCTTGGAAGCTTGGAAACTTGGAAGTGGGTCAATGGGCCAATGGCTGCTACCCTTTCATCTAACAAGATGCACCGATCTCTCACTTTCAAAGCAACAAATCTTGTAGGATGTAAATCAGGGCTGTCAAACTCTCAGCCTGCTGCCCGGATGTATCATGCACTGGCCACGCCCATCCAGTTTTAACGAAGGGGTGGAGTTGAAATACATCATGGGACAACATGTCATCGTTCTTTTGACACCCCTAGCCTAGATTTTCATCTGTTACAGGATTTGCTCCATATCTAGCTTCTGAAGAACTTTCTGGAATGGGTCCTAATTGTTTTGCAAAATTACCAAACAGTTTGGTAATTTCAAATTGACTTATGATAATAAATATTTATAAAAACAAATAGGTTTGTTTTTTGTACTTTTAATCAAAAGTTTGGTAGTTTTAATCAAAACAGATGAGAAGTAATTTTATGGTTGCCACGGAACTCCATGATTGTGAGCATATAAATTGCCTTTTTATGGACTTAAATAGGATTTCTGTAAGTTTTTTATTCTTATCTTCAACAACACATTTCCTTGTCCATACGTTTGCTGCCTTATGATACCACCAAAGAGAGTACTCAGTATTTGAGTGAACATGTAGAAATGTCTACACATAACTCATAAAGATCAGGTGTAAGCACCTATGGCTCACCAAGCAATTGTACCAGTTATGAGCACACCAAGGAAATCACATGTAAGAGTTCAAAAATTAAAATATGGCACTTTTAAAAATGAGACTATATAAATTTTGTATAACACAACAATCTTATACCTTAACTCAAAAAACCCCATTAATATACATTGTATACAGTAGTTTTATCAATACCTCTAAACATGTTGAAAAATCTAAAACTATAGGAGTGAATGTAAACTGTTGCATTCTGATGTGAAAAAAAAAGACACGTCTGCTTCTATATATCATTAATTCTGGGGGAAATTGCTATTTATTAATTGCTACCATTTCCCAATTAAGGGGGAGCTAAAGATAAAATAATTAGATAGGTTCTAATAGTCTGCTAGTTAATAAATTGTCAGAATCCTAATAACAGCTGCAAAGAGCAAAGGTTCAGTAGATGTGAAGTGGTGGAAAGTGGGGAAGAAAATTAGGTCCATTAAGGTCTTTTTCTGCCAGACACAGAGAAGAAAGACAATCAAGTGGCAAAAGTGGGTTTAGTTTATCAATTATTCTATTGTTGACTATTCAATTAGAAAATTGCAGCATTGAATTTTGAATAAATTATACATTTCAACCATTTATGTTTTTTTTCAGATTTTCAGTCAGGATTTTGGTATGTGACTTCCATATATGTCAGGATCTTGATGTCTTGGGTCAGTTCTATGGTTGCCCTAGTGGCCATGAACTTCCAAACCAGTTCTGATTCTGTGTCCAGGGAAGGCAAATTAAAATATCCAAGTTTCATAAGTCTAGAAAACTCTGCTGCCAACCCAGCCACAATATCCAACAGCTCAGGTAGGCAGGCAGCTATCCAATAAAGTAGTTAGTACAATAACAGTAATCCCATCTTGTTCCTAGAATCAACTTCTTGAACAAGGTCTCATATTTGGCTGTCTAAGGAGCAGTGTCCCTTAAAACCATAACAGTGTCACAAACAATCATTGTCACTGCCCCACCTCTGTCCTGAAGTCATGCCTGATGCCATACCTGAAAACAATATTTTTGAGAGTGACCAGGTCTTGGTAATATATACCAGGCCTGTTCTATCATCAGTTATTAATTCATGAATGAACCAAGCATTATTACAGGTCAATCTGGCATTAAGTAGCAGATTTCAGGGGGGAAAGGGCCACATAAAGAGCAATGAACTTGCAAAGGGGCAAAGTCCAGGAGGTTAGAGCAGGGAATTGGCACTAAATACTGAAATCGTATTTCCAAGAGCACCCTTTGCACATGACAGTTTGATAGCAGTAAATGCATTACTCTTGCACTTGTTGGTCAGGTGGATAATTAAAGCCAACTCATTGTAGTTTTATACCAAAAAATGATGCAAGATTTCCCATTCTTTGGCAGAATAAAACAGAACAAAAATATTAAAAGTTATAAAACCTTGCATGATATTCTAGAGATATTCTTAGTGCCCAAGAAAGCCTGCTGTCCATCTATTTGACATAGTAGCATCCATCCATAGACATGGTAATTTCAAATAAATGAAATTAGCATTTTCAGCATTTTGATCCTCAACATCTTCTGAAGAGATATATGCCCCAAGTCTGCCAATTTAGGGAAAGCTTTATGACAAGAAAAAACATCCTTAAGGGTATGCAGGAACAAAATCAAATTAAAAGATGGAGGAAGGAGACCATCGAACTAGGGATAACATTAAAGGAGGATATGACTAAAGGATCTTACCTCCCTTATACTACTTGTTGGACCCTGAATAGGTTGAGAGTTGGAGTGCCTAAGTTAAAACCAATATGCTCAAGTGGAGTCTCTTAGTGGATGACAACATGCTATGTGAATGTGGAAAGATGCAGAGTTCAACCCATCTGGAGGTATGTTGGCTAGTACCAGAAACATATACTAATAATGTCTTTATTTTTGGCTAACAAAGCCAAAAAGGTGGCTTCATTCTGGCAGTCTGAAGTTTGATGTAGACACAAAGGAGAAGGAGAAGAATTTTCAGATTCTGAGCCATATTCTAAGTGATAGTATCAACGGATCTCAATTATGACTTATACAACAAAAATTAATATTTAAAACTTATTTGTCTCCATTATATTTGTATAGAAAAAACTGTCAAAAACAACACTTTCATGGCAATGTAATAAGGGTAATGCTTCTTTAAAACATGATTCTATACTTACCACATTTTGGGAGAAAATAGTGAATTATATAAATATGATTGTGTGACAAAAGCTAAGATTTTCAGATGATAATATTCTTTTGAACTCTATACCTAGTACATGGAATTTATAGTATCCCTATTACTTAAATGAATTCTCTGTACTTTTTACTATGGCTAAAGGGCTGGTATTGTAGCATTAGAAAGATAAATATATGGCTCCATTTAGTCAATGGATTGAAGACCTGATTGCACTAACCACTTACAAGTGGTTTGCCTGTAGACATAAACTGTAGACAAGTATAAACACATTTATACAGAATACAATACGTTAAAACTGATAGTTGAATAAATATATCAGAAATATATACTGTACATATGTAGTTAAATACTCGCATTAGATAAATATATATAGAATTACAGTATAACTATTTACTGTTACAATGCTGTATTTTTTCTATGCTGTATTTTTTCACTTTTGTTAAAGCATTTTTATGTGTGTGTTTTTCTCTTCTCTTTGACCAAGTTTATCCTATCATCATTATCATTTTGGTCTAATTTTCTTTGTTATTAATTAAAAAGCAATTAAAAATAAATTAAAAAATTGCTGAGATAGCATTTACAGCATCATGATCAAAAATTCAAAACTATTTATGTAGCAATATCAGTTCTGACATGTAAAGCGGGAAGATTACTTGCACTATTTGCAAATATTACCAGCGCTAGATTGTGAGACGAGCAACTTGTGCCCTGATGAACAATCAAGACATATGGCACAGTAGGAACAGAGATCCAAGAACAATTAAATGAGTTTATAATGAGGTTAGCAGCAGAAAGCATTTTGACAACCAAGCTGTGCTTTGCCATCTGATGATAGTGATGGATAAAAAGGAGATTAAGGTGTCCTTATCAAAATGATAGGACGAAGACTGGGTTGGGTTGGGGACTAAATATGCGCCTTAAGTTTGTATGATTCTCTGAAGAATCATTTATATTTGAGTGGTTTCTTAGCCAGCATTTTATTAAATTCTTATTTCTTTTGTGCATGTTCTCTCTCTCCCTCTCTCTCTCTCCCTCTCTCTCTCTCTCTCTCTCTCTCTCTCCCTCTCTCTCTCTCTCTCTGTCTCTCTCTCTCTCTCTCTCTTTTACTACATTATTCTCGGCAATGAAGGAACAAGTGTGAGAGCTGTTTTGCCAGATTTATTCCTTGAAGATAGCAAAACCAGATAAGCTATCAGATCTGACTTTCACATAGCAGTCTTCAAAGGGTTCACTACTATGGGTTTGAATCATATAAACAACCAATGATTGATTACTCTAAATGAAAAGAGGCTGCTCCAGAAACCATCCACCATGGCTGGATAGGCAGGTCCATAACTTTTCCAGTGCCATTTTAAATTTCTAATATGATTTGTCACGTTATTACTGGTGCATACAAGTGGCTTGTCACACGGCAAAGTCACTGCCCACATAAATCAGAGTAAATACTTTCTATATGACAGATAATTTGCTGTTTATTGACACAAGATGCAATGATTGCCCTGATTTTTAGGTAGCTTTAAAAGAGGAAATAAATTGGAAGGTAAATATAATGTGCCAAAAAATATCCTTGTATACAAAGTCTGTGCAGGCAGTGCAGTGCCCATCTCCAAGAAAAAGTTCTCTTATTTTAAACCATGTTCATTTATTTTATGGAAAAGAAATACAGGTAGTCCTCGACATACAACAGTTTGTTTAGTTCGTTCAAAGTTACAACAGCACTGAAAAATGTGACAGTTTTTCAGAGTTACGACTTTGCAGCATTCCCATCATCCTGTGAACAAAATTCAGATGCTTGGCAGCTGGTTCATATTTATGACCATTGCTGTATCCCAAAGTCACTGGGGAAGCCAGATTCGCTTAACAACCGTGTTACTAATTTATCATCTGCAGTAATTCACTTAACAACTGTGGCAAGAAAGGTCGTAAAATGGGGAAAAACTCACTTAACAAATGTCTCACTTAACAACAGAAATATATATTGCAGATTTGGTTAGCTCATCTTTCACCCTTCTTATTTATTTATCTATACCCTACCAGCTTTATTCTCCTTTAGGCTCCTTTGGACCAACTCTGTCTTACTTCCCCTGTTTAGCCTACCTTATATTTATTTCTCCATCAGTTCATAGCCATGCTTGCTACCTCTAGCACGGGTGCCCAAGAAAGCCTGCTGCAAATTAAGCCCTAAGCATGACATTGTCTCGCATAGCCTCATCATGTCACTGCTACATAATAGGCCTCAGCCTCCCCCCACTCCACACTGCATATGATTGTGCTATATAAACTTCATTATCTGCTGTTTTTACTTACCTGTTTTCTTATAGAATCGTCCTATCTGTTGCCATGGTTTCAACACTAGATAATCAGAGTGCCAGAAGAACAGGAATTTTTCCAAGGGAAAACAAAGGGAATGCATTTAGAGAGCATTGTTACAATTAATAATGGGATATTGGAAGAAAGAACCGAATGTCCTGAGGTTTTTGTTTTCATAAATACAGTGAAAAACACTTTCTGAAATAGACACAAATGCCATCATTCCAGTAGACATGCCTCATTTTTGCTGGGAAAAAGAAATTTTCCTATTCAGAGCTGCTTGTGACTGCAATGATAGCAGCATTTTAAAGGCAACCTTCAGAGATTTCTGCCCATTAAACTTATCTCTATGAACATGGAGAAGGCACTGATCACTGTTTTCTTATCACAACTGAACTGAAGCTTTCCTCCCTACTGACTGAGAAAAATATACTTTTAAAAACATATCCCATTTCAGTCCTATTTGTTCCCTACATTCCTAATAATGCACATATATTCATTTTCACAGTCTCTGAGCACAATTTAACAAGTAGTGTTTGTCCAAACATATGTCCACATTTCAATTAAATTATGGAACTAGCACCATTTTCCTGCTATCTTTTATAAACCAAAAAAAGTTGATTTATCTCACTAGAAATGTAGCTAAGGGGGAAAAAAAAAGTAGTGCTGAAGGGAATGTACACACTTAAGGGAACGTAAAATGGCAGGTTGGGTAGTCCCACATCACATAAAAAATGAGAGCTATAATAGGCAACCCATTGATTTTCCATAAAAGGTTTTTAATCAAACAACCAGGAATCCTAAGGGGGGGGGGGGACTCTGCTACAACACAAAATTGTTCTTCATACACCAACTATTTTTCAAACTGTGTATAAATGAGGTTACCCATTGGACATATGAGCATTCTTGAGCCTCATATATCACTAGAAATAAAAAAAATAGTAATATCTCTCTGGGAAAAAAGGGTTTACCAGCCACCCAGGAAAATGGGAAGGAAAATGCTGGAAGAGAGAGGAGAGACTTGCAATCTAACTAAAATCCCATTATCCTGATTTATTTCTTTTCTGACTGTTAAAAAGAATCTCTTATTTCACAGTCCGGCCACCTAGAAGAGTTTAAAGCACAGAGGGGAGTTTCAAGCACAGAAGGCCCAAAGGACAGAAATTCGGCGGTGGGTGGGTGTTCCTTTTTCACTGCAGTATAAAATTACAAGAGAGCCAGTTTGTTGTAGTGTTTAAAGCACCAGGCTAGATACCAAGCCCTAGGAGGAAGCAATGGCAAGCCACTATTGAAAGAAAAAATTGCAGAGAAAATTGTAAAGACTAGTCATCCCGGCAGTCACCAATAGGGTTGCCAGGTCTGCTTCCAAAAAATAGCGGACAAGCGGGGGGGGGGGGGTTTAGTAGTAAAAAAATAAAAAAAAATTACAATTAAATTATATATTTTCTTACAAACATTTTAACACGCTATTTTAGGTCAGTCGACACAAGCTACAATACATTTTAAAAATGTGAACTGTACATAATTTTATAATATATTTTTATTTTAATCTCATTAATTTTTTCGGAGAATCGAGTTCAATGGATATTCGATCTTTGTCTCATTCTAACTTATGAAAAAAAAGACAAAATGCGATTCTCCTATCCTTATTCTCTTAGACTGTACAGCTTTAGATTACGTACCATTTCATCATAAAGCTTTTGAATAAAAAAAAATGTCCACTATTTTGTGGAAAAAAATAGTGAACATAATGTGAAAAAAGCGGACTGTCCGCTCAAATAGTGGACACCTGGCAACCCATCAATAAACACACACACACACAAATTCCTTTCTTGCCCCTATGTATGTATCTTTCTCAATCTTGGGATCCTCTATCAGAGGCCTGGGAGTTTGAGGCTTCTGTTCAGTATCTTAGCTGTTCCTTGCACTGTACTCTTCACCAAAGAGCTCTGCTGTTGCTCCTGGGATGTGTTGAAGCTACTCTCCTAGCTTAGGAGTCACAGACCTGAGAGCTCCTGTGACCACTTTGGCCTTTACTTTCCATATCACTTCTAATTCCTCACTCAGGCCTTGGTACTTATTAAGCTTCTCATACTCCTTCTTCCTCATGGAACAATCAAGTACAGTAGATCTCTAAACAAATTACCATTGTAACATAATCTAAACTGAGGAAACATTGTTTACCATATTTCCATGGAAGAAATAGCAGACTGAAGATGACTCTGCAAAAAGTGGAGGTGACCATTGAGATGGAATGGAGAGTTGGTAAATAGGCTAGCTCTTCAATGATTTCTTTCTGGACAATGAGAGTATTTGAGATTGCCCACAAATGTGCCTCATAGCTGCTCCTTATGAGGAGTCCATAAGATAGTGCTCTCTAATGGGGTTAGCACTCTGAGAGATGAGGGAATAATAATCTCACCATCTGTGAAAGGACATTAACCTTGCGTATTTCTTTTTCTAAGCACTTTCATTTTAGCTGTTTGGATCAATATATTTGACAGCACTGTATGCTTCCTACAATCCTTTGTCAACAAAGCTTTAACTGCAAGTTTAAGAACTTTAAAGTTTGGTAGAAAAGAAATAAACAGTAAAAGGGTGTTTAAACTTTGATTTTAGAAAGTTATAAAGAAATTAATTAAGATAGATTTGAAATAAGATTTCTGGAATTAATTATTTAAAAAATCCTTTCAGTGGGAAAATGCTTTCATTTTGATTTTTTTAAAAAAAGTGATAAAATTTTAAAATCTAAACACTAGTTGGAACTAAAAAGAACTACAGATTGCACTTAAAGGAAAAGCACTCTTATACTTCACTTACAGAATGAAGGAAACTATTTTAATATTGGAGGTATTGAATGATATTTTTGAATAAAGTACCCAGAAGTTCATTTTAAAAGTGTCTGCCTCTACAGATGGATGTATCTAAAAGATGTTTTGGAAGAGGAGTAGGTTTTATCTGACAAGATTGAGATTAGATTTAAAGTGGATTTCTACAAGAGTGATATTGAAAAAGATGTTACACTAGACCTACAAAAAAAACAAAAACAGCAGCTATCTTAATAATTAAAATAGATGTACAAATAACAAATCAAGAGAATGACCTGGATAATTTTCCTATATCTGCTTACCACAGTTGACAGAGTGTCTTCCCCATTAATTTTATTTCAAGGTTTGCATTTATGAAGTTAAAGTCAAATTTCACCTTCAGAGTCCTCTACCAATGCATATTATAACAATGCATGTTTACTAGAATCAGAACAAATAGTCTGTTTTCATTTGCAAATCAAATGCATTTGTTGTGAATAATAAACATCCAGAATCAAATTGATACCCTTGAGAATGTTTGCACAAAAGTTGACTTGGTTTAATTTGTATTCAGAGTTGATTAGTTTGAATAGTGCATTAAATGGAATATATCAGAGCAGTTGAAATAAGTCTGATTTTCTCCTTTAAAAATCTAATTAATTAAAAGCATATGGAGTGGTTAGACCAAAGCCTATCATATGCGAATAAAACACAAAATCAGTTGAAATTAATTGGAGTTTTGTTGGTTCTAAGGGGCTTAAGATGTTTAATATGCAGCTGAATGCTTGAAATCCTATGTATGTTCAACTGAATGAGAGTTTGCATTGATTTTGGTGACACCTTGGCCATGATATATCCACATGAAAATTAAGTTACTTGAAGCAAAGGATAATTTTTATTTGATATAAGTTTTTTGTTTGTTCATCCAGTGTCAAATTCCTGGACACAGCCTAATTTTATTTGTTTGTTTATTTGCAGGCATTAGTATGCGTCCTGTTGTCATGTTTGTAATTGTAATCATTTATTTGGCCTGGGAATTACATCTGTTGCTTTTGTACCAGTGGGTATAAGGGTGCTCTGGAAATATTACAAGTTCTGTAAACATAGACTCTGAGAGCAACTAATCAGATAGAGGGTGATTAGTCAATACCACAGAGAAATAGGGCAAGCAATCCCTCAGACTTCATTTCTTATGAAAGAAGAAATCAGAATATAATTGTAAACAGAAAGTGGTGGGATTTTTGTTATTATTTGCTTTTCTGTTCAGTTTTTCTGTTCAGAAAAAATGGCAAGTGTTCCTTGTTATCCTAACTAACTGCTTAAAGAAATCTGAACTGCAAGATGGGCAGCAAAGGAAATTTGATAAATAAAGAAGTCTCATATTTATCTAAACTCAGCAAACCTTGTGAGAATGGAAAGGCAGACAAATGGATAGAGAAAGGAAAGGGGGAAAGAACTAACAGTGAGATGAGTGGCAAACAAATTTACTACATAAATTAAAAATTAAAATTTGCCTTTTTAAAGGTTTCTTTCAAATTAGCCTAGCTTTTCATAGCAGAAGTAGGTCCTCGAACAAAATCTCTTTACTGTCTGCCATGCTGGATGAAGATGTTGAGAGTTATAAGGCAGGTAAGACAATCATATATGTTTTTCTAAGCCTACCACAGATTTTCATTGCAACAATTGAAATCTGCTTCTAAAAATGCACAAGCACGCTGTTCTGCTACAGTTTTTAGTGAGTGCACTTGTTTCTCTTTCTTTTGTGAATAGCAATAGCACTTAGACATATATACCGCTCCACCATGCTTTACAGCCCTCTTTAAACTGTTTTAGAGAGTAACCATATTGCCCCCAACAGTCAGGGTCCTCATTTTACTGATCTCGGAAAGATGGAAGGCTGAGTCAACTTTGAGCCAGTGAGATTCGAACTGCCAAATTTCAGGCAGGCAGCAGGCAGCAGAATTAGCCTGCAGTAGTGCATTCTAACTATTGTGCCACTACAGCTCTAAGAATAAAGTGGAGGAGGTTGTTTTCTTGGGGGTAATCTTCCAATCCAAGTTATGAGGGAAACATTTATCAAAGAGTACACTGAAGAAAATTCTCACACATCCTTTTCCAAAGAATTTCATGTTATCAATGCAGGGCAGGGGAAGCACTTTAAAAATAATTTAATATCACAAGAAGCATATGATTTTGTAGGTATTTGTTTCACTAATAAAATTATCTCTTCTAGCAAAGGAATATAATTGTTCATAGCTTTTGTGTTATAATAGGTAGTCTGACAAATTTCAACAACAATACAAGGACATGATTGCTTATAATTGTTACTCTAGAAACAAGTCACTGCTCAGTTGTACAATTGAAGGGGATAAACACACATTCACACCCCATTTAGGTCCCCTTCCTATTATTCCTAAATATGAATAAAATTCAATTTCAGCACAGGAAGCTATATAGAGAAATGTAGATTTATGCATTTTAAATTTTTAGTAGAGACATAATATAGAGAACTATGCCTTTGATCCTGTCTCTTTTCTGTATGTAAATAAATGTTCTCCTTAATCATTATAGAAAATTACCATTCACAAATAAGAACACTGATGTAATTTGCATGAACAAGATTCATTCCATTTACCCAGTTTTTTTTTATTAACCATACAACTAAGTATGCGCAGTAGATTAAAATGAACTGTAATTGTTTAGCTTGTATCATGTGAATATAGCCACATTGTCTAGGTTTGTTACCTGTGGCTACATTTAATCCAGAAAGTGATCTGTGAGGGTGAAGGTTCATTTTTCGAGCTTGTGGGTTGGTTTCTGAACATTTCATTACCAGCTAGGTAACATCTTCAGCGGAGTTTAGGGGATCCCCTAAACTCCACTGAAGATGTTACCTAGTCTAGTAACAAATTGTTTGGAAACAAACCCACAAGCTCGGAGAACGAACCTTCATCCTCATACTACACCCGAGCTACAGATATTCTTCACTAATGCAAAGTGATCAGTTTTGTATATGGTTATATTCTTTTGTAATGTAGCTAAAATGTTAACTAGAAAAGCTGGTAATAAGGAAAGGCGGTGATTCACAGCAGGGTTAGAAACCAGGCTGAATTTCATACACAAGGTTCACATCAAAGTCAAAAACTCAAATGAAATGTCTAGGTTCTAGGAATGTAGTAAACAAGAGTTGGCCAAGACCCTAGAACTGGTAGCAAACTTTGTTTCTACAACTGCGTTCAAAACTAATTAATTATAAAGCCAGCTCGTAGGATCTCACCCGTGTTTCAGTAATCTTCCATTAAACCTTTCAAGAAAAAATCATAATGAACAGGATTTTACTCACAAAAAGTCTACATACACTGTGTTTGAGAGTCTGTGTTCCCAAGACTTAGTGGAACCATATCTGCCTCTTTTGATGAGTGAGAGGTCTCTTTTGCTTGGTGGTGATCCAAACTTTTAAGTTTGCCCTATGTTGCTAAAATGACTGGATATTATGGCCTGTTAAATTCAGCCTGATGAATTTCTTTACAGATCTTAAATATTGCAGTATTAAGATGCTTATACTGTAGGTCAGGAGTGGGCAGCATTTTTATTACCAAAGTTACATTTTCACAGGATTAATAACTTGGGAGATGCATTGCATATACTTGATGGATGTGGAAGAGCCAAAAAAGAATGTAGCCACCACTCTATCATTTTCTGACCTCTTTTAGCAGTAATTCTCTTTTAGCACTGTCCTTACTGTCTTTTCCTTGTCATCTATCAGACTTCCAGAGAAGGAGATATCATTTTTGCCATGAGCCTAATTTCATAATCTTGGAAATTGGAGAAATGAGATTAAACCAAAGGCCACATGTGATCAGAGGACTAGACGCTATCCACCTCTTCCATTGCTCCTTTACTGGTCTTACTTCAACTTTAAGTCAAGGGAAATGTAATAATTACAAACAGGTGGACATATTTAATAAACACATATGCCACCCATCTCACTATCAAGCAACTCTATGTATGCACACTATCACAAAATAAGGTGGGTAGCATTCTGTGGACTCCATTTGTGGGCCTACTCTATCCTTTCCACAACTCCATTATGACTTCAGAATGCTTTACCAGTCACTTTTCTCCAGAAAATTTTGTCTGCTATAATTTCCTTGGGAGGAGACAAATGGGGATTTTCCTTCCTTCAGTAGTATGACGTGGTGGGAGATTCTTTTCCTTAGAATGAACATTCGAAACTTAAGAATTCATATCCTTATTATGTACTGTATATCAAGGTCAAAAAAATGGAAGGAAGATAAAAGGCAAAAGAGAAAGAAGCAATAAACAATTACTCCTGATTTCATTCATTTCATTGATTTAAATCAACCTTGTCCCAAGTTCACCCAAACACATACATAGAAATCACACAGGTAAAATCACATTCTATAATACAAATTGTATCCCACATTCAGTAATCTAGCTTGCTTATAATTCCATGCTCTGCAAACCCTGATTATTATGGTTAGGGCTTCCTTTCTGACTTCAAGATAGCACTGGAGAGCTCCAATGGTTAAAGGCAAAGGCAAAATAGAGCTGGCTGTCCCCCTTTTAAATCCCCACCTGAGAGTATTCCTTCCCAATCCTGATTGGTTCCTTGGAGTTTTCACAGGCTTCACTTGTTTCTGTGTTGGCAGGTGAGGTTGCCTATAATTCTTTCAGTCTCTGAACTTCTTGGACGAGGACCATCGCCCTTCCTCTCTCCCATCACTACAGCTTACTGTAGCCTTTAAAATTTGCCCTTAACTGACAAATTTACCCTTAATCAGTTTGGTCTAGTACAGAGGTCTTCAAACTTGACAGCTTTAAGACTTGTGGACTTCAACTCCCAGAATTCTCCAGCCAGTAATGCCAGTTATGCTGGCTGGAGAATTATTGGAAATTGAAGTCCACAAGTCTTAAAGCTGCCAAGTTTGAAGACCTCTGGTCTAGTAGTTAAGGTACCAGGTTAGAAATCAGGAAACTGCAAGTTCTAGTCCTGGTTTAGGAATGAAAAACAAACAAACAAACCCGGCTGGGTGACTTGTCATTCTGTTTTAGCCCAATATCCAACAGGGTTGTTGTGGGGGAAGGGAGGAAGGAGGAAGGAGTATGAGGCATGTTTGCCACCTTGAATTGTTTATAAAAATAATAAAGGCAGGATAAACAATCTTAAAAAATGGAAGATGAGAAGAATTCTGTATGGGAAAGTTTTAATTTGTTTTTTAAAAGACAAATCACCATGAGATAATAGAGATGAGTGTGTGAGAGAGAAAGAGAGAAAGAAAGGGATGGAAGGAGAGAGAGAAGGGAGGGAGAGAGAGAGGGAGAGATATTTTGTGCAAGACATCTCTTTAGTTTCTGTTCTTTTTGGCATCTTTTTTATATGCAATAGTTTTATATTTTGTATTTTTGCAACATTTGTTATGGTAGGTAGGTAGAGATGTTAAAAAATCTCAGATTCCATTAGTGTATGAAAGAGGAAGATAACCAGTGACTTCCAGCATTTTGTTTTCGTTTTGTTTGTAAAGGAAAAAGAAGAGAAGAAAATAAAATCTTGGCAGGCCTGAAACTTGATCATGAGTGACAGTACTCACAGAAAATTGTCATAAACTAAGTAAACTAATCAGACCCTGAAGGTAAACAGTCTTCACCCTGCAATTCAAATTTCATTGGAACAAAGTAAACATTGAATTGGAGAACCAGGTTGAAAGTTTTTCCATTAAGAGTTAGTCTAGCATTCAGTCTGGCTTGCATTATTATTTTCAGCTTTTATTTCTCTCTCCCTTATCTCTTTTGCCTATTTCCCTTCTGACATGAAATTTTGTTTGTTTGTTTGTTTCTCCCTCTCCCCCATTTTCTGGATGTACGGTTTTATCATATTTGCTTTTGGACTTAAATCATGTTTTGCTCCCTAGCATATGTGCAACAAATCCGTAAAATATTAGGACTGGAAAGCCTGCCATCTTGTTCTCTACTTTTATTTCAATTGCTATTTCTCTTCATTTGATTTTTAAATGAGGCCGATTTTCTAAATACTGATGCTACCTTCAAAAAAAAAAAAAAATACTAGGTACTGGCCTGCAATTCTGTTCAGGATTTCCCAGTACTGCTGTTGTTTCAACAGGAATGGTTTGTCCTTTGCTGTCACACATAATTTCTATTAAGCTTGCTCATTTTTCTTACTTATGTGAGGAATTGCAGGAAGCAGATAAGTTGTCCCGTCCTTCCCCTATAATGAATCATTCTGCCTTCCTTCCAGCATTATGCACATTTGTACAATTCACTGTAACTTGAACTTCATGCAAAATATTTCCCTCTCTACTTAGAATCCATACACAAACACATGCATACAAACGCACACACCCATTTGATCACTCCAGAGTATTTCTGATAGGAAATTTGCATCGACGTACATGCATTGAGCATACCAGTAATCCACATCTTCTGAATAAATCATACTAGAAGGACACATCACACAGTGCATTTTTAACGGGCACCTTAAAATATATTACAAAATGTAAAATTGAAGGTGAAAAATCATTGCAAACTATGGCTTTAGCTTCTGTGGAAGAGGAGGGGACTGGAAGGTAACTCCTTCCAGGAAAGATTGCAGAACTTGAATATTTTGCCTTGAGAAGATATGACACTATTCTTCAGATACATGAAGAAGGTGCTGGTGAGGCCATCCCCTCCCCTGAATGTCTTCAAGCAGAGCTGGGCAACCATCTGTAAAGAATGCTTTTATTTGGAGCCCTGCATTAAGCAGGAGGGAAGTTTAAATGGTCCCTTCCAGTTCAATGATTCTATGACTGCGCATCTGTTGGAAAACCTGGGGTTCCTTCTGTGTCTCCAATAGTGTTGGCAACTCACTATACGGCAACATCCTGACCTCAAATGGGTGATTTATAAGCACTTGTACAATCATGACATATTTTTCTGGATTTCTGGACATGGCTTGTACATATAAATTTGAGAAATAAATAAGATACCATTTAGCTGTTAGAAGATTCCATTTCAGAAGAACATTTTTGCATTATGGGCACATTTCAATGTTGTTAGAATGTTGATGCTATCACAGATCCCTGAACAATCCGTATTTTATAATTGATGAAAATACTGAAATCTTTACTCCAACTATATTTAATGTGGTAACAAACCAATACATTTAGAGCAATTCTATGTGGCAGCCTGAGCTGCTTGTCTCCTGAGCAAGAGGAGACAAGAGGCAACAGCTCCTAGCTGTTCTTAATTGCAATGGATTAGTAACAAAGACAGCCTGGTACACAGTTTGGACAATGGCCACTGCACGGCCTGACTGGTCATTCCTCTATATCTTGCACTTTCTATTCTTGCATGAAAGGGAACTGGTCTGCCAGAGCTTTTTCTTGGAATTGTTCCCTCTTTATTAGCTTCCATGCCTTTCCTTTGTTTCCCAGATATTTGCCTTCACCCCCGGCTCACCTTACCTTGTAGAATGCAGAAATTTCTTTTTTTATTCTGATAATATTATGATAGCAACGTTCTCTGATGTTAACAATAATCAAAACATCAGGAAAGAGATTGGAAAACAAATCACTTCTGTGTAGATGCTTAGAAACTTTACAGCAAGGAGGAATTGATAATTCAGCTTCAAATAAACAAAGTAAAATATTCCTAATCGTAATCTAAAGATACTTTGTTTCTGTTTTGTTTTGTTTTTTTAAAGAAAGGGCAGGAAAGCTTTGCAATCCTATAAACAAAAAGCGGGCAAGGGGGAAGGAGAGGAGAGGAAGGGAAAGGAAAGGAAAGGATCAATTAGAAGAGAATATAGACATTCAAAAGTACAGGGTGAATCATTACTGGAAGGAAGGAAACATGCCAAACAATTCAGTAAATTTGCAGCTGAGGCATTTACTAGAATGGAACCAATGAAGGGTTTAAGACAGCTCAAATTGGGGAAACCCCAGTTTCATAGCTGGAAAACGTATGTAGGGTGCATTTACAATGGACTGGGAATGGGAGGGAAGACCATATCACCCATTTCTGCATTCACAGAGCAGTGAGTGAGCCTTACTGGCAACAATCCATACAGCAATCTGTGGTATGCTGTATCCATTGCAACTCCTGGAATGTTGGAATGTTGGGAATGAATTCACATCTTGGGGGCAACAAAATCTGGCTTGCCGCATAGAAATGCAGTTCATAGGATTCACATACATACATACATACATACATACATACATACATACATACATACATACTTACATACATACATTCCCATTGCACTCTTCCCTTTCAGAGTAAAAAACAATAAGCAACGTACAGAAAAAGTATAAGAAATAGCGAAGAAAGGAGTTAAGGCATGAGAAAGGTAAAGAAATATAGCTATATCTAGTTCATACCAAATCATTCAATATTGGCTTCAACACCTTTGTGTCCTTGCAAATCAAATGTGCTTCCATCATACTGATATACCAATTTGTTTCTTAAACTTCTTAAACCACTTAAACTTCTGATCGCTCTATTCTTTGGGACTTTATCAACTCCATTTAATGACAAATTTCTCACTCTTTGCCATTCTCTTGACCTGTTCATTCATTATAGTTTGATCAGTGTTCATTTCCTTGAGAACAACCATCTTAACATATTTTCATACTTGTCACTCACTTTTACATTCAGTAAAAATTCCTTCAGCACTCACGCCTTTTGCTCCTTTCTCTTTTTCATCAGACATATTTCTTAAATAACGAATTCCCATGGCATTCAACTTACTTTCATGTTTCTCCTCATGCCCCAAACTTTCATTTCCGTACGACAAATAATCAGAATTACTCTCATACACAACCATTTTTATTTATTTCCACAGATATTCATCTGCTGCAAAGTGTCCATTATCTTTCTACCAATATTTGCTTGTCTTGGTGCACATTTTCTGTTCCTTAATAATCATTCCCACAATGTATACAAGTTAATCTAGGTTTTCATCACACATACAATATTTTTAATCACTCATTTCCCTGTCTAACACAGGTACCTTGGTGTTTAATATAATAATTTTCAGATCTAAACTGGGAAGATTAACTCTATTAAGACCAGAATAGGTCTGAGACCAAATAGGACCATTATCAAAACATGATGCAGGTGACTTTACCATCAAAGGCTGAAAAACAAGCAAGAAAAAAAACAAATAGAGAAGTACAATTTAAATGCTGAAACTGTTATATAGTGAACTGGATTATTAGATTCTGTAGTGGCTGAACTTTGTTATTAGGGATTCTGGTGCCTGCAATAAAACAAATTGTCCTGTCCTTGGCTGTTCTGCTGGTAGCTCCTGAGTACTGATTGTGTTTGTACTACAGAGAAAACAGTTGTGACTTGGGTGAAGCGCCTCATTGCATCATGTCTGTTCAACATTCACTGCAGATCACTTAACCAAAAACACAGCATCTGCACACAAAATTGGTGCATGCTTTACTTCCATCGTGAATCACTCTTACCACATTCAGAAGCCAACCTTGAACTCCATATTCACACAAAGCATTCTATAATTCGAGCCTATTAACTTTTATCACAACCTTTCTCCAAATCAACAGGAATGTGTAAATGTTTTCATATTCATACATTTCTCAAAGACTTGCTAAAGAAAAAATATTCTTCAAATGCATTCCTACTCAACATAAAACCATACTACGCTTCCCACATTTTGTTCACTGTCAGTTTCCTTTCTTTGATAGGATTTCTGCCATCACCTTGCTAGCCAAACTAACCCCACCCCACCCCACCCCGGTTGTTTTTCATTCAGTCATTTTGCCTACAACAGAGGTCAGCAACCTTAAACACTCAAAGAGCCACAAAGGTCCTAACCGGAAGCCCCCATTCAATTCTGGAGCCGACCGGAAGTCCGGTTCTCCCATCATAGTCTCCTCCTAGTGTGGCATCCTTTTTCCTCTGCCAACTGGAAGTCCGGTTCCCCCACCATAGACTCTGCTCCTAGCACAGCATCCTTTTTCCTCTACCTGTCCTAACCAATTGCCCTATTAATTGTGGAGCTGACCAGCAACAGGGAACCGCAGCAGAGGGATGAAAGAGCCACATGCGGCTCCAGAGGCGCGGGTTGCTGACCCCTGGCCTATAGGAACAATAACAGCACCTTTCAGACGTAATTGCAGCCTTAATACAGACATTAAAAAACTGCAGAGCCTCTGCATAAAGCCTAATGGATCCATATTTAAGCATTTCTCCACTCACTCCATCTACACCTGGAGCCTTATCATTGTTCAACATTTTTGTCATTTTTTTCTTAGATATAATCATTAATAACATTTGTTTCAGTTCCACTCTTCAACATAGCATTATCATTGCTCTTCCTGCTATAATTTTTTTTAAATCATTCTCAATCTGCCTTCTTGTAGTTCAAATAAATTGTTCTGCATCAACAATGAGAGAAAGCAGGACTTTACCTTCTTCTGTGTATCATGTTGTCACATATTAAGAGTGCTTTTAGATGCTTTTATAATAGGCACCCCAGGGATGGTGCATCAAAGGTGGAAAGTGCTGCATGGCTCCCATTCCCCTGGCATGCCTTCACTTCATGTGATACAACTACATGCACTTTTAACCTTTTGTCACACACAATCACACATTAGATGAAGATTGTCTTTTTCTGGTACCTCACTTAGTCATGCAGTAAAACAAGGGACATAGCAAGTCCCCATGCTGCTGTCATCTTAGGGTAGCCAACTTTTCTTCTGACTTGACTGCTGGAAATCTTAAATTGAAATGCACATGCACAGAAAAGGGGAGTGATGGAGGTTTTGTGGCTCCGTTGCCTGAGCCTGGGCTATCAACAGATGGAGACTCTGAGAGTGAGGGAGAAGAGTTGGCAAGGCCTCCCTCTCCAGGAGCCTCCTCTCTGGCAATGCCACCGGAGGACACCGAAGGCCAAGAGATAGGCCCAGAGCCAAGCACATCCCCGCAGCCACAGGTGGACAGCGACGAAGGAGATAAGTGCTGGCTGGATCCTCGACAGCGGCACAGGGAGAAGCGTGCGCAGCAGAGGGGAAGGCGTGCCAGAGATTAGCTGAGTCACTGGACCACACCCCACAGGGTATAAATGTGGGTCTGGTGGCTGGTTCAGTTTGTGACAAGCAAAAACTAGAAATAATCCATGATCTCTGCGTTACTGGACTTCTGCCTGCCTTGTCGGACTGCATTTGGACTAATCCTTGTATTGCTGAAACTTTGCCTGCTTTATCAGAATGCTTGCAGTCTAATCTTTGTTTTGTGTGAGTAAAGTCTGAATTGGCAGCTAGCCACTGGGTTGCTGCCAGCTTTATCTTCAAAGACTTTGTCGTGTGGCTTATTAACTCCGGGCCGTCTGTGGGGGTGCGTGTGTGGGACGGGGACAGAACAGGAGGAGAGAGAGAGAGAGAGAGATAGTTACTAATAGTTTCTGAAGAAAACATCCTCATGATGTTGCCTATATATCATATAATCATCCAATGTTACTTTATTGGTCAACATAGAAAATAAATAAATAAATACATACATACATACATACATACATACATACATACATACATACATACATTAAAAAATCCCCAGCCTGCTGCTAAAGTAGCTCACAGATGCCTCTGTTTCTCCAGCTGGGAAGTTGCACTTTCCTTTTCCTCCTACCACAAAGCTTCCACGGGAGCAAGGGCATCCCCAGGATAAGTGTGGAGATCACATGGTCAGAAACATTTGCTAATCCCAAGAAAATCACCTCCAAAATGACCCCTTCCTCATCTGGTGGATGCACCTTCATGGCCATTATAGCTTTGGTTATGAGAGAGAGAGTTGTTGTTGTTTTGAAAGAGCAAATTCCTAGGAGGTCAACAATGATCTCAGCCAGGGATCCTGCCATTTGGTCTGTGTGCATATATATTGGAAATGCTAGGAGAAGTAAATAAAAAGCATGAAACATTCTCATACTAATGCAAAAATTGTGGGACTGGGACTGGGAAAGGCTGTTTGTTTAACCCAAAATGAATCCTACAGGAAATTGACTTTCGGAAATCGAAAGATCAGCAAGAAATCCACCAATCACAGCTACAAAACTTCTCATCTTAAATTGTGTGAGGGCAGCAATGTTGTCTAGTCTTGTTCCTGAGGCACAGTAAAGGTTAGGCTGTAAGGACAATACCATTTATGTCAATGGGCTTTCCTCCTGATTCAAGAATGGGAGGAAAAGAACAGTTTGATGGAAAACTAGACTAGCAGAATCAGGTATGATTCCTAATGCACGGAGAGCATTTTAAAAGAAAGTACATGATATTTCTATTCTATGTTAAACTTACAGTCAGCCCCAAAGTGTACTCTCCCTTTAATTTCGATTGTGAGCAACAGTAGTGAACCATTCCCAAGTCCTTTGGATAAAAGTTATCCAATAAAAATAGAAATCTGCCAGACTCCACTTCTAGCCACAGGCTGCATGACACACTAGAGAGGAAAGGAAATGAAGCTAATCCTGAGAAGTTTATTTGTAGCAGTGCCTGAGAGCAAGCAAGCAGTATCAACTAGAAATCAAACACACAGACTGGGAGTTTGAAGGCCAGGAGAAGGGTAATCCAGTGGTATCAGGTCCAAAGCAATGAAGAATTTTTCATGCAAATCTGTGGTTATACTGTTATAGAAAGTGTGATAATAACAGTTAGCAAAGAAACTCCACTCCTTTGTTTTCATATAAGAAGAAAAGTACCATATGGTAGATAGCTATATATTGAGAGATAAGTATATAGACCAGTGGTGGGTTTCAAAATTTTTTTACTACCAGTTCTGTGGGTGTGGCTTGGTGGGCGTGACATGGCTTGGTGGGCGTGGCTTGGTGGGCATGGCAGGGAAAGGATACTGTAAAATCTCCATTCTCTCCCTAATGCAGGGGAAGGTTACTGCAAAATCCCCATTTCCTCCCGATCAGCTGGGACTTGGGACGCAGAGAAGAGATGGGGGCGGGGCCAGTCAGAATTTTTACTACCGGTTCTCCGAACTACTCAAAATTTCCGCTACCGGTTCTCCAGAACTGGTCAGAACCTGCTGAAACCCACCCCTGATATAGACAGGCAGACAAACAGACAGATAGAGCACTGATGTGTCTGTTCAGGTTATTCCTTGAGAATCTTTGTCAGATGCCAGTGTAACAGGTGGCCCATAAAATATTCAACTTCCCTTCTGATAATTCTTACATTTTCATTTGCAGTACCTGATATCTAAGAGCAAGAGTTATTGTAATAAAAAATTATCTGAATAAAATGTGGCAGTTCCTTACCTAGATTAGAGCCATCACATTGTTATTATTAAACCAACTGTTTAGTTTTTGCAAAATTAGTCAGGATTTTCATGAGCCGCATCACGGGAAAATCTGATGTTACTGCTAATCTGGAGATAAAATGGGAAGAGCAAACTTGTATTGATGTGATGATACCGAGACCCTAATGATACTGTTATCATAGTATTTAACCCCAATCTCCTTAGATATTTTGGACAAGCCTCAATCATTCCACACCAATCTATTGACTAGGAATTGGTTCTGTAATGCAACATATCTCACAAGTGTCAGATTAGGAAAGTATCACCTTTCTATGCAGAAAACTGAAGTGAAGGATGAGGATGCGGATAACATAATAATATCAAGTGATCTAGATACAGCATTTGAAGAAAATATCTATGTTCCTAGTGATAATGATTCATGAAATCCTAGTCTGAGACTTGGATAGACAGTGAATAAGAAATTGGGCTTAGGACCAGGGAGACATAGATGAGGTCCATTCTCAGCCATGGAGGTTCACCAAGTAAATTGAAAAGCTGAAGAAGAGAATATAGTGCTACAGAGACCAACTTGAGCTCCTGGAGGTAGGAATCTAACAAATAAAAGATTAACACAGCGGTTAATAGTATATGATCATTTAAGTCATGTAACAATCTTGTTAAATTGGTTTTCAAATAAAAAAGATTGGTAGACTTCAAAATATCATGTGATAATGATAATGTCTTTCCTAGTCAACAAGGCTTCTTGGCCTGTATTAAGGTTCATGCTATCATGTTATGTTTAATGTTATTATGAAGGAACATACTTGCATTAGTAACATAGATATATTGATAATAAGTGTAATAACTTCCTCTAAGCTATCATGATTGGCAAATCCAGAGCTTGAAATTCTACTCTTGGGTCCTTTGAACAATCTCTATGAGAAGTTTTTCAAGATAATTACAGCAGAATTTGTGACTCAATATTACATAGTATCTTATGAAATATTCCTATAGGATATTGTAATTTGGAATAAAAGAACTACTTGGATGGAAATGCACTCATATAAGGCCACAAAGCAGAAGGGGAGAGCTTTATAATCAATTTAGATATAAATTAATGTACATGTTCACATGTATATTAAATAGGTTCTTTGTTATTCTTTCACAGTAGGTGGCAACGGCTAGCTGGGTTTAGCTGATCATAAAAAGGTTACGTAGTATCAGTCCTGACTGGTACTTCAATGGGTTATGATTAGGAAATTTCTGTGTTAAAATCTAGACTGGGAAGTAAATAATGAATAAATCCTGGAGTAAGTCACTTTCTATGGACACATTCAGGTAGATACTAAGAATTAAGATTAATTTGGAAAAAAAAATCTGTCCATTTAGGGTTTTTTTTCCTTATTCTTTGACTTAGGTGCTCAATATAAATCCTTACGATTTGATTGTTTCCTATTATGATTTGATTGCTTATTTGTTCCCTATGACTATCATTAAGTGTTGTACCTTATGATTCTTGATGAATTTATCTTTTCTTTTATGTACACTGAGAGCATATGCACCAAGACAAATTCCTTGTGTGTCCAATCACACTTGGCCAATAAAGAATTCTTTTCTGTTCTGTTCTGTTCTGTTCTGTTCTATTCTATTCTATTCTATTCTATTCTATTCTATTCTATTCTATTCTATTCTATTCTATTCTATTCTATTCTATTCTATTCTATTCTATTCTATTCTATTCTATTCTATTCAGGGAATTAGCGCCTCCTCTAAATGATTATGTTCAATTCTTATTTTAAGTTGGCTGGCATAATGCTGCAGATTGTCCATGCCCATTCTAGGGTCAAATTATCATCATCGTGAACAGCATTCATATGTCACCTTAAATACTTGCACTTGGCAAACATTAATTAGTCCTCTGAACACTGCTGTGAGCCAAAGTAGCCATACAGGAGGTAAAGATATAAACAATGTAGCTGGAGATAATGACACACAGAGGGAGAGTTAATATGGCTGCCCTTGTGCCAAGTCAGAGCAGATGTTCAGAGCTTTGCCAGTTGACTTCTCAGCATGGGTGAAGACAGAATGCCTTTCTAAAGGTAATTTGTTTTAATTTACAATGTTTAAAGTGAAATGGTAACAAGAAGCAAATAAAGCAGCCCTGTCTTTTCCGACATCTATGCCAATGTTCTGCCAAACAATAAATGAAAAGTTTCTACATGTTCAAGCCTTTAACTGGAGCTCAAATTTAGCTACCAATTTAGAACTAAGATCTGGCGTGTGCATTATGGTTCTCAGCATGGCAAATATACTCCTATCTTCTTTGTAAAATAAAGGAAAAATAAAAATGGATGTGCAACCAAACACTGAAGCTATTTTTAAGTGTTTCTCACTTCACTCTTCTATCATCTCTCAAACCACCTTCAAGTACGCTTGAATGGATATCGACAAACAATCTACTAGACTTTCTTTAAAAGACTTTTCTCCCCAGGGAAGAAACCTAAGGAAATCAACCCTTCTTTTTAAATTCCCATGTCCTTCTTTCAACTTTCTTTCATGTCATGTCTTACCTACTTTCTTCCTCCTGGACTTACTAGTTTCTTCAGTGCACAATAACACACACACACAAACACCAACACAGAGTTCCAGTTTAAAGCAAACACCTCTTCATACGCATCACTGGGCTGCACCTGCTACTCCCCAGGCTCCACATCTGTCTTGAAATTACCTTTATTAATTAACCATAACTTATAAATCTATTGGCTGCTAGCTAGGAACCATAAATGTAGTGTTAGCAGAAGGATGATACTTTGATTTCCTTCCCTTTTCTAAAAAAAAATCTACTTTGCATATTTCCATGTAAGTTGTCTCCTATTGGTGGGCTGTTATTCATCACTTGCTTCATCTCTCCTTTCAGTCTTTTTTCTCTTTTGACTTTCTTCTATGAAGTTCAGATATTTGCCTGATTCATTCTCTTTCCCTAATAGAGGGAATCTTTCCCTAATCTCTTAGCTGTGGATAGATTTAAGCAATTCAGGCTTTCCTATTACTGTGCTATTTCCTAAATGATGCTTATATTTATTTTTCTTTCACACAAACACCAGCCTTAAGAATACTTTCTTATAAAAGTTATGTTGCAAACATAAATGTTTATTTCTCCACACATACATTCATTGGATAAAGCTATCTGCTATCCAACAGCCTAGACCAGTGATGGCTAACCTTTTTTGGATTGAGTGCCCAAAGCATGCATGAGCCCGAAACCCCAAAATGCAATGCGCTTGGGGCCCCCGGACATGCCCCGCCCCCACATGCTCACACGTCCCCTGAATGAGCCCCTCATGCATGTGCACACATCACCCCCTACACACACACCTGCCCTCATGCACACACACGCCCCCGGCCCACACACATGCGCAGCAGAGACCCAAAGATCAACTGGCTGGTAGGAGGCAGCCTTGATATCATAATAATTATTATTAATTATCCCAAATTCTTGAAGATTGATATTAATAGGAATAATGATTGTGATAATATATAATATATAATATAGGGTACTAGATTTTCTTAAAATTCAGTTCTTACATTTACACTTCCTAGGTGTACATATTTTTTTTAAAAAAAGGCTGTGAATAGTGTAAGCCTTTGTAAAATAAAATTTCATACAAGAGAACTCCCTTAATAAGGCTAGATCAAGACAATCATTTTGTGCCATCATCATTTGCAGTACAAGCAGTTCAAAGGCTGCAGATTTCAGGTACGTATTTCAGGTACGATTCACACAAAAAAGCCATCCCCATGGCAACAAAAACTGTTCTGGCTGCAATGTTTTACTTGATAAAACTTATTATATGAAAACACATAAGTTATTGTAAGAGGTCAGACATAACACTCTTTGAGGATGCACAGGTAGCTCAGTCAAACCACAGAAGTCAAGCTTGACTTGAAGAAGGACATACCATTTGTCACATTAAATGTAACTTTTCTGCACATTATTATATGGTGGGAATACATTCTTTTGAAGCACTCATTACTAAAATACTACTTTCTGGAATTGTAATTTTATAAATGTATAAATAGAAGCGCTGAACAATCCCCTAGGATGTTAGGACATAGGATGAAATAAAGACAGCCTTTATGATATCTCATGAACACATGCATACACACACATTCTTCTAGCTCTCCTCCATCTTTATTTTACAAAAAATGTCTTCTTTTTCTTCACAAATTAAGTAGGAGTGCTTAAAAATGGCATGTATATAGCAGAAACTGGATTTAGAGCCCAATTCAAAATCCAAGTTTATACAGGCAGGGTTCAAATTGTACTAGACTGCCTGTTTTGGGGCAGAGAAAAAACTTTTTAAACTTGTCTTGTCTTGTCTTGTCTTGTCTTGTCTTGTCTTGTCTTGTCTTGTCTTGTCTTGTCTTGTCTTGTCTTGACATCCTTATTTTAAACATCATGCTATCTGTGGGTGGAAGTAAAGGCAAACTTAATCATGAGCTTTAGAGAACTTATTCAATCAAGTCACTACCCATTGAGATATACCTGAAGACAATTAGAGTTCCCAATGAGTGGCTTTGGGCCAATCACTCTGTCTTGTCTAAATCTATTTAAAGGGTTGTTCTGGTGGGGAAAAATTAGGAGAGGGAATAATACATAAAACTACTTGAATTCCTGAAGGAGAGTTGGAATTGAGTAAACGAATAACCATCTTTGTTTCTTAATATAAATCGAAGAGCAACCATTAAGTTCTCCAAGCAGGACTTAGGGAGAAGAAACTAGGTGGTGAGGGAGTAAGAAGTAATAAAATTACTTCTTCTGGGGGAAAATAATAAAACCATAGCATCTCTTCAGCGAATTTAATATTTGCATATAAAATGCATAAATATGAGATCTCATAAGCTAAGGACAAATATCTGCTATGTGTATCATGAGTGAAGAGAGGAACTTCCCAGTAGAAAAGGAATTCAAGATTGAATCTCTTGGTTTCTTCTTGGATGGAATATAAATCTTTAGTGCTTTCTTGACTTGACCAAAATTCTGATTACCATATATTAACAGAGTGATCATCATTTTCTAAAATCATATTGTGTTCAATTAACTGAAATGGTATTTGATCACAAAATAAACTAAGCTATAAAACAGTTTATAAACCACAATTGTTATATTTGCACTACAGAGTAAGTCACAAACAAATCATATGATGGTTTATCATCTCATATATTCACTTTGCTTTGAAAGGCTAGACACTGCCTACTAGACCTCATCTAACAAAGAAAATTAAGCTGATATATGGAAGTACAGATATTAAGAGAGAATTGGAAAAAAGGCATTTTTCTGCTGTGTCCACATGACCAAAGTAGCCATACTGAACAGGAAGTATCATATGTCATTTCATGTAGGAGGGAGATTTAGCTTCCCTTTCTGAACTGTCGAGGAAAATTATTATTATAATTGAAGGGAATATAACAAAAGATGAGAAGTATAGACTAAATTGTGCCAAATTCACTCCTGGTTAGTATCCATGGATGCACACTGCTTTTTACTGACAAAGATGGTAAAAGCAAAGATGCCATTTTTCTTGCAGCAAAATTGAGATGATTTTGTTATATAATTCCTTTTCATTAAATTTGGTGACCTATCCTGAACCGGCTCCTTGTGATTCAGGAACACCATGCATCTATGCTACAGCTATTCAAAAACCCTGGATTCCCCGCCCCCCGCCCAAAAAACAATTCACTTTCAATTTGAGGAAAACTCTATTGCTTTGTGGGTGGGGTGGGGTGGTTCTGGAAAAAAACCCTAAGATATTCTGAAAAAACTAAACTAAACTATTTAGTTTTTTAAAAACTAAGATATTTATGGTGGGCAGCAGTAAACTGGGTTACCAAACCTATGAGATCTCATATGTAAAAATCAGGACAACGAAATGGTAACAAAGAATTGAAAGGTTCTGTATCCTTTTGTTACCATCTCATAACTGACTGAATTTTTTTATGCCTAAATTCTGGTAGTCTTAGCTCTAGAGAAGTAGAAAAATAATCTTGAAGAAAGAATGTAAGCTGGAGACATACACACCAACATAACCATGAAAGAGAATACAGTAGAAGAAGCTCAAGATTGCTTCTCCTCGGGAAGCTCAAGATTGCTTCTCCTCAATTCTCTTTGATATAAAAAGGACCAGGAGATAAATTTTGTCAGGCTTTCAAAATTCTGTTATTGTACCATGCAGTCCTCTGTTTCTTCATTTGGTCTGCCTCAAAAGACTGACATTAATCAAGAGGTACAACTCTCTCTTTTATTATACAATCCCATTCAATGCCCATTAGTCCCCTTGGCTTCCCAAGTTTCAACTACATCTCCAGGATAATCATCTACAGCAATTCCTTTCATGGGGCTTCTTGAGATGGAGAAAAGGGGACAGCCAGGGCGTTCTAGGACAATAGATAATAGACACTCTGTTCCATTAGTATTTTCAGCATAATAAACTTAAAAATACCACAGAAAGAAGTCTACTAAAGTTCTTTGAGAAAGCCGTTGGAAGAATTGGGGGGTTTCTTTTTGTGGTGTTTTTCTTTTTAACATTTTAAAACACCTTTTACCATCACCAGATACTCATTTTAAAATCTTGTTAGTGGTCCCCATTATATAACAAACTACAGTAAAAGACTTAAATTAATCCTGACTGAAGGTTTACAATCTTGGTAGGCTACACACTGAAGGGGCCACACAACCAATACAGTTCTATCCATTACTGTACTCCCTCTTCCCAAGTTCCTTACATCACCATCCTGCAATCTTAACCATGCAATATTTAGCATGTAGCATCCTGATGCATCTGTAGAAAGTCAGCAACCACGCCCCAGAAGAATGAAAATTTTGGGGACTATTAAAAAAGGCAGAACATTATATTTCCCTAGATGAGAAATGGAGAAACGTTTTTTTTTTTTTTTAAAGACAGAAAAGAGACCAGTGGTGGGATTCAAATAATTTAACAACCGGTTCTCTGCCCTAATGATTTCTTCTAACAACCAGTTCACCAAACTGCTCAGAAAGTTAACAACTGGTTCTCCCGAAGTGGTGCGAACTGGCTGAATCCCACCACTGAAAGAGACTAAGTCTTTCTTAATAGCCCCAGCAGATGCTGAGGCCAGCTTTTAGAAATGCAAATTTGGTAATCCATTCAAGACAGGATATTTTGAAACAAAGGCAGAACGGTAGGATTAGAAGCAGCCATCACCCAAGATCCAACACAGGAAAAAGCCACTAAGCCACAATAGGAATTATTGCATCACCCTCAGAGCACTCCAAACTTCAACATAACTTAGCTCAGACAAACACCTAGGATTTGTAATTTGCCCATAGAGGCAGCTATGACCTCTACATAACCCCTACATGGCCCCATGGGAGTCTGACAACAGCCAATAGAATATATGTTCTTGCACAGCTACAGGAAGCTCAAGTGCAAAGCTCAAAGAAGGTATAAAAACCCTCCACTCTCAACTCCATTTTGTCAGCTGCACCAGAACTATCATCATTAAACCTTCTTTCCAATCAGCCTCCATGTTTCCAATGTCTTTTTCCCGGCTTGGAACTGAACCAGATGGATATTTCTTCCAACACATCAAACAGCTCATACTTGATTTAGGCCCTTCTCTTTGTCAACTTAAATTGAAGGGCTAAAATTATTACATGCCATCTAGTGGAGGGGCTGCAAAGCTATTGGTTCACCATTGTTTCTGCATTAAAGCAGGGAGAGGGAGAATACCTCCTTCTTGATGTTTAGCAATGTCCTGGCTGTAATGGATGGGATGCCTCAATACCCTTTCTGAAATTTGATCCATTCAATCATGGCAATGAAAGTTACATGAGTGCATTGTTTTCCTGCCCAAAAAGGGCACAGAGAACTCAAGGTTAGGAAACCAAAATTATTCTTCTTTTACTTTCCCAGCAACAGTTACTGTTAGAGTGAATAATTGCAGAGCAGCAGTGTCAAGACAGACCTAGTTTTTACTTGTAGCTCCTTGACAGTAATAAAATATGCACTTTGTGGCCATGAAAATAAAACAGGTATCAAATTTCCTAGTAGCCTACAGAGACTTCAGAAAGGAAACTACTGAGAACTATAATGTTTTCACCCGTAAAACCTTCTTCTGTTTGAATCCCATTATGCAAGGATGAATTGTTTAATGGGCTGAATTCACCCTTGGGCAATCTTATAAAGGCTCCACACTCTTTCACAGTTTATTGCATTATATTTGTGTTTATTGTTACATTGTGCTCACCTTTGTGCTTTCTGTTCAGACATATTGCTTCATGTAAAAATATCCTTCTCATTTAAATGTATTTAATAGTCATATATAATAGAACCAAGTACATGTAGTACGTGCTGTATATTACTTTTCTGTGAATGTTGAATATTTTATAAACATTCTTTGGTTCAAATATATGATAGATGTTTGATTAGCAGCCAGGCCTGAACTAAATTTGGATTGTGTTGTGACTTGTGTATTTGTCTATTTTGAAATGTTGGTGGTATCTTGTAATTCCTGAGTTATAATACAGAGGAGGTATGAATTCTGCAGTGCTAAATTGTTTGGAACTGGAAGTTCATCTTATATAGATAGTTATGAAAAGGGGATGAAGTGTGAGAAAAGTGCATGGGGGGGAAGAGAAAAAATAGAGGAAAGGATTGGGAATTAATATTGCATCATCACTTATCAGATGTAGAACAAAAAACATTTTCCCAATTCCATAAGGATTTCACATTATCCAAATGCACCTAATCATGAAAATGGGTAGACATGTTTTGCAGAGACAGACCTTTTCATGACAAATATCCTCCACTTTTATTGATTTAGCTGCAGAGTGTTTGGTATCTGCTTTAAAAGCCGTTCTTATGTGCTAACTAAAATAACAGATGTGTTTTAGACAAAACTTGACATCAGCTGAATTCAATAGTTATTTGTGTTCTAAACTTCAATTGGGTAATTTTGAATACCTACCTTAATATCCTTCTGATTTAATTCATAGATGGAATAACTGAAATTTGTTTGCCACTTCTCCGGCTTTCAGATTGGAATATTTCCCAGACCTGAGAGGCCAGATGCTAAAGCTCAGATGTTGTGCTTGCCAAGCAGAGGCTCTGTTGCTGAGCTCTGGCCCTTCTGTCCTTTATGGTATCATAGGTCTTTTAAGGATGGGTGGGAAACATTGCTTTTCATATCTATAGTTGGGAAGATACAGTTTCACAGTGTTAATAAAAAGTTTCATAAATTAACATCATATTCTTTCCTCATTATTTGAACTTTATACTATGCCAATACTTTTGGAGCTATACGTTTGTTATTCTAACACTGTGCATGTGCACCTATTAACCATTTGGAAAGTTTTAATATAAATTTCAGAGAAAACTTGTTTATGTTGGGAGAGTGAATTGCCATAGCCTCAGGAACCTGAGCCCCAAGCGATGTTGCCCTCTCTTGGAATTACTGTAACCCATCTTAGGAGTCTGATGAACCAAATGACTTTATATCCCTGTTCAGAATAGGGGCTCATTTATCCTCCCAAAGCTTACATCCATGATTGAGAAATTGTGATTTAGGCCAATCCTGCCAGGAAATCCGCTTGTGACCGTGGGGAGAATGGCATATGGCAACTCTATGGAATAGTTTGATGTTTTTCAGTTTCTTGCTATGTTGGTTTTTATTATTATTATGGTTTGTTGCACAGTCAGCCAGATGTTCAGACTGGATTTGACATTTTTGTCTATCTATCAAGTCCTTTCCAAGAACCTGGGATAGGCAGATCTGGATGTTTGATGGTGATACAGATATTGTCACAGAATATAAGCTGTTGTGAGTAAAGCCACCTTTTGCAATTGACTGATGGTGAATTTGTCAATGCTGATGGTATTCATGTGGTGGTCCAGTTGTTTGGGGATTGCACCCAAGGGACCTATTACCATTGGTACTACTTTGCTTGTTTTTGCCACAGTTCTATTTCTATTTTTAGGTCCTTGTATTTTGTTATTTTCTCTAGTTGTTGTTGTTGTTGTTAGCTAATAGTCACATCAGGAACTAGATGTCCTAGGAAGCACTAGAGTAGGAGTGTAGGAGAAAGAGTGTTTCTCTTTCTTGCCTCCATACTGCCATCCCCAGTTCTATGCCTCTTCACTACAATGCTGGTCTGGATTAGTCTGAACCTGGCATGGCCAGCTTGCATTTGGGAGATGTCAATTTCTCCATCACCATGAAAAGGTTTCTGATCAAAAAGTTCAATAGTCATCCTGAGATTCAGTTGATTCCATCAGCTGTAACTGTTACTCCATTATGGGTAGAGTACTGTGGCATTAGGGAGGAACAAACAACTATCAATACTTTTAATGTATTTACACCACACATTGCTCAACTGGGAATGTGAATAGGGTAGGAATGCACTCACTGGTTAAGGCTTTGAAAGAAATGACAAAGTAGAAACCAGGAACACATAAGTATTTTGTGACTTGGAAACAAACATATGAGTGGCTGCATATTTGTTTAAAACTGGGCAATTTATTGCAGCATTTACTGCTCAGTCAGATGAATGTTCCTTTTCCAAACACAAGAAACAGAATGTGTATCAAGTCTTCGTTCATGGGAAAAAGTGCTGTACAAATTAACAGCCATCAGTATTTAATTGCACTGTTCAGCTGCCTACACTACATGGCTAATAAAACCACGTTAAACAGTTATTCCAGTTTTTCAGAAGGCAAACTGGAGTCATGTGTAAGAGGGTAAAACAGTACCGCTCAGTCATTTTATCAATCTGATAACTGGTCTGTGTTGTTCTTTGTGGCCTTTCTGAGAAAAACTGGGGAGGGGGGGGGACACCTCAGTTCGTTCTAGATGGTACATTCAGATAATATTCCACAGTTGAACTTATAGCTGAACAATATAAGTTACAAATGGATATCACCTGAGATGATGATGAATAAGATGCTTGAGACCATAGCTTTACATATAGTATATTCTTATGAGATCAGGACAATAATGTATTGTAGTATCAAGTATGACTGAAACTGCAGATATCAGTACAGTAGAACAGCTTCCATATTTATTTTGCCTACCAAGGATATGTCTGTTAAGGATTTTTGTGGGGGAAGGAGACAGAGATGGGACAGTAGAAGTTGTGACCCAACTGCAAAATTTCTGTTAAATTGAAATATTGTTTTCTGCCAATTCAACCTCCCTTTGAGTCAGTGCTGCAACCAATATTATCAGGGAGTGTCTAAAGTTGCTAGACATTATAGGTTCTTGTGAAGGAAGAGGCACCACAGGTCCAGTGTATTCACTGTGCAGTAGATGATATGAACACATTTCATAACAAGATATATCAACAAACAATAAGTGTAGAAATGTGCTGAGTGAAATAACTGACCCAATTAACTTCATCAGAAACCCCCCAAAACTTCTTCCCTGGTTGAAGGATTTTTGACAAGGACAGGGCAACATAAATCTGTGACCATTTTGCCCCACAATGAAGTCTGTGAGAGTAGTTTCCCTACAATTCACAGTTTGTAATTACAGGGAGGTGATTGAATTCCTTGAAGACCTGTATTCTCAAGAAAGAAAATATCCTGTGGCAAAGATAAATGAACATATGAGGAATTTGCAGAAACCTACTTCACACGGCACTTTTATTGGTGCTTCTCTTTCTTTGATTAGATTCCCTAAACACAACCCTATAAAAGCTTATATACAATTTCATCAGGCATCTCCTTTATCTTCTGGCAAAAAAAAGTAAAGTATGGAACAATTTTGAATCAATGAGGGCAATTGAAAATATAGCATTCAAGTCTTCCTAGGAGCAAAAATATCCCTCAGTGTATTAATGTTCAGTAGGAGTCTTGTCCATTTGAGTTTTCTAAAGAATATTACAAAATATATTCTGTTGACATTTGTCCATGCCTAGTAATAGTTTATACTATTGCTGTCTTTCTGAAAGATGTTAACACATGAGTGAGATTGAAAATGTTTGCCTCTGGAGGTTAGGATAGCACATACATTTCATATTTTTACAGAATTAATATGGATGGTTTTCAACCACAACTTCACCATGATATAATATTGGACATTGCCAAGAAACACAATTTAAAATATTAAGCTTCCTTTCCCAAAAAATATCAGGATCATTCTAGGACAGTAGCTGCCTGAAACAATTGATAAAAATGATAGACGTATCCCTGATTATTCTCATCCTGAATATCAGAAATTCTCAGGATCTTTCTAGGACAAGCATTTTTACAACCATTATTCATGCCACACTCAATCCCAGTCTGTCTCTCATAGGAAATTGAACTTAATATCATTATCAACACATTGAGAGAACACCAATGTGCAAAATATGTTAGTGCGATTAACCCTAATTAAGTCTGAGTTTCATTCAAGTGCTGTGTCTCCCAAAACTCCATACAACCCTAAAAATGATGTAAATTTCATTTCATGTTTTATTTTCAACTGCTATATTAAAGGGTTTGGGAACACCCGGTACATGGTCTACAGCCCATCCTTGTCTTCCCCTCATGGAATGATTATGCCAGTGCTTCAGGCATGGATAAAACGATGATTGGTTTTATTTATATCTATATTGGGAGGATAACATTTTAAATGTTTAAATGTTCAGTAATGTCTGTGTGTGGATGGGTATATGTACTCTTATAAGTTCCAGTTTTTATTTCTACCTTTTCATTTTGGACAGGCACATTATTGTCTAATCATAACAACTTCAAAAGCCTGGATTACTGAATTGTTTCTTATGAAGCAACAGTCATTTCCCACCAGGAAAGATTTAAGGGGGAAAAAAACCACATTATCTGCCAAGCATTGCTTGTTTCTTCATTGGATTAAAAACAATCAAAAACAAGAACAGACTTTTCTTATAAAATGGGCAGAAGAGAGACTCTGTTTTACCTTAAATCTCTACTTCTAAAAAGATCTTCTAGCAAGCTGCTTTTTAAAAACAAAATGAAAGCTGAAAATATAGAAATAATAGACTCCTTCGCTTCCTCACAGATCTTATGGGTATATTCATACAGTTCTTGATTGTCTTGTGTTATCCAGTACATAAGATCTTCAGTTGAAGCCATCTAATAATGACAGAAAAACAGAAGAACAGACTTGAATGGGACCTTGAAGTCCTGTCCCCTGCTCAAGCAAGAAACTCTATACAATTGGACAATTGGTTGTCCAATTTCTTCTTTAAAAACTTCCAGTGTTGGAGCACCCACAACTTCCGCAGCAAGTCTTTCCACTGATTAATTGTTCTGTCAGGCGATTTCTCTTAGTTCTAGCTTGGTTCTCTCCTTGACTAGTTTCCATCCATTGTTTCTTGGCTTGACTTCAGGTGCTTTGGAGAATTTGTTGACACCCCCTCCTCCTCTTTGTGGCAGCTCCTAAGATATTGGAACACTGCTATCATGTCCCCCTTGGTACTTCTTTTCATTAAACTAAACATACCCAATTCCTGCAACTTTTCGTATGTTTTAGTCTCCAGTCCCCTAATCATCTCTGTTGCTCTTCTCTGCACTCTTTCTAGAGTCTCAACATCTTTTTTTATATTGTAGCGACCAAAACTGGATACAATATTCCGAGTGTGGCCTTGCCAGGTCATTATAAAGTCCTACTAGCACTTCACATGATCTTGATTCTTGATTACCATAATTACCATAACATAGTTCTAGACTATATCTAGTTTTTACATGCAGGATATAAAAGCACACTTGAAATAAACCATGTTATTGCTACACAACCAACATCCATACAATTAAAACTGATGTATGATTTGATAGGGCTGTATAGACCTTCAGAGAAGCTCTCTACTTCCATCAAAGTTTGACCGAAGCATCTTTTCTTTGTCTCAACAAGTGTTCAAGCACTTTTAATCAGAGCACTGAAGCAGAGAATGTCACCTGCAGAATGCCAATCATCTCACTGAAGCACACTATATTGCATTGGTGATGAAAAACAGTACACATTGGCCTCATATTCAATATATTGTCTAGTCAAGCCTGCCCTTACATAATTTCATAATAGCAATAGCAAAAGCACCTAAACTTATATCTTATTCCATATTGCTTTACAGATTCTCTGAGCAATTTACAGTGTTGCCCCCAACAATCTGGGTCCTCATTTTACTGACCTCAGAAGGATGAAAGACTTAATCAACTTCAAGCCCATCAGGATCAAACTCCAGGCTGTGGGCAGAGTTAGCCTGTAATACTGCATTCTAACCACTACTCCACCACAGTTTAACAATCCTTAATAATTCAAGCAATTATTCTAACAAATCACTGCTGGCCACTAACTTTATGATTGGATATTCAGTGCATCATGTATTGACACCGATTGATATGTGGCAAAGATTGACCAAGACATCCCACAAATAAATGAACAAATAGCCGCCTTTTCTGATGTGAGAAACAAGGAAACTAATGCATGACTTCTAAAATTGATTTTACATGGTTCTCCAAAAGAAGAAGCTCAGTCCCATTCCAATAAATCTAGAAAAATTGCAGTTACATGTGATCTTACCAACTTTTTTTAAAACAATAAAGTACAGCCTATGTTCATGAAAAAATTGTCAATCCCTGTCATATGGAAATGAAAAGAATGAGTACCGTCTATCATTGAAAGGTCAAAAATAGAAGAACCTCTATCACTAGGTAGACTTTTCTTCTGGCATGCATAGACTTATCTTTACTTTCAGGAATGGTAATTTAGGTAGAGATTTCATCTTTTGCCCACATTTAGTACTACTTTCCATTGCATGGATGTCAAGTATTATAAATGAAAATCATTTGATGCCAAGAAGCCAGTTATGGTAGGATTGAATTTAGTGAGGTGAACTTTAACCTCATAAAAACATAGCTATCTATCTTTAGACAACACAGAGACTGTAGTTTCAGGGATGAATTATGGAGCAGTCTCTGTTCTGTTAGTACCCTACAATTCTCTCCGTATCTTCAAATGCTGGATGACCTGCTTATGGACAGGAAGGCAAACTTCACGATCTGGTTTTTTCTCTGTATAATGTCTTTCTATTGCCTTTTTCATATATATATATATATATATAAAAAAAAAAAAAACCTGGCTGGAAAGAATATGCATATATATATATGTATATATGTATGTATATATGTATACATACATACATACATATATATACACTGTATATATATATATATATATATATGGCTACAAAAAAACCTTGGCTACGCAGGGAAAACCTGGCTAGAAGAAAAACACACATAAACCCTACGAAGAAGTAAGAAAAATATATATATACTTTATATATATATATATATATATATATATATATATATATATATATATATATATATATATATATATATATATATACATATACATATACATATATATATATACATATATATATACATATATATACATATATATACATATATATAAATATATATATATACATATATATATATATATAAATATATATATATGTGTGTATATATATATATATGTATATATATGTATATATATGTATATATATATATGTATATATATATGTATATATATATATATATATGTGTGTATATATATATATATACATACATATATATATATATACATATATATATATATATACATATATACATATATATATATATAAAATATTTTATTCATAAACACTTTTTTTTACAAATAAAAAAGACCAAAAAAGAAGAGTGGTGTTAAACATTGACATACAAGCTAACAACAACAACAACAACAACAACAACAACAACAATAATAATAATATAGTAACAATAGTAATAATATAACCAAAAAGCTATTAGCTAAGTTTCTTCTTACATTGAAATATTGTAATTATTTACCTTCTTATTTTCTTATTTTCAGTACTAACATTTATGATCTTACTTTTCTCTAATTCCTATGTCTTGTTTCTATCCATGCATAGAATTTATTCCAAATCATATAATGTTCTGTATCTTCTTGATCTTTAATTTTAAAGGTTAATCTAACCATTTCGGCACAGTCAAAAAAAAATCGAATTACAGCCTCCTCTGGTGGGGTATTCACATTTTCCCAATATTTAGTATATATGATCCTTGCTGCTGTCAGTATGTGTAAAACTAAATATGTGGTCCCTTTATCATAGCCCTCTGGTAATATACCTAGGAGACATGTTTCTGGTTTCAACTCAATATTCTGTTTGATTATCATTTCCAGCCAGTTTTGTATTTTCTCCCAATATTCTCTTGCTTTCCTACACATCCACCACATGTGATAGTAGGTACCTGGGGTCTGACTGCATTTCCAACACTTAGTGGACAGGTTACTGAACATTTTCACCAGTCTTGCAGGTGGCAGACTTTTAATTTTTTAATCTTGTTTTAATACTTCAAGATTTTTGTTTTTTTATATCTTGATTACTTCAGCTTAATGCATCTCATGGTTGCTCTGAAAACAAAAATGGCAAGCTTTGTATTTCAGATATTTGCCAAAGCAACCTCAGGGGATTTTAGTGCATTTTGTTTTATTGCTGGATATTTCTGCATAGATAATTTAATGAACTACAGGAAATTAAAAATTTTCAGGAATTCTCTCAACGCGCATATATGCACATTGCAACGTGCAACGTATATGCGTGTGCATTCTTTAGCAGTATCTGCTGCGCACTAAGAAAGGTTTATCCTTCTTGAAGAAGAAAGACAGTTTTAAAAATAAAAAGAACTCATCTACACAACTGCTTTGCTCCATCCTGGAACTAGGAAGAAATAGTTTAGGATAAATCCCACGATCACAGAGAATGCCATCTCTCTGTAGAGCCATCCTGAGCAATGCTACATTGGCAGTAATTGGCAAATTCTGCCTCCTGGAATTCAAAGACGACCAACCTGGGATAAGCCACCATCAGTTCCTATACAGAATATGTGCCAAGATATGCTTATAAGAGCCAAGTGTTTTATCAGAGCAATTATTTTTCCCTTTCAAGGGACTGTCATTTTACTGATGGTCGTGATAGAGCAAAGCTTTTAAGAGAATATTCTGCAGAGTAAGAAGGGAGGAACCAGACCTTCCCCAAAAGCAAGGCTATGGGAAGAAAATTCGCCACTGCATTGGCTACAGAACAGTCTCTCTCTCTCCCTCCCTCCCTCCCTCCCTCCCTTTCACACACACACGTTTTGGTGTCTTACTTATATCTGGATTCTTCCTCTATCTCAGTGTTTTACAACATCAGCAACTTTTAAGACATGTGGCCTTTGATTCACAGAATTCCAGCTCCACTCAGCAATCCTTGGAAGGAAGGGAGGGAGAAAGAGGGGAAGAGAGAGAGAGAGGAATGCCTGGAGCCTAGGAGTCAGAAGGCAGGTTGAAGCAAAAGTTTAAAATAGACCATGCACAAGATTTAGCAATCCAAAGGAAAATACCAGTTTTGTGCAATTTCTAATAAAGACTCAGAAATAAATTAACTTAGCTTCCCAAACAGAGAATGTTGTGACAACAAACTTGTCCACAGCCTATCCCAAAGTGAAATGCCTTGAGTGAAATAGGACTGACTCTGAAATTGTGCCTGTAGCTTAAAACTGGATTATTATTTTAGTGTACATCAATAGAATGCTTTCTAAAGTATGGTGAAATCATGATTTAATGGACCAAATGGGAGAGTAGGTACAAAACATTGTTCCCGATTGTCTACAAATGATACAAACTATATTATTTACATAATAACATCATTAAAGGTATTGCCCAAAGTGGCATAAATCCAGTGGAAATTTTGGGCATTGCATCCCATATGCATTACTTTCTGGTTCACTAAACTGAATGTAATTGTTATATCAGGGTCTCTCTCTCTCTCTCTCTCCCTCTCTCTCTCTCCCTCTCTCTCTCTCTCCCTCTCCCTCCCTCCCTCCATTTGCATATATAAGATTCCCACTCAGACAGGCACTTGTCAAAACTGTATTTTATTGCTGAAGTGCAGTCAAATGCCTTGAAGGTTATGCAATAGAATGAAATTATCAGTTTGGATTTCAACAGCACTGAACTGAATGGTACCATGCTATCAAATCCAGTTTTTTCCACATATGTCTGACTGCAGTACCCATTGTACTTGACCAACACAACTAAGTGGATGGAAAAAAGAGCTTTGTAGGCATATCTGAAAATACCAAATGTTGGAAGGCTGATATGCCAGAAGGTTATATTATAGTGTTCCTTGTGAACATACCAAAACATGACATTGTTTGATATGCAAACATGAGCATTCTTTAAAGAAATTATACTGAACTATGGAACAGACTGAAATTTCAATGAATGGCTGCAGAAGCCAACATCTTTTCTTTAGCCAGCAGTATGTGTAGGCACTCTCCAAGAAAATGTCATTTCTTCTCAGCAGTGCTTTGTGACTCATTGCTAGATAAATTTAATCTCTTCTCTCTGCCATACAGTTCGTGATGAGATGCTGCCAATTGTCATAGTGTAATTGCTGTTATTCATGTTTGCTGTTGTTCCTTCAACAAAAGTGCAGCTTCTGAACGGTTACTGATCCTTTACTATGCAAATACCACCTGCTGTTAACTGAGTGATGAGTTTGTCTCTTGCTCTTGGTTGGAATCTTATTCATTACAGCTGTGCATCATTATCATCTTTGTGGTTCAGGGTTATCACTAGGAACTTTATGTGTCTCAGTTTCCACTTTCCTGGAGTGTGTTTCAGCGCTTCCAGCCATTCTGACTGAGAATTGGATTTTGTATTAAGCCAATCTTTCACCTGAGGGAAATTCTGGTACAATGTTTATGACTTGCCTATGAACCAAAAAGAGTTAATCCATTATATATGTAGATTTCCAAAATGACTGTCAAGAGTTTTTAAGAAAAATAAAAGGCTTTAAGGGACTTAAAGTTGATGAAATATGGCTGTTATTTAAAATATACCATTTATATTCTCTTACAATATTCTTGATACATGTGATTGATCTCCACACCTCCATGTGCATATATCAGATGCATTCATCAACACTGCAGAAAAATGAATGTTCTGCCACCACAGTTGCATACACATAAACCAACATGCACTATGAATACAGTGACATGCATTCCTTATTATAAGGACAGCCCTTTATTTCAAAAATCTGTCCTTTAAATGTATTTATTTTTCAAAAACTCACTTTTGTCCTTTGTTTTGGTCATTTAATGTTTACCATATAAAGTAAATGGTACCGCTTAATGCATAGTCTTTCACATTCATGTGAAAAATATGGAAACTGAAGTTTCATTTATTGTTTATACCTTTATTGTTTATACAAATAGCTCAAGGTAGCAAACATACACCTTCCTCCTCTTCCTCTTTTCCCCACAACGACACAACAACAACCATGTGATATGAGTTGGGTTGAAAGAGAATGACTGGGCCAAAGTCACCCAGCTGGCTTTTATGGCTACAATCGGATTTGAACTCCTGGTCTTCTGCTTTCTAGCCTGGAGCCTTAACCACTAGACCAAACTAGCTCTCCTTTTAAAATAAATTCACATACACTGTTTGATTTTAGATATTTTTGTTAAAATATGTGCTTTTGTAAAGTTTTTCTTGGTTTTGCTTGACAAGCAAACTGTCACTCTGATTTGATGTCATGTCTTTGTGCAAGGACATCACAAGGAAAACTTGGAAACTGTTACAGCCATAAAAGGCAACAAGTACCAAAATGATGGGAGGCAAGAAGCAGAGATGCCATACAGATGCACAAAAGCAAGGTGGGAAAAAATTAAAGAACTAAAAAATATGCAAGCTAACAAAGCAGATATTCCTGGTTGTGTTCGCCAATGAATTGAAAGTTATTATTAGTTCAAGATGCCTGAAGACCTCTATTATTGCTGGAAATTCTGTGAAGAATTGGAACCCGACAACCATTTGTTGTCCTGAAATCAAGTACTGGACTTCAGCTAGCTGGACCATATGGTATTCCTTGTGAAAAACATAAAAACCAATAAATAAAACCAATAAATAAAACACCAATAAATCAAAAGGCACAAATTTCAACCTTCAGTGGAGATTATTTTCATGATCCTTCTGAATTTCAGAGAATTATTGTTGGAGACAGCAAAACACAATATCGTAAGGGATAATTCAGGGACATACCAGATCAACTGCCAGTATGAATTGGTGAAACTGAAACTTAGAAAGGCTGTGCAATGTATCAAGCTGGTGACAATATATTTGCTGCTGTAAAGTTATTTTTACCTTTAAAAACTTAAAGAACTGACTAATAAAAAGAGAAGTGGCTTATTAAGAGATACAGATGAAAAACCAAAACAGCAAGACAATCGAATTACTCACTGGAACAAAAAAGCTTGAAAGTGAAAGAGCAAAATAAAAAAAAAGCAGTAAAAAGACATTTCATGGAGCTGGTCTAACTGTCCTAATAGATAAGAATAATGTTGGATAATACAGAGAACTTCCTGAAACAAATGCAAGTCTCAAAAAGAATTTTTAAAACCAAAAGGAGAATGGGATGACAGGGTTAGATAGTGTCATTGATGCAGTGTATATGAGTTTGGGCAAACTCCCAAAGACATTGGAGGATAGGAGGGTCTGTTGTACTGTGGTCCATAGGGTTGTGAAGAGTTGGACCCAATTTAGTAACTGTACAACAACAACAACAACAAAAACATTGTAGATGCTCTCAACGATGATCAGAGATTAAAAGTCTTTGCTCCTATTCAGGAAATGTTATTCAGTTTGCCAATGAGGAATGTGATTGTGATATGAACTGGCCAAGTCATATTATTATGACAAGATTATCACTCTATTGTCTCTTGCTGATAGCCTACTGAAAAGAAACCTGTTTGTAGAAATACAGTAATTGAAGCTCATTTAGCTAATAGTAGAAAAGAGAAGATAGATCTACTTGCAGTATGATAATCACTAAAGTACTATTATTTGTAAATAGTAAATATGTTTTTGTACTGAAGTGTATTTACTGTGTGATAACTAAACAATTTTCCCCATCAAGAGTTATCTTGGCTGCACAATCCAAACTATATCAGTCATTAATAACTTTTTACTTCTAGTATAACTTTCAGTGTAGCTTCATAAAATAATGATTTTTAAACCTGTTTTCTATATCTTTCTAATACAGTGTCTCAGGATTATGAAGACTGTTTCAAAATATAGTCTTTGTATTGTCATTGATAATTGAGAAATGTATACAGACATGTTCTAAGAGCTGGGAGAGAAAATATCATTCATGAAGAACAATAAAGGGATAGTGGGAAACTTCCTTTAAAATTGTGCAGTGTTGCTTGCAGTTTTTTAATACGACTGTATTTGACATTTGTATTGCTTCCATACCTTTTTTCTTTTTGCTGTATGCCTCCCAGAGTCAGTTTTTGTGAGGAGAAATAATAAATAAAAGTTTCCTGTGTAAAGCAAAGTTATAGCAATAGCAATAGTGCTTAGACTTATATACATCTTCATAGTGCTTTACAGCACTCTCTAAGAAATTTACAGAGTCAGCATATTGCTTCCAACAATCTGGGTCCTCATTTTACTGAGTCAACCTTGTGCCGGTCAGAATCAAACTCCTGACAATGGGCAGAGTTAGTCTGCAATACTGCATTCTAACCACTATGCCACCATGGCTACTTATACATATAAGCAATTAAAATATTTAATTGTTATAAATCCATTTCAGATTTGCCCTTTTCAGGTATGTCCTTTATTTTTTGCAAGAAAATATAGTCAGCGTAACTGTGTACCAGGTACTTACAAGGGTTACATTAAAAATCTCTCTGTTCCTTTCTCACATTTTTCCTCTATTATTGCATTTGTATTCCATCTTCCCCTAATAAAGTAACCTCTTCTATGCTCCTACCACCTAGATGATCCCAGATAAAATGCTCATGTGTAAATTTGCATATTGCCTTCAGCAAAAAAAATAGGGATAAGAATTAATGTGTTAAGCATTTGCAAAACAGGCAGCTAGATTCTGCCTTAAATTCTTCATTCAAAGGACCAAAGGTATTCAAACCCGCACAACAAGGTTTGTTCTAACCATTTGAAGAGGCATGACAGTTAAAAAAAACATTGTGCTATGGTTTATGGTTAGCTTCATAAATATCATAAGTAAAAATCAATAAACCACTTTATTCCTCAGTTCAATGTGTACATAAAATCAGAAAGTGCAATTCCAAGGCCACTTAATATGCTTTTGAATATCTTCTCTAAGCTGTAAATAAGATTGCTATTTCTTCCTACTGTATCAAAATGCACACTGCACACCATCAACAAGATAGGGATACAGAAAGCAGCCTCAAATGCATCACTAAATATATCACTAAGTCCATGCACTATGATGGACAAGTATTTCGTGTCAATGGGGAGAAACAGGCTCAGACTCAACCCATCCAAGACCGAGTGGCTGTGGTTTCCGACATCCCGATATAGTCAGCTGGTGCCATCGCTGACTATTGGGGGCGAAGTATTGGCCCCCACGGAGAGGGCTCGCAACTTGGGTGTCCTCCTGGATTCACGGCTGTCTTTAGAAGAGCACTTGACGGCCGTGACCGGGAGGATTTTTCATCAGGTTCGCCTGATTCGCCAGTTGCGTCCCTTTCTGGATCGGGACTCGTTACGCACGGTCACTCATGCCCTCGTCACCTCCCGTCTGGACTATTGTAACGCTCTCTACATGGGGCTCCCCTTGAGGAGCACTCGGAGGCTCCAACTGGCGCAGAGTGCGGCCGCGCGGGTGGTGATGGGAGCGACGTGGCGCTCCCATGTAACGCCTCTCCTGCGCGAGCTGCACTGGCTCCCGGTGGTCTTCCGAGTGTGCTTCAAGGTTTTGGTCATCACCTTTAGAGCGCTCCATGGCTTAGGACCTGGTTATCTACGGGACCGCCTGCTACCACCAATAGCCTCCCACCGACCAGTACGCTCCCATAGAGAGGGGCTCCTCCGGGTGCCGTCGGCCAAACAATGTCGACTGGCGGCCCCCAGGGGGAGAGCCTTCTCTGTGGGGGCACCTACTATCTGGAACGAGCTCCCCCCCGAGATACGGAGGATTCCGGATCTGCGTACCTTCCGTCGCACGCTGAAGACGTTCCTATTCCAGCAAGCCGGCCTGACCTAAACTTCTCCTCTTTTAAATGGGAATTTTAAATTTGGTTTTAAATTATTGGGGTTTTAAATATGGTTCAGCCAAATTTATCTAACTTGTTTTATTTCTATTTTAAATTTTGTATTTATATGTTTTATTTCATGGCTGTTCACCGCCCTGAGTCCTTCGGGAGTAGGGCGGTATACAAATCTAATAAATAAAATAAATAAATAAATCTCATGATACAAAGTCCTGTTGGAAAGCTCCATATTTCTGAACAGTCATATACAGATGGATTTCTTTTGCCAGGGATTTGGAAGGAGGTTTCTTTAAATAAAGACTAACTTTCATTTTTGGTTTAGTGAGCATTCAAGGAAAATAACCTTTTGATGCTTTTTGCTGAATTTTTCTGTTGTGAAATTTTATACATATGGACATACATGCACACACACATATCAAGTTGTTGCAGACTACACACTTTGTCTACATACATCCCCTGCTTGAGCTGGAGACATTGGTAGCCATTTGGGTTTCAGAAAAATCAAGATGGCAGTCACAGTCGCACAAAACCCTGGATCTTTTCTATTTGCATCACATGCACAAAAAAGTAAAAAACCACAGGGCTTAGTTTGCAGGCTCAAGGCCCCTGATGGAATGTCCAAACGAAACATACTTTGCAGGACAAATTTACTCTGCAGGCCCAAAGTAACAGAATGCCATAGGGGTTTATCACACTGTTGTAAGTTAGTACTTGGAAATGGCAACAGGTACTTACCTCATCATGTCCATTTCTGAAGAGCATTTTTAATGTCTTGGGTACTGGAAAGGTTAAAACAGGCCTTACTACACATTCCAACAGCATAGCCATATCAAAAGGAAAAGCTTTGTAGGCATTATCTGCAACATACATCATATTAAGCCATATTTTTTCTTATCTATGATTAGTATATATCACGAGTGTCAAACTCATGGCATCACTTTGCCATCATTCGCGATGTATTTCCCATTCATGGAGCTGGGGTGGGCGTGGCCTGCGCATCAGGCCCGTGGGCAGCCAGTTTGACATCCCTGGTATATGTGAATCAGGTCACAGTGAATTCCCAGCTCCTTTAAATGAGACTCATATCTTCAGATCTGACCAAGTTGCATTCAGGAAGCTATTAAGCCATTTTCACAGCTGTTGCCAAGGTAGGTCACTTGATAAGGATTCAGTGTTGTTTTAAATCACTCTCACTTAACAAGTAATTAGCACTCCTGGCACATTTGTTCATTAACTAAAATCTCATCAATACATTGCTGAGAAAAGCAATGAGGCGGGTTTGAGTGTAAGATGCAGACAGAAGATAGCATTCTGTTTGCCTATTAGGACATGACTGATAAAGAATTACACAGTAATTCAAGAGAAATTAGTCATGGCCATCTATTTATCGTAGTCCTCCTAGGTTTTTAATGTGCTAAATCCAAAACATCACAGGAAGGAGTTCTTTTTAAAATGAGACGAATGCTTATAGAATCATCTGCTGTCCACTATATAATCATGGACACCAGTGGGACTGTTTATGACATTCTACCTTAATTGTTCTTTATTTTGTCAATTTTTCTTCTGAGATTCTCTTTCCTCTAAAGAATCCTTACCAGCAGCTTTGCTAGCATAAGCTAAATGTTAGCCATAAAATTCTAAGGATGCAAAGACTGCCAAGAGGGGCTTTATCTGATTCAAGTGACCTTTAAAATTTATTTTGCAGCTGTCAAAAAACATGTTAGGCGACGTATGAGATTCTCAGTGATTAGGAAAGGAAACTATCGAAAAATCTACTTGTTACATGTATCTACAGAACATGAAATGCATGCTCTCCTTCCCTCGTTTTGTTTAACAAAAGGAAGAAAAAAGAAAAGAATTTTAATAAGGAACTCCAGAGACAGTATCAAGAGCTATAAAAGATTCATATGAAGCCTATTGTTAAACATGAGAGTTCATTTAGAACCCTTAATAAGCCTCAGATAGAGATGCTAGAATCTGAATTTAGCCAGGTGAGATTCAACATTTTGGGTAATTCACATACACACAAGATAGCAGCTCTTCTGCATGCTTATGGAGAAGCTTAGATTTAATGGATCTCCTTGCTGTTGCTTTGTGGTTTTGTTGACATTACACTAGCATTTTATCCTGTTCTATAAAGGTTTAAAGGATTTGAAGGGTGTCAGGAATGAGAACAGCTTGGATGCTATTGAGAAGGTGCAAGTACTGGAATTTCTAATTGGCTCAATTGGTCTTTCATTCATTAAATTAAAAATGTAGCATCCATAAGTGTATAGATAGATGCAAATATCTGACTGATTTCCCAATCTCTACAGATTCAGAATTCCCTGAATGTTCCCTAATGTTTCCCTTGTAGGCATCATTAAGTTGATCCAATGTTTTGCAAGGGAACATGGGTAAGTCTTTAAGCATCCCAAACTAAGATTGATCAGGTAGCTAAAATATTCCAGGGCATGCGTACTTTTTAATGAGAGTTGTTCCTTATACCGCAAAGAAATTATGTTTCATATTCATACCATTTGCAATGCACAACCAGCTATCTATACCACAGTTAAGTAGCAGGGAACCCTCTTGATCCATGCATCATTGCTGAATAAATATTGATTCTTACATCCCGGGGACTTTTTTAGATTTTTTTTATCCTGCCTTTATTACTTTTATAAGCAACTAAATATGATGAACATACCTAATATACTCCTCTCTCCTCCTATTATCCCCACGATAATACATTTGCAGTGCACTGTACTGTGCAGTGGGTTGTGCTGAGAAAGAGCAACTGGCACCACCCAGCCAGCTTTCATGCCTAAGGCAGAACTAGAATTCACAGTGACCTGGTTTCTAAGTTGGCATCTTAATCACTAGACCAAATTGGTTCTGGTTCTTCCCAAATTATTTAATTAGGTGCCATGGTCAAATTTGATTCCGGGTGACTATATGGATAAATACTACTCATCTTGGTGGAGCCTTGGTGGAGCAGCGGACTAAAGTGCTGTTAAGTAGCACTTAGCTGCCAGCTGCCTGCAATTACTGCGAGTTCAAATCTCACCAGGCTCAAGGTTGACTCAGCCTTCCATCCTTCCGAGGTAGGTAAAATAAGGACCCGGATTGTGGGGGCAATAAGCTGACTTTGTATATAAAAGAACACCTCTTGGGGGGGGGGCTGAAAGCCCTACTAAGCAGGTATATACAAAAGTATGAAGGCTTTTGCTTAATGCATTGTAAGCCGCCCTGAGTCTCTGGAGAAGGGTGGCATATAAATCGAACCAATAAAGAAATAAATAAATCTTCAGCTGTCTTTGGTAATATCTTGGTTCTTCCAAGGATTTGTGCTTAATTTCTTTAATCCCATTCATCAAATCACTCCATTATTTTCTCCTATTCCCTCCAATTTATCAGTCCATGAAGTTCTTAGTAATGGGTTCCAAATCCATTACTTGAAGGCATCTTTTTGTTTTTTTCTTAGTATTTAGTTTTAATAGCCATACATACATTTTCCTGTGGAAATACCATTTAAGTGTTGTGATCTGTCATTTAATTGCCCTTATGTTTCATGATTTTGTCTAGGTTTTTCACTACCTTCTTCACAAGGATTAATCTCCTTTTTAGCAGAACATGGACCATTTTTATTCTTGAAAACCCCCCCCCCCCAACAAAACCGTCTATTGTTTTCACTTTTTTTTGCTTAAAGTTTCCTAAATATGCAGGCCAACATTTATGTTGTCTTCTTAATAATATTTGAAATATGGCTTATAGAAGCTGTAAATAAATTGACATTTAATATTAAATTTATTAAGGTAAACTTTTTTTACTTTCAAAATAACTCTATAATTCAAAATGATTAAGTAAATCATTTCTACTTTTGGCTAACAATGATGTCATTTACATAACTCAAAATTGTTTTCTCATCTCCTATTTATATTCCAGGTGTCATCTCTCTGAATCTTACCAGTCTTATAATAAATCATTATAAGATTCCTGAGAAAAATAATCAGATGTTCTGACATTGCCATTAGCTTTAATGTGTCCCATTTTTTGGCCTGATTTACACAAAGTCTTGCTGTAATCTTGCTGAAAGGTAAACTTCCTTCTCATATTATCTTGTTCTATTATACATCTTGTATTAGTTATTTGATCTCATATCCCTTTACCTTTTCCAAAGCCTGTCTATTTGGCATTTTTTCCATATATGGTTCTGTTCTTATTTAAAAGTGTTTAAGCAAAGCACTGAGTATGTGAGGAATTAATGCATAAATTCAATATAAGTATACACACTCATCTTTCCTAATTTCTATGCTACATATTCTTGTTCAATATTTGTTGACCCAAACCTGTTACTGATATAATTACTTCTGCAATTTTACACAATTCAGTGAGAATTTTATCTGTACCAGAAGCTTGTAAATTTGACAGTAGGTCTATACCCTATAATATCTATTTTTAAAGAAAATTGACTCCTGAATGTATCCTTTCTCTAAATCCTAAAGCTAAATCCTTTAGCTCCTTTGTAGTTTTTACATGTGTTTGAATTGTATTTCTGAGTTGGGATATTTAATGTTTCTTCTTCATGCCTCTTATTCATGAACGTAACTACTAACTAACGTAACTACTAACCAACCAAGATAACTATTATATCTTCTGTTCGTGTGTTTTTCTTGCATATTCTCCCATCTATTTTAACATTTGAACCCATCTCCCAACCACAATTTGCCTTCCAAGTCACTGTGATGAGAGGAAACAATGGTGATCCATTCCGATTTGAGGACAGACAAATCAAACACTTTTCCACCCTCCACCAGTGCCTCTCTTTTCTACCTTGATTTTTTAAACACACACAATTCAGAATACTAGCACTAACTTACAATATGAATAAACATGGATGGGATTGCCCAGTAAATTTCTTACCAACTTTTCCCATAATAAAGCCTTGGCAGTTCTTCAATTATGTCAACTCTTTCTTTCTAATCTCCTGCTCTGATGATGATGATTACTTTTTTAAAAAATTTAATTTATATGCCGCCCTTCTCCGGAGACTCAGGGCGTCTTACAATGCATTAAGAAATAGCCTTCATACTTTTGTATATTTTTATACAAAGTCAGCTTATTGCCCCCACAATCTGGGTCCTCATTTTACCTACCTTAGAAAGGATGGAAGGCTGAGTCAACCTTGAGCCTGGTGAGATTTGAACTTGCAGTAATTGCAGGCAGCTGATGTTAATAACTGTTAATAACTCTGCTTTAGTCTGCCGCGCCACCAGGCTCTTAATCAACAGTCTAAAATCGTATACCATCTCAGTATCCAAAACAAACAAATCAAGAATTTTATCATCTGCTCAGTTGTAAACTCTGCGAAGGCAGCAAACACAGGGAGCCGAATGACTACTGCCATGACAGTAACTGGGGATTAAGTTGACGGCTTGTTAAAGAACAGTTGAAGAAATGTGGTGGTTTTTTTTCCATAAATTGTCAAAAAACTAGCTCTATGGGACTGATTAGTCTGAGTGGTGAATTTGCATCTCATTTGCACCAAGAGAAGAGACACACTGTTGTCTTCGTTTAGATCATTGTTTTTCAAACTTGGCAATGTATGGACTTCAACTCCCAGAATTTCCCAGCCAGCCTGAAGACCTGATTTTGCCAATGGATCTGGGGACCTCAGAATGGCTTATTTGATGATTGTCACAAGTGGAATGAGGAAGGAGTTATTGATATAGTCACTGAGACTATAGAAGTCGTATATATTTTCTTAAATAGATAAATATATACATTACTAGAGCTGTTTGGTATGTTTTAAAAAGAAAAGCAATGTTATCTCTGGTTTGCTACTCATAACATATGTGAATTTTTTAGTAAATAATAAGAGTGGAATGGAACCTGAAATATGAACCATTCAAGCTATCAGAAATTGACAGTTCAGTTGCTTGTATTGTCTGCTAATAGTTCAGTCTTTCTTTACAAGTCTTTAGATGGAACAACTTTAACAATTTCATTGTGTGAATGTTTGTTTTGTGCTAAACAAACAACATTATCTTTTTGTTTCTTTAAAAAGAAAGATGTTTTATGTCTGAAAGAATGATTTAAAGATGAAGTGCTATGTCTTTAAGACCCCAACAAGCTATAAACTTTTAAAGCTCCAAGAATATACATCAAAAACTCTGTCAGGCAATTACCGACCTTAAGCTAAAACAGAGAGATATAAAAGGATTTTGAAGTATAAAGCAATCATTCACAGCTGATTAAGGAAAAGCCCAAGGCACGTTAGCTTCATGGCTGAGTAAAACAGCTCCAATCATATATTCTAATAACTACAGTACAGATGGGTTGAGGGCTGGATATATACATCTTGTAAACTCATGCATCAACACAGATTTCCTTGCCTCCCACCTCCATTATGTTGGAGAACGGGTTTCTTTAAATATATGTTTGAGAGGCTGCTGCTAAATACCATGGCACTGGGGAAGAGTGGGAAGCTGCAAGAAGAAGGTGATTAGTCCCATAGGAGCAGATTAGATGTTGAATGGCGGACTTCCAGAAGTGCACAGGAAGCAGTGGTTTGAGGGACATCTGTTGTTGTCTATATAGGACAGTGATGGCTAACCTATTTGCCATCGCGTGCCAGGAGCAGGGGGGTTGCGCGTTTGTGCCCATAGCCATAATTCTTTGCACCCTGCCCCCACATATGCGCATATGACCCCCATTTCTGGCCTCTGGAGGACCTCCAGGGAGGTGGGAAAAGCAGTTTTTGCCCTCCCCAGACTCCTAGAAAGCCTCTGGAGGCTAGGGACAGCAAAAAACGAGCCTTCCCCACCACCTCCCAAGGTCCTCCAGAGGCAGGTAACAGCCTGTTTCCCTACTTCTGAAGGGCCCAGAAGGCCCGAAAATCAGCTGGCCAGCGCACATATGTGCACCGGAGCTGAGCTCACATGCTCACCTATATGGCTACATGTGCCACCTGTGGCACACGTGCCATAGGTTCACCATCATGGATATAGGAGATCACAAGTAAGCCACAATTCAGCTTTTGGTTGAGTTTTCCTGAGATATTTATGTCCTGCAAAGCTCAGTCCAACATTCAAGCTAGCAGAAGTTGGGCCAATGGACCATAGTTCAAAAGTAGGCCGGGCACATTCTTTCCTCTTAATTCTCCCTTTAAAAAAAAACACCAGTGTTGTTTCAAATTTTATTTCACAGTTGTCAATTTCTAAATTTTATTTAGGGGAGGCAGCAGACAAGGGCAAAATCCTCTCTGTCAACCTCCCCCCCCCCCAAAGCAGTTACAACTTTGATCAATAAACTCTGAAACTCATTTTCAGTACTGTACTCCCTCTGCTGATAAAGAAAAGACTTCATGCTTTTCTTGCCCTTTTTTAAAAATATAAAGCAAGCAAAAAAGGTGAAGGACTAGACCTGTCATTTATTTTCCTTTCTTTGGAGTGAGGCTTAAGAGGCAACCTGGTTTCCTTAAGCCTTACAGCATCTTTATATGCCATGGGGACCTGGTGCTGGATTCAGAAGTCTGGATCCATGGGTGAGTTTTACACCCCATACATTTGTATAAGATTTTCAAAAGAGCTGTGATGGTGCAGTTATTAGAATGCAATATTGTAGGCTAACTCTGCCTACAGTCTGGAGTTCAATCCTTATGGGCTCAAGGTTGACTCAGCCTTCCATCCTTTTGAGGTAGGTAAAATGAGGACCCGGATTGTGGGGGCAATAAGCTGACTTTGTATAAAAAAGAACACCACTTGGGGGGGACCGAAAGCCCTACTAAGCAGGTATATACAAAAGTATGAAGGCTATTGCTTAACACATTGTAAGCCACCCTGAGTCTCCGAAGAAGGGATATAAATCGAACCAATAAATAAATAAATAAATAAATAAATAAATAAATAAATAAATAAATAAATAAATAAGTAGTTCAGATCCACAAAGTTCTACATTCATCTTCTGAGAAGGAAACAGATAGGGTAATTATTTGAAAGAATAAATTTGGTATAGTTTTTAAGGCAGAGGTGTCAAACTCATGGCCTGTGGACCGGATGCATCACACACTGGCCATGCCCACACCTGGTTTAGCGAAGTGGGAAAAAGTCATGATACTTCATGTGATGCCGCCGTGACGATACGAGTTTGACACCCCTGGGTTAAGGCATCAGGCTAGAAACTGGAAGACTGTAAGCTGTGGTCTGGCCTTACACATGAAACCAGTTGGGTGACCTTAGGCCAGTCATTTTCTGTCTGTCCTAGGAAGGAAGCAATAGCCACTTCTGAAAAACCTTGCCAAGAAAACTGCAGGGAAAACTCAGGCAGTCTCTGAGAATCGGATATGATTGACCAGAAGGGGGAAAACACATTTAAAAGGCCATTTGAGAATTCTTTGTAAGTTTCCCAAGTTACTTTTAGAGAAATGGATAGAGCTAGTAATTTTTAAAATAATATATTAATCTGTGTGCTGATTTTTAATGCTGTGTCTATCTCTATGATATAAAAAATCAGGCTTCCTACATATTTTATATTGCTGTACTTCATGTGTAACTCCTGTGTTGTGTAGGAATTTTGAGGTAAATTGTGGGCTGTATTCTCAGTTTCATCAGAGCATTGGTGAGCCTTGTTCAACATACAAATGGGCAGAAAAAAGCAGTAGCCTCGGGCAGCTGATTTTTTTGGTGATATGAAAAAGTAGCAAATCATTACATTTTAAATTCATGATTGTTTTAGTTTTATCACCAGGAAGGTCCAAGGAAAAATATTTTGTAAGTTTAACTGCCTTAGATGCTGACATAGCTTGATCGGTCTTGGGTACCATTCATTTGTGTTATACAAAATGTCATCATTTGCTGCTCTGCCTCAGATAACAAAAGGCACAAAAAAGGCTGATAGTTCTTTCCAGGGTGAAATGCTCCCGGTTTGGACTGGATCGCTTCATCCAGTAGCGATGGAGGCGGGTTGTTTGGAGAACTGGTAGCAAAAATCCCTGCCCCCCCCCATTGCCCAGCTGAGCCACGCAATCATCAGAGGCTCTTTTTTTTAATTTTAAAAGCATCTTTTCTACAACCTCTTTGACCAAAAAAATGCTTTTAAAAGTAAAAAAAAAAAGCCTCTGATGATCACGCGGCTCAGCTGGGGTCATCAGAGGCTTTTAAAAGCATTTTTTCTACAACTTCTTCGGCTGAAGAGGTTATAGAAAAAATGTTTTTAAAAGGAAAAAAAAGCCTCTGCCAATCAGGCAAGTCAGCTGGGATTGTCAGAGGCTTTAAAAAAAAAGAAAGAAAGCCTCTGCCGATCAGGCAAGTCAGCTGGGATCGTCAGAGGCTTTAAAAAAAAGAAAGAAAGCCTCTGCCGATCAGGCAAGTCAGCTGGGATCGTCAGAGGCTTTAAAAAAAAAGAAAGAAAGCCTCTGCCGATCAGGCAAGTCAGCTGGGATCGTCAGAGGCTTTTAAAAAAAGAAAGAAAGCCTCTGCCGATCAGGCAAGTCAGCTGGGATCGTCAGAGGCTTTAAAAAAAAAAAAGAAAGCCTCTGCCGATCAGGCAAGTCAGCTGGGATCGTCAGAGGCTTTTAAAAAAAGAAAGAAAGCCTCTGCCGATCAGGCAAGTCAGCTGGGATCGTCAGAGGCTTTAAAAGCATTTTTTTAACAACCTCTTCAGCTAAAGAGGTTGTAGAAAAAATGGTTTTAAAAGTAAAAAAAAAAAGTTGGCCAGGTCCACTCAGTCATATTACACCCACCCCCACCAAGCCACGCCCATAGAACCGGTAGTAACAAATTTTACATTTCACCACTGGTTCTTTCTCAATGGCTGAGAAAAGAGAGATATACAAGGTTAAAATCAGCATTGCATATCACGTCGTCTGATCTGAATAGTGTATCCACTACTCCCAAATATATAAGGGGTTAGGGACTTTCTATGGATAGGTTTGAGTTGCTCTTTTATCATCTACATATACATTATTTTCATTATCCAGATTTCAAACAGGAGAACATTGATATTTATAACACGTTATGTGGTAGATACGAGGTAAAATCAAGTGTACATTGCTATTTATATCAAAAGTTATATAAATAAATATAAAACCTTTCCAAAATATAGGCAATATACAAAATTATATATATATATGTAATCCAACTTTTGACTGTTTACATGGTGCTCTCTGATTTCCTCCAAGTATGTTCTGATTATGATTCCTAGAACTCCAAGACAATTAGCGAGCACCAGACTGGAGAAGTGCTGTACTGCTTTACTACAGAAAAAAAAAGTTGATGCTTCTGTAATTTTAGATCTCAGGGGCTAACTCTGACATTAATTATAGTTTCTACAGAAGTATCATTTTTGTAATGAGGCCTCCAGAGCATGAGATCAGGAAAGAATAGAGGACTTCAGGGGCCCAATTCAGAAATTTAATAAGTGTACTCCCAACACACAGGATGGAAGCAAATCCATGTAGTCTAGAGTATCTTTGGGTGGGATGCTTATTTGTCTTTGGGGTAGAATCTTCATAGACACACAAAATGTTTTTTTACACAATCAGAATTTGAGATCACACTGAAACCTCATACATT